>NC_088240.1:53817756-54472756 GCF_036934945.1 Oncorhynchus masou masou
TTGATTTGTATACTTCTACATTGTAAAACATATGAAATATCCATTCAATTACCTGTAGGCTATTATATTCTAAAGTCCTTACTGTAACGGTTTGGATGGTTGCCTCCTTATACAATGACGGTTCGCTGTGGATGATGCTCGACGGACAAGGCGTCCTTCTCTCTTCCTGCGAAGGACTATAATCCTCGCCAAGGACCCCCGTTATTCAGCCAACTCTTTTGTCTCTCAATTTATGGGCCATTAAATAACAGTGGCGTTCTTTCCCCCCAGTGATCCCACCGTTCACCGCCGACGATGCTTGAAACAGAGGAGGTGGATGGTGGCGTTTCGGTGGACTTGCCTTGTTTGTTTCTTTATTTATGATCTCACTCCTCCCCCTCGTCTGATTCAGATGACACGTCATTTAAGAACCCAGTAGGCTAGTGGCAGCATCCCTATAAGCAGCGGGCAGCATCCCCATAGCGAGACTAGTTCTTAAAGGGTTAAAGGGGACCACAGAAGCCAACGATGCAACTGATAGGCAGATGCGCACGAGTAATCAAAAGCGGATCTGGCCAGTACAGGAGAAGGATGTGGAAAGCTCCCTGACTCAACTGTATTGTGTTACGCTGCTTATTATGCTTTCATATGTAATCCCTGTTGGATTCCCTGATAATTCCCTGACAATAATTGTTTGTTCACAATTATATGTTTGCGCAACTATTGGTGATGATAGAGAAACCTTCAGTTATTTATATTAGAACCATTTCAGCACCATTGCGCTATCCACATGTGCTGCCGAGTCTATGGGTCTCGAACCATTTCAGCATCATGGCGCTGTCCTCAACTGGTTTCTACCAAAGATGAAGAGACGAAGAGAGAGGGTTTGCTCCCGTGAAAATCTGTCCACAATAAGCAGACCACCTGCCTTCAGGCCTTTGGGAGGACTACCGTTGTAAGGGTGGAGACAAGACGATCTCGTCATTATATATACAGTTGAAGTCGGAAGTTTACATACACCTCAGCCAAATACATGTAAACTCAGTTTTTCACAATTCCTGACATTTCATCCTGGTAAAAGATCCCTATCTTAGGTCAGTTAGAATCACCACTTTATTTTAAGAATGTGAAATGTCCGAATAATAGTAGAGAGTATGATTTATTTCAGCTTTTATTTCTTTCATCACATTCCCAGTGGGTCAGAAGTTTACATACACTCAATTAATATTTGGTAGCATTGCCTTGAAATTGTTTAACTTGTCTCAAACGTTTCGGGTAGCCTTCCACGAGCTTCCCACAATGAGTTGGGTGAATTTTCTCTCCCCCACTCTGCATAAATGGAAGTTAAACATCCCTTTGTTACAACAGAGAGAGATTTTGCAGTACTGTAACATCAAAAGGTTAGACATTGAAACAACATTTCTAATGTAAATAAAGTGGTAAATGGTTCGTGGGGCTCTAAACAATAATCACGTCAAATAAGTTGTTGTTTTGTTATACAATTAAGGACTGTATAACCACATAATGGTAGCTCTACAAATGTATACATCCCAGTTATCAGATTTAGATCTAAATGTTGTAGAACGTCTATGATTCATTCTATTTGTGAGAAAATTAAATGTTATTTTTGCCTTCTAAATGAGATAATACTGTAACATCAAAAGACTTTTGCCAAGTCAGTGACCCCGCCCACGTGAGCACAGACAGCACTCGCCTCCAAGGCGAGTGCTTAAAATGACTCGCTGAAGAATGAACATATTAGACCAGCGTGACCGACAGCGTGAGCTGAAAGTTACGAAATGGTTAGAAACTCTGAAACTTTCAACAGAGAAGAAGAAAATACCTACCAGACCAGACAGCGTGAAGCGGTGGCTACACGGCTGAGAAATGGTTTCAAACTAAAGACCAGCCAAAGTACAGCGCGAGCTGGATATGGCAAAAAGGTTTGAAACTACAATACCAGAAAATGGTAAAACCCTCTGAAACTCACTCTCTCTCTCAAAGAAGAAGACTACATAGGAATATTCAGTCTGCAGCTGTTTATGCACTGTTATGCACCTAGGAAACTCGACCGAAGACGAGAGACAAAGAACAATTTTCCCCTCACCACTATAGGTATCTCTAGGGTATCTATTCTAAACAAGCAGAGTGAAGAATAAAGCCCACTGAACACCGCATGGTACACCTCTGGAAGACATGTTCTAACAGACACTCCGAGACCAACCTACTATAACTACTAAGGACATGGTGACCTCTGGTGGACAACCAGAGACTTCTGATGAACTACTCTCCATAGATGGACAGGTTGATTTAACCAGAAAGAGACGACAAAGACATACAAGCGTAAATATGTACTTTGCATTTCTAAATCAGATCGAGCGATTTTTATGGTGCTAAATATCCACATTTACGATGAGCGTATTATTCAACTGCATGTTCGAAAGTTGAATTCCTTTGTCTCTCCTCCTTCCGCTCTTTCTTCCCGCCCCCTTTCATTGTGTAACAAGCCGTCATATCGGGTTAGTCCACTAGGGACTTTTCATTGCATCATGTTAGTAATCGATGTATAACCTATTCTGTGTGTGTTTATGTAATTCTGTGTGATTATTTAGTTAGTAAATAAAATATTAGGCCAATTTGTGTATCGCTGATTCATCATGAAGTCGCCTCTTCACTGTTGAAGTTGAGACTGGTGTTTGCGGGTACTATTTAATGAAGCTGCCAGTTGAGGACTTGTGAGGCATCTGTTTCTCTAATGTACTTGTCCTCTTGCTCAGTTGTGCACCGGGGCCTCCCAATCCTCTTTCTATTCTGGTTAGAGCCCGTTTCTCTGAACAAGAATTAACTGTTGAGTTTCAGAAGAAAGTTCTTTGTTTCTGGCCATTTTGAGCCTGTAATCGAACACACAAATGCTGAGGCTCCAGATACTCAACTCATCTAAAGAAGGCCCATTTTATAGCTTCTTTAATCAGAACAACACTTTTCAGCTGTGCTAACATAATTGCAAAAAGGTTTTCTAATGATCAATTAGCCTTTTAAAATTATAAACTTGGATTAGCTAACACGACGTGCCATTGGAACACAGGAGTGATGGTTGCTGATAATGGGCCTCTGTACGCCTATGTAGACATTCCATAAAGAAATTAGCTGTTTCCAGCTACAATAGTCATTTACAACATTAACAATGTCTTCACTGTATTTCTGATCAATTTGATGTTATTTTAAATGGACAACAAATTGGCTTTTCTTTCAAAAACAAGGACATTTCTAAGTGACCCCAAACTTTTGAACGGTAGTGTATTTATATCTTTAGTTAATTCGGGAAACGGTAACTCATTAAACAAACTTTTTCCATGGTGTCCCAAGATTGCTACTGAGTTCATTGTTACATAATTCATTTAATCATCGTAATAAGTAAATATAGTTAATTGATTTGATAAAAAAATCATCTCATTAATGGTACCAATGTCACGACAGCCTTTCTAGGGAGTTTTTCCTAGCCAACGTGCTTCTACATCACAATTGCTTGCTTTTTGAGGTTTAGGCTAGATTTCTGTATAGCACTTTGTGACATTGGCTGATGTAAAAAAGGCTGTATAAATACTTTTGATTGCTTGATTGAAGCATGGTGGTGGCATCATCATGCTGTGGGAATGTTTTTCAGCGGCAGGAACTGGGAGACAAGTCAGGATCGAAGCAAAGATGAATGGAGCAAAGTACAGAGAGATCCTTGATGAAAACCTGCTTCAGAGCACTCAGGATCTCAGACTGGGGCGAAGGTTCAGCTTGCAACAGGACAATGACCCAAAGCACACAGCCAAGACAACGCAGGAGTGGCTTCAGGACAAGTCTTAATGTCATTGAGTGGCCCAGCCCGAGCCCGGACATGAAGGAAGAATGGGAGAAACTCCCCGAATACAGGTGTGCCAAGCTTTGAGCGTCACACCCAAGAAGACTCAAATCTGTAATCACTGCCAAAGGTGCTTTAACAAAGTACTGAGTAAAGGGTCTGAATAGTTATTTAAATGTGATATCAGTTTTATTAAAGATAATTAACAACAACAAAAAATTTAACTGTTTTTGCTTTGTCATTATGGGGTATTGTGTGTTGATTGATTAGGGGAAAAAATGATTTAGGCTGTAACCTAAGAAAATGTGGAACTGTCAGTGAAGGGATCTGAATACTTTCCGAAGCACTGTATATACAGTATTTAAATAACAGCCAGGCCTCAGAGGCAGCACGGGACCAGGTACAGATTGTCCACGAGGATGACTACTGAATTTGTAAGTCCATACAATAAGACCCCTTTAGTATATGGTTATGGTTAACTGTGTACATCAAATCAAACTATCTTTACATTTTAATCTGCCAATCAAGAATGTTTTGGGCCTTTAATGTATCGTCGTTGAAAATGAAAAATATTAATTTTCACTAAGTTTGTTGCTTCAGTGTCTTTAGATATTTTTGTCAGAAGTTACTATGGAATACTGAAGTATAATTACAAGCATTTCATAAGTGTCAAAGGCTATTTTTGACAATTACATGAAGTTGATGCAAAGAGTCAATATTTGCAGTGCTGACCATTCTTTTTCCAGACCTCTGCAATCTGCCCTGGCATGCTGTCAATTAACTTCTGGGCCACATCCTGACTTATGGCAGCCCATTCTTGTATAATCAATGCTTGGAGTTTGTCAGAATTTTTGGGGTTTTGTTTGTTCACCCGCCTCTTGAGGATTGACCACAAGTTCTCAATGGGATTAAGGTCTGGGGAGTTTCCTGGCCATGGACCCAAAATATAAATGTTTTGTTCCCCGAGCCACTTATCATTTTTGCCTTATGGCAAGGTGCTCGCTCGGTCATGCTGGAAAAGGCATTGCTCATCACCAAACTGTTCCTGGATGGTTGGGAGAAGATGCTCTCGGGGGATGTATTGGTACCATTCTTCATTCATGGCTGTGTTCTTAGGCAAAATTGTGAGTGAGCCCACTCCCTTGGCTGAGAAGCAACTCCACACATGAATGGTCTCAGGATGCTTTACTGTTGGCATGACACAGGACTGATGGTAGTGCTCACCATGTCTTCTCCAGACAAGATTTTTTTCCGGATGCCCCAAACAATCGGAAAGGGGATTCATCAGAGAAAATGACTGTACCCCAGTCCTCAGCAGTCCAATCCCTGTACCTTTTGCAGAATTATCAGTCTGTCCCTGATGTTTTTCCTGGAGAGAAGTAGCTTCTTTGCTGCCCTTCTTGACACCAGGCCATCCTCCAAAGGTCTTCGCCTCACTGTGCATGCAGATGCACTCACACCTGCCTGCTGCCATTCCTGAGCAAGCTCTGCACTGGTGGTGCCCCGATCCCGCAGCTGAATCAACTTTAGGAGACGGTCCTGGTGCTTGGACTTTCTTGGGCACCCTGAAGCCTTCTTCACAACAATTGACCCACTCTCCTTGAAATTCTTGATGATCCGATAAATGGTTGATTTTGGTGCAATCTTACTCGCAGCAATATCCTTGCCTGTGAAGCCCTTTTTGTGGAAAGCAATGATGACGGCATGTGTTTCCTTGCAGGTAACCATGGATGACAGAGGAAGAACAATGATTCCAAGCACCACCCTCCGTTTGAAGCTTCCAGTCTGTTATTTGAACTCAATCAGCATGACAGAGTGATCTCCAGCCTTGCCCTTGTCAACACTCACACCTGTGTTAACGAGAGAATCGCTGACATGATGGCAGCTGGTCCTTTTGTGGCAGGGCTGAAATGCACTGGAAATGTTTTTTGGGGGATTCAGTTCATTTACATGGGAAAGAGGGACTTTGCAATTAATTGCAATCCCTCTGATCACTCTTCATAACATTCTGGGGTATATGCAAATTGCCATCATACAAACAGAGGCAGCAGACTGTGAAAATTTACATTTGCGTCATTTTCAAAACTTTTGGCCACAACTGTACTTCCAATGCCTCAACATGGACAGTCATTACAGTAAACAGAAAAGTTGGGAGGGAAGTGTTTGATAGACACAATTTATGTTCATGTCAGCCTTCTCTCTTGCCTTGCACCGTACATATTGCCAGAAATTCTACCTCTCAACCACAGGAGACACCACGCAAGCGCTCCCTCTTTGTGAGGATGTTTTCATGTCTGAGGAAGACTTCCAAAAAGTCCTCCTGCTGCAAAACCTTGTAGAGGAATGCATTAGTCTTAATATACGAATTTCATTGCAGTTTGTCTTTTTCAAATCTATCTAATATCATATTTCACAAAGTGGTGGATGTAACTGGTCAAAATGTGTGTCAACATTCTAGTTATTCAGTCTATTAGTCATTCCCAACCCGATACATGAAATTATGCATACAAATGGCACACAGACTATTTATGTACAATGAGAGAACATGTTAAAGGCCCAGTGCAGTAAAAAGTGATTTTCCTCTTTTTTATATTTCCACACAGTTTTGGTGTGAGAGCAGTTTGAAAAGACAGTGTGAAATATCAGCCTGTTTGGTGGGATAGACTTTTGGCCTGACTGGTGAATAGACCAATAAGAAAGAATTCCAAACCTCTCCGCAAATAACAGCTAGCTTTCAGTTTTCCCCTCTCCACTTCCAGACAGTCCTAACGAAATTCTTGCTTGAGAAATTGCTCTTTGCCAAGAAGCTATTCATATTTTTTGGACAAATTGAAAACAATCACAGTAAGAAAAATGTGATATTGAGATAAAACAACTGCACTGGACCTTTAAGTGCTTTCCACTCTCTATGATGCTCAAACCATTTCAAATAACTTGTCTGTCCATGGTGAGGGTGAGACCGAGACACACATGGCATGTAAGATCTCATGATAAGTCTTTAATTCAGTAAGTCACAACAATATAGAATTGCACAGCATCTTCACATTGTCCCAGAAAGGGCTTGCACAAACTGTCAGTCAGTCCTCACAGCTGTATATACAAATAATTAAAAGCCTTTGAAAAGTAAAATACAGTCATTATAAATAGAATAAATAAAATGTACAAACTTGATTTATTTTTAGTTCCCATGGTTTATGTCCCTAATATGTTCCCTTATATACAAGATGAGTTTTATTCACTAGTGCTTTTTATTAATTTATTTCCCTTCGGAAAAAACATTTCCCTCTGTCCCTCGTGTTCACGTCTTGATAAGGCCCTCTAGAAAGTCTTTCTCCACCATCTCCTCGATGTTCTGCCGTGCCCGACTCCAGAACACTTTTTGGCTCTCCAGCTTGCCCTCCTTGTTGGGGAAGGAGGGCCCAGAGTGGCTGGGGGCGGCATTGCGGCTGCTGGCCTTACTATTGAACACCTGGCTGAGCAGGTTGAAGAAAGGGAGGAGCTGCTCCATACTGCGGATCACGTAGAGCGTCAGGGTGAGGTGGCCCGGTTCCCAGGACAGAGTACGCAGGGAACAGTCCTCCTCTGGGTTCTTCTATGGGAAGGAATGGATGGAAACAGATGACAGCAGACTGAGCAAAGAGATGCGACTTTATATAGCTATGGACTACACATATTAAACTCAACAAAAAAAGAAACACCCTTTTTTCAGGACCCTGTCTTTCAAAGATAATTCGTAAAAATCCAAATCCAAACGGCCTGCTACTCGGGCCCAGAAGATATGATATGCACACAACTGGTAGATTGGAATAGAAAACACTCTAAAGTTTCCAAAACTGTTAAAATAGTGTCTGAGTATAACAGAACTGATTTGGCAGGTGAAAACCTGAGAAAAAAACTACTTCCTGAATGGATTTGTTGTTGGTTTTGTAGTTTTCTATTCAATGCCATTACAGTATCCATTGACTTAGGACTCAAATTGCAGTTCCTATGCCTTCCACGAGATGTCAACAGTCTTTAGAAATTGTTTCAGGCTTGTATTCTGATAAATGAGAGAGTAAGACCAGTCTGAATGAGTGGACCCTACCGTGTCACAGAGCTTTTTCATGCGCAATCCCGAGAGAGTGCCTTTCTTGTTTACCTTTTATATTGACAACGTTATTGTCCGGTTGAAATATTAAAGATCATTTAGGCTAAAAACAACCTGAGGATTGAATATAAACATCATTTGACATGTTTCTATAAACTTTACAGACAATTTGGATTTTTTTGTCTGCCTGTTTTGACTGCGTTTGAGCCTGTGGATTACTGAAGAAAACACACAAACAAAACTGAGGTTTTTGGATATAAAGAGACTATATCGAACAAAAGGAACATTTATTGAGTAAATGAATGTCTTCTGAGTGCCACCATATGAAGATCATAAAAAGTAAGGGATTCATTTTATCAGAGTTACAGGGAGACAGGACGGACAGCTGATTGTCCTCGCAGTGGCAAACCATGTGTAACAACACCTGCAGAGGATTGGTACATCTGAACATCACACCTGCGGAACAGGTACAGGATGGCAACAACAACTGCCAAGTTACTCCAGGAACGAACAATCCCTCCATCAGTGCTCAGACTGTCCGCAATAGGCTGGACTGAGGGGCTTGTAGGCCTGTTGTAAAGGCAGGTCCTCACCAGACGTCACTGGCAACAATGTCGCCTATGGGCACAAACCCACCATCGCTCGACCAGACAGGACTGGCAAAAAGTGTTCTTCACTGAATAGTCGTGGTTTTGTCTCACCAGGGGTGATGGTTGAATTCCAGTTTATCGTCGAAGGAATGAGCGTTACACCGAGGCCTGTACTCTGGAGCGGGATCAATTTGGACGTGGAGGGTCCTTCATGGTCTGGGTCGGTGTGTCACAACATCATCAGACTGAGCTTGTTGTCATTGCAGGCAATCTCAACGCTGTGTGTTACTGGGAAGACATCCTCCTCCCTCATGTGGTACCCTTCCTGCAGGCTCCTCCTGACATGACCCTCCAGCATGACAATGCCATCAGCCATACTGCTCGTTCTGTGCATGATGTCCTGCAAGACAGGAATGTCAGTGTTCTGCCATGTCCAGCGAAGTGCCCGGATCTCAATCCCATTGAGCACGTCTGGGAACTGCTGGATCGGAGGGTGAGGGCTCGGGCCATTCCCCCCAGAAATGTCAGTGAACTTGCAGGTGCCTTAGTGGAAGAGTGGGGTAACATCTCACAGCAATAAATGGCAAATCTGGTGCAGTCCATGAGGAGGTGATGCACTGCAGTACTTAATGCAGCTGGTGGCCACAGCAGATACCGACTGTTACTTTTGATTTTGTCCCCCCCTTTCTTCAGGGACACATAATTCAATTTTTGTTAGTCACATGTCTGTGGAACTTGTTCAGTTTATGTCTCAGTTGTTAAATCTTATGTTCATACAAATATTTACACGTTACGTTTGCTGAAAATAAACCCAGTTGACAGTGAGAGGACAGTTGAAGTCGAAAGTTTACATACACCTTAGCCAAATACATTTAAAACTCAGTTTTTAACAATTCCTAGTAAAAAAATCCCTGTCTTAGGTCAGTTAGGATCACCACTTTATTTTAAGAATGTGAAATGTCAGAATAAGAGAGAGAATGATTTATTTCAGCTTTGATTTCTTTCATCACATTCCTAGTGGGTCAGAAGTTCACATACACTCAATTAGTATTTGGTAGCATTGCCTTTAAATTGTTTAACTTGGGACAAACGTTTCGAGTAGCCTTCCACAAGCATCTCACAATAAGTTGGGTGAATTTTGGCCCATTCTTCCTGACATAGCTGGTGTAACTGAGTCAGGTTTGTAGGCCTCCTTGCTCGCGCACACATTTTCAGTTCTGCCCACAAATTTTCTATAAGATTGAGGTCAGGGCATTGTGATGGCCACTCCAATACCCTGACTTTCTTGTCCTTAAGCGATTTTGCCACAACTTTGGAAGTATGCTTGGGGTCATTGTCCATTTGGAAGACCCATTTGCGACCAAGCTTTAATGATGTCTTGAGAAGTTGCTACAGTATATCCAGAATTTTCAAACATCATGATGCCATCTATTTTGTGAAGTGCACCAGTCCCTCCTGCAGCAAAACACCCCAACAACATGATACTGCCACCCCTTTGCTTCACGGTTGGGATGGTGTTCTTCGGCTTGCAATCCTCCCCATTATTCCTCCAAACGTAACAATGGTCATTTTGGCCAAATAGTTCTAGTTTTGTTTCATCAGACCAGAGGACAGTTCTCCAAAAAATGGTGTTTATACTGTTTGTATTTACGTACTATTGTTTGTACAGATGAACGTGGTATCTTCAGGTGTTTGGTAATTGCTCCATAGGATTAACCAGACTTGTGGAGGTCTACAATTTTCTTTCCTGAGGTCTTGGCTGATTTATTTTGATTTTCCCATGATGTCAAGCAAAGAGGCACTGAGTTTGAAGGTAGGCCTTGAAATACATCCACAGGTACACCTCCAATTGACTCAAATTATGTCAATTAGCCTATCAGAGGCTTCTAAAGCCATGACATGATTTTCTGGAAAGGCACAGACAATTTAGTGGGTCAACTTCTGACCCACTGGAATTGTGATACAGTGAATTATAAGTGAAATAATCTGTCTGTAAACAATTGTTGGAAAAAGTACTTGTGTCATGCACAAAGTAGATGTCCAAACCGACTGGCCAATACTATAGTTTGTTAACAAGAAATTTGTGGAGTGGTTGAAAAACGAGTTTTAATGACTCCAACCTAAGTGTATGTAAACTTCCGAGTTCAACTTTATGTGCTTTGTTGGTGTGCCATTATCTGACTTGATTGTCTGCCAGAATTTTTTTCTTTTTCAAATTAGCAGCTGACATTTACATTTCTCAAGTTTCATTTTTGTTGTCACGTGGGGAAAGCGCCCTAGCGCTCTGATTGGCTCAAGGGTGTGAAGTTATCCCTGACGCTCATCCAAGATTCTACATGTTGAATCGTGAAAGACTGCCTCACTCTTGACCACCGGCAGGTGTCCCCTGGAACACACCGCGGGGACTGCAGCTGATGTTTACCCACTGATGGCCTTCGGAAAAGATTTTCAGGCTGCTACACTACTGGCCTTAGGGGTACACTAAGTTGTCCCAAATGTCGGTAATAGCTAAAGTTACCAAGGTCATTGCGATTGGTCACTTTTGCTAATGTGGGTCTATGTCTAGCCTTGCATTATGTTACTCTGAAGGAAGACCGGAGCAGTTACCTTGGCTCGTTTCCTCAGCAGCTTGGCTAGTCGGACAACGTAGGGTTTGAACTCTCTCTGGTGGGTCCCCTGACGTCTCACCTCCAGGCCCGAGTCATCAGATGCCTCGGGGATAAAGGCCCAGCGGTACCTAAGAAAGAACACAACCAATGCCCAAACATTACACACATACACACACACACACACACAATCCTTTTCACACTTCTGAGCAAAAAACACACAATGTATGACGGAAAGGACAAAGTGACAGGAAAATATAGGAGCCATCACTGAATGATTTTGTTCAGTACGAAACGGGTGAAAAGGCTTGAGGACCTCACTGGGTAAGAGTGATGTGACATACTTTCTTTCATGTGTTCTGAAACACAATCTGTGCTTAAACCTTTAATAACCTTCCAAAAACAAATCTAAAGGAGAGAGTGCAGTGTGCATTACAGTCTTCAGATGAATGTACTGCATGCGAGTGTATGAACCCAGGCAGGAGTAGTGGGTTAGTACACACATCTGGAACTGCGGCAGGCTCTCGGAGGGCAGTGCCAGGGCCAGGTCCAGCAGTTTGCAGGCAGACAGGTAGAGGTTGAGCCAGCGCTGGCTGTTGTAGGAGGTGGAGAAACCGTTCCCTCCAGAGTAGGTGGTCTCCAGGCCAGCCACCGATGGACCCGACGTCCTACAGGTCAAACCCAGATGGAAACATGACCAACGCATACACACGGCATAGACTCAGACGGAACGGACCAGTTTCCTGGACACAGATTAAACCTAGCCCTGGATTCAAATGCACTTTCTGTCAAACGGAGAATCTCCATTGAACATGCGTTTAAATTCAGGTCTACTCTTAATCTGTGTCCAGGAAACCAGCCCTACAGATTGAAGATACACATTGGTAGTGGACGTTTCCCCACCATACAATCTAAAGCGCGTTGAGCACCTGAAACTCAATAAATCCAATCCACCATCAGGGCACATAATTTCTATGGCAGGAAAAACACATTCTCTCACTGTCATGTATTAATCAATGTCCACTCCCATTTGGTGGATTGACAGTTACCTTGACATGTCCTCATCTGCAGTAAGCTCCTGCTCCATGAGTAAAAAGACCTGAACCTGAGAGGGAGGGAATACATAGGTAAGTAAATAGGAAAAAAGCCACACACTGTTAGGATTATATATAACGATCTATTACCTTGGTCGACGATCTATAGTACAGTAGTTCGAGACAAAGGGGATGATCACCACAACTCAGTAATCGAAAAAGTATTGCAAGAACAACAGTTCGGCTTATTTATCCAATGAAGACACCCATTACTTCACTTAAAAAGCCGACATTATCTCTTGGAAATTCTATCAAAATATTTATAAACAGCGGGACAAACAAACGCAGAGGTGTTTGAGGCTTGGCGTAGGCCTTCATCAGGCTGCCCATCGGCAGGTGGCGCTTGTGTCTGTGTGACTAAGTGCGGTGTGTGTTCTGTAGCGTGCTCTAGCTCTCTCTCACCAGTTCAGTGATCATGGTGGGCCACAGTGAGGTGAGGTGTTGAGGAGACATGCGCAGCAGTAGAACTCTGAAGAACAGGAACACTTGGGCATGGAGGATGGGCACCTGGGGCAGACGCAGACTCTCCACCAGCCGCTCTGATGGGGGAAACACACGCACTCATGTAAGTCAATACGCCATCCGCTGTGTGTGTGTGTGTGTGTGTAAATATCTGAAAACAGAAGGATGTGTGTGTTTGGGGGAGGGGTTGCGTGCGTGCTTGTCTGCATGTGCGTGTTTACCCTGTATGTCAGGTAGGTATTTTTGGTACTGGTCCACCTCGCTGCTGTAGATGGTGAAGGCCAGGCGTTTGAGCAGCATGGCTCTCTGCTCCAGCTCTGCGTCTCGGTTAGAGAACAGATTCAGAGAGCTGCTCTGAGCCACCGCCACACGAGCTGCAGACACACACACACGCCTTAACTACTATACTATAACAGTTATAATATAAAGTCGACCCATATATTTACCTGTAAACCTCACATACAACTACACACAGAAATTCTCATTTACAAGAATCAGGCTACTAATTATACTTACTCATAAGATCTCTAAACGTGGTCTTGTCGTGGGTCATAAGATGATCAATGATGGCTCTCCAACTGGAAAATGCAGGAGAGGATGTCAGATAGAATCCTATTATATGAAGCACATATAACAAGAATACACAAACCCCTGTACCCTCCCCCACACACACTCAACAATTCTCAACTCACTGGCTGACACAGGAGGAATCCATCTGGAAAAAGGTGTGGTCCATGAAGAGGTCAAAGGCTTCTTTCTTCCAGGCCCGCCGGGTGTACTGGTACCCACTCAGGCTGCTCAGCAGCTGGATACACGCCCGGTAGCTGGGGGCGTTGTGGGCACTGCCAAGGAAGAGGGCACAGAGACACAGTGCACATTAGAGATAGGACCCAGACATGACCAGACCAGGAAATACTGGGCCCCAGTCATACAGCGTGGGAGTGTTTCCTAGGCAGATCCCATGGGCATGTTATTTAGTGTAATTGAGGAGCCGGGAGCTCTCTAGGCTCTAGCGGAGAAGCGTCGTGTATTGGCTGGTCCATCCCTACCTGTGGTTGCGGAGGTAGGGCACGACATAGTGCATAATGTTCACCAGTAGAGGGATCACCCTCTCTTTCTCGTCACTGTAGAACACCATGTCTAGGAGATGGGCCAGCACCTGACAACACACAACCGCTACTCTCAATACTCGCCACTGTTCAGATAGGATACATGGCAACAGCGTGCTACCCTAAAAAGTACTATAAAACCTAGCACATTGCGATATTGCTTTAAAAAGATACATCCTTGCACTACAGCAGACATAAAGCGACCAGTAAACACTCACACACCGCAATGAGTAAACAGGTCACATGAGAGTGACATAAGCCTAAACAGCAGGAAGAGAGGGAGGTCTGGTTATAACACTAAAGCAAGAGAGGCACAGTCAGTGGCTCCGGTTTATATTTGGCTTCAACAGTGACTGTGTCCAGGGAAGGATTTATTGCTTTGCTAATAGTGATTGAGGTTGGGCCTGGGGGAGGGAGAGCTGATCGTAAATCAGCTGAGTGCGAGTCGACTGTGCGTGGGTCCTAATAGCAGAAGCAAGGCTGTTGGTAGCCGTGAGTGGAGAGGACGCACGGATGGACGGACACACCCCGACAGACAAGACGGCCAGACAGAGCGCTTGGTGTTTTACCTCCGCTAGCAGTGTGAGGGCGTGAACGCTGTACACAGATGGAGTGAAGCTGGACGCCTCCATCACTGTGAGCATTAGATCTGAAACACACACACGCCATTAGTGACACATCATACGCAGCACAGACACACATGCAGACGCACGCTGTACGTGAGCACAATCAAATGTCCACACTAACATAACCTACCATTTTGAATGCATTCCCAATACATCGGGTCATTCTAAGTGGTATGATAGTGTGGATATTGAAACACAGCCATACATTCAGTCACACAAGAAACACCTCTGAAATCGGCACATTTCTGATTAAGGGTGTGTTCATTAGGGGCCAAACGGAAGAAAACGGACTGAAACAGGGAATTTGGTGCCCCAATGAACATGAAGCCGACGTATTGTACACAACTAGCACAGACAGCCAGGGTCCTCTCATCGTTCCTACCCTCTACGTCTTGCTCCAGGCTGGTCCCGTCCACCACGATCTGTGGCGACGCCTTGACCTCCAGGTTCCTCCTCAGCCAGGTGGTCTGCTCCAGAGAGGAGCCTGCGATGGTTCCGATGGCCTCCACCACCTTGTGGGTCACATCCTGCACACACACACGGACACAGACAGTGAATAATCATACTGGCTTCATTACAATACTGCCATACCACTTAAGTAAAACGCATGCCCAATACATTGCTTCAATCCAATTGGTATGCTGGGGTAAATAATGGAACGGAACTCTTGAATTGAATTTATTTGGGTAAAAACATGTTCAGCAATATGTACATTGTATTCCCAGAAGATAGCACATACAAGTATTATTCAAAACACTTGATTCCAAAGTGGTCCTCGATGGGGCTTACCTCGATGAATATTATCTTATATTTTCTAGGAGATAAGAATTGTGAATTATGTCATCTTTAAGATAAAATAATAAATAGTGAATCCTTTTGCATGGGACTAAGGCTTACTTGCAGCTCCCGCTGGTCCTTCTTGCTCTCCAGGTTCGGGTTCTTGAGGATGAACTCATTTAGAACTCTGGGGAAGAGACAGATGGATAGGTTAGTCTGGTGGCTGCGTATGTACAGCGTAGATAAGGGGACGGGAGTGATGTTGGGAGTAAGAGAGGGCAGAGTCAGAGAGTGTTGTAAAGCGCAGTTATAGTAAGGAATCGCAGAACTCTTCCCTTTGTGGTTGTAGCTTCCAAACAACAGGCTCACAATGTCACGTTTGATATTCGCGTATCCAGCAGTGTCAACGATAGCTTGCAAGATTCTCCCTCCTCCTCCGATTAGCTAATTCGAGCCCTGAATGCTGATTGGCTGACAGCTGTGGTATATCAGGTGCTCTAATTACTTTAGTAAGCAGATTATAATAGTAATAAGGCACCTGGGGATTTGTGGAATATGGCCAATATACCACGGCTAAGGGGTGTGTCCAGGCACTCTGCGTTGCGTTTAAGAACACCCCTTAGCGTGGTATATTGCCCATATACCACACCTCCTCTGGCCTTATTGCTTAAATGTATCCTTGTGTCTTCTTCCCCTTATTGAAATTGACTGGTCTTCGGTAGCTTGATCACTAGAGGTAGTGCCTGATTTAACTAGGCAAGTCAGTTAAGAACAAATTCTTATTTACAATGACTGCCTACCCCGGCCAAACCCGGGGCAACACTGGTCCAATTGTGTGGCGCCCTATGGGACTCCCAATCACGGCCGGATGTGAGCCTGGATTCGAACCAAGGACAGTAGTGACGCCTCTTGCACTGAGATGCAGTGCCTTAGACCTCTGCGCCACCCCGGGAGCTGGTATGTGTGTGTGTGGTCTAACCCCAGTATGAGGAACTGTCCAGGAGCAGGCAGCCCCAGCTGTACCGAGTCCTTCAGTAGGGCCAGCAGAGACGGCCAACTGTCCACCAGACCGGACACAGGGATCCTACATAGACCAACAGGCAGGATATAGTCAGAAACAATGTTCTAATGATGGGTCAAGTACTAATTTAAGTCCGATACCTTTATAAACAGTTTAGTAACAATAATAGTAACGCTACAGAACTCAATGAATTGGACTATGGAAGTAATGAAATTCAGGGGTTTTATCTGAAATTAAATAAATTGTATTCTACACGCTCAACACACTTGACACACAAAAATGTCAAACTAAACATGACATTGCATGAACTAAACTACAAAAGAGGTGAAACTCAAACTAATTGATTGTTTTAGGATTCACATGGATTTTCATTGCCAACATCTCATATCTTTGCTACCTATGCTCAACACACTTGACAGACCGGTGGAGGAGGGCCGTTGGTCTCACCTCTGAACGTAGGCATAGAAGAACTGCAGCATGCACACCTCCAGAGACAGATGCTTCTATGGTGAGAAAGAGGGAAGACAAGTGAGAGAGGGGGAGAGAGGGTTGAGGAAGAGGTGACACTGGACTACATTACATTTCATTTGAACATAATGAGGTCGTGGCAGGGAAGCTGCCAGTTTACTTTGATATACTGTAACAATAACATGGTATCTGTCCAATCAAATCAAAATCTAATTTTATTGGTCACATACACATGGTTAGCAGATGTTAATGCGAGTGTAGCGAAATGCTGGTGCTTCTAGTTCTGACAGTGCAGTATTATCTAACAAGTAATCTAACAATTCCCCAACAACTACTTAATACACACAAATCTAAAGGGGTGAATGAGAATATGTACATATAAGTATACGGATGAGCGGCATAGGCAAGGTGCAGTAGATGGTATAAAATACAGTATATACATGTGATATGACTAATGTAAGATATGTAAACATTATTAAAGTGGCATTGTTTAAAGTGGCATTGTTTAAAGTGACTAGTAATCAATTTATTAAAGTGTCCAGTGATTGGGTCTCAGTGTAGGCAGCAGCCTCTCTGACTTAGTGATTGCTGTTTAGCAGTCTGATGGCATTGAGATAGAAGCTATTTTTAAATCTCTCGGTCCCAGCTTAATGGTAACATGCAATAGTAACAGAGGACCGACATTAGAGTGAATTAGGACTAACGCAAGCAGGAGGCTAGGAGTCGAGCAGCTTTTTATATAGTCATAAACTGTAACAAGGTTAGCGTAGCACAGTGTTTTCTAAGGGTATGTATTGGGAAACGAATATGCCTCGTTTCAACGGTAAAACAGAGCATGCCAGTTTAGATTGCAGGCTATTGGGAGACTGCAGCACCAACCTTCTCTTTGGCGATGGCCGGCGGCTGCTTCAGGACCTCTTTGACCGTCTGCATCACGGTCTCAGTCCTCATGGCGCTGACCGACCGTACCAGCTCTACCAGCAACAGCTGCTCCTCACTGGCAGTGGGGATCACCTACACACACACACACACACACGTGCGCGAACATGGACACAGACAGGGTAAGAGAGCTCTGTGCCCTGCCATTAACCACAAAGTGTATGTGTTTAGTAAGGGTTTCTGCCATGTTGGTTTCTGGAGCTTACCTTGTAAGTGGCAGTGGTCTTGACCTGCTTCCTCTCGTTCCACACGTAGGCGATAGCTGCCATGAAGTGGGCTCCGTGGTTCATGGAGATGGGTCCGAGCAGCTCCAGGATCTGCTGACGCAAGTTCTGAGGAGAAAGAGGAACGATTGAGCGCTCTACGCAGTGTCAGAAATAAGACCAGGCCGACGGGCAGTGGACAGTCCATCCTCCTTCAACAATGTTATGGTCCTGGGGAAACACACATGTTGTGCAAGCTTTTGTTCCAGTCCAGCGCTAATGGATACTTAGCCAAATCCTCAAATCAGGAGTACTGGGCTGAAACAAAAGCCTGCACATCCTGTAGGGGGCCTAGGAGCAGGATAGTTACGAGCTAGTAACATAGGCATTTTGCTGCATCCACTATGACACCTGCTAAACTGTGTCCACTACCAAGAAAAACTTTGTTTTGATTATATTGAAGAACAATGATCTAGGTATCAACTGCAGGCACTCTTTTCACAGTATCGTGTAGACCCAGACTGAACTGTGCTGGCTATTATCACATTGTCCATTTCAGCACAGTTCCAGCAACTCTGGATGGATGAGTAACTAGAGCAGCTCAGTAGAGCTTGGTTTGGCTCGCCTTAGTTCGATTCAGTACTGTGAAAAGGCTTAGGGTCAGGGTGTAACCGCAGTACCTTGGTGGATCCCAGGTTGATGTTGGAAGTGGATGCAGCGGAGGCGGCGGCTGGCCGGTCAGAGCTGTCGGCCTGGTACAGGACGCTCCACAGCAGGGTGACGGAGGACATGATGGTGTGGAGGATGGACAGGATCCCTGAGCGAGCATCTGCCAGGTGCTTCTGGTCCACACTCGCCTGCAGCTGAGAGGAGAGATAGGGACATGGAGATACAGTCACTGGTGAAAGTGTGTACACCCCTTGCAGTCTTCACGTTTAGCTGCCTTAAAATTACATCTGAAAAGGGATTACATTCGATTTTTTCCCCCTACTAACATACAACCTACTCCACATTTTCAAAGTTAAAGAAAAATTATAGAAACATGAACAAATTAATAACAAAATGTAATAGGAAGATGTATTGTCCTCACACCCCAGAGTTAACACTTGGTGGAAACACCATTGGCAGACATTTTTTTTTTAATTGCTCAACTCAGTAAATGTGGATGGGAGACATTGATGGGACAGCAATATTCAAACCGTGTCTCCATATTTCCAAGCAGATTTTCAAGTCAGGACTGAGACTGGACTGTTCAGGAACACTCACCACCTTTTGGGAAAGCCATTCTGGTGTGTCTTCGGCATTAAAGCTTGTGTAATTGTCACACTGAAAAATAAAACTCTATCCCAGGGTAGAGAAACCCCTCTATTGGGTTTCCCTCTATTTTTTTTTTACCTGGGCTTTGCTTCTTTCATATTTATTTTGATCATGACAAACCTCCCAGTCCCTGCCGGTGACAAGCATACCCATAACTTGATGCTGCTACCACAAAAGCCATGATAATAGCAATCACGGTTTGAATATTGCTGTCCATCAATGACTCCCAACCAAATACACTGAGCTTGAGCAATTTTGACAATAACAATGGATATATGTTGCCCTAAGTGCAAAGTTGGTAAAATGTTATTCAGAATGATTTACAGCTTTAATGGCTGCCAAAGGTGCTTCCGCCAACTATTAACTCTGGAGTGTGAGGACATACGCAATCAAAACATTGTATTTTTTATTTATTAATTTGGGAAAATGTCCTATAATTTTCTTTCACTTTGAAAATGCTGTAGTAGGTTGTGTAGATCTGTACAGATAATGTCATACTCTTTAGATACAATTTTAAGGCAGCAAAATGTGAAGACCGTGCAAGAGGTGTGCAGACTTTCACGAGGCACTGTCAGCACACGCAAATCCTGCGACAGAGTAAAATACATACAAAGACATAAAATTATGTAAAAGAACAAGCACACATAGCTCTCTGAGAAGATGTAGGGAGGAATGAGTCAGAGTGCGTGCATGCAATGAAGGAGGTCTATCGATGTGTAAATAAGTGACATCAGCATTAAATCATTGCAGATATGACATGTCTGTCTACTTGGCAGTGCAGCCTGGCTGACTAGCGGCCTCACCTGGTGATACTGTGAGGATGGGTCCAGTAGACAGTAGTGGATGATGGCTGTCACTCCTTCCAGTACTGTTAGAATCAAATCTGGCGGGATGCACAGGGCCATCCACTGAGGTCTGGAAGAGGGATAGTGGGGAAAGTATAAAAGAATAGTCACCGTTTGGTATAAAAAAACTATTTTGCCATAAACAATTCATGTTGTCATAGAATATACAGTAACAATGTAGAATCTACAAAGTCATTAGTCAAAGGTGGGTAAATTTGAGGCAACTGCTGGTCAAGAGAGCCATCTTGTGGCAGCATCACTCAACTAATTTCTTCCAAACAAACCCTCTGCTACAAAGCAGCTGTAAATCTGTTGCCATGGATATGTACTTAAATTAACCAATTCATCCTCATACTTCACTAGCGAGGTCCTTCCAATAGGCGACAGATTTTCAGGCGAATGCTCAAAAATCAGTGGTGCTTCCACCAAACTGAGTGGCTGTGGATAAAAACGCATGAACGAAGAAGTAGAGCACATAAAAAGGTATGTTTTTTCTTCTTAAAGGGATGGTTTGAGATTTTGCAAATGAAGCCCTTTATCTACTTTCCCAGAGCCAGATGAACTCGAGGATACCATTTTTATGTCACCGTTTGCAGTTTGAAGGAAGTTGCTAACTAGTGTTAGCGCAATGCCTGGAAGTCTATGGGAACATCAAGCATGCAAGGTGTTCCTGTAGGCCTCAAGTCATTGCGCTAACGCTAGTTAGCATTGGCTCACAAAACTACCTCTAACTTCCTTCATACTGGATGCAGAGACAGACATAAATATGGTAGTTCATCTGATTTTAGGGAAATAGATAAAGGGCTTCATTGCCATTATCCCTTTAAATTTTCATGTACCAAATAGAAATATATAGTTCAATGTGTCATCATCTAATTTTCAACTGTACCGATGGGTTTGTCACAAAAACTGTTAAATAGCAAATGTGCCCACTATGGTCTTGGCACATGGGCTGTAGACAACAGTTTGCAGATACCTATATGATGACATTATTATGGAGATCAGTTTTATTTGTCCAAGCATCAATTATCATGTCACCAGAATAAGACCACTGATATTTATTGTAAAGGCGCACCAAGCTCATCACCGTGCACTTTCACCAACCTTTTGAAGTTCATCATAACTTATTTCATCTGTAGTCTAATAAACTGCATGCTTTCTCCGAGTGGTAGTGGGAGGACCACACAACATATCATCGCGTGACTCCAAGTTTACTTTGGTTATTATATCAAATATGTGCGCATAAATCCACATTTTACTGACACAAAAAGGTCCCACCATGTCGAATCAACAAATTGTCCCCCGACATTTATGAAATTGTCCCAACATTTCCTGTTTCGATTAGCCCGGTCGTGACTTCAAGTAATTCATGAAACGGTTGGATGGAAACCTGGTTACTGACAATCTGCTTGCAGTTGCCTTCACACCAGATCCTGGTACAACAATATTCCCACTTTTACATTTCAGTTATTTATCAGACACTTTCATCCAGAGTGACTTACAATCAGCGCATTCAACTTAAGTAGGTAGAACTAAAACACACACAAACCCTTCAATACAGCCACGATCACATCGTCCTGTGGACGACAAAGGTAGCAGTGGTGTGGTTTTATAATGGCTAACCAGTACTGATGGATGGGTGGATATGGATGTCTCAGCACCATCTCAAAATGCCTAGCTCATATGGGCCTATAAGAAACTATCCTATAGCAGTTACCTGGTGTCTGTGATGGTGGTCTCATAGCGGTACTGCTGAATGAGGTTATCCAGGTTCCTACAGAGCTGCAGTGTGACCGAGGCCACCACCCTGCGCAGTACCTTGCCCATATAGGGCAGCGTGGCCGTGATCAGGCCGATCCACTGCGGGTGCATCTTACACGCGTGGTGCTGGTGCAGCGCCCGGATCACCGCACACAGGAACATGCCCTGTGCCGTGATAGGCTGCCCGTGAAGGTACTGCAGCGACGTCATTGGCTGCTGTGGGTTCATGTGCTC
Source organism: Oncorhynchus masou masou (assembly GCF_036934945.1). NCBI lineage: Eukaryota > Metazoa > Chordata > Actinopteri > Salmoniformes > Salmonidae > Oncorhynchus > Oncorhynchus masou. The sequence continues at coordinate 53,839,725 of NC_088240.1, forward strand.
CACCTCGCCTCCCAGCAGTTCGAAGCCCGACCCTGCCCCACTCCCCGTCCCTAACGTTACACTCCCTAATGTTACACCCCCCGGGACGACCACGGGCCCCCCGTCGCCGCCCTCCTCGGCGGGCACTAGGACCCTGTGCTCCAGCACCACCAAGCTCTGGAGAAGCCTCAGCAGCTGGGACTGAACGGCGCTGCAGCCGTCCATTTGATCTTCTGAGAGGTTGATGATACTGTCCTCTGAGAGACCCTCCTCCTGGGAGGCCACGTTGACGGAGGCCGCCCGCTGCTCGTGCCACTTCTGGGCCGAGAAGATGGAGGAGAGCAGGCAGTGGAGCACCACCTTCTGGACCTTACACTTGGACAGCACGTCGCTGATGAAGCTGGCGAAGCCTTTGGCTGAGCCGCCGGTCACCTTGGACAGCTCGCTGAAGAGGAGGGTGAGGACCTCCAAGCTGGTCAGCTGCATGGCCCGGTTGCCCGCCAGGTCGGTGGCAGCCGTGCCCACGTGGGCAGAGTAGTAGGAGCGCAGGAAGTAGAGGCAGAGGGAGATGATGATCTCTAGGAACATGGCGCTGCGGAACGAGTGGGAGTGGCTGTCCTGTGAGATGGGGCAGTAGAAGTCCTTACCTGGGAGGAGGAGGAGATTGAACACCACATTATTCTACATTCTAATAACAAGAAACATCCGATTGTATGGTTTTTAGGGTAGCTCTTATCCAGCGCAACTTACACCTCCGGAATACATTTGAATTGTTTAGTTAATTTGTGTTTAACTGTCCTTTATCTGTGTATTAATGCATAAAAAAATAAATATGACTTGCCCATGACGGAGACGCGGTGGCGTGCCAGCAGGTTCTGCAGCAGTGACAGCTGGGGTGTGTAGGTGTTGTTGATGCTGGTGGTGGAGATGGCGTCCACGAAGTCCGATGGCACCGCCCGCAGCATGGCGGCGATGGCCGAAAGGGCGTGCAGCGTGCGGGAGGAGTCGTACAGCTGCAGGTAGAGCAGCACGTGCTGGTAGAGGGGGTGGATGTTGAACCGAGGCGGCGAGGCGGAAGCTCTACGCCCCACTCTCCCGTTGGGACCATTGTCCCCGCTCACGTCTCCGCCCACACTGGGCGAGCCGGTGTCACTCTCAATCTCGGACACCTCGCCTTCTCCGCAGCTGTACCAGTTCTCCAGATCCAGGCTGTCTCCGAAGAAGATGCTGGGCGGCCGGAGCTTCTCGGCCTGCACAGCTTTCCTCTGCCTCTCCTCGTCCTTCCTCTTGCTCTTCTTCACCTTGGGCTTGGCGCCGGGGGACTTGTCTTGCAGACGCTCCATGATCTTACCCTTGAGGCTGAGCTGGGTGCTGCTGTGGGAGCGCTTACGGGCCCGCTGGTCCACAACGTCCAAACAGAGGCTCCGGTCGTGAGGGGTGGCCGGGCCCGAGCTATCCGGTAGGGTCACGATGGAGGGGGACGAGCTGTGGCGAGTGATGACCTCGTGGTGCCTCTCCCCCTCCTCCCCTGTCTGGTCCGGTGGGGTGACATGGAAGAACCCCAGGGTGCCACCCGCTAACATCTCGAGGCGGTGAGAGGGGGCGTGGGGGCCTGAATCGAGCCGAAGACCGGTCGGCGTATCTGACGAGGAGCTATCGGAGTCCGTCTGCGCCCACGCTTCAGAGGGGGACGGTGTTTCAGGTGGCCCCTCCTCCTCTCCCATACCCACCACCCTGTCTATCAACTCATTTAACACTGACAACACAGCCTCTTCTAGTGAACCCTCCTCATCAGGAACCATACTGTCTGATTCTATAAGGAAAGGGACTTGGTCGGAACCACATCCGTTCACTGTGCTGCAGGTGCCGTCTGGCTCCTCGAAGCTGCCATTGACTATGGAGGAGTGCGAGCTGCTGGACTCAGAGCCGTGGTGGTGGGGTTCCCCCTGCTGGTCAGGAGGATGGCAGTCACCCCTCAGCACCAGGTTCTCACTGCTCAGGCTGAGCAGGGACAGGCTGTCACTCAGAGGGTTGACTGTCAGGCAGAAGGGCTCCATGTCGCCCAATGGCAGCCCTCGGAGCCCTGACTTCAGAGAGTCCCCTGGCATCTGGCTGAAGTCTGAGAGAAGAAGAGAAGAGGATGTGACATACTGTTTATGCAAATAAATTAGGGAGTCGAAATGAACCGTGAACTAGATTCACTCCAAACCAACGTTCACCAAACGACACTGATCCTTTAGAGCTATAGACTTTTCTTCCAGTCCAACATTAAACAATCATGAGATGAGTGTTGAATCTATTAGTGCTGGGCTGGAACAAAATCCTGCACTGTCCTGTATCTCTTCACGACCATGGCTGTCCTATCCACCACCATTCTAACCCGTGTCTCTCCCCTCTACTCACTGTCACAGACTCCCGAGTCCCTCATGTAGATGGGTTCTGAGGTGTCCTGCTCGGCCTGGGCGTTGTGGTTAGGGACCTCCTGGGCCCAGTGGCGCTGGGCCTGGACGCGCTGGATGGACACACGGTGGGTCTTGGGGTGCAGCAGCAGCAGCAGGAGGGGCTCCAGGACCCGGGCGATGTCGTGTCTCTGGAGCACCTGGTTGAGCCAGGCCCGGCCCACTGCGCTGGCCGACGCATCCCAGTAACTTAGACTGTCCAGCATGATGAACAGAGACCTGGGAGAGAGAGAGAGAGAACAGAAGACAGCAGAGATATTCATTTGTAAAGGCAAAGGGGTAGCGTGTCATATATATATATATATATAGTCATGACCGCAGTCAAAATCCATGTGACCGCTGAGTCACAGTAATCTGCTCCTATTCTCCGCTTCTGTAGTTGATGCATTGGTAGCACCCAACTCGCTAACTGCCTGGTACTCAGCACTCTATTGTCCCTCTAATCCGACTGATAAAAAAAATGACAGCAATAATCCCATCAAACATTTCAAGACTGAATTATAAGAATCTGAAAGTGGTGATGGCGGGAGTTCATTCATCTTCATCAATGGCGGTCAAATTATTTTGGGTGGGTGTTTGGGAGTATCATGCTTATAAAACTCAGCATTAGACTACAATGGTTGACCTCATTGTGATCAATCAATTCGAAGAAAGAAATTAAACAACAGGTTGAAACTGAGTGGGAAAACATGGTAGTCATGATCTTGTTTCAAAGCCGCAACAAATTGACAGCGCTTTCTAAGCTGATTATTAATTCCAAGCATTTAAGACGTCACATGCGCATATTAGAGCTCATGCATATGTATAAGCCTATAAATCAAATCTTATTCGTCACATACACATGGTTGGCAGATGTTAATGCGAGTGTAGCGAAATGCTTGTGCTTCTCGTTCCGACAGTGCAGTAATATCAAGTTTTAACAAGTAATATAACAATTTCACAACTACCTTATACACACACAAGTGTAAAGGAATGAATAAGAATGTACATACATATTAACCCAAGCCCCCCCAAAAAGCCTCAATTACAATAATTATTGTGCTGTTATAAAATACATATAGCTCTGCCTATGGCTATCTTAAAGCTTATACATACACTGAGTGTACAAAACATTAAGGACACCTGCTTTTTCCATGACAGACTGACCAGGTAAATCCATGATCCCTTATTGATGTCACTTGTTAAATCCAGTTCAAATCAGTGTAGATGAAGGGGGGGCACCGGTTAAAGAAGGAGTATTAAGACTCAAGGCATTAGAGCCATGGATTGTGTATGTGTGCTATTCAGAGGGTGAATGGGCAAGACACTGAGTTTTCTAAACATCTTGTGTATCTAAATGCCCCTTATGCGGTTGACCTCGGACAGTGACGTTTATATCTCACTCTAAAATACTGAGCAGCTGTTCTGTTCCTCTTGAAAGATAATAAAATATCTACTGCTGCACCGTACAGGCGCTGTACACCCCGGTCTCATCATTACCAATGCTCCAATCTCTCCTGTCATCTGTCACTGGAAGGTCTATTCTCCTGACTGTCATGCCTGCCCCTTCTGACACTCCATCAACAAAAGATTTAAGTGCCTTCGAACGGCGTATGTTAGTAGGTGCCAGGCGCACCGGTTTGTGTCAAGAATTGCAACACTGCTGGGGTTCACACACTCAACAGCTTCCCGTTCGGACTGAGAATGGTCCACCAGCCAGAGGACATCCAGACAACTTGACAACTGTGGGAAGCATTGGATTCAACATGGGCCAGCATTCCTGTGGAACGCTTGACACCTTGTGTCAACACTTGAGTCCCAACGAATTGAGGCTGTTCTGAGGGCAAAGGGGGCTGGGGGTTTACTAGCGATGTTCCCGAATAGATTTCACTTGGTTTTCGATGTTGTGGCTTAAGTGGGCTACTGTCCGTTACCAAATTAAGCACTGGGTAGCTTGCAAGGACAGGGTTGGAGTCTGGCATACGTAGTTTGAGCTGGTTAATGCGTGGAGTGAAAGACATTCTTATAAACCCACAAATTTGTACATGCAATCCTGCTGTAGCCTACAACCGGAGTAGCCTACCCGGCATGATTGAAAAAGGAACCATGGGAAAGCGCATTCTCCATATCCTATTAGAGTGCATTCATTACTTGTCTTTTTTCCCCTGTTCCTGCCTAGCTGATAATGGCACCATTCTAAGTCAAAAACAATCATTCACAGTTAATGTTGCCAAATAACTATAAATCAACCGTATAGGACCTCCATGTACGCACTCAGCTCAATAATCGTTTGGGGAAAATGTCCTTTCTATTTTATTCCGGCTAAGATCAAATATATTCGTATAACTCTAAAATAATATATTATAAAATAATGGTATGGGAATTATAATCATATCTTGTCTGCTCAATGAACTAGTCTACAGCTTAGGCTGCCATTCTATGCTATTCAGTTCTTCTGAGACACATTCCATTCATATGTTTCTTCATGGATTTATTGTGATGGCGTATACTAATAATCCACCGAGCGTCAATCTAAGTAACCCAATTTAAAAAAAGACCCCTATCAAAATAGGGTCAGATTATGGTAGAGAAATGTTTTTAGCATGGGCTGCATCTCAATCCATCCAATGACGGCAACAGTGGCGTTTGTCGGACCATGAGACATCCCAAAAATCGGTCTTCTCACAAAAACATCTGTAGCATCCGAACGGTATGTGTGTGTGTGTGTGTGTGTGTGCGTGCGAGAGAGAGACAGAAAAAGAGTATGAGACATGTATCACATTAATATATTAGCAGCGGTTTTGTCCACCCTTGATAAAACAAGGGACAAAACCAAACTTTTACAGTGGCAAGTCAATAGAGAGGCAAGGCCTACCTGTCAAAGGTACGGTTGAAAGGGGAAGACTTGGTGATGTTCAAGTCTCTGGTCAGATGCCAAAGCACAGAGAACTTCACATGGGCCTCGAGACGGATTTTCTGAGAAAACACACAGAAGTCTTAGATGACGTGTGTGGAACGCGTGTGTGTCGGAGCATATTCCTTCAGGCATACAGGACTCTTACAAGCATACCGTGAAGTTGTGCGTGTTCCTATGTGTCTGACTGCACATGTACTGGGCAGACCAACCTTGTCTCTGTGCATGAGCTGCTGGCTGATGACGTCCTCACAGGTGCTGGAGGAGGGCACCAGGTTGTGGAGCTGGTAGAAGAGCTCCACGCTGCGCTGGTGGTGCTGAGGGGCCCCCTCCCCCAACTGTCCCCACAGGATAAGGGCCACACTCTGGAGAGGTGAGGGGGAAGGAGGAGGGAGGTCGTGTTAGAGAGAGACCTAAAGCTTCCAAGATGTGTCATGGTGAGCAACGGAGAGATTTCTTAGGATAGGTTTATTACCATTTATCATGTTCAAAAATGTACTTAACATACGTTTCTACCATTTATCATGTTGAAAAACAGATTTATGAACACCAATTCTGACCATTTACCATGGTGAGCAATGACAAAGAGAAAGTTTCTTCCATTTATCATGCTGAGCTACATTCTGTGTCCTCTGTACTGAACCACCTCTAAGCATCTCAACCATATCAGATGCAAATAAGCCACAAATTTCCTCCCTGTGACTTACCTTGAAGAAGTCCGTCTTCTCTGCGATGTACTTCAGGATTCCCTGTGTGAGTGGTGGCCTGATCACCACAGCAACGCGGCCCTGGCTGGGGCTCATGGGCTGGGTGGAGTCGGGGTTGCCGCCGGCGATGCTGCCCTCGGCGGTGACCATGGCGACAGACTGGGTGAGGCCCACCAGGTCCATGACCAGGGAGATGGCCACGGCCTGGACGCTGAAGTCACTGGCCAGGCAGCAGGTGTCCATCAGGGTCTGCAGCCACACGGCAGGACACATCTGCTCGCTGTCTGGAGGAGAGAATAGAAACGATACTGTATTGAGAAAAGGGGAGAAGACATACAACAGTAAATAGCTGTAGTCCAGATGTGCTCATCTAACACAAAGAGAGATAATATGCTTAACATATGGAGAAGGGTATGGGATTATCATATCAAACTGGAATGTAGTTAACCGCTTCTCCAGCCGTAGTAAAAATCTGTTAATCTGCACAGAGCCGGTATTGTAACTAAAACGTGGTCAGACTGTCCGTCTGTCTTACCAGTCTGCTCCTTAGGCGGAGGCGTTGATTTGAGGTTGCCCTCGGCGATGTAGACGGGGAAGCTGGAGCACTCCAGGAAGAGCTGGCAGGCAGCAGTAAAAGCCGCCAGACACTCCCTTTGCCCCGGGACCTCAACCACGTCACGGCCGTTGTGCTGGGCACCGCCCTCTGGTTCCGCTCTCACCACATCGCTCCTCTCGCCCCCAGCTCCCTCTACCATCCCTGGGGTGATGTAAAGGGTGACCAGGCGGGAGAGGAAGTGCTGGAAGTGCTCCAGGCAGCACTGCATGACAGGCTTGTCCTGCGGCTTGTTCTGGGAGGCTGGGAGGGAGCTGCTGCAGCCCGTCTTGAGGGAAGGCTGAGTGGGTGCTGGTTCCTCAGAGGCCTGGTACTGGACAAAGTCTGTGAAGCCACTCTCGGAGGAGCGACTGCTGTTGGGGTTCTCCCCTATCTCAAACACATCGCCAGTGGGGAGCTCCAGAGTAGCGGGCAGGGGCTGGGGAGAGAGAGCAGGAAGAAGAGAGGAGAAAGGAGAAGAGAATCAAACACAGACAGTAACAATACATATCAGGAGTGGAAACAAAAGGCGACCATCTTAAAAAATCTGGAAAGCTGAAAACAGTACCCCTGTTTTAGGATGGCCAGCGGGGACCAAAGTGCATCAGGCCAAGATAAGAGTGCAGGTCTCTCAGGAGACTAGGAGGGAGAGCATTTCTAAGCACTCCCTGACAGACCCCCCTCCACCTTGGGCACCCACAGCAGACAGGGAAGTGCACAGCTGATGCCCCAAACTGAATGGACTCCTCTACTACACCCTACATAAAGCTCCCTCCCTGCATCATGCCAGCCAGCTTAGGACAGATCGACAGACAGCCCCAATCCCACATTGCCATGCCACAAGCAAGCCCCAGGGCATTCTCAGCATGCAGTGCAGCGGGCTGAGGCTACACATTCTGGCGCCAGGACTCAGATGGCAAACTAAGTCCTGTAAATGTCCCCAGGAGGGTAGCTGGAAAACAGGAAGAAGGGAGAGAGAGGGGGGGGATAGAACAGAAGGGAGGGAAGGAAGCCTTCCACACCAATGGAGCAGACAGACCCAAGGGGAAACCATCGGGTAGGCTGATCCTCCTCGGAGAGAAAGAGAGGCTCAGCTGTTTGTTAGTTGCCACTTGTGTGTGTCTCTATGTGCTCCCCTCCCCTGCACCTCTCCCAGGCCTCTACCTCCAGCCTAGGATTCTGTCAGCTTTTAGTCAAGCCTTACTGAGCACTGAAACACTACCAGACCGCCAGGTAACAGACAGGGGGGCGGAGAAAGTAGACTGATCCCAGCTTCTAACACCTCTGTCTGGGGAGAGAGGGAGCTACCCTCCAGTCCTGGAGCTGGGACCACCCAGCCAAATTGAGGGGGTAGAAGGGTGGGGGCCAGCTCAGGGACCAGGGGACACCATGAGGGCCTTGGATGGTTGTTTATGTTTTTGAGGGTGAGGGAAGCAGACCAAACTGAGGAGCCCTGCCGTGATGATTTTATTTGGCAGGAAGTGAAAGAAGTGACATGCGTGTACTATCAAAGGTAGTCAGCCATCAGCTTGGAACTGAAAGATGGACAAAGTTTTAATTTTCAAAGTGAGAATCAATGAACGTGGGTGTGTAAGGGGAAGCATGTTTGCTTTTGAACGTAATTTGGTTCCATTTCATCTCCGCTGGACAAAGACAAAAGGCAAAAACGATTTAACCTTCGCATGAATTTCACATACTGTTCAGAGATAAAAAAGGAACCGTTTCTTTTATGAGCAACCAAACGCTCAGAGACAATACGCTAAAGCAAACTGTGTTAAGGCAGGGAAGAACTAGGATGACAACAGGATGCTTTCAGACTTGGCAGAGGTCATGATTGAAGCTCATTCATCACCACCAAAAGCTTTACGGGATCAAATGGAACTGGGTTAAAACCGTAAATCAGGATAGACAGTTGGTTATGTCATGAAAAGGTAGGCAAAAGATTATCCTTATTACCTGGGAAATGTCTGCAGAAAATATTGATTCATAATAAATCTAAGCATCTATTTTACATACATTCTAAAATATGCATACAATAATTTAAAAAAAATCACAAATAAACAAAAGCTATAGAATATGCTCTGGCTGTAACAACCAAGGTTAATCTAACTCGTATAGGTGTCCCGGTCTGGGGCACCATCTCATACTTCTTACCCGCTTCTCCTCCTTAGCAGAGGCCGTGGAGGCGAGGGGGCCCGTGGGCAGGGACAGGGGGGACACCAAGGGGGGCTGCACCTTGCTGAGGATCTTGGAGCAGAGGCGCAGGCAGTGGGTGAGCTCCCCAAGGCCCAGGGCCGGGAGGTGAGAGGTCAGGGCAGAAACCATGCGCAGCAGCAGCTGGGGAAGGTGCTCCGTCTGGATCTCTATGTAGGTCTCCTGAAGGGAGGAGGAAGAGGAGGGTGAGAGGGCTCTGGAGAATAGGGGAGTCGCCACTCGCCTGGTGACTGGAGATGGAAATTGGATGCCTAGATTCATCTGGTACAATGCATCACATTACTTGATTTGTGTTTAAAACTTTAAATAGTCCCTGTCAAATAAATGTAATAAAATAAATAGGCAGCATCAAGTATGTCTGAGAAAGCTCTTGGAGATTGATGTAATTAAAATCCAATTCCGAATCTATATTAGATGTTTATTATTATTAGTTATCGGCACAACGCTGTGGTTAGCCTCTCGATTCTTTAAAATAAGTCCACACATTAGAGAAACAATCTGTGGTTGTTTCGGACCCCAGTACCACTTCCAATGAGTGAAAGGGGGACACCTAGTCAGTTGTATAACAGAACGCAAAAAAAAAACTAAAATGTGTCTGAATACTTAAGTCAATGAGATATATTTCTGTATTTCATTTTCAATAAATTTGCAACACATTCTATGAACATATTTTCACTTTGTCATTATGGGGTATTATGTGTAAATGGGTGAGAGAACATTTTTTTTAAATCCATTTTAAATTCAGGCTGTAAACAACAAAAATGTGGAATAAGTCCAGGGGTATAAATACTTTCTGAAGGCATGGTATATCCTTCCATCAAGACAAAAAAATGGAGGCAAGGCAAAAAAACTGGTACATTTCTTTCTTTTTATTGTTGTTGCCTGCTGCATCTCGGGCTCTGTAGTCGTCACGCTGTTTCTCTTTATAAGAATCCAACCGTTCTTACCTTTCTAACAGCACTAAGACATCATTACATTACATTTAAGTCATTTGGCAGACGCTCTTATCCAGAGCGACTTACAAATTGGGTGCTCAGGTGCTTGTAGGACTTAAAATGTATAGCGCCTTCAGAAGGTATTCACACCCCTTTTCCCACATTTTGTTGTGTTACAGCCTGCATTGAGATTGTGTCACTGGCTAGGACGAGGGAGGTCTTTTTGTTAATACAAATAAATGGAATATGGCTACGCACAGGCAAAATCCAAGAGGAAATCCTGGTGCAGTCTGCTTTTAGAAATGTTTACAAATTGGTTAAAAACTAAAAGCTGAAATATCTTGAGTCAATAAGTATTCAACCTACTTGTTATGGCAAGCTTAAATAAATGTAGGCATAAAAAACATGCTTAACAAGTCACATAAGTTGACTGGACTCACTGTGTGCAATAAGTGTTTAACATGCTTTTTAAACGACTACCCCATCTCTGTACAATCATCATACAATTATCTAAGGTCCCTCAGTCCAGCAGTGAATTTCATGCACAGATTCAACCACAAAGACCAGGGAGGCTTTCCAATGGTTTGTCCAGAAAATAAAAAAGTTGAAATTCAAATATCCCTTTGAGAATGGTGTCAGTTATTAATTTTACACTCACTACAAAGATACAGATGCTCTTTCCAAATCAGTTGCCAATGCCCAATGGTGATTTCAAAACAGTTAGAGTTTAATGGCTGTGATAGAGCCGCACTCAGTTATCTCCTAACACAAATCCAAAATACTAAAGCTTGTACAAAACATAAATATTCCAAAGCATGCATCCTGTTTTAAATAAGGGACTTGTAATACTGCAAGAAATGTGGCAAAGAAATTAACTTTTTGTCCTGAATACAAAGCGTTATGTTGGGGCAAATCCAACAAAACCCATCAGCGAGTACCACTCTTCATACTTCCAAGTATGGTAGAGGCTGCATCATGTTATGGACTAGTGAGTTTTTCTGGGGATAAAAATTAGCAGAAGGCGGGCACAGGCAAAATCCTTGAGGAAAACCTGGTTCAGTCTGCTTTCCAACGGACACTGGAAGACAAATTCACCTTTCAGCAGGACGATAACCTAAAACACAAGGCCAAATCTACACTGGAGTTGCTGACCAAGATAACATTGAATGTTCCTGAGAGGCCTAGTTACAGTTTTGACTTAAATCTGCTAGAAGATCTATGGCAAGACTTGAAAATGGCAGTCTAGCAATGATCATCAACCAAGTTGACAGAGCTTGAAGAATTTTTAAAAGAATAAGGTGCAAATATTGTACAATCCAGGTGTGCAAAGCTCTTGGACTTACCCAGAAAGACTCACAGCTATAGACACTGCCGAAGGTGATTCTAACAAGTATTGACTCAGGGAATCTAATCAAGATGTATTATTGTTTTATTTTCCATTAAAAAAATATATATTAGGCTTTGACATGATTATCTTGTGTTGACAGTTGACAAAAAATTACAACTAAATCGATTGTTTATCTCACTTTGTAAAAAAAAAAAAATGATTTGGAAAAAGTCAAGGGGTGGGAATACTTTCTGAAAGCATTGTATTTTATGAGGGTGGTACACAATATTACGCGTTGTTTTAGTAAAAGCCATCAGAGGCCGTCAAAGTTTACGAGGTTAGACCCTTTGAAAAATACAACCCCCACTAAAATATTTAATTATGATCAGGCTTCCTCAAATCATTGTCATCTTCCATTGTACCTTTTCCTTGAATATTGTAATGGGCATTTTCTTTACAAATGACTTGAACAAAAGTAATGCTAAAAGAAAAAAGAACAAATGGGCAAATGAAGAATAAACACACGTGAAATGTTCAAAAAGCCATAGGCTACTTAAAATATGTGAGCAATGGGAGCATATTATTCTGTGCATGCAGGACAATGACACACCAGGCTGAAATTTCATTTTCACAACATCTCCCACCAAACTATGAATATATATATAGTATATTCCCACAAAAAAAATCCCAATTCTATTGGTCTAGGTAGAAATTCCACCATATTCCCAATAATACAGGCCTATTTCACTCACTCTGGAGTACAATAACAATACTCAAAACAAGAAAAATAACAGAAATTCATATTTGGCTTTAGGAATGTTGCTGGGGTGTTGCTAAAATGTTATCCAAGCCATAGTAAACCAGGCAGGCGGGATGAAGGGTGAAGAAGCAGGAGACAGCCGTACTTTACCTGGCAGATTACCCTCATGCTTCGAGTAGGCTTCAAGGAGAGAGAGAGCAGATAGATTGAACAGACAGGAGCAAGCAGAGCATAGGCCAGAGGACACTGTGTGCAGAACATACCCACGCACAGAAACATCAGCACGCACACACACCCGCAAGCAATCACACACAGACACGCACAGTAGTACAGGTGTCAGGGGCTTTCCAACCTATTCTGAATGGAAATGAAGAGAAGCATTCTCTCTACTAGAAGATGCAATGACACAGAAGACAGGCAGATCTACAACCTGTTAATGCATTGCACGCACACACACACGCACGCACACAATAAGGGATTGCCATGAGCACTCACATTCAGAAACAGACCTATAACTAGTAAATATTATATTGTATGAGTGCTGATATTTCAATGGCTGTTGTTCTGTTTTGAGAGACTATAGTATGAGTGAGAAAGGAAGGCGGGGTGAGAAGTGTGTGTGTGTCTCACCAAGGACACAATGTCCAGTAGGAAGTCCACCAGCTGACAGAACTCCACCAATGAGAGCCCTGAGGACTCCGTGCTCCCAGCATTCCCTGGTCCATTTTCTGCCTTCCTGCAAGATGGACAGAGTGACCCTTTTACATCAAACTCAGCTCTCCCATTTACAAACACAAAACAGGATGGTGTTCATCCCGCAAAAAAAAAAAGAAAACGGGGTAAAACTTGTCCAATAAGAAATGCTTAAATTTATTGTCTGTTGAAAAAACATTTTGCTACGGTGTGGCCTAATGGTCACCGACTCGGGTTCTATCTCGCCATCTTACCACGTCAGCATACACACGTGGAGCAGCACATGCACACAGACCTGCAGCAGTCCTCCAACCAGCGAGCAATGTAGTCCCACATGTAGTACGGCTCAAAAGAGTTGAAGAGGAGATTGGCCGTTTTGATAAGCTCTGCAGTTTTCTTGTTCTCTCGCAGTTTGCTGAGGGAAACGATCAATGCGACCCTTAGCTTACAGTGGTTATTAAAAGCTTTGGCACACACACACACACACACACACACACACACCTGCTGAGATGAGCATGGTCCTTGCTGAACGGGTGGTGGTTCTGCAGGTCCAGCTCTGCTCGGCACTGTGTGTGTAATGTCCTGAACACCTCGATCAGAACGTCCTCCAGGATGGCTGGTCCTGGAACACACAGAATTACAAATCAGTCACTGATCATGTCCATTTACAAATGTATCTGGAACAGTCACAGGGAAAGAGGGTCATTAGGCACAAAATGGAAGGAAATGGACTGAAACTGACTACCTGGATTTGTCCAATAAGTGCTAATTTTAGTTGTCCGCTGTGAAATGTTTTGCTATGATGTTTCCTACTGAACACAGCCCAGTAGTGATATGTGGGTCACTATGACCAAAATGTTGTGTGTGTTCTATTCAGTGTGTAACAGTGACATGAATGATATGCGCTGCATTGATCTGATGTAGTAAGATACAGTACCGAGTTCAGGTTTGTCCAGCAGGCTGATGAGAATGCGGAAAGGCTTGAGGTCATGCATCAGGACGCTCTCCTCCTCCCCGCCTCGGGCCTTCCCTTGCAGGATCCCCACCATTGCCTGCACACACACACGGTCAAAACTTCTGGATCGAACCGCATTCAAAAAAAAAAAACAGAACGACCAAAGCAACTCCCGAGACAGACTGCAGAACATGGACTCAGCTGGTGAGCGATCTAGTTTCTGGTTGAGATTACATTTTTGGGTTAGGGCCGGAGGACATTTCCACAGCAAGTCTTCTTTTTGTTCTTCAGTGTGTGTGTGTTTCACACGCCTCGTCTAACACAGAAGTGGTTGGGGCCCAAGGAACAGGCGGTCCCCTGCAGTAGCCCCATTTCCCAGCGGGGGGAGACCCAACAAGTGTCCATGAACAGATGGCAGATGAACAAATTAAAGCCCTGGTCTGTCTGTCCCAACCACTGGAGTAACAGGACACATCACATGTAGGCCCACGCCGTCATAAGGGCCAATGCTGTTGGAGCGTGACACTGCACTACAAGGGGGAATAGGGGGGAATAGTGTGTGAGTGTGTGATCGTGGCCCAGGCATGGAGCAGAGTTTGGGAGAGCTTCAAAGGGAAGGCCCCTGGGATGAGGAGGGTGTGGAAGTAGGGGGCTATAGGCATTACAGGCAAACCCCTATGGGTGTGTGTGTGTGTGTAGGTGGGGGTGGGGGGTAGTTTAGAGATTGAAAGGGGGCACAGATGGGGAGCAGTAGGGGTCTGAATTTCACCTGCTGAAAAATGTAAGGCATTTACCTTGTTCCCTTTCAGAAGACCCACTCAAACTTTGAGGTCTTTGAAAATAATAATTTATGCAAATAACTGTGTGTGAGTGTGTAGGTGGGTGGGTTTGTGTGCGTTCAAGGCGTACCTGGACCAGCATGTCTTTGGAGTAGGTATTGAAATAGTGGGTAGCGTGGTCCTCAGGGTTGCTCTGTCGAGCGCTGCGAGGGCCTGTCCTCACACCATTGTTGTCAAAGCCTAGGAGTACAGTACACACACACACACACACACACACACACACAAGATGACGAAAGACGAGGGAGAAGAGGGTGGGGTGAGATTGTTTACTGAATGACTGGTAACTCAATCAAGCTTTTCTGAGTGTAAAAACATGAGCCCTGCTCAGCCAAGTAGACACTTACCAGCATTTTTTTTTTTTAATCCACAGCGAGTAAGACGCAAATAAGACAAAACAAAGTAGGGAAATAAGCACTGGGATATGACAACAAGACATGTTACTGCACAAGACCAGATGTTCATTCCAACATGTAAAGTCCAACAGCTCAACTATACGAAGTTGTACAGAACGCATGCAGTGGTATGTATGTGTGCATGTGCTTGTTTGTGCATGTGTACCAGGGTTCCCATTATGAAAATGTGGCGCCGGACTTTTGACCGGCAGCACTTTAATTTACCGGAAATATACTGGACCAATATGCATTGGGTGCGTAACCTGATTAGGGCTTCCACCCATGGTGATCAGAATGACATAAATCACATTTAGATGATGGTATTTCATATTAATTCATAATCACCCCAGACTTGACTGCCGTTGACCAGCACAAAAACTTCCTTTTAGCATTGAATAGCCCCCGCAATATGCTACTTTTCAGGGAGGTCAGGAACTAATATACTCAGTCAGTTAGGAAAACTAAGGCTAGCTTTTTCAAACAGAAATTTGCTTCCTGTAGCACTAATTCCAAAAGGTTTTGGGACACTAAAGTCCATGGAGAATAAGAGCACCTCCTCCCAGCTGCCCACTGCACTGAGGATAGGAAACACTGTCACCACCAATAAATCTACGATAATCGATAACTGCAATAAACCTACCCTGGCCAACATCTCAGCACCCCCTGCAGCAACTTGCCCCCCCCCGCGCTTCTTCTTCAACGAAATCCAGACAGCTGATGTTCTGAAAGAGCTGCAAAATCTGGTTCCCTACAAATCACCTGGGCTAGACAATCTGGACCCTCTTTTCTAAAATTATCTGCCAAAATTGTTGCTATTACTAGCCTATTCAACCTCTCTTTCGTATCGTCAGATCCCCAAAGATTGGAAAGCTGCAGCGCTCATCCCCCTCTTCAGCCATATCTTTCCTGCCCTGCCTTTCTAAAAATCCAAGTTAATAAACAGATCACCGACCATTTCGAATCCCACCGTACCTTCTCCACTATGTGTCTACGGAATTTCATAATTCCTATATGTATCATTAATTAAAATCACTGTCTGTTTTCTAAGAATTTGTAAGATTCTTATTTGCATAAAATAGACAGAGACCAGTCTTATCAAAATTAGATAGTATTTATTCTCGGAGCGCGCTGCCATAGAACCAAGAACAACCGTTTATAGACAAAATATGACATCATTGGTTATAGAATGAATCATCTCCTCCTCTCGACCAAGACAAAGCAGGTTCAAAAGTTTATTCCAACCCACTAGCGCACAATCTTGACATACACTCTGTCAATCACCGCATTGTTTCGGCCAAATCAAGAGTTGTGGCTTCTCAAATGACTGCCTCACCTGGTTCACCAACTACTTTTCAGATAGATTTCAGTGTGTGAAATTGGAGGGCCTGTTGTCTGGACCTCTAGCAGTCTCATATGGGGCTGCCACAGGTTCAATTCTCGGGGCGACTCTTTTCTCTGTATATATCAATGATGACACTCTTGCTGCTGGTGATTCTCTGATCCACCTCTACGCAGACGACACCATTCTGTATACATCTAGCCCTTCTTTGGACACTGTGCTAACAAACCTCCAAAAAGGATCCAACGCTATACAACACTCCTTCAGTGGCCTCCAACTGATTTTAAATACTAGTAAAACTAAGTGCATTCTCTTCACCAGATTGCTGCCTGCACCCTCCTGCCCTACTAGCATCACTACTCTGGACGGTTCTGACGTAGAATATGTGGATAACTACAAATACCTAGGTGTCTGGTTAGATTGTAAATTTTCCTTCCAGACTCACATTAAGCATCTCCAATCAAAAAATTACATTAGAATTGGCTTCCTATTTCGGAACAAAGCATCCTTCACTCATGCTGCCAAACATACTCTTGAAAAACTGACTATCCTACCGATCCTTGACTTCGGCGATGTCATCTACAAAATAGCCTCCAACACTCTACTCAGCAAACTGTATGTAGCCTATCACAGTACCATCCGCTTTGTCAAAGCCCCAAGTACTACCCACCACTGCGACCTGTATGCTCTCGTCGGCTGGCCCTCACCACATATGCGTTGCCAAACCCACTGCCTCCAGGTCGTCTATAAATCTTTGCTAGGTAAAGCCCCGCCGTATCTCAACTCACAGGTCACCATAGCAACACCCACCCGTAGCACGTGCTCCAGCAGGTATATTGCACTGATCACCCCCAAAGCCAAAACTTACTTTGTCCGCCTTTCCTTCCAGTTCTCTGCTGCCAAAGACTAGAACGAATTTCAAAAATCACTGAAGCTGGAGTCTTATATCTCCCTCTCTAACTTTAAGGATCAGATGTCAGAGCAGCTTACTGACCACTGTACCTCTACACAGCTAATCTGTAAATAGCACACCCAACTACCTCATCCCCATATTATTACTTGCACATCATCATCTGCACATCTATCCAGCATTCATGCTAAATTGTCATTATTTTCACCTCTAGGGCCTATTTATTGCCTACCTCCCTACTCTTCTATTGCCTACCTCCCACACTGTACATAGATTTTTCTACTATTTTTTTCTATTGTGTTATTGACCGTACGTTTGTTTGTGTAACTCTGTGTTGTTTTTGTCGCACTGCTTTGCTTTATCTTGGCCAGGTCGCAGTTGTAAATGAGAACTTGTTCTCAACTGGCCTACCTGGTTAAATTAAAAAGGTGAAATAAATACATTTTGTAATTTGTAAGTCGCTCTGGATAAGAGCGTCTGCTAAATGACTTAAATGTAAATGTACATTAAAAAAATAAAAAATAACATGCAAGACGAGGATGCAACAACATTCTTACCAAATTCTGATGTGCACTTTGAAGATGTTAGAATAATTGTTCATATTTACTTTTCCTCAGCAAACAAGGCGAGCAAGTGACAAACAGCCAAATCACTAGCCTATGTCAATCTACTATCCCCTCCATAGTAGAAAAGTTGACCTATTCTATTGGTCATCTTGTCGTTCTGTGTGAGAAAGAAATAACCTATTCCCAACAGACGCTGGGACTGTTGTGGGACGATAGAGCCTAAATTCATACAAAAAAAAGCAAAGATTCCGGTGCAACAGTTGAGCTTAAAATGTTGATCAACTTATTTCTTCACATTATAAGCGCAGCAATGTGCACAAGGCAGCAGGTTAGGCGTGAATGTTTGTTACATTACGCAATTAATGGGAAAACACAGTGGCCGAAAGCTCAACGCACATTCTAGTGGTTTCATGTGACAGGGAGAGGGGATATCTAATATGCAGCCTCTAGCATGGGTTGCTAATATAACTAGGATTGTGCCTTTGACTACTGGACAACGAAAGAAAGTTGAAAATACCTGCTCTTTCCGTGACAGACTAACCAGGTGAATCCAGGTGAAGGCTATGATTCCTTATTGATGTAACTTGTTCAATCCACTTCAATCAATGTAGATGTAAAGAAGGATTGTTAAGCCTTGAGACACAGATTGTGTGTGCCATTCAGAGGGTGACTGGGCAAGACAAAAGACTGAAGTGCCTTTGAACAGGGTATGATGGTAGGTGCCAGGTGTACCGGTTTGTGTCAAGGACTGCAACGATGCTGGGTTTTTCCACACTGAACAGTTTCCTGTGAGTATCAAGAATGGTCCACCAGCCAAACGACATCCAGCCAAATTGACACAACGCATTGCAAATTGGTGTGACACACTGATGAAGCCTGCCTTCCACTCTCTATGCCTTCGCTGTTTGAGATGATGTAGCAGCAGCTATCGCACTGTCTGACAGATTCTCCACTAAAAGGCTCTGTGTCTGTATGCTGTACGAATGTGACAAATAATATACTGTACACGCACCAATTTAATTCCACTAAATTATGTAAATTAACTTAAAGACCGATAAGCATGACCAGTGAAATGTATTTACATAGACTGGTATTTCCATCAATGAATAGGCAAAAAAGCATTATTTCACAATGGGATTTTTTTTTCTTCTTCTCCTGGACAATTGGCCGTCAATTTTATTCATCGGATTTTCTAAAAAATGTGTCTGCCAACAGCCGGCTAACGGAAACCTTTGCATGTGCATGAATGTGTCTTTTACCCAGCAGCCAGGCGTATAGTCTGCGGTTGAGTGACATGTCCCTCCTCAGAACCACGTGCAGCGCTGCAGAAAGGATCCGAATCATGTCTGGACGGGTGGCCTGGAACAGCAACACACACAACAAAAATAAGGAAATAATAGGAGATTTCAGATGAGTTCTGACTTCGAAGAAAGGATGCCGTAATTTGGGCTGTTTGGGCTCTGAGACACATTGTGCTTCGATGATTGAATAGAGAGGTGAACGGCCAAACAAGCATCCTCTGAGTCACTGCATGCTCTCTCTCCCTCTAACTGGATGTCAGATAGCCTCATCATCAAGAATGGCCAGTTCCCAAAAGTGCTGTGACTGCGGTCTTGTGTGCTGAGCAGTGCTGACAGAGTTGAGCATATCTGTCCTTACCTGACTCATGTGAAATGGGAAGCAGAAGAGGATCAGGTCCAGGGTGCTCCTCTGGACCAGAACACTGGAGTCCTGCACCGATATGCTGACTGCCTCCACCTGCAGGGAGCGACACAACACACAGGGTTAAATCAAGCCCCATTTACATCTATTTATCTAGCAAATAAATTAGTGAATATGTAGAATTTCAGAACAACCAGACTTGGTTGACTACTATTGCATTTTTGCTTGTTCTTCAGGAAAAAATTAGGACCCGAAGTTTTTTCCGTTTTTTCTTTTTAATTAGGGAAAACTTCTGGCCCAGTCAATACAAGTTCACGTGACATAATTTCTCAGTCTGCATCATGAATACACTACTAATGATTTCTAAATGTTCCCCAAATACAGGCACTTAAAGCTCTACTTGGTGTGTGTGTGTTTTTCTTGGGGGGGTTGGGATAAAGGAAAAAGATAAGGGTCTCTGAAAACGATTCTTCTTTTCGTGTACCATGAGCTCGATGTCACTGCCCATGACATAGAGCTGGTCCTCCATGGAGAGTTTGCGGTTGAGGTGTAGCAGAACAAAGGTGACCCCGGGCAGGCGCACGGCGGGGCTGGTCAGGATGCTGCCCCAGAGGGCGCTGTAGAAGGCCGACTGCTCCACCGCCACAGCCACCTTCTCCAGCAACGTGTTGGTCCTGGAGAGGATTGCATCGAATTGAAATCAATTAATTTGGGTTGCATACATTGACAAGACAATTGAATCCCAGATTATTGAATTGTTACTAAGGTTGATTCTGACTGAATATATATATATTTGTATTTTTTCTCTCGTAATTAGCAATTCACTTCATTCAATGACATCCATTTCTCTTTTTCTCTTTCTCCAGCCCTCCATCTCTTACCTATCATAGTATTCAGAGCCCTCCTCCAGGCCTGGTAGTACCCCAGTCAGCAGCCCCTGCAGGC
This sequence comes from Oncorhynchus masou masou, assembly GCF_036934945.1. NCBI lineage: Eukaryota > Metazoa > Chordata > Actinopteri > Salmoniformes > Salmonidae > Oncorhynchus > Oncorhynchus masou. The sequence goes on from NC_088240.1 coordinate 53,859,892, forward strand.
CAGGTTTGAGGGTCTTTCCCAGGGGCAGGTAGTAGGTCTCATACAGGCCCAGCAGCACTGGCTTCACAGACATAGCAGCATTGGAGAGTAGAGGGAACAGCCCAGAGCTGAAACAGAAAGCAGGGTAGAGGTTTTCGGTGTTGGGGTAATAGAGTAAAGGGGAAATTATAGGGTTGATAGGTCAACTGAAGAAAAATAACTATTGAACAAAATCCACATGCATTAATTGTATTATCTTACTAGTTCAAAGGAGATGGATTAAGGGTAAGGCCCTGCGATAGACTAGCGTTCTGTTCAGGGGGTGTACTTGTACATCAGGCTGCCTCACGCTATAGAAACAGGAGAAACATGCCTCTGCCCTATGGACCATTCTGGCTTGGACAAGGCGTATTTACTTACTTTACTAGTTCACATTCAGTTTATGACATGTTCACCAGTTACAATAAAGCTACTGCACTTCTCTACTACTACTAATGTCCTAAACAAGTGTTGACATCCTGTAGCCTAGTCAGTACCTGTAGAGGAAGAGGTCTTTGGCCAGCCTCTTGGGCCCTATGATCTTGAAGATGATCTCGTAGGTCTCCAGGGCCTTGCGGTGCACCCCGCTGGGCAGAGCTGGGTGGAGGCATTGAGCCAGACGCTTGCCTATCGTCAGCTTCTTGGGCACCACCTGGTACTTGGCATTGCTTTGCAATACCTGAGAAACAGATTCAAACATCAGACATGGGGTACCAGATCAATCTACATCTTTCCACAATAGCTGTCGGTAAAAATATATGCATTTAGTGCATTAGAGACTATGCAGATCCAGTTTTAATTGCGGATGTGTTCATTGTGTATCCATTCCAAACCAAAATGTACATATGTGAAATATCCAAAAAGGTAAATGTTTGTGGTCATTACCTTGTTGAGTTTGCCCAGTGCAGAGATAAGGTCTGCCCATTCACTGGAGTACTCAAAGTTCTTGAGGGCCTTGTCCACCGCCGCCACATAATTCCTGTACTTGGAGTCACTGAGCAGGTCCACTTCCTCTGCATTCATCCTCCTGGGTGGTTATTCAGCTACTTGCCAACACCAGGCTCACATACACACATCACACCTGGAGTGAATGGGGGGGGGGTATCGTTACTCTGAATCATAGTGAGTGGATTAATCAGAACTTCACATATGGAAGCGTTAGTCTCAAACTACATGTGTCCTTAATGTGCAGGCCAGCGCCAGTCAATCTGTCAGAATGAGAGTTACAGAGGAGAAGCACATGGGTTGACGATGGTGCACAGATGGAACCGTTTATTGACCAGTCATGTACAAATGACAAATGTGAATTAGGAGCAAAGTCTGACAGATTACAAGAATTTGATAAGGTTAATGTTGGTATGTGAAGATAGTGCTAAATCATTGGTGTCTTCTTCCAGACATGTCTTAGTGAAACAGATGCCTTGGGGATGGGAGAGGTAGATAGATGTGCTTCAGCAGACAATATAGAAGTCAAGTGAACAAAGAGATGTACATGAGAGGGTTGGGTTCCAACTACAATCAAATCACATTTTATTTGTCACACGCTTCATAGACAACAGGTGTAGACTAACAATGAAATGCTTACTTATGGGTTTATTTCCAACAGAGCAGAGTTAAAGATTAAAAATAAAGTGGCACAGTGAACAGCAAATAAAACGAGTAAAAATAACATGCCTATATATTAGGGAGTGCCAGTACAATGTCATCCTTTCACCAAAAATATATTTTTTTTTCATGGAATTTTTATCCAAGGCAGAAACCTAAATTCCTCCCACCCGGTAATCAGGGAAGGGACAGACCTGAGTGGTACAGTACATGCATCACATGCCCAGTGCCTCACAATGAAATGTGTTCTTGGTGGGGTGGGCGACACAGGAAACTAAATTACAGCCCTGGTCTTTGTAGTTGCAGCTATATGGATCTCTAGCTAGTTGTCACGAGTTGAAATATTTGGCAAGAGACAGCCTAATTTTAGGACGACACACCTACTAGATATACTGACAAGAACAATAGAACGACATGCAAATTATAAAACGCTAGATCAAACTATCTAGCAAGTCATCTATTTAACAAGATGGATACAAAAAAAATATATAAAATTAAGTTCTATAGCCAACAACGTTAAACACTTATCAAGGCATCGGACATAACTCGCAACCAAACATGAATGACATCACCTATCGTAATAGGTCCTGCGTGGTCAGCAATATCGAAACCTGCCCTCCATGTAAGTTAAATGTGCTAGCGTGCTAACTCAGCGATACAACACCCAGGTGGCTACAATAGTACCAAGTAACTTAGTTAGACGTAACGTTACAGCCTGAATAACTCCCGAGGTTGTGTCCCGAAACTATCGTCTTATTTATCGGCCGCGACAGCCGACGATAAATGCTTACCGTTAGAAGGATATTTGTAAACCCACACTGTCAGTAAATGTATCCCGCTTGACGAATTAAAAATAAAATAAAAATTCAGCCTGCGCCAAATGGCTCAGTGGGAAATGTATCCTTGATAGCTATGTCCGTATTATTGATGATGTTGTTGTTGCTGCTGCCGGGCCCCCGACGTCGACTCGGTTAAACCGTGTCACTTGTCAAGTAAGCATACAACGCTCACGGTTTAAATAATAAGTGTATCCTACATATTTCAAAGTATCTATGTCTTTGCTTGAAAAACAAACCAACATCAAAACCACACCTGCCCTACGTTCAGGTTCACAGAGCCAAACAATCGCGTTCACAGTTGTCCCAGACTGCGTTGCAGACTGCTTGCACGTCTCCTTCTTTTGTCCGACTGCAATCCCTCCTGGCGGTAGAAAGGTTCCGGCTCGTGTTGATAGCTAGTGAAATATATGCCGTAGAAGTCTACGCTGTTTTACATTTATAGCCTGATGATTTTTATTGCTACATTTGCTTTAATTCGCCATACTGACAAATCAGATGTACGAAGCCATTTCGCTTTGGACTCCGTTACCTCTATTAGAGCGAAAAGTAAACTGCACGTGTCTTCGTTGTTAAACCAGGTTAGCCAGCTAGCCATTGCGAGCAATAGAAGATAACGACACACACCATGGGCGAAAATGACAAAGGAGCTGGAGTGTTTCTCGAACTAAGGAAGCGGCTGCAAAGTGGTCTTCTTGTTCTCTGGTAATTATTTGCGAAATAGTTAGCTACCACTAGCTAGGTATCTAGTCCTAGCTAATGTCGGCTGGTTGCGCTAGCAGGACAGGATTGAGGACGCATTCCTGCCGTGAACAGACGCATATAAATGTATTTAACATCTCAAGGACCACACACACATGTGACTCTTAGCTTACATTTGTACAACATCAACTCCGAGCCCTACATCAGGGACTTCATCAGGACCTGGATGATTTTGGGTCAACCACGAATCGTTTGGGCTGCTGCAATGGTGTAAAACAATTGTACTACTGTTCGTCAACTAAATGCACCACTCCGGTTATAGAGCGGTGGTAACGTATAACACCCGAAGTCATCCAACGGTTATAGTCAGGGGTGTTGTGCTGCTGGTGCATAACGACGTTCGGCCACTTCTCGTGACGGTGATATGTCTCGCAAGATCACTTTGATGATTTAATTAGTATTCTACATGACAAACTGAATATAATGGCATAGATCATGTCCGGTTACTGTTATACCAAAAACACCTATTTTTTATGTCAGTTTTAAGATAATCGTGCTGAAGTTGTTGCATTTTTTTTTGTTCTGTTGGAACTCAATCTGCTAGAAAATTCGATTAAATAGTAGTTAGGCCGGTTAGCCATCCCTAGAAGGTCGAAATGAATATTCCCATGGAACGGATTGGGATTAAATGGTTGGCATGCATGCAGCATGGGTGTTTTAATATGTAAAACGTGAAGGATTATCATTCACGAACGAATCGCGATGACGGCCTAATTTATAGTAATTGGTGTTTTAGGATTTAAACATAGAGCGTTTTCCTTGAGTCACGTACATACTGTGATTGCCTACACGGTATAATCGTGTAATTTGGATGATGCATTGTATGTATATTCTAAAATAATTTTTATACAATAGGCTTCATATCGGTGCCAACTTTCATTCAGGAGTGACGTAATACAAAATTGCGCTCCGTTAGGCAACCTAAAATATTGCACTACACCACTGTTTATAATAAATGCAAAGGCATTGTCGTTTGTGGTCAACTGATAATACCTGCACCGTTTTGATTGAGACAGCGTCATTGCCTCTCTTGGGTTACGCATGGGAGCTCATCTTGATAAATCAGTCAAATGTCCGATTTTTGTATTCAGTGAATCTCCGTTTGGATATTTGGTTACAATTAGGCTGGGAAATATTAGCCAAATTCAGGTGAGTGCTGATCATCTTTAGTCTAGCAAATGAAAGCAATTCAGATATTATCTACACACACACACGTACATTAGTCCTACAGCCTACCTGTTGAGCTTCGCTGATGTTTATTCATCTATTGGGCCAACATGTTCTCATGGGTGTAATGTTATATTTTGACACCAGGTGGGGTTGTGGAGTAGGAAATTAACATTTTCATCAAAAAAACATTTTCAATCAAAATACATGGGCCATTCAAGCTGTGGCAGTGAGTCAGACTTAACATGGATTGGAGTCCATAAAACATTGGCGTAAATCATAATGCTTTGTTTTAATAGGGCTCTGCTGCTTTCAACTATACCAAAAGCAACATTAGGGCCCTATTCAGACTTGAGATAAGTTGACATAAATTGGATTTAAAAAAAATGTTGGCTTAAATCCATATTTTATGAATTTAATGAATCTTTCCATGTCTGAAAATAAGTGTACACTCTTCTCACTTAAGTGGCTCCCAAGTGGAACAGTGGTCTAAGGCACTGCATCTCAGTGCTTGAGGCGTCACGACAGACACCCTGGTTTGAATCCAAGCTGTAGACAGTTGGCCTAGCGTCGTCCGGGTTTGGCCGGTGTAGGTCGTCATTGTAAATAATTTGTCCTCAACTGTCCTTGGCTAGTTAAATAAATAAAAAAGAACAGAATCAACTGCCTTTGCGTAGGTAATTAAGACAGTTTATTTGTGAGAAAGTGTTCAAGTTAGCCATTGTTATGTAAATGCAGTCTGAAAAGTTCCAGTGGCTTGGCTTTTCCCCCAAGTGAGAGCAGGTCTAGTCATGGCCTAGTGAGACACGGGTGCTGTCCCGTGTAGCAGGAAATAGAAAACTCTAAGCCTTTCGGGTTAAACACTTGGGTAAATCCTGAATGAAAATGCACCATAAATAGAATCGTGTCCAGGTGCTGGATCCTTTGGGAGCCTCTACATTTGATACTTGTAAACATTGGTGTGGGATTCTGTAGGTTAGGCCTATAGCCTAGTCCGTGCTTTGCTGCATTGCCTAATTGTTCTATAGTTGGATAATATCTTGTTAAAAAGAGCAGGTTTACTGTTTAGAGACTCTTGTTTTACCAGTCGCTTGTGTATTGTCTGGTGTGAGAGGCTGCTACTGTGGTTCCTGGTTATAGTTCCTTCCAGTTGTTTGCTGTTGCTTCCACCACTCGGTTGGAAGTGAGAGAATTCAATTCAGCCAACCAAGTTGTGATTTTAAAGCAGCCTTCGCTGGGTAATGTTTTTCTTCCTGGGGGACAGCACTTGTGTCAAGCATGGACAGAGACGCATTGCATGGCTAGTGAAAATAATTGCATCGAACCCAGAGATTGAGCAGAGGGCAACGTATCTTCTGTGCATCAGGGTTGTCACTGCAAGAGAAAGAAAATCTGGATTAGCCAAACATTGTACATGCACTTTACCCCCTTTTTTCTTCCTTTGTCTCACACACACATACACACACAATATATCGCTGTATTTCTCGCTCCCTCTTATCTCTTCAGTTGGCCTACAGTTGTTTTCCTTTGCCCTTCTTCCATCAGAGCAGTGGGTGCATCCTCTCTCTCTGCAAACGTTCCTCTAACTCATTAGACTTCTACTTTGAGCTGAGACAGCAACAGGCAGGAGGTAGAAGGGGATAAGGACAAGTTGGAAGGTTATGATAAATGGCTTTAGTACTGTCACACACACACACACTGGTCTACCATTCACTTGTTTGTCATCCACTTGTCAAGGAACGCAGTCCCATTTGTGTCTCAGCCATTGCACTGAGGCCTGCCATTACGCTGAATCATTAATCCAATTGTATATGTTTTGTTACCAGGTTTACCTGTCCATATCAAAATATGACATGTTGCTGAACACCATGTCTGCCTGTCTGTCTGTCCCTCACTCAGGAGAGATGTGGCGAAGAGCTATGCAGAGGTGAGGGTTACAGGAGGAGATTCGTCCCTCCACATCCGGACTCCTCGGGGCCTGCTAATCGTGGAGCTGCCAGCAGGGGTCAGCCTCGTGGAGGGCTCCTGCAGGGAGGCACCTGAAAGAGGAGACGAGATACACTTCAGAATGCGCCTCAATGTGGACCAGCACACAGATGACACAGGTAATGGTGAGGCTAGCTGTATGGACACACACACACACACACACACACACACACACACACACACACACACACACACACACACACACACACACACACACACACACACACACACACACACACACACACACACACACACACACACACAACAAACAGAGACAGAATTACTCCCATGTAAATGTTTGTTTCTCACATATCGTAGCCTAATTACCATCTCCATTTCAGGTAAGACAGAACAGTATCAGTAGATAATTTCTTATTTATGGCTGATTATATAATATATTCTCATCTGGCTTGAGTCAGTTACTCCGTGGCTGTGAAGCCTTCCCTTGAACTGAGACAGTAGAGGAGTCCTTCTGTGTGTCACCTGTAGCCTGATCAGCCCACACAGTACTGATCTATAAAGGACTGAGTCATGAGCTCAGTAATTTGCCTGTCATGTCTGGTGCCTAAAACTACACCCACTGATGGATATATAGACACTGTGAATTTTTGACCTGAATCAGCTGTAACCTGATTTTTCGTGGAGTAATACTCTCCCATCTTCCCTGAGAAAGAACCGAGTGCATGTTTTGGTGCTACTGTGCAGGGAACGGAAAACAAAACTATAGTTTCTTATTGGTTCAGGGAGTCAGTCTGTTTTCTTCCGTTTGGTGTCAAATGAATACACCCCAGGTTTACTTTGTCTCACTCCATCAGGTCTTGCTTATATTAACTGTAGAGTCACTGCACTGACCTGGGAACCGGAGGAGATTCCCCCCATGTCTCTCTCCCAGAGAGAACGGCCCGTATCCACAAAAATATCTCATTCTAAGGGGGAAAATTGGATAAACACTGGGGTGGTGGCGGACTGGCAGAGGGGAAAGCAGCTTGGAAGAAAGGTGGCAGAATCTGTTTTTGAGCACTCCTCTGAAAAGCTTTGAGGATATGGGCCCAGACCCCTAATACCCCTTGGCCTTCATCTCTCTGTCTGCGTTCACTCTGTTTATCGACTTCTGCTCCGTCTCGAGGTGAAGCTCTTTTCCGCCGATAAGAGTTGTTTGTGTGCTCTGTGGCTACTCTCTCCTAACAGGGGCCCTGGGGAGTGTGATGGAGAGGCTGCAGGTCCGAGAGAGTTATTCCTTCCACTGCCAGTCCTGTGGGACCAGGGTGCTGGAGGAGAGGTGAGACGACCACAGGGAGGAAGTTGGTTTGTTGGTTCATTTACGTCCTCCGTAAATAAAGACACAGGAAGTGGTGCCGCTCACAGTAGTGGAGAAGATGGGTTCAGTGAGGGAGATGGATGGCTGTTTGAGCTAAAGGACGATGCTGTGCTCTGTCTCATCTCCCAATGTCATGTTGACATTGGATAGGTGGATACATGCACACCCACACACACCTGCCAAAACGTAGCGAATACATGTGTTTGTGACATTGGCACGGAAAATGGGTAAAATTGGAATATTGCCCAGCTTTCCCTGTTAATGCAAATATCTTTTTGATTGATTCATGCAAATAGGTTTTTGATTGAAGTTATCAATTGAATTCATCACAGTACAAATAGTCTCCATTATATAGCAATGTAATGTCATTGATTTTTCTCAGGGTGTTCAAGCGAGTGCTCCCTCTCCCCAACTGCAACTGGAGCTCCCTGGTGGATGACTGGTGCTGCCATCCGGACCCCTTTGCCAACCTGAAGCTGCTGCCCCGAGCGGAGGACTGTTTACTGGGCGACACTCACCTCCTTGTGCCCCTGGATAGAGGCTGTGAGGAGACACTCACCCAGGAGCTCAGCCCCATCACCAACAAAATGGCTGAGGGTCAAAATCAGGACACACCGGTGAGAGGAGGCAAGGGAGGAAGGAATGTCCATGGCAGAAGATCAATGCCGTTTTAGCCTTGATCATCACGTTGATGTTCGTTAGATACATAATTTAGGATTTTGGCTTTTCACTTCGCTCTCACTCCCTCCCCAATGTGCTGTATACTTACCGAAAAGTAAAGCTAAAACATTGGTCATTTTCAAAAGTTTCCCTCATGTTTGTCGGGAAGTGTACTGTAGTTACATCAGCAGTGTCTGTGCTTCAGGCTCCTTGTTAGTCTCACACTATCTGTATACCCCCCTCCCACTGGGCCTGAGACTGGCAGGATGAGATGGACACACTCTACTTCACAAGCAGCAGCAGCTAGCAGCACTCCCTTTTGAGAGAGGAAACTTGAGGAGGCGGGCAGACAGGCAGCACATCAACACACATCGTGAGCCACTTTAACCCGAGCCTATAGCCATGCCTGGTGTTTGAAGCCAAGCTTATTTTTTTCTCTCTGCCTCTCTCTCTCTGCCTCTCTCTCTCTCTCTCTCTCACTCTCTCTGCCTCTCTCTCTCGCTCCATCACTATCTGGAGTGGGATTGATTTCGCTCTCCATCTATTAGTCACTATCTGTGGCTCAGCCTGGGCCTTTTAGTGTGGCTGTGGTTCAGTGGATGGGAAGTGGAAAGAGGGACGAGGAGAAGAATTATGCCTGCCCATTGCTCTCTCCTCTTTTTAGGTTGTTTGATTGTGGTTATCGATTTCCGTTTTGGAGGAACTTAAATTAGAACTGTATGTTCTTGTCTTTTAGCTTTATTTTGTATTTTTCTGTTCTTTTTTTGTAGAAACCCAACCGCAGGCGTACGCTTGTCTCCTGTAAGAGCTGCACAGCCGGCCTAGGAGAGGCTGTGGCACCAGGTACACAACCGTCTTTATAGAATAGATACTGTATATTGTTTTAAAAAATTCAACAAGAATTTATTGATTTGCTATCATAATACCCAACGTCATACACACACATACACACAAACACACACTGGTTGGGAGCAGCACAGCGTCTACCTTAGAGTGGCACTACCGGAGCAATTTTAGGGCTTAACTTCCTTGCTCAAGGGCACAAAGGCAGTGAATGGCATGGGACCAGTAGCCCTTTATTTGCCAGTTCAATTCCCACTTGTATCATTTACCCTGGGACTTGAACCATAAGAAAGTTGCATTGCATTAGAAAAGATGCCCAAGTCAGGTTCTGTCTGCATGTGGGTTGGCTCAATAGTAACCGTTTCTGTAAACGTTGCAGGGATCCTGAAACTCTACATCACAGAGGTGACGGTGAGACCCAGTGTGGGAGACAGCCAGTTTGATACCTCTCCAGACAGGTAACTATGGTGCTGCTTCTCAGACTGGTGCATGTTGCTGTAACATCTGTGGATACTCATCCTCATCATTCGGATACTCAGCTTCTCAAAGTGCAAATCGATGTAAATCTATAGTTTTTCACTATGCAGATGCAATATATGACCTTTTTGTTGCTACAATGCCAGTGAGCGATGTAGAATATTATTTTAGACATAGCTAGGTAGAATTCTTATTGAGGGTTAACCATGCCCTACTCTTCCACAGGTCACTGTTCCTGGAACAGACCATAGCTGCCAGACTGGTGGAGCTGTCCTCCTCACAGAGCGTGTTTCGTTTCTCTATCCAGGCCTCAGATGGAAAAGCCTTTATATTGGTAAGAGGTGTGTGTGTGTGTGTGTGTGCGTGTGTTTGTGAGCGAGCTTGAAATATGTGAGACAGAGACGGTGTGTGCATTGGTGAAATGTGTGTGGCTTTAACAGAGCGGGTGTGAAGTGTTAAATAACCTTCTGATCTTCAGCTCTGGCTCCTGAACAGCGACTCCCTCATTGCCTCTTTCTCTGCCACTCCGTCATCGACTGTCAGAGGTGATGCTGTCACCTCTCCCGGCCACCGCCAGTGTTCTGAGCATCAATCACCCACTGAGGCTGGCAGCGCCGTCAAAGTTCTCTATCTCCCCTGTTCTTCCTCTGCCAGCACACACCAGGAGTAAGACAGCCTACATACCCATCTCCTGCTGCATTTCTGATAGAGTATGATTTTTTTTTTGAGTTGGGGGGTGGTCTTTCAGTGTTTGTTCAGGATATTTGACTATAACGGGTATTGGTACTATTGGTATTATTTTTATTATAAAATTGTATTTTGCAACTGAGAACAGAAATGAGTCACGGATAGATGTGGTAGGTGCTCCATGTTCCTCCGTGCTGAGTTCCCCGCGGGAGGATTCTTCTCTTCTGTTATGATTTCCTTCTTCCTCTCCCGCTTCACCTTTGTCTTGTTTTGCTTCGTATAACGTGACAGCCCCTCCAGCAGACTGGCAGCAGAGCTGTAATTAACAAACTGTAGATGAAAGGAGAGGACTCCTCTCCGTACGGCACTCCAGTACAGCGTAGCTCAGCACATCACCGCTGTTGACTGTGTGTAGGATGGGAAATTGCCTGCTGTTTTAAGTATGACACTGGCTCAGGGGTTGGAGAGCCCTGACCTACACTAGCTTAAACCGGATCACTCCTCCAACATTTTGGAAGAAAACAACGTGGCTGTTGGCTGACACAGCTTGTATGAAGGTGGGGAAGTGTTAGAGAAACATCTGTTTCCTCTAGGCCCTACATACTGTTACATACGTGACATTCATCCCTGACCATGTTTTAATTCAGTCAGCCGTGTAAGTCACTGAGCACCGTCTGTCTTGGTTGAACGCACTGGAGGTGACGTTGGAGATGCACGCCAGTAACGTGTCTCTAATTGGTGGGAGAATCAGTGAGCCTCTGCTTAATTGAATTATGACTGTCACCGAGGGCGATGACTTGATAAGTGTGAAGTTGACGGCTGCAGAACTAATCAAATTTCCTACCAGCGGTGTTTTCATTAGTACAAACCGTAGCAAAACATTTTGCTATGAATACGAGGGTTTCTCATTGGAAAAGTGCAGGTTCGTCCCTCCCTGTTTCGGCCCATTTGTTTCTTTTTGGACAATGGTTCCTAAACACTACACCCTTGGGTGACCGTTGAGGTTTTAACCAGCGCTGTGTGTGTTAGGATTTTCTTTACTGTAAAAGCAGTAGCATTCACTGTATACTAAGTGAGTGTTGCTTTCTATACTAAGGACTTATCAGCATTTTAACTCAGAGTGTCTGTCGCAGAGCCACTGCACAGATGGCCAAATGTAATGAAAACCTAGATCGCTTCCACGACCTGTGACAGGGAATCAATCCCTCCCTCAATTTCTCATTCCTCCATCCCTTTCAAACTCTCACTGTTCAACATTACCCAGTGATAGATTATAATGATTTGATTAGCATCGTAATGCTTCAAACTGGGATTTATGTCCCCTTGCCTAGAAGATGTGAACCTCGGGGAGATATTTGACTTTTTATGTATTATTCTGACTGATGCAGTGTTGTACATTTTCTCTCGGTCTCATTAATTTTCTTTCTCTCGCTATCCTTTATCTCTGTGTGGGTCCAGTGTTGTAGACACCTGGGAGAAGGACATCGGTGTCCACCCCCTAGAACTGCCCCTGACCACGTGCCAGGAGCTGCTGTCAGTGCTGACAGCCAGTACTTCCTGTCTCCCTCCGTCGCTGCATTCCATGAACTCCTACCAGGTGAGAGAGCCTCTAGGTAATGTAGGCAGAGCTTCTCCCTTTGGCAGGATGAACATGACACTGTTTGATTCCATATGGCTGATATCCATTATTTACAGCCTCTACCCTAGTAGCTATGGTTGTGACCATTTTATTTTTATTTTTTATTTTTTTAAAGCACATTTTTGAAAAGAGGTTCAGAGGGATTTTGTGACAAACTATTCTTAGAAGATGCTGGAGCACCACCAATACTGCTGGGCAGTCTAACGTTTTAGTGCCCACAACAGTCTCCTCTACAGTACAAAAAGGGAGAGTTTTCTTGCACCAAGGCAAGACTAGGAGTTGTAAACTTGGCTGACTTCACCAGGGACTCTCCAGAGACATTCCAGACAGTTGCACAGTAATTACCACCATTGTCTCATCCCTGCCTCTTTATCTGTCAAAGCAGCACTCACCTGCGAGCACGACGTCAGGTTTGAGAAGTTGAAGTAGCCTAACATAAAAAAAAAAAAAATTTAAACAAACATTTGAGCTCCTGCATATTCAACGTGGCTGAAAATAAGGCCACTGGCTACTGTCTCATTAAATAGTTATCATGACTCTGGGCCCTTTGATTAAAATGCTTACCAGTTACTGTTTTCACTTCCCACCACTACTATGTTACCAAACCTCTACGAGACTGCTTATTATATTTCAGCACTCCCTCTCTTTCTCTCCCACGCTCTGCAATCTCATATTTTGTGTTCCTTCCCTCTTTCACAAAACTCTGTTACTTGCCCTCTGGGTCTGTACAGGGGAGGAGGAACTCATTTTGACTCTGGCAGACGCTATCAATTCCACTTAGATGGAGGGGATTGGAGAGAACTTCTTTCCTTACTTTTTCCATTTATCTTCAGTTTGTCGTATTTCAGTCTGATAGGCTTGTAGGGTGTTAAGAGTGAGTCATTCTGTACATTCCAGGTGTTGCAATAAGTCTTTTTAGTAAAAATATATTTTCCAGAGAAACCATCAATTGTCTACAGTTGCGATGCCATACTCCCCCCGTGTTACCATATTCCCAAATAACGTTCATCACTCAGCGGGAAAGTCTGGAAATCGAGGATATCAATGTCTTGTCCTGACCGTGAGTGATTATGCTACTGCTGAAAAGGGACTCGTTTTAGGACGGGGGTACTTTAGACTGACTGCATGTCACTAAAATGGGGAAGAGACGAGCGGGACTAAGGGGAGTGATGAAGAGTGTCTGATTTAGCCACTTAAATACCTCCACTAGAGAGATGGATTCACTGCTCTGCTGTAGACCTAGGAGTACCAGAGAGTAATGTGATCACGTAGTCAGATAGAGTTACAGCGGATGAGGGCTGAAAACTCCCAAATTGATAATGTAGCCCTAATAGTGTGTGTGTGGGCATGTGAAATGGTGAGTGGGCCTTCCAGTGCCAGTCTATTGTGTTAGCCCGCCTAACCAGATCTAGCCTCTCATTACTGGAGGAGGAGGAATGGTGTGTTGTCTGGGATGTTGTGTTCCACCTCCGAGCTGTGCTGCGGTGTAATGGGGTGTAAAGTACTTCCAGTGCAGCGTGCCACCCCTGCCACAGCCCCCCTGCTTGCCAGCTCATTAATCTCCCACACAGAGAGGCACACTGGAAGATAAAAACTGGACAGAAAAAGGCAAGGGGCAACATGTTGGAAAAATGAGATCTATATCAAGTCTCACCCTGACGATGTCTTGCACACTCCTGTGTCGTATTGTTGAAACGATTTACCTCCCTCAGGTACACGTGCCTGAGGGAGGTAAGGGAATGCATGGAAAATGGGATTTGTCGGAAGAAGAATTCTCTGCTAACCAGCACTGTATTGTATTAGACTGAATGGCTTGTGACACTCAGTCAGTGTGGCTGGTCCCCATAATTTAGATTACTCGGTCAGTTGCTGTGGTACTCCTCAATCAGAATCCCTCAGTCAGTAGCTTAGACCACACTTTCAGAAATGCCTTATTCCCTACAGAACACAGTTTCAGTGTAGGCAAACCACTTTCACTTCAGCAGCACCATTCACACATGTCATTTGTGCCCCCTCCCAGTTATATTTCTCGTCAAGTGGAGTAAATAATATTCCCTCTGTCACCTCGCCAAGATGTTGAGTGTTGTGATAACAGAACGCCTGTACGAGAGCACCGAAGCTGAGCATTTAGCTTCTGAGGCTTTTCTTCTCTAGTCGTATCAGCCCTTTTTAATGCTGACAGATAAACACCCCGCTGTGAATACTACTACCTCTGACAGAAAAGAGCCATAGTACAGTGATGGAAAGGAAATAAACTGTACTGGCAAATCTCCCGGTACGGGAAGAAGTGTTTCTCTCATGTATCTAAAAAAAAAAAAAAAAAAAATCATATCCCTAGGAGAGTAGACGTTTTTCAACGAGGCGGGCTGAAATTGTATTTCCATTATTAGAATTTGTAACTGCGGTGAGCTCACGACGAAGCTGTGATGAGAAACCGTTTCACCCCTGGGTAGTACATCAGCACATCACAACTATTCTTGGAATGTAGCAGGACCTTATGTCAATAATAATTCGTTTAATTGAAAGTGTTTGTCTCACACCCAAGGTGGCATTTTCTTTTAAATAATAAAAACAATCCAAAAAAACAGAACGTGGACACGGACAAGAAACATCAGGTCCGGAGGACATGAGAACGGAATTAGCAGAGGTCTGTGAAAAGCTTTTGTGAACAGCACTGTCTTGAGCTGTGTTTTCAAGGAGGACCGAGACACTGCACTAATAATGTCTGGAAGAGACTCTACCATAATAGTGTGAGCCCTGTTACCTATAGTTTTATAGTCTGCTGCGGGGCTGCTGAAGGAAGACGGACCTGGAGGGAGTGAAGGGGGCGTGTATGAGGCAGGAGGATAGAACAAGGTCAGACAGGTACTTGTGTCCAGAGTTTAGGATAGGTTGGTAGGTGTGAAACAGGATTTTGTAGTTGATCCGTGACCATATGTGGAGCCAGTGGAAGTCGAATAGCGCTGGATTGATGTGCTCACGGGGGGAGGTGTGGGTGAGAATACGTTCTGGACATATTGTAGCCTGTTTAGGCACTTGGTAGCTACAGTAACAAAAGGGGTGTTTTTAAAATAAAATAAAACTGGATGAGTTGCTCAGCTGCAGGTTTTGATAGCATAGGTTGTAACCTGGCAATGTCTCAAAGATGGGGAAATTAGAATTTGACCAGACTCTTGATGTGGGCTTCAAACAAGAGCGGACTTAAATATCACACCCAGGTTGTGAACCTCACTGGAGGGGAGGACCTTGACACCATCAATATTAAGGCTGTAGCTGCTGATTTAGTCAATGATGATGCGAGTGCCAATCAAGACGACCTCTGTCTAAAAAGACATCTTCAGTATCGGTGTCCCTTCCACGGGACGGTTGAGCTAATCTAGGCTAATGCGATTAGTATGAGGTTGTAAGTGACAAGAAAATTTCCCAGGACATAGACATATCTGATATTGGCAAAAAGCTTAAATTCTTGTTAATCTAACTGCACTGTCCAATTTACAGTAGCTATTACAGTGAAATAATACCATTCTATTGTTTGAGAAGAGTACACAATTTTGAACATAAAGTTTATTAATAAACAAATTAGGCACATTTGGGCAGTCTTGATACAAAATTGAACAGAAATGCAATGGTTCATTGGATCAGTCTAAAACTTAAGACATACGCTGATGCCATCTAGTGGCCAATATCTAAATTGAACCTGGGCTGGAATAATACATTATGGCCTTTCTCTTGCATTTCAAAGATTGTTAAAAAAATATGAAAGAACGGTTGTTGTTTTTTCTTTGTATTGTCTTTTACCAGATCTATTGTTATATTCCACTACATTCCTTTCACATTTCCATAAATGTCAGTGTTTCTTTTCTCCTTGCTTCAGGGCCTGAGCCACGGCAGTTAGATTTGGGTAAGTCATTTTAGGTGAATATTTTAAAAAGGGGCTAATCCTTAAGAGGTTCTGCAGGAAACTAAACTGCATTGTCGGTGTTTGTGGAGACATACAGCTGAGTGTTGTCAGCATAGAAGTGAAAGCCCAGTCTGTGTTTCCTCAAAATGTTTCTCAGTGGCAGCATGTAGATGCAAAACAATAGTGGCCCCAGAACCAAGCCTTGATGGGGACACCTTGTTGGACCACAACTGTCTCACCTACTAGGACTGATGGCTACAAACTGGTAGCGAGCAGTGAGAGAGACACTGTTCAGGTCCTGACAGGCCCAGGTGCTTCTCCATGCAGTCCAGCAGGATGGTGTGGCTGACCGTGTCGAGTATGAGGATGATGGCAGCCTCAGAGTTAGCATTCATGAGGAGGTCATTGGTGGCCCAGTCTTGATGCTGTGTCTAGCTCTGAAACCCAACTGGAAGGGCTCAAGTAGGTTGTGAGTGGCCCGGGTGGTTTTGGAGTTGGTCAGAAACGGCACATTCGAGGAAGGAGCTTACTCTGGAATGGCAGGTTGGAAATAGGCCTGTATTTCTGGAGGTTGTTAGGGTCATATTCAGGCCTTTTAAGTACTGCTGTAACTGCAAACAATTTTGAGCTGAGGAGGGACACATCCAGGGATGAGAGACTTGTTGATCATTTCTGTGAAGAAAGGCTCTAGAGCTGGTAAGCAGGTGTTTACAAGGGAGGTGGGGTTAGGGTCAAGTGAGCAAGTGGTGGGCCTCATTGTTCTAGCCAGCTTACATCAGCTGCAGTGACTGTGGTGAAGGTGGAAGACCTTGACTCAGAGCATAGGACTGGGTAGATCAACTACAGGGGCTGGAGAGGACAGGATGGTGTTTTGAGGTTTTACGTTTTGCTTTGGAAGAAGCACAGGTATTTGTTGCACTGTTCTAAGGAGGCTGAAGTAACCAAATTGTTGTCAGGTTGGAGGAGCTTACTCGCAGTAAAGAACAGCACCCGGGAGTTACCACTGCAAGGTCCTGAGCAGTTGGGAGAGGTAGATTGCCCAAGCTGCATTTATGGTCTGTTTGTGTTCTTGCTGATGTTGCTCAAACATCTGTGCATGTACTGTTAGCTCAGTTTTCTGAAACTGTCGTTCTAGACGACGGCCCGTTGCTTTGAGAGAGTGTAGCTCCTCAGTGAACCAGGGAGAAGATTTGGAGAAAGACACCAGGTGGGTTTTCAAAGCAGCAACTTCATCCAGTATGGAGGCCAAGGCAGTGTTTATATTGAGCCGCAGATAGTTCCACAAGAAAGTCAGGTGAGTTTAGGAGGCCGATAAATCAGCACAGCAAGTACTGATACAGAGCCAGTGATTTTGAAAGCCATGCATTCAAAAGATGAGACAGCTGGTACTGGAGTAGACTTCACAGTGAATGTCTCGACCTCTATCAGTGATGTCATTCATTAGTAAGCCTTTGCTGTTTATGGATACATTTAAAAGCCTCGGTTGAATTACTTTGGAAGTTGCCTGAGGGGGAACCTGCAGAACTGGCCTTTGTCCTTTATCATCCACATCCGGTGTGCATGATCTACTGTTTGCATTGCGAGTGCACACAAAATATTTAAGTCTGTTCATTAGTCTCCTACCGCCCATTCGTCCTCGCCGTCTGCAGTTTTTCCAGAGGATCCCGTATTGCTCCCTGCACAGGGTTGTTTTAATATGTTCATAAACACCTGAGGAATCATTGGGTGTAGTGAGCGATAGTTGCTGCTATTTCTGTATCTTTTGGTTCAGCCTTTGGCGCAGTAGATAAGAAGAGATCTAAGGATCTGAGCTGGTATTTGAATCCAAATTATTAGCCAGAAGTAGTCAAATATATTAACTAATTTAATGTTGTTGATTTAAAAAAGAAAAACTAGATGTGTTAAATACAAAAAAAGTTTGTCATTTTAGAATGCGCATAAACACTTAATAATTAAGTTTGCAGGAGTAAACTACCAAGTCTGCCACTAGGTACTATTGCACAGGGATGAAAACTAGTCACCTTTCAGTGGAATTTGCTGTTTTGAATCCGAAATAGGTGACCTACGTGATTTGTGTAGATCTGATGAGTTTTTTTTGGGGGGGGGGGGGGGGGGTTGGGTCACTACTGGCTGATCGAGTGATGCGCGTTTGGAGCAATACTGGCTTTATCTAAAGCTCAGCCAATCGTTCACATAACAACAGAATGCAAAGCAGCACGCGACTGAAGAAAGAAGAGACAACCAATTTAGTCGTTACAACATCAGTGTGTGCTCTGGAAAGGCAGCTTGTCAGTTACAGCAGCGCGTCCCCTGAACGATAACGAGTAACACCATACCCAAACCGGCAGCTTGCAAATTGATTTTGTCCCCCCACACCAAACGCAATCACGACACACAGGTTGAAATATCAAAACAAACTGAACCAATTATATTAATTTGGGGAGAGATCTTAAAGCATTAAACATTTATGGCAATTTAGCTAGCTCGCAGTTGCTAGCTAATTTGTCCTATTTAGCTAGCTTGCTGTTGCTAGCACATTTGTCCTGGAATATAAACGTTCAGTTGTTATTTCACCTGAAATGCACAAGGTTCTCTACACCGACAATTAATCCACACATAAAACGGTCAACCGAATCATTTCTAGTCATCTCTCCTCCTTCCAGGACTTTTCTTCTTTGGACTTTTATATGGCGATTGGCATCTAACTTTCAGAGTTACCACGACGATGACCAAACTCAGTTCATCTTTCAATCACCCACTTGGGTATAACCAATGAGGAGATGGCACGTGGGTATCTGCTTCTATAAACCAATGAGATGGGAGAGGCAGGACTTGCACCGTGTTTAGTGTCACAAATAGAACTGACTTCTATTTTAGCGCTTGGCAACGCAGACGCTCGTTGGCGCACGTGAGCAGTGTGGGTGCAATAGTTGAATAACATGCATGTTTAAATTAATTTTGGTCAGCATGTTAGGTGAGAAGCCTGACCACAGAGACGGGGGTGAGAAGGTGATGAAGCATACTTCATGAGCTGTAACCGGAAAACAACTGGCATTTGGAAAGTTTGAGGTGAGGGAGAAAGTGTGGTGGAAGAAGTATTAGATTTAAGTATATAAGTCCAAAGAAGAAAAAGCCTGGAAGGAGGAGATGGCTATAAACGATTCGGGTTGACCGTTTTTATGTGTGGATTCATTGTCGGAGTAGAGGACCTTGTGCATTTCAAGTGAAATAACAACTCAATGTTTATATCACAGGACAAATTAGCTAGCGACTTAAAGCTAGCTTAATTGGACAAATTAGCTAGCAACTGCAAGCTAGCTAGCTAAATTGCCATAAATGTTTAATGCTTTTCGACTTGTCCCCAAATGAATATATTTGGTTTAGAGTTTGTTTTGATATTTTAACATGCGTCTTGATCGCGTTTGGTGTGAGGGGACAAAATGAATTTCCGCACGCATGCCGGTGTGGGTATGGTGTCAGCCCTTGGCAACACAGACACTCATTGGCACGTGCGAGCAGTGTGGGTGCAATCACTGAATGACGTGTATGTTAAAATGTATTTTGCAACGCACACGATGCAAGCGGTGATGTCAGCATGTAACCAATTCGCTATATTATTAACTAGTATACGAGTCCTTGCCGTTCCTCAAGTTGTAACGCGTTAGTTGCTTACTGGACCCTGGCAATCTGTGTGAAATGTTAACTAGTTAACGAACTAACCACTATCCGTTAACTAATGTTTTCCCTCTACAGTATCTGGTTAATTTTTGGATTGAGAGAATTAGGTGAAAATGTGCCGTTGCTTGTGAATTCAGGGATCAAGTGTAGCAGGAGCTGGGCCTGGTTTAACCTGGATGCCGCTATAGAGGTGAAAGGAACTCCACACACTTTCCCTCTTTCACACTTTTGCTGGCACATTGGAGAACAGATGTCCACAGGCAGAACGTGTACAATGTAATAATATGCAGTGTTGCCCAAAGATCGTTTTTGTTGTGTTGAACTTGACAGTAACACGTGTGCGTAAGTGAGGGGGGATTATAATTGTTTTTACTCAGTGAACGTTATTTTTGCACACATGTAGCCTTGTACACTTGATCGACGTCTATAGTGGCCACTATAATAGAGCAATTTGTGCCTGTTTGTTTCATTCTATTTCTACTTAAGATGGGGTTTCCCCCCACCCCCCAAGTGCAATATTTGTGTGTGTGTGGTCACAAGCGTTCTATTATAAAGGCTAACTGCAATATTAGTGTGTTTTTTTTCTCAAGACTTGAGAGTCATTTGCAGTAAAGTCTAGGCAACACATAACATTGGGTTGCTTTCTTTACATTTTAGCTGTGGGTTCGGTTCACATGAACCACTTTATATGACACACAGAGACTGATCCTGCAGATCATATTCTCTGTTTTAATTAGTTAAAACCTGCGTTTCTCCCTGGCGAGGATTTTTTGTTTGTTGCAGGTTTCAGTGCAAAAATAAAAAGGTCACCTTTTTGGGTCCTCACCAGCTTGCATCCCTGATTGCAACCATCTATCAATGACAGCAGCTGGTTCAAAGGTACATACTTGAAAGTGTTAACGTTAGAGGTTAAGGTTCACTCTCTTAAGTCAAAGGGAATTAATAGTAGCTTGTTTCTTGCTTCGTTTTTCCTTGTATTTTTCTTTGGGGGCTTAGCTATTTTGTAGCACGTTCACCTTTGGGCTTAATCTGCCGTCACAGACTAATTTGTTATCATTTGTGTTAATGAGTGTTGATGCGGTGTGCAGGCTGAGTCATGAGTTTCGGGGGGGAGCCTTGAGTGAAGCCAATGCCCTCATCCATCATCCCAATATAGCGGTCTCACAGGAGATCCAGTCAGGCAGAGCTGTGACCCTCTTCCAGGCAAACAACCAGGACTAGGAGATGGCTTTAAGTTGTATGTGTGCGTGTATGTGCAAGACCTGCACTGTTATGTCAGGCATCTGACCGTGTAAGAGAGGACAGGATGTGCCACGAGCCGACAAAATATCCACATTTCATCTGAACACATTGTTTACCTAAATGTCACTGTTTTTTCATTTGTTTTAACACAACCCATACAGTATACTCATCATAAGTCAGTTTCATTGTACGTGATGAAGATATTTTTTTTTTCTTGCTGTATATCTGAATCTACATATACAGGTGAGAAAAGTAATACTGTATCTCTTATTGTTACACTAGAGATCTAACCCGATCTGTCTGAATTGTTTACAGGTGGCGTACATGAGACTGTAATGTCAGAGGTCAAGAGCCATGGATCCACTCATCTTTCCTAGAGGGAGGATCAGCAGAAGAAACACTGGAACACTAGAGCACAGTTACTTATCTGTCTTAGGCTGTGTTCAAGACGCACGTAATGGAAAACCAAGTTCCATTGCCCAAGTTCAGCTGGTGCATACCTCCGAGTCGAGCATTCTCCTCCTAAAAGAACGATCATTCCGTTATACGGTTTGAAAAGGTTTCTTCAATTTGGTCCTACGGAACATGACCCTGATAGCTGCTGTAATGCAGACCATGTAAAAAAAAAAGACTTGTAACTAATCATTCCAATGGAATGACTGAGTTATTGATGACCTGCCCAGATTAAATAGTGAATCTGACTAACATGCCCGTGTTGAAGTTCATGTTTTTTAGCGGGGGGGGGGGGTCACTTTTTTATTGTAAATAAGAAAAGAATATGTTTCGAAACACTTCGGCATGAATGTGGATAAAAGTAGAATAGACGGATAATCCTGAATGAATCGTGAATAATGATGAGTGATAAAGTTACAGATGCACAAATATCATACCCCCCCCCCCCCCCCAAATGGCTTGGGGGTTGGTATGATATTTGTGCGTCTAACTTTCTCACTCATCATTGTTCACGATTCATTCAGGATTATCCGTCTATTCTACTTTTCTTTTTTTTTACAATAAAAGTGACTCAAATGACACATTATTTACATTCATTTCTGTTGGGCACAAAATCATTTGAAACACAACCAAAACAAACAGCAAATGCATCCAAAAAATTGTAGTCACAAGCTTGATGTAGTCAATGCATGCTATGGATATGGGACCAAATACTTCACTTTTTACTACTTTAATACACAAAAGTAAATTTGTCCCAATACTTTTGCTCCCCTAAAATGGGGGGTCTATGTGCAACAGCAAAAACGGTTCACTCGATATGGATGAAAATACCCTCAAATTAAAGCTGACAGTCTGCACTTTAACCTCAGTCATTGTTTTGATTTCAAATCCAAATTTTTGAAGTGTAGAGCCAAAAGAGGAAATAATGCTTCACTGTCCCAATAATTACGGAGGGCACTGTATGTAACCTCTGTGACAGGCGGTACCTTTTTGGACAGGCTTTTCATTTTACCTCTCAACCACTTTTCCTCACCACACTACCTGCTGCTGTGTGAGAGGAAAATAAGCTGACAGTGTCATTATAATAACCGCTATAATTACTTTAAAAAAATATATATATTACCAGAGAGTTAGTAATTATGTGGTTGGTTATGAGCGCTACAGAGTTTTCTGAATGTCAGCTAGCAAAGCTTTAATTACAAATACTTCCCTAGATTCATGTGCACTAGAAAATCAGCCAGCTTTACAAGTACATGACAACATATGGTCGATGGAGAATGATTATATATTATGCAGAATATTCTTCTAAAGCTCCATTATGTGATTCAGTTTCATTTTGAGGATTTGAATGTTCTCTTACACTGGGTCTATAAACAGGGCATAGCCAATAATAGGACACACATATTGTGCATCCCCATGGGCTATAACGAGGTCATTGTTGGAAGCAACTGTAAACTGAATGGCAATGAAGTGGAACAGGGTCTGCACTACTAAGAATAAGGGAAGAGTTATATTCAGTATCACTTCATGTCTATAGTTAGGAAGCTGAAAGGTCACGATTTGAGTAGCAGGAGCTGAGCTTCATGAAAAACTAAGTTACCCAAATGTACCGATTTGTATATTTTTTTTGCTCTATTTTGGGGCTTTTCAGACCCATCTTGTCTCATGGTTTTGTTAACCAATATAAGTACAACTATAGTGAATCCCAACACGGGTACAGTATAAGGTGGTCCTTGTTGGTAGCTGTACAACAGCAAGGAACTGTAACAGGGTCTTCCCTAGCTGATGCAGAGTCAGACCAGCTTGTATCTGTCTATAGTAAGATCAGAGGTAGACGATAAAAGTACTGTATAACGGAGGGGGGGGGCTGAGCTTCTCAACACGGATCCAACAGAAAGAACAAATGTATCAAGCACTAAGCTCTATTCCTGGATCATTTTTTTGCTGTCTCTGTTTTGGAGCTATTCAGGCCTACCCCTCTCCATTGTCTTGTGATTAAGACAAGCTATCTGCATAGGTTATATAGCAGACAGTGAGAGACGATTCAGCATTGTCTCTGCCAACGTAAGGTGTCATGTTATTTTTACAAGCTCCCCAGAAGATGTAGATACCCCTGTTTGCCTCCCTGGATCTGCCATGTGCTTATGCGGCAACTGACAATTACTTTTAAAAAAAATACAAAGGCACATTTTGTGCTCACTGAGGTGGCAAAGCAGAGAGTGAATTGGCTAATTAAATATATCCAGTGTTGAACAGTCAAGAGGGTCTCGGCTCTCTTTCCAGCCCTTGTCACACGAGAGTCAATTATGTGAGCTCTAAATAAACCATCAGTGTGAACCGAAGCAGACTGAGTGGGAAGAGGTACCGGAAGAGTTGCCCTCGTTCTGAAGACACACACGACAGATACATTAACAGTGTTTATTGTAGGGAATCACTGCGTTTTGCAGCTTCTTTCATTCCCCTCATCTTTGATCAAAGAAAACGGTATCAAATGGGGAAAAAATGATCCTCCAAGGTGACGCCGGGCTGCCCCGTGTTGTCATTGTACTGCTCATTAGGCTCCTCAACTAGTTATGTCTAGAGAGATGCACAACTGAAAATCTTATCATTTTCAGGAATCGTTTTCTTCCTATTTCGACCTATGATTTGGATATGGCTTGACAGGTTTTTTCATCTCAGAGGATGCCTTTTTAGAAAAGGTAGAAAAGGAAGAGATCAAAACCCACCTTGAGAGAATAAAAGGTTATAACTAGCCTTTATTACTGTAACTCTCAAATGTGATTACGGTCTTACATTTGTATCTAATCTAAGGGGTAACACTGGCTGCGTGCGACTGTGTGTTTGTCAATCAGGGAGCTTGTATGTGATAGCAAGATTGAAAATGTGTTGCATGGGAGATTAGGCACACACTACTTCTGGAGAACACACACCAATTTAAGAAAGGGGACCCATTCAAACTCATTCAGCTGTGGATGGCATTAACACATTTCATAGACATTTCTCCCCTTCCTCACTGACTCTCTCGAGTTCTCAGTGCACTCAAAACAGACACAGATTAAGTCCAATCCGGGACTAAGACATATTTTCAATGGAGACTGATTTTGTAAAAAAATAAATATCTGTGTCTTGGAAACCATCCAGTGAGAATAAGACACTGATACCCCATTTTACTCTCCAACCCCTGCTAGTGTTTTCAGTTTTCTCCCAACTCCCATTGTAGATAGTCCATTATTAGATAACATCACATACGTATGGACAGACCCATTCAGAGCTTTAAGATATCATTTTCAGATTGGATGTTCCAGGCATATGCCCAAATGAATTCGTTCTGTATTATTTTTTAGATTAACTGGGACGGGTGGTGTCTGCGATTACATGTGACCTGTGTAAAGGGTGAGATCCATTGGTATAAAGTCAGAGGAACCGAGCTTCTACCTCATTTCTTTTAGTCAATGAGGCATCGGATAGAGTTCCTGCTGCAGTCAACCAGCCCTAATGTTTTCTCTGCCTAAGTGCATCTTCAAGCTTATTCCCCCTACAAATGATTCCTGAACCTTTTGATATTCTCTCTTTGTGAATCAGTGTCATTACTGGGGTTAAAAGATATGGGTAAAAAATAAATGCTATCAAAAGCAGGTGGAATTAATATGATATCTTTCTTTGCTGTAGGGCACGCCAAGATAATATTGCCATCTTTTATTTCTCTCTTTTCTCCCTCTCTGAGCATGCTTATTACTCTTCCCATCTTTCTATAATCCATCTTGTTCTTTCATTTTCTCGTCCGATACATTTATCTTCTTGCTCTTACGACTACATTGTCAGCTTCCTCTCTTCCTCTCCTAACCCCTTCCTCATCCCCTCTCTGTCCTTCTCCAAACCTCCTGCTACTTCCGCTATTACCCTCCTATGCTCCTTATCCTCTCTCCCCACCCCCCCTCTCTCCTCTGCGCCTCCCTTACTCCCTCTCCCTCCCTACCGCTCACTAATATGGCACTGTGGTGTGTCTGCGGGTCATCTGTGACTCATTCCTTTGCCCATTGGCCTGGGTGCCACCCCTGAACGAGAACCCGTGAAAATGCCATGCCCACAATGAAAGGTTTGAGCATTCAGTAGTGCCAGCCCTCCCCTGGGCAAGGGTGGTACCACTACATCTGTGGGCATGAGATGCTCAAAATTGGCGAGTTGTACTCCCACAGCTGTCCACGAAAACTCATGATAGTACAAGATGGTGTGATGGCATTCAGTCAGTCAATTTTAACATTCTAATCGAAACAATCTGAAGCAGCATCTGTGCACTCAGTATCTATATTTTATGATTTATACAAGGCATTAGGAAAACCTGCTCTTTCCATGACATAGACTGACCAGGTGAATCCAGGTGAAAGCTATGATCCCTTCTTGATGTCAATTAAATCCACTTCAATCAGTGTTGATGAGTTAAAGGATAAAGAAGGATTTTTTAGCCTGAATGGGCAAGCCAAAAGATTTACAGTTGAAGTCGGAAGTTTACATACACCTTTGCCAAATACATTTAAATCCTTGACATTTAATCCTAGTAAAAATTCCCCGTCTTGGGTCAGTTAGGATCACCACTTTATTTTAAGAATGTGAAATGTCAGAATAATAGTAGAGAGAAAGATTTATTTCAGCTTTTATTTCTTTCATCACATTCCCAGTGAGTCAGAAGTTTACATACACTCAATTAGTATTTGGTAGCATTGCCTTAAACAATTTAAACTTGGGTCAAACATTTTGGGTAGCCTTCATCATGCTTCCCACAATAACTTGGTTGAATCTTGACCCATTCCTCCTGACAGAGCTGGTGTAACTGTCAGGTCTGTAGGCCTTCTTGCTCACACACGCTTTATCAGTTCTGCCCACACATTTTCTATAGGATTGAGGTCAGGGCTTTGTGATTGCCACTCCAATACCTTGACTTTGTTGTCCTTAAACCATTTTCCCACAACTTTGGAAGTGTGCTTGGGATCATTTTCCATTTGGAAGATCCATTTGCGACCAAGCTTTAACTTCCTGACTGATGTCTTGAGATGTTGCTTCAATATATCCACATATTTTTCCATCCTCATGATGCCATCTATTTTGTGAAGTGCACCTGTCCCCCCTTTGTTTCATCAGAACAGAGGACATTTCTCCCAAAAGTACCATCTTTGTCCCCATGTGCAGTTGCAAACCGTAGTCTGACTTTTTTATGGCGGTTTTGGAGCAGTGGCTTCTTCCTTGCTGAGCTGCCTTTCAGGTTATGTCGATATAGGACTCGTTTTACTGTGGATATAGATACTTATGTACCTGTTTCGTCCAGCATCTTCACAATATCCTTTGCTGTTGTTCTGGGATTGGTGTCCACTTTTCGCACCAAAGTACGCTCCTCTCTAGGAGACAAAACGCGTTTCCTTCTGACCCACTGAAATTGTGATACGGGGAATTATAAGTGAAATAATCTGTCTGTAAACAATTGTTGGAAAGAATTACTTGTCATTCACAAAGTTGATGTCCTAACCGACTTGCCAAAACTATAGTTTGTTATCAAGAAATTTGTGGAGTGGTTGAAAAACGAGTTTTAATGACTCCAACCTAAGTGTATGTAAACTTCCGACTTAAACTGTAAGTGCCTTTAAACAGGGTATTGTAGTAAGTAGGTGCCAGGTGCACCGGGTGGAGTGTGTCAAGAACTGCAATGCTACTGGGTTTTTTACGCTCAACAGTTTCCCATGCGTGTCAACAATGGTCTACGACCCAAAGGACATCCAACTTGACACAACTGTGCGAAGCATTGGACTCAACATGGGCTTGTAGAGTCTATGCTCTGGCGAATTGAGGCTGTTCTGAGGGTAAAAGGGGGTGCAACTCAATACTAGGAAGGTGTTCCTAATGTTTAATACACTGTATATCTATCTATATACAAGTAACTGCCAAATTAAAGGACACACTTGAGTAATTGAGGGATACAAAGTATATTGAAAGCAAGTGCTTCCACACAGGTGTGGTCCCAGAGTTAATTAAGCAATTAAAACATCCCATCATTCTAAGGGTTTTGTATAAAATGCCCAGTTGCCTATTATTGTGGCTACCATGACCCGAAGGAGATATCTCAGTAAATTTGGAAGAGGGGTCTCAAAGGAGCATAGGGGGTTCAAAAGGTGTGTGTGTCTCAATCACCAGATCTCAACCCAATTGCCTGAGACAGTGTTTTCCACCACCATCAACAGATTGGAATTTCTCGTGGAAGGACGGTGTCGCATCCCTCCAATAGAGTACCAGACATGTGCATTGAAGCTGTTCTAGCAGCCAACGCCCCATTAAGACACTCTGTGTTTCCTTTATTTTGGCAGTTACTTGTATATCTAAACTATATAAGAAACATTTGAACACCAATGTGTTGTTGTTTTTGTATTTTTTTTTTTAAATATTTCCTTAAAAGCACGTGGAGTTCTCAGTAGATTGATGGAGTGTCAGAGGGGGCAGGCCTGACAGTCAGGAGAGTAGACCTTCCAGTGACAGATGACAGGAGAGATTGGAGCGTTGGTAATGATGAGACTGGGGTGTACAGCGCCTGTACAGTGCAGCAGTAGATATTTTATTATCTTTCAAGAGGAACAGAACAGCTGCTCAGTATTTTAGAGTGAGATATAAACGTCACTGTCCGAGGTCAACCGCATAAGGGGCAAGTTAGATGCACGGAGTTTTCGAAACATCTTCTGTCTTGCCCATTCACCCTCTGAATGGCACACATACACAATTCATCTCTCAATTGTCTCAAGGCTTAGAATTCCTTCTTTAACCTCTCCACTGATTGGAAGTGGATTTAACAAGTGATATCCATAAGGGATCATAGCTTTCACCCATCCAGTTTGTTCTTAATGTTTTGTATACTCAGTGTATATTACTGTCATTACATACACATAATATAAATATGGAAAAGTTCCATGATGTGGTAAACATAGAATATGGTGGTGATCAACCTTGGTCATAAGCCCTACAGGATATAGAGGCATTGGTTGCGGCCCAGCAATAAAACACCTGAGATGAGTAGGTGTTAAGTAGAATCCTATGTTTTAGTGTAGGGCTGGAACAAAAATGCATGCTGGGTTGTAGCTTAGTCAAGTTGGTGAGCAGACCGCTGAAATAAGTGAATGGAAAAGGAATGGTTTCTGTAATGAAGATAGCAATCTACACTGAACGGAAATATAAACGCAACATGTAAAGTGTCGGTCTCATGTTTCATGAACTGAAATAAAAAAATCCCAGGATTGTTCCATACGCACAAAAAGCGTATTTCTCTCAAATGTTGTGCACGCACACGTTTACATCCCTGTTGGTGAGCATTTCTCCTTTGCCAAGATAATCTGTCCACCTGACAGGTGTGGTATATGCTGATGATCAAACAGCATGATCATTACACAGGTGCAACTTGTGCTGGGGACAATAAAAGGCCACTCTAAAATGTGCAGTTTTGTCACACAACACAATGCCACATATGTCTCAAGTTTTGAGGGAGCATGCAATTGGCATGTTGACTGCAGGAATGTCCATCAGACCTGTTCCCAGAGAATTTAATGTTAATTTCTCACCCATAAACTGCCTCCAATGTCGTTTTAGAGAATTTGGCAGTATGCCCAACCGGCCTCACATCCACAGACCACTTGTAACCACGCCAGCCCAGGACCTCCACATCCGGCTTCTTCACCTGCGGCATCATCTGGGGACGGGGGGGGGGGGGAGTGCTGAGGAGTAGTTCTGTCTGTAATAAAACCTTTTTGTGGGCAAAAACGAATTCTGATTGGCTGGGCCTGGCTCCCCAGTGGGAGAGCCTAAGCGCACACGGGCCCACCCTTGGCTGCACCCCTGCCCAGTCATGTGAAATTCCATAGATTAGGGCCAAATGAATTTATTTCAATTGACTGATTTCCTTATATGAACTGTAACTCAGTATAATCTTTGAAATTATTGCATGTTGCGTTTTATATTTTTCGTTCAGTATATATTAGCATGGTCTTCGGCTGTGTGAGTTCTGGTATTTGAGGGTTTGTATGACTAGTTAGACTAGCTGAGGTCCCCATGACAAAAGAAAGTTGGGATGATAACCACTTACTCCCAACACAGGGACGAATCTCTCACCAAGTGCCAGATGACATGCCAGTAAAGTGAACTGCTTAGCTGACTTGACCTCTCTAGGTAAGTGCTACATGAGAGGTGAATAGATACATGGATGGATGGAGGGGTTATGGACGAGGCAATCTGTTAGCATCCAAAGCCAAGATGAATGGCCTTATTTGAGCAGGACAATGTCTTATCTGTTTGCCTCGTGGCATCCCTCCCTGCAGCAGCTGTGTCCTGAGCCTACGTTACCCATGTAGGAGCATCGGCACAGAGGGAAAAATGTTCTGTCACCTCAAACTGCCGGGTCATAGCAGGATCAGAAAATTAGGTCTGTAGAGAGAAATGTCTTTCTCTCTCTCTCTCTCTCTCTCTCTCTCTCCCACTCACTCTTCCGCTCCTACTCCGTCTCTCTGTTTTCAGTTATCATGGTCCTGATGAGAGGGGCTGCTGTTTGTGCGGGAGACAAAGCCTCAGGACAAGGGAGCAATATCCCACTCATGTGATTAGCTCAAGAGAGCTGGAAACCAAATTAAATAATGTCCAGCAGCTAATCCTTCTGGCCAGTATCCCGAATGCGTGTCTGTGTATGGCTAAAGGTTGTCCTAGTACTGTTAAGTTCTGCAGAAGAAGTCTCATACACATTTCCCTGGATTCATCTGAGTTTGGCAGGATACTTGAAAGTCATCCTAACCAAAAACCTTTATTTTGCTTGCTGAATTTGAGGCATGCACTTTCCACATTATTCTGATGCGCTGAGGTGCTTTGTGATCTGTTAGTTCTGTCTCACAGAGCAGTCTGTGATTGCAGTTCACCCCAAACAAAGGTCTCGGAGGCAGCTCGCTCTATCCGATCGCAGACTTTAGTGTGGGTTGGAGATGTTACCGTGTCTTCTGACAGACTCAACCAAATAGGGTGAGGAGGAAGTGAGCGGGCTCACCCTAACAAAGAGAGAACATCATACATTTATTTCTTGGTCTCACTCTTCAAAGCGCCCCCTGACACCCTATTTTCTTTCGATGCAATGTCTGTGCTGCTGTGTTGCTGCTTTTTCCTTTTTTTAAATCCATCTTTATTTCATCAGTCAGTTAGCTGCCATTTTGACTTCTGAAATTCAAATTGCAGCTTCTCATCAAAAGCTAGGAGATTGTGTAGTGTATTGTAACTGGAGACCATGTGGCTTTTCAACATGTTAACACATTTTTATCTTTGTATCCCATGGCATAGCCTTGCTATTTCACACACACACAAAAACAGTATACAATTCCAGTTCGCTATCAGTAGTTTCATTCTTTTTTTAAATTCCATATGCCCTCACACTTACAGTAGTTTCTGGCTGTCATAGTGAACTGTTAGCTATCATTTATCCCGAGCCTCCATCTGACGTCTCACAAGCCTGTCTCCATCTCTGATTTAGAATGTCTCGCTCTCTCTCTTTTTTCCCCTCTCTCTTTCTATTCCTCTGCTCAGATGCCTGTTTCTGCCATGCAATCCCAGGGCACTCTGTTCAGATGAGCGGGCCGGAGGATTGGTTTGTGGGGTTGACTGGGTTCCATATTATTGGAATGGAGTTTCCTGCTGCAAACCGCAGTGAGGAGTGGAGTCCAAACTCACTGTCTCACATCAGAACCCCATAGGCCATTAGTTTGTGCATGTGTGTGAGCCACCGACGTATGTTCATACGCATATAAGTCAAACCAATCAAATAAAGACGAGTGTATGCGTACACATTCTATATAAGCATATTTGATGATGTTGCATTATGTTTGAGGGCCATTATGATGTAGGTAGAGAGAGCTTCATACATACACCAGGGCCAGAACTACTACTCCTTTGTGACATATGTCCGCGGTCATGTCCCTGACTCATCCCCCCTCTCTGCCCTCACTCTGAGTTCAATTTGTGGCTCAGTGTTGATGAGATATTGCCTAAATGTTTGCTTAATGAGAACCACGTGGAGGAAACGGTCGTTTAACACAGCAGATGCCAGCTTGACTCCGTCTTTACGACCCCCTCGATCCCCCTTTTTATTCCCTCCTCCTGATTTCCCCACTTTCTCTCCCTCTCACAGCAAACATTTTCTCTCTTCTATCCGTCTTTCGTAATCGATCCCTGTAATTACTGCCGGAGCCTCACCTGCTGTCTTGCCGGGCTGAGTGAGCTTGTAGTGTAGCACTTTGTTTTCAGTCTTCAATGCACTTGAATATTCTCACTGCATGGTCAGACTCAGCTAAACAAGGGAGACCCGAGCTGAATACAAATGCACAATGAAAGATATTTGAATTGAATGGTCTGCCTGTGGTTGCTCTGATCATCATATATCCACTCTAATCACAGAGATATTTACAGAATAGTTCCCAGCATGCAGTGGGCTGTATCGTGTTCCTCCTTCATGCACTTGGAAGGAACAGTGCCCTGCGGCCATTGTTTTGGAAGATTTCCTCCCCAGATCTTGGCATATTTGTTTTTTGTGATGTGATTAAAATGATTCATCTGAATTCAGCATTGTTCAAGTTTCTCTGGGGAAAGAGAGAAGAAAGAGAGAGACAGAAAACATAAGAGGGATATAAAGTAAGTTTTAGACCAGTCTAAATTAATTTACAGTGGCAGAGAGCATACACAGCAGATTATTGGTATAACATATTCCCGATTCTTATCGCTATACAGTATCCACAATATACAGTACAAGTTAAAAGTTTGGACACCTACTCATTCAAGGGTTTTTCTTTATTTTTTACTATTACTATTTTACTATTCGAAATTGCAACCTTTCGATTACTAGTCCAACGCTCTAACCACTAGGCTACCCTGCCGCCCCATGTGGTTAAGTTGGTGAATGACAGCATAACAATGATTAAAACCTATAGGCACAGATTCCTAAATACCCACTCAAGTACCATTAAAACCTCTTAGATGTCAAGTCTCCTATTTGGGGGACGTTGACCGTTTCTGGCTGGTTCCGACTGACATTTTGGTGTACGAAGTGCTCTGTGAACATAGTATGGTCCCGTGTCCTATATTGCACGATAGCCCCCCCAAAATATTCATTTGTTTGGAGGAAATAAATGATTTAATGAAAAGGGAGGATCTGGCAGATGCAACAATACTAGTTTAATCTCGGGAGTGGATTTAGAGCTCGCAACCTGAAAGAAATAGTAAATAATTTCATAGAATGAAATTAAGACCACTTTTGCTTGGTCACAGATAGATGAATCCCATGCTTGAAGCTGAAGTTGTAATGAGTCTTGCCACATTTGAACGGTGTCTATGTGCAGTTCAGTGGACGTTTAGGAGAAAATTATTTTCCGGCGGTTATATGAAATACTGCCAATATTGTACTGCCACTAATTTTACAGTTATGAGAAATGTGAAATCCTATAGTAAGTTGTATTGTTACTATATTTTGAAATTCCAGTCATTTCAAGCCTTATTGCCTACTTTTATTAAATAAGAATATTGATATTTTCATCATATTTGTACTGTGTATTGGGTCCTCAAAAGTGAGTATACCTCAGCAATTTACTATTTTAGTTCCAGAAAGATTGATTGTTTATGGCCATCTCTTGGGGAAAAAAATACTTTTGCGTGTCTATTTAGGTAGAAATAAAAATGTTGCCCTATCATTCAACGTTTTCTTTAATTTATTGAGTTTATTTTTTTACAGGTACAGTGCACATTAATCAACGTTTCAGTAAAAGTGCCTGGTTTTAGCCAGCCAGCTAATTTTCAACTGCAGTCCCTGGACAGGTTATTGAATGAGGTTGGCTCATTCACCCCCCTCTTCTCTCCTGTAATTGTTCCCCAGGTCGTTGCTGTTTAGGGAGTTTTTCCTAGCCACCGTGCTTCTACACATGCATTGCTTGCTGTTTGGGGTTTTAGGCTGGGTTTCTGCACAGCACTTTGTGACATCAGCTGATGTAAGTAGGGCTTTATAAATACATTTGATTGATTGATTGATTGACTGTAAATGAGAATGTGTTCTCAGTCAACTTACCTGGTAAAATAAGAGTTAAATAAAATACATGTAAAAACTCAAGGCTAAGTTGTCGTATCGGGTTTAACAAGAAACAGTTTAACCGTCTATTGGTCTATTCACCGTTTATTTTCACATAGTTAAGGGGATTTGTTGGAGAGCACAAGAGATTAATCCTCTCTTCAGCTCTGCTCTACTCCAGCGGATTTCAGGAATTTGCTTTTATCAGGACAATTTGGATTTCCATTTTGAAATCACGAGTCGTGAGTACAACAGTCAACCCTTGCAACTGGAGAGCACTTATGTCAGTGTTTGAAACAACAAAGTACCTGGGTATGGTCTGTGGTTAGACATGGGCTGGCACAAGGGAGATAGGCAAGTCCCTGCAAATCTAAATTAGCTTTAATCCTTGTCATCTCCTCTGAGCTCATAGACTTTTATTTTGTATTTATTTACTGAACCCTTATTTTACCAGATAAGTTGACTGACAACACATTCTCATTTACAGCAACAACCTGGGGAATAGTTACAGGGGAGAGGAGGGGGGAAGAATGAGCCAATTGTAAGGGGTGAGTAAGTGGAGAGGGGCATAATTGCACAAAACGTTGGATTGTAGACTATAGCGGGAGGTCTAGTCAAGTGCCACATAATTGATCTGATATCTACATATTATACTCAGATTACACAGCACTTTAAGAATATTGCATTACATCTGTCGCGACTCGGGAGGCGGTCTGTGGCTGTGTCTCACTGTCCCCGGCCTATTTCATTATTCCCCGTGTCGACTGCCAGTAAGCTTCCCTGGTGAGGCGACTCGTCTCATTTCATAAAGAGAATGGAAAATGACAAGATGGAGATCAGGCGGGCGGAACGGCGATGCAGTTGACAACAGGGAGCTGATATTGTAACCAGAGAAATGTAGTATGGGAGTGTTTCCACTAGCACTCAGGTTCCATGGATGGACTCGGGGGTTGTCATGAATGTGCAAGTGCATAAATGCATACACACATGCATACACCACACACACACAAAGATACACACCCACACAAATGCACGTAAGTGGTGAATGGCATGGTATGTTCATGTCGTTTCAGACATAGAACACTCCACACCTCACAGACCCAGGCGGGAACTTGTTGGCACCTAAATAGAGAATAAGATCCGTGTTAATATATTCAAACGACCTTACAATTATGAGCCATAACGCCTTTGGGATAAGTGCATTTGAGTTGAATCAATTTACACAGCATCTGTGTAGGACCAGTGTGTAACACTGTAAAACATCATAGTGTATCTCAAATAGAATATCACAGAGCCAGATTTCCGTAAGTAGCTTTAACCGTTCTCCAACATCCAGACAGACAGATCAATGGCAGGGACACAGCTTTTGTATTCAGGAGGGACTGCCGCATTGCCTCTTCAAGGTCTGTTGAGTATTTTAATTTGGAAGAAATACATTTTTTTTATATGATTGCCTCCATCTGGCCTTGGTAGCGGCTCCGCTGTGCCGTGCCGTGCGGCGTGGTAGAGCTTCCTCCCTCTGACGCTCTAGCCTCCACCGCCATGCCTCTGTGGTGGTGATGTCATTATTCACTGTGACATGCACTGGTTTGCATCATATTACCAGCTTAATAACACGTTTAATAACCTTTACTGGTTGAATAAACATTGTTTCAACGTAATTTGTCAATGTATTGCGACGTGGAATCAACGTGGGAATTGGATTTGAAAAAAGTAATCAAGCAGTAGTGTTTTCATCTAATTTCATCCAGTGTTGTAAACATTGAAATTAGGGTAAGCTTCAACTTAAATACATTCACTTAACCTGACAAACAAATTGTGAGATCAATCTAATTTCAACATAATCATTAACTATATATATGTTGAAATTGCGTTGAAAATTCCACATCATTTCAACCACCCAATATAGAATGATATTATGTAGAATTTCATATTTGATTAGACATATTTTATTTGACCTTGTTTCAATGATGATAGTAAAATGGTATGTTTGAATCAACGTCATTGTTTCAACGTCATGCTACTGCCACAACCTGGCTCTTAGATGACAAGCAAGGGAGTCCACACGTTGACAATTAAGGAGTAAAAAAATATGTATTAAATAACTAACCAAGTATAACACTACAAAGGAAAACTAACCTGTGACGTGTGAAAGTAGGCATGGGAGGGGTGTAATGGAGATGCATGGATGAAGGTAAAATGTGTATAAGTGTGGAAAGGTGCACCTACTCAAAAAACATCAACCAGATCACAAAACAGAATGGTGTTTGTGGAGAGAGAAAGCCAGGACTGGGCACCAGGAACTTGTATCTCCGAGTTGATCTCAAACCCAGGTGCAAATTGTTACCTTAACGACCCAATCAGCTCCACCTGTCCCCAATCTGCAAATAAAAGCACTAACACAGAGGAGGCAGGGAGAGCGAGGTGGGCATAACACTGCAGTATCAACCTAAATAAAGAGGTACATTGAAATAATGTGAAGCCACAGTCCCAAGATTTGACTGAACAGTGACTCTTACTGGTTTATGAGGGGCAATGCACTTCAGTGAGAACAAGTCTATCATCCAGATACCTACCTCTACGTACTCTGCTTAGCTTTATAAACAAATAAATAGAAACTGCTATTTCCATGACAGATTGACCAGGTAAATCCAGATGAAAGCTATGATCCCTTATTGATGTCACCTGTTAAATCCACTTCAATCAGTGTCGATGATGGGGAGGAGACAGGTTAAAGTAGGATTTTTAAGCATTGAGACATGCTATGTCTATGTGTGCCATGCAAAGGGTGAATGGGCAAGACAAAAGATTTAAGTGCCTTTGAACGGTGTATCCGAACATGCAACATAGAGAAGCCCAGCAAGGGGGCCATCATCAGCATTAGAAGATGCCCTCGCTGTGAGCATTCCTATGAATGGAAGTCAGCCACATGGTGGCAAGTATCCGGCCAGCAACCTTTACCTGTCAGTGGCAACAGCTTTCACAGACTCATAATTTGTACAAATACGAAAACTACTTTCATACATTTAATAACCCAATTATGAAACATAACTTATGTAATCTGACATTATTTGCTGCTTATTTTAGATGCAAAATGGCGCCGATATACATTTTTGTGTGTTATTTCTTACATTATTAGTCCAGAAAGTTTTTTTGCGTTATTACATACAGCCGGGAATAACTTTTGGATATCAGAGCTCACTAGCACTAACTCACTAGCATTCCAACCAGAAATACGACTTTCACGAATTGGATTCTTTGTTCGTAACCTCCAAGGCAATTTAACTTATCCCTAAGGCTGCTCCAAGACGCAGCCGGCGAAGAAGAGGTATTCGGCTGTAAACTTCTAGTTTGACTCAGGAGGCGTGCACACCATCCACGGCTTCCGAGTATATTACCCACTAATGTTCAAGTCCCTGGACAATAAAGTAGATGAGCTCAGGGCGAGAATCTCCTTACAGAGAGACATCAGGGACTGTAACATAATATGTTTCAAGGAATCATGGCCTTCTCTGGATATACTGTCCCTGTCTCTACAGCCATTGGATTCTCAGTACATGCAGATAGGAATAAAGAACTCTCTGCGAAAAAGAAAGGGGGAGGTATATGTTTCATGATTAACTGCTCATGGTGTATTTGTATTTATTATGGATCCCCATTAGCTGCTGCCAAGGCAGGTATTCTTCCTAGGGTCCAACAAAATTACGTCAGTTATAACATTTTAAAAACATTATAATATATTCACAACAGATTTCACAACACATTAAGTTTGTGCCCTCAGGCCCCTACTCTTCTACAACACAAAATCCAAAGGTACGTGTGTGTATAGTGTGAATGTTAATTATAGTCAATTGGTAGCTACAGTCCTATCCCATCGCTGCAACTCCCATACGGACTCAGGAGAGGCGAAGGTCGAGAGCCATGCGTCCCCCAAAACAACCCAGCCAAGCCGCACTGCTTCTTGACACAACGCCCACTTACCCCAGAAGCACCAATGCTTCGGAGGAAACACCGTACACCTGGCAACCGTTTCAGCGTGCACTGCGCCCATCCCGCCACAGGAGTTGCTAGTGCACAATGGGACAGGAACATCCCAACCAGCCAAAGCCTCCCCTGACCCGGACGATACTGGGCCAATTGTGCGCCGCCCCATGGGTCTCCCGATCATGGCCGGCTGCAACAGAGCCTGGACCTCTAGTGGCACAGCTAGCACTGAGATGCAGTGCCTTAGACCACTGCACCACTCGGGAGGAACTTGTCTGTGTAAATGTTTGTGTTGCTTCACAGTCCCCACTGTTCCATAAAGTGTATTTTTATCTGTTTTTTACATCTAATTTTACTGCTTGCATGTGTTACTTGATGTGGAATAGAGTTTCATGTAGTCATGGCTCTATGTAGTACTGTGCACCTCACATAGTCTGTTCTGGACTTGAGGACTGTGAAGAGACCTCCGGTGGCGTGTCTTGTGGGGTATGCATGGTTGTCTGAGCTGTGTGCCAGGAGTTCAAACAGACAGCTCGGTGCACTCAACATGTCAATACCTCTCACAAATACAAGTAGTGATGAAGTCATGTCTCTCTTCCACTTTGGCCAGGAGAGATTGACATGCATATTATTAATGTTACCTCTGTGTGTACATCTAAGGGCCAGCCGAACTACCATATTCTGAGCCCATATACATTTTCCTAAGTCCCTCTTTGTGGCACCTGACAACATGACTGAACAGTAGTCCAGGTGCAACAAAACCAGGGCCTGTAGGACCTGCCTTATTGATATTGATGTGAAGAAGGCAAAACAGTGCTTTATTATGGACAGACTTCTCCGCTTCTTAGCTACTGTATCAATATGTTTTGACCATAACAGTTTACAATCTAAGGTTACTCCAAGAAGTTTAGTCTCCTCAACTTGCTCAATTTCCATATTATGAATTACAAGATTTAGTTGAGGATTAGTGAAATATTTGTCCTATATCGACATAACCTGAAAAGCCGCTCAGAAAGGAAGAAGCCACTGCTCCAAAACCGCCATAACAAAGCCAGACTACGGTTTGCAATTGCACATGGAGACAAAGATCCTTCTTTTTGAAGAAATGTCCTCTGGTCTGATGAAACCAAAATAGAACTGTTTGGCTATAATGACCATCGTTATATTTGGAGAAAAAAGGGGGAGGCTTGCAAGCGAAGAACACCATCCCAACCGTGAAGCACAGGGGTGCTTTGCTGCAGGTGGGACTGGTCCACTTAACAAAATAGATGGCATCATGAGGATGGAAAATTATGTGGATATATTGAAATCATATCACATCAAGACATCAGTCAGGAAGTTAACCTCTAGCGTCGAGCAATCCCGTATCCGGGAGCGTAATCATAGCCTCAAGCTCATTAGCATAACGCAACGTTAACCTCTTGATACTCCCCACCCCGGATCCGGGATTGTGAATAAAGCCTCAGGCTCATTAGCATAACGCAACGTTAACGATTTCTGAAAATCGCAAATAAAATTTAAATAATGCACCTGCTCTCAAGCTTAGCCTTTTCTTAACAACACTGTCATCTCAGATTTTCAAAATATGCTTCTGAACCATAGCAAATCACTAATTTGTGTAAGAGTATGCTAAGCTAGCTTAGCATTTTGACTAGTAATTTAGCACGCAACATTTTCACAAAAACCAGATAACCAAATAAATAAAATCATTTACCTTTGAAGAGCTTCGGATGTTTTCAATGAGGAGACTCTCAGTTGCATAGCAAATGTTCAGTTTTTCCTGAAAGAATCTTTGTGTAGGAGAAATCGCTCCGTTTTGTACATCACATTTGGCTACCGAAACTAACCGAAAATTCAGTCACCAAAACGTCAAACTTTTTCCGAATTAACTCCATAATATCGACCGAAACATGGCAAACGTTGTTTAGAATCAATCCTCAAGGTGTTTTTTCACAAATCTCTTCATTGAGTTCGTGGAAGCCTGCTTTCCCCTCAGAATCGCATGGAAAAATACCAGCAGCTGAAAAAGACGCACCAATTTCGACGGAGGACCCCGGGCGGACACCTGGAAAATGTAGTCTCTTATGGTCAATCTTCCAATGATATGCCTACAAATACGTCACAATGCTGCAGACACCTTGGGGAAACGACAGAAAGGGCAGGCTCATTCCTCTTGCATTCACAGCCATATAAGGAGACAATGGAAAACGGAGCCTCAAAAATCCTGCTGGTTTCCTGGATGCCGTTTCATCTTGGTTTTGCCTGTAGCTCCCAGTCTAGGGCACCCACAGAGAAAATCTTTGCAGTTCTGGAAATGTCAGAGTGTTTTCTTTCCAAAGCTATCAATTATATGCATAGTCGAGCATCTTTTTGTGACAAAATATTGCGCTTAAAACGGGCACGTCTTTTTATCCAAAAATGAAATAGCGCCCCCATAGCATCAAGAGGTTAACTATTCATGAAAATCGCAAATGAAATGAAAGAAATATATCCACTCACAAGCTTATCCTTTTGTTAACAACACTTGTCATCTCAGATTTTCAAAATATGCTTTTCAACCATCGCTACACAAGCATTTGTGTAGGAGGTATTGATAGCTAGCATAGCATTAGCCTAGCATTCAGCAGGCAACATTTTCACAAAAACAAGAAAAGCATTCAAATAAAATAATTTACCTTTGAAGAACTTCGGATGTTTTCAATGAGGAGACTCTCAGTTAGATAGCAAATGTTCAGTTTTTCCAAAAAGATTATTTGTGTAGGAGAAATCGCTCCGTTTTGTTCATCACGTTTGGCTAAGAAAAAAAACGAAAATTCAGTCATTACAACACCAATCTTTTTTCCAAATTAACTCCATAATATCAACAGAAATATGGCAAACGTTGTTTAGAATCAATCCTCAAGGTGTTTTTCACATATCTATTCGATGATAAATCATTCGTGGCAGTTGCCTTTCTCCTCTGAACCAAATGGAAAAGTGCACGCAGCTGGAGATTGCGCAATAATTTCGACGGAGGACACTAAGCGGACACCTGGTAAATGTAGTCTCTTATGGTCAATCTTCCAATGATATGCCTACAAATACGTCACAATGCTGCAGAGACCTTAGGGAAACGACAGAAAGTGTAAGCTCATTCCTGGCGCATTCACAGCCATATAAGGAGACATTGGAACACAGCGCATTCAAAATCTGGGGCACTTCCTGTATGAAATTTCATATTGGTTTCGCCTGTAGTATTAGTTCTGTGGCACTCACAGACAATATCTTTGCAGTTTTGGAAACATCAGTGTTTTCTTTCCAAAGCTGTCAATTATATGCATAGTCGAGCATTTTTTCGTGACAAAATATCTTGTTTAAAACGGGAATGTTTTTTTATCCAAAAATTAAAAGATCGCCCCCTATATCGAAGAAGTTAAAGGTTGGTCACAAATGGTTCTTCCAAATGGACAATGACCCCAAACATACTTCCAAAGTTGTGGCAAAATGGCTTAAGGACAACAAAGTCAAGGTATTGGAGTGGCCATCACAAAGCCCTGACCTCAATCCTAAAGAAAATTTGTGGGCAGAACTGAAAAAGCATGTGCGAGCAAGGAGGCCTACAAACCTGACTCAGTTACACCAGCTCTGTCAGGAGGAATTCACGTTATTGTGGGAAGTTTGTGGAAGGCTTCCCAAAACATTTGACCCAAAGTTAAACAATTTAAAGGCAATGCTACCAAATACTAATTGAGTGTATGTAAACTTCTGACCCACTGGGAATGTGATGAAAGAAATAAAAGCTTAAATAAATCATTCTCTCTACTATTATTCTGGCATTTCACATTCTTAAAATGAAGTGGTCATCCTATCTGACCTAAGACAGGGAATTTTTTACTAGGATTAAATGTCAGGAATTTTGAAAAAACTGAGTTTAAATGTACTTGGCTAAGGTGTATGTAAACTTCCGACTTCAACTGTAGACACTTTGCTCAAAGCCAGTGACATGTCGTTAGTAAAGATTGAAAAGAGTAAGGGGCCTAAATAGCTGCCCAGGGGAATTCCTGATTCTACCTGGATTATGTTGGATAGTCTTCCATTAAAGAACACCCCCTGTGTTCTGTTAAAGAGGTAATTCTTTATCCACAATATTGCAGGGGGTGTAAAGCCATAACACTTTCATTTTTCCAGCAGCAGACTATGATCGATAATGTCAAAAGCCGCACTGAAGTCTAACAAAACAGCCCCCACAATACTTTTTATCATCAATTACTCCCAGCCAATCATCAGTCATTTGTGTAAGTGCTTTGCTTTTTTGAATGTCCTTCTCTATAAGCGTGCTGAAAGTCTTCTGTCAATTTTTTTAAACTTGTAAAATAGCATTGTATCTGGTCAAACACATTACGGGTTGGTAACAGGCTGATTGGTCAGCTATTTTATGTAACTAGGCTCGTCAGATAAGAACAAATTCTTATTTTCAATGACGGCCTAGGCTTTTTCAGGGGCAGAATGACCTATTTTTACCTCGTCAGCTCAGGGATTCGATCTTGCAACCTTTCAGTTACTAGTCCAAAGCTGTAACCACGAGTCTACCTGCCACCAGTAAAGGGGCTAGACTATTCTTAGGTAGGGGAATTACTTTTGCTTCACTTCAAGCTTGAGGGCACACACTTTCTAGTAAGCCTAAATTGAAGATATGGCATATAGGAGTGGCAATTTCGTCCATTATTATCATCAGTAATTTTCCATCCATGTTGTCAGACCCCGGTGACTTGTCATTGTTGATAGACAACAATCATTTTTTCACCTCTTCCACACTCACTTTACGGAATTCAAATTACAATGCTTGTATTTCATAATTTGGTCAGATATTCTTGGATGTGTAGTGTCAGCGTTTGTTGCTGGCATGACATGCCAAAGTTTGCTAATCTTGCAAATGAAGAAATCATTCATGTCGTTGGCAATATCAGTGGGTGTTGTGATGAATTAGCCATCTGATTCAATGAATGATGGAGCAGAGTTTGCCTTTTTGCCCAAAATTTCATTTAAGGTGCTTTACTCTAATTTTTTGTTATTTATCTTTGTTTTATAGTGTCGTTTCTTCTTCTTTTTATTCAGTTTAGTCACATGATTTCTCAATTTGCAGTATGTTTGCTTATCGGTTGGGCAGCCAGACTTATTTGCTATTTCTTTTGCATCATCCCTCTCAACCATACACTTTTTCAATTCCTCATCAATCCACAGGGATTTAACCGTTTTTACAGTCATTTTTAATGGGGGCATGCTTATTAGTAACAGGGTTAAGAAATGTCTTAAATATGTCAAGTGCGGCAGCTGGTTGCTTCTCATAACACACCACTGCCCAACAAATATTCTTTACATAAACAACATAAGAATCACTACAAAAACGTATTGTATGACCTCTTATACACTATATTAGGGCCAGCCTTTGGAACCTTGGTTTTCCGAGATATGGCAACTATATTGTGATCACTACAGCCAATGGATTTGGATACTGCTTTCAAGCTAATTTCTGCAGCATTACATTTACATTACATTTAAGTCATTTAGCAGACGCTCTTATCCAGAGCGACTTACAAATTGGTGAATTCACCTTCTGACATCCAGTGGAACAGCCACTTACAATAGTGCATCTAAATCATTTAAGGGGGGTGAGAAGGATTACTTATCCTATCCTAGGTATTCCTTGAAGAGGTGGGGTTTCAGGTGTCTCCGGAAGGTGGTGATTGACTCTGCTGTCCTGGCG
Organism: Oncorhynchus masou masou; assembly: GCF_036934945.1. Classification (NCBI taxonomy): domain Eukaryota; kingdom Metazoa; phylum Chordata; class Actinopteri; order Salmoniformes; family Salmonidae; genus Oncorhynchus; species Oncorhynchus masou. The sequence continues at coordinate 53,903,000 of NC_088240.1, forward strand.
TCGTGAGGGAGTTTGTTCCACCATTGGGGGGCCAGAGCAGCGAACAGTTTTGACTGGGCTGAGCGGGAACTGTACTTCCTCAGTGGTAGGGAGGCGAGCAGGCCAGAGGTGGATGAACGCAGTGCCCTTGTTTGGGTGTAGGGCCTGATCAGAGCCTGGAGATACTGCGGTGCCGTTCCCCTCACAGCTCCGTAGGCAAGCACCATGGTCTTGTAGCGGATGCGAGCTTCAACTGGAAGCCAGTGGAGAGAGCGGAGGAGCGGGGTGACGTGAGAGAACTTGGGAAGGTTGAACACCAGACGGGCTGCGGCATTCTGGATGAGTTGTAGGGGTTTAATGGCACAGGCAGGGAGCCCAGCCAACAGCGAGTTGCAGTAATCCAGACGGGAGATGACAAGTGCCTGGATTAGGACCTGCGCCGCTTCCTGTGTGAGGCAGGGTCGTACTCTGCGGATGTTGTAGAGCATGAACCTACAGGAACGGGCCACCGCCATGATGTTGGTTGAGAACGACAGGGTGTTGTCCAGGATCACGCCAAGGTTCTTAGCGCTCTGGGAGGAGGACACAATGGAGTTGTCAACCGTGATGGCGAGATCATGGAACGGGCAGTCCTTCCCCGGGAGGAAGAGCAGCTCCGTCTTGCCGAGGTTCAGCTTGAGGTGGTGATCCGTCATCCACACTGATATGTCTGCCAGACATGCAGAGATGCGATTCGCCACCTGGTCATCAGAAGGGGGAAAGGAGAAGATTAATTGTGTGTCGTCTGCATAGCAATGATAGGAGAGACCATGTGAGGTTATGACAGAGCCAAGTGACTTGGTGTATAGCGAGAATAGGAGAGGGCCTAGAACAGAGCCCTGGGGGACACCAGTGGTGAGAGCGCGTGGTGAGGAGACAGATTCTCGCCACGCCACCTGGTAGGAGCGACCTGTCAGGTAGGACGCAATCCAGGCGTGGGCCGCGCCGGAGATGCCAAACTCGGAGAGGGTGGAGAGGAGGATCTGATGGTTCACAGTATCGAAGGCAGCCGATAGGTCTAGAAGGATGAGAGCAGAGGAGAGAGAGTTAGCTTTAGCAGTGCGGAGCGCCTCCGTGATACAGAGAAGAGCAGTCTCAGTTGAATGACTAGTCTTGAAACCTGACTGATTTGGATCAAGAAGGTCATTCTGAGAGAGATAGCGGGAGAGCTGGCCAAGGACGGCACGTTCAAGAGTTTTGGAGAGAAAAGAGAGAAGGGATACTGGTCTGTAGTTGTTGACATCGGAGGGATCGAGTGTAGGTTTTTTCAGAAGGGGTGCAACTCTCGCTCTCTTGAAGACGGAAGGGACGTAGCCAGCGGTCAGGGATGAGTTGATGAGTGAGGTGAGGTAAGGGAGAGGGTCTCCGGAAATGGTCTGGAGAAGAGAGGAGGGGATAGGGTCAAGCGGGCAGGTTGTTGGGCGGCCGGCCGTCACAAGAAGCGAGATTTCATCTGGAGAGAGAGGGGAGAAAGAGGTCAGAGCACAGGGTAGGGCAGTGTGAGCAGAACCAGCGGTGTCATTTGACTTAGCAAACGAGGATCGGATGTCGTCGACCTTCTTTTCAAAATGGTTGACGAAGTCATCTGCAGAGAGGGAGGAGGGGGAGGGGGAGGAGGATTCAGGAGGGAGGAGAAGGTGGCAAAGAGCTTCCTAGGGTTAGAGGCAGATGCTTGGAATTTAGAGTGGTAGAAAGTGGCTTTAGCAGCAGAGACAGAGGAGGAAAATGTAGAGAGAGGAGGGAGTGAAAGGGTGCCAGGTCCGCAGGGAGGCGAGTTTTCCTCCATTTCCGCTCGGCTGCCCGGAGCTCTGTTCTGTGAGCTCGCAATGAGTCGTCGAGCCACGGAGCGGGAGGGGAGGACCGAGCCGGCCTGGAGGATAGGGGACATAGAGAGTCAAAGGATGCAGAAAGGGAAGAGAGGAGGGTTGAGGAGGCAGAATCAGGAGATAGGTTGGAGAAGGTATGAGCAGAGGGAAGAGATGATAGGATGGAAGAGGAGAGAGTAGCGGGGGAGAGAGAGCGAAGGTTGGGACGGCGTGATACCATCCGAGTAGGGGCAGTGTGGGAAGTGTTGGATGAGAGCGAGAGGGAAAAGGATACAAGGTAGTGGTCGGAGACTTGGAGGGGAGTTGCAATGAGGTTAGTGGAAGAACAGCATCTAGTAAAGATGAGGTCGAGCGTATTGCCTGCCTTGTGAGTAGGGGGAAGGTGAGAGGGTGAGGTCAAAAGAGGAGAGGAGTGGAAAGAAGGAGGCAGAGAGGAATGAGTCAAAGGTAGACGTGGGGAGGTTAAAGTCGCCCAGGACTGTGAGAGGTGAGCCGTCCTCAGGAAAGGAGCTTATCAAGGCATCAAGCTCATTGATGAACTCTCCGAGGGAACCTGGAGGGCGATAAATGATAAGGATGTTAAGCTTGAAAGGGCTGGTAACTGTGACAGCATGGAATTCAAAGGAGGCGATAGACAGATGGGTAAGGGGAGAAAGAGAGAATGACCACTTGGGAGAGATGAGGATCCCGGTGCCACCACCCCGCTGACCAGAAGCTCTCGGGGTGTGCGAGAACACGTGGGCGGACGAAGAGAGAGCAGTAGGAGTAGCAGTGTTATCTGTGGTGATCCATGTTTCCGTCAGTGCCAAGAAGTCGAGGGACTGGAGGGAGGCATAGGCTGAGATGAACTCTGCCTTGTTGGCCGCAGATCGGCAGTTCCAGAGGCTACCGGAGACCTGGAACTCCACGTGGGTCGTGCGCGCTGGGACCACCAGATTAGGGTGGCCGCGGCCACGAGGTGTGGAGCGTTTGTATGGTCTGTGCAGAGAGGAGAGAACAGGGATAGATAGACACATAGTTGACAGGCTACAGAAGAGGCTACGCTAATGCAAAGGAGATTGGAATGACAAGTGGACTACACGTCTCGAATGTTCAGAAAGTTAAGCTTACGTAGCAAGAATCTTATTGACTAAAATGATTGAAATTATACAGTACTGCTGGAGTAGGCTAGCTGGCAGTAAAGATGTGATCAATACCTGTGCTGTTTGTAACTACCCTAGTAGGTTGACTGATAACCTGATCCATGTTGCCGGCACTAGTTACAGTTTGAAGATTTCTCTTGAGTGGGCAACCTGATGAAAGCCAGTCAATATTTAAATCACCCAGAAAATATACCCCTCTGTTGATATCACATACATTATCAAGCATTTGATTGTGGTAATGTACATCAAATCGAGTCCTTTTGTTCGCCCGACCTAAAATACCTCACAATCAAATGCCGACCGCATTACCTCCCAAAAGAATTCTCTTCGATTATTGTCACAGCCGTGTATATTCCCCCTCAAGCCGATACCATGAAGGCCCTCAAGAAAATACACTGAACTATGGGCAAACTGGAAACCGCATATCCTGAGGCCACATTTATTGTAGCAGGGGATTTTAACAAACCAATTCTGAGAAAAACGCTACCAAAGTTCTATCAACACGTTGCCTGTAGTACTCGCGCTTCAAAAACTCTCGACCATAGTTACTCTCCCTTCCGGGATGGCTACCAGGCCCTCCCCCGCCCTCCCTTCAGCAAATCAGATCATAACTCCATTCTGCTCTTCCCTTCCTATAGGCAAAAATTCAGACAGGAAGTACCAATGCTAAGGCTTATTCAATGCTGGTCTGACCAATTGGAATCCTGCTTCAAGATGGTTTTGATCACACAGACTGGAATATGTTCCAGGTTGCCTCTGAGAATAACATTGACGTATACACTGACACGGTGACCGAGTTCATAGGGAAGTGTTTCGGGGGAGTTGTTAGCACTGTGGCGACTACCCAAACTGTGGATTCACACAAAACTGAAAGCTCGAACCACCGCATTTAACCATGGCAAGGTGAATATGGTTGAAAAAAAAACAGTCTAGTTATGCCCTCCATAAGGCAATCAAACAGGCAAAACGTCAGTACAGAGTCAAAGTGGAGTCGTAATTTAGCGGCTCAGACACAAGACGTATGAGGCTGGGACTCCAGAAAATCACGGATTACAAAGGGAAAACCAGCCACATCACGGACACCGAAGTCTTGCTCCCGAAGAAGCTAAACACCTTTTTCGGCCACTTTGAGGATAACACAGTGCCATCGACACGGGCTGCTCCCAAGGACTGTGGGCCCTCGTTCTCTGTAGCAGACGTAAGACATTTAAGTGTGTTAACCCTTGCAGGCCCGCGTCCTCAGAGCATGCACAGATGAGCTGACTGGAGTGTTTACGGACATATTCAATCTCTCCATATCTCAGTCTGCTGTCCCCACTTGCTTCAAGATGTCCACCTTTGTTCCTACAGTGCCTTGCAAAAGTGTTCATCCTCTTTGGCGTTTTTCCTATTTTGTTGCATTACAATCTGTAATTTAAATAGATTTTTATTTGGATTTCATGTAATTGACATACACAAAATAGTCCACATTTGTGAAGTGAAATTTAAAAAATAACTTGTTTAAAAAAAAATCACAACAAAAAAAACATGGGAAAGGGGTGCATGTATATGTATTCCCACCCTTTGCTATGAGGCCCCTAAGTAAGATCTGGTGCAACCAATTACCTTCAGACGTCACATAATTAGTTATATTGCACACAGGTGGACTTTATTTAAGTGTCACATGATCTCAGTATATATACACCTGTTCTGAAAGGCCCAGAGTCTGCAACACCACTAAGCAAGGGGTACCAGCAAGCAAGCGGCACCATGAAGACCAATGAACTCTCCAAACAGGTCAGGGACAAAAGTTGTGGAGCAGTACAGATCAGAGGTGGGTTATAAAAAAATATCAGAAACTTTGAACATCCCACAGAGCACCATTAAATCCGTTATTAGAAAAACAGAAATGACACCACAACAAACCTGCAAAGAGAGGGCCACCCACCAAAACTCACGGACCAGGCAAGGAGGGCATTAATCAGAGGCAACACAGAGAGCAAGGATAACCCTGAAGGAGCTGTAAAGCTCCACAGAGGAGGATGGAGTATCTGTCCATGGGACCACTTTAAGCCGTACTCTCCACAGAGCTGGGCTTTACGGAAGAGTGGCCAGAAAAAAAACATTGCTTAAAGAAAAAAATAAGCAAACATGTTTGGTGTTCACCAAAAGGCATGTGGGAGACTCTCCAAACATATGGAAGAAGGTACTCTGGTTAAATGAGACAAAAATGTAGCTTTTTGGCCTTCCAGGAAAACGCTGTGTCTGGCGCAAACCCAACACCTCTCATCACCCATCCCAGTGAAGCATGGTGGTGGCAGCATCATGCTGTGGGGATGTTTTTCATCAGCAGGGACTGGGAAACTGGTCAGAATTGAAGGAATGATGGATGTTGCTAAATACAGGGAAATTCTTGAGGGAAACCTGTTTCGGTCTTCCAAAGATTTGAGACTGGGACAGAGGTTCACCTTCCAGCAGGACAGTGACCCTAAGCATACTGCTAAAGCAACACTTGAGTGGTTAAGGGGAAACATTTAAATGTCTTTGAATGGCCTAGTCAAATCCCAGAATCTATGGTATGACTTAAAGATTGCTCTACACCAATGGAACCCATCCAACTTGAAGGAGCTGGAGTAGATTTGCCTTGAAGAATGGGCAAAAATCCCATTGGCTAGATGTGCCAAGCTTATAGAGACATACCCCAAGAGACTTGCAGCAGTAATTGCTACAAAAGGTGGCTCCACAAAGTATTGACTTTGGTGAGGTGAATAGTTATGCACGCTCAAATGTTGTGTTATTTCTTGTTTGTTTCACAATTTTTGAAAATGCATCTTCAAAGTGGTAGGCATGTCGTGTAAATCAAATGATACAACCCCCCAAAAATATATATTTTAATTCCAGGTTGTAAAGCAACAAAATAGGGTAAATGCCAAGGGGGGTGAATACTTTCGCAAGCCACTGTATACCAAAGAAAGCAAAGGTGTCACACCCTGACCTTAGTATTCTTTGTTATTTTGGTTAGGTCAGGGTGTGACATGGGTGATGTATGTGTTTTTGTGTTGTCTAGGTGTTTTGTATGTTTATGGGGGTGTATCCTATCTAGGTGTTTTTGTAAGTCTATGGTTACCTAGATTGGTTCTCAATCAGAGGCAGTTGTCTATCGTTTGTCTCTGATTGGGAACCATATTTAGGTAGCCATATTCTTTGGGTATTTTGTGGGTGATTGTTCCTGTTCCAGTGTTCACGTTACGGGACTGTTTCGTCTTCGTTGCTTTTGTCGGTTTGTTGTTTTTGTTCTTTGTTTAAGTATTCCCATTAATATATGGATTATCATCACGCTGCATCTTGGTCCTCCTCTCTTTCACCCAAAGACATTTGTTACAAAAGGTCACTGAACAAAATGACTATCGCCCCGTAGCACTCACTTCTGTCATCATGAAGTGCTTTGAGAGGCTAGTTAAGGATCATATCACCTCCACCTTACCTGACACCCTACCCCCACTGCAATTTGCATACTGCCCCAATAGATCCACGGACAATGCAATCGCACTGCACTCTGCCCTATCCCATCTGGACAAGAGGAATACCTTTGTAAGAATGCTGTTCATTGACATACAGCTCAGCCTTCAACCCCATAGATAGTGAGCAAGCACAAGGAGACTTGAAAGATGATGTGATGAAATCGGAAATGACAGACGGACTTGATACTGATGTCTGAATGGAGAGAGACCTGGCACTCGGCATAAATTTTTTACTAGACACATCTTTTAATTGTATTGTCTAATTTTATTCTTGAATTTACATTTACATTTAAGTCATTTAGCAGACACTCTTATCCAGAGCGACTTACAAATTGGTGAATTCACCTTCTGACATCCAGTGGAACAGCCACTTTACAATAGTGCATCTAAATCATTAAGGGGGGGGGGTGAGAAGGATTACTTATCCTATCCTAGGTATTCCTTGAAGAGGTGGGGTTTCAGGTGTCTCCGGAAGGTGGTGATTGAATTGAATTGAATGTTATCAGTTAATATGGGGAGGGAGAAACCTGTGTATTCTGCGCCAGGATCAGGGAACTCATGTTGAATACGGGACACCACGCAGGAAGGTATGACCACTCTGACATGTTTACCAAGTTAGCCCCATTACCACCAGACAAAATGCCAATATCCACAGTATCTGATGAAAGGTGCACATTGTTATATTAGCAGAACACTGATTGTATGGTTTTATGTAAAGAGTTGTTTATTCTACATGGAACTGTTACAACATTTTCAAGTTATCAAAACAGTTAGTTTAGAATATCTACATAAATTCAGCAATTGCAGTCTTCTCATATTACTCTGTAGGCTACTGACCTATTCAAAACTTCCCCCTGGCATCAATACATGTGCCTGTAGTTATTGAACTCAACCTGCAGAAGTGTTTTTTTGGTTGGGACTGAGTTGGGGGAAACAGCCTCAAGGTTCTGACAGATGGGTGTGTCTTGGTCGTGGCAGGGACACACCCAAGAAACATCCACATCAAACTGCACACCCAAGCCAACTCGCGTTTGGTTTCTGTCATGAACCCCAGCATTTCTTGAAGAGCACGCCCAAAAACGAGGCTAAATCAGAAGGTGTAGTTCTCCTTTAACCCATTTGACCTCTTTACCACTGCTGTTGTAAATAACTCCTAGCATCCCGTAGCTTCCCCAGGCTTCAAAGCCATTAAATCGGTCACTGCTTATTTGGACATTTAAAAAAAAAATACAGTTGAGGTTCACTTAATCAGTCTTCTCCTCTCTCTCTCTCCCTTCCTCTCTCTCTGTCTTTCTTTCACTTGCTGATGTGGCCCTTTATTGACAGGACACTGGGGAAGGAAGGTGTGTGTGGGAGTGAAGTCCCTCTGCGGTTTCCTTCCTCTCCGGCAACTGAGTTAGGAAGGACGCCTGCATGTAGTGACTGGGTGCATTGATACACCATCCAAAGTATAATTAATAACTCCACCATGCTCAAAGGGATATTCAATGTCTGCTTTTTTTTACCCATCTAACAATAGGTGCCCTTCCTGGCGAGTCATTGGAAAAGCTCCCTGGTCTTTGTGATTGAATCTGTAAGGGACCTTACAGATAATTGTATGCGGGTGGGGTACAGAGATTAGGTCATTCAAAAATCATGTTAAACACTATTGCACACAGAGTGAGTCCATGCAACTTTTGTCACTTGGCTCCCGAGTGGCGCAGTCTAAGGTACTGCATCTCAGTGCTAAAGGCGTCACTACAGACACCCTGGTTCAAATCCAGGCTGATTTTTAAAACTTTAAAAACTTTTTTATATTTTTTACTTTAGATTATTTAGTAAATATTTTCTTAAACTGTATTGTTGGTTAAGGGCTTGTAAGTAAACATTTCACGTTAAGATCTACACCTGTTGTATTCAGCACATGTGACAAATACAATTTGATTAGATTTTTATTGAACGGTATTGAAAACAAGGGTGTCACTAGTTTTGACCCCTACTTTTTGAGAAAATAGATTATTACTTATTAAACCAAATCTCTTTCTCTGAGCAATTGCAATAGTATAATATAATTTCCCAATTTTGGGGGGGCATACAATACCCACTGGTCAAAAACAGGTTGGAATCAATGTTTTCGATGTCATTTCTACAACAACAAGGAATCACATAACACAAGTATTTATGAGCTATTACATGGTAGGCCTACACTAATAAATTAGGCTACACTACCAAGATTTAAAATGTAATGACAGTAGTCAAATTGTTAGGCCTGGCTGGCATGCTCTAAATGACATGTTTAAATCAACTCAAGGTAACTTGTCTACTTTTAAAAGTGGTACATGCATGGAACACTAATGTAGCTGATGCTGTATTTACACAATGTCATAAAGATTTGTGAGTTGAAAATGTCTTCCCCCCTCAGCACTGCCACTAATTCCTGTTCTCTCCCCGCTGAGCTCTCTTCTCTCCTGGCTGGCAGGTGCTCAGTGGTGGCCTGGCAGGCCTGGGTCAGCGAGGCAGGGATGTCAGATCAAATTTGCCTTCATTTGGGAGGATGCATCTTTAATAAAGCCCAGCATGGCCCAACAGGAGGCTGCTGCCGCAGCCCGCTAATGTGTGACACCATAAATTCCCTTTAGAATGGAAAGAAGCATCCCATGTGGAGGGAGAGGCGTATTACAGCGAGGGGCTGGCTGGTGGTGACACCCATCATGGACTAGACCGAACACAACAACACCCAGCTAGAGAGAAGGCCAAAGTCAGAGGAGCTGCTACAGCCAGGGGCATCATGACCATTGAAAATGAAGGGGGACAAGGCCCCCTCAGTTTGATCAGAGCCCCTTCAAAGAAATTAGGTGTGTGACACCTCTGGCTGTAGCGACTGAACAAAATCAAATCTATTGTTCAAAGACTGTTGTGTTTTGTTATCGGGTCACATGGCAATATTAATCCTGATTCCACCGAACTCAGTGTGTGTGCCTGCAATTCATGAACATAATTTCCATCTCAGTGGCTGGGGGTGCTTGCCAGGTGCTTGTGAAACAAAAGAGCAGAGTGGTGAGTGTACACAGAACAAAAACGCAACATGCAACAATTTCAAAGATTTTACTGAGTTACAGTTCATATAAGGAAATCAGTCAATTTAAATAAATTCATTAGGCCCTATTCTATGGATTTCACATGACTGGGAATACAGATATTCATCTGTTGGTAACATAAACGTTAAAAAGAGGTAGGGGCATAGATCAGAAAACCAGTCAGTATCTGGTGTGACCACTATTTGACTCATGCAGCGCGACACATCTCCTTCGCATGGAGTTGATCAGGCTGTTTGTGGCCTTCAATGGCTATGCAAAGTTGCTGGATATTGGTGGGAACTGGAAAACGCTGTTGTACACATCAACCCAGAGCATCCCAAACATGCTCAATGGGTAACATGTTTGGTGAGTATGCAGGCCATGGAAAAACTGGGACATTTTCAGTTTCCAGGATTGTGTGCAGATCCTTATGACATGGGGCCGTGCATTATCATGCTGATACATGAGGTGATGTTGTCACAGTATCTCTGTGCATTCAAATTGCCATTAATAAAATGCAACTGTGTTAGTTGTTTGTAGTTTATGCCTGCCCATACCATAACCCCACTGCACTCTGTTCAATACGTTGACATCAGCAAACTGCTCCCTCACACGATGCCATCTGCCTGGTACAGTTGAAACCAGGATTCATCTCCAGTGTGCCAGTGCCCATCGAAGGTGAGTATTTTCCCCCTGAAGTCGGTTATGACGCCAAACTGCAGTCAGGTCAAGACCCCGTTGAGGACGATGAGCATGCAGATGAGCTGCCCTGAGACAGTTTCTGATGGTTTGTGCAGAATTATTTTGGCTGTGCAAACCCACAGTTTCATTAGCTGTCCACGCGACTGGTCTCAGATAATCCCGCAGGTAAAGAAGCCGGATGTGGAGGTCGTGGGCTGGCGTGGTTGCACGTGGTCTGCGGTTGTGAGGCCGGTTGGACGGACTGCCAAATTCTCTAAAATTACACTGAAAGAGTTATGGTAGAGAAATTAACATTGAATTATCTGGCAACAGCTCTGGTGGACATTCCTGCAGTCAGCATGCCAATTGCACACTCCCTCAAAACTTGTGACATCTGTGGCATTATGTTGTGTGACAAAACTGCACATTTTAGAAGTGGCCTTTTGTTGTCCTCTGCACAAGGTGCACCTGTGTAATGATCATGCTGTTTAATCAGCTTTGTGGTATGCCACACCTGTCAGGTGGATGAATTATCTTGGCAAAGAAAAAATGCTCACTAACAGGGATGTACCACATTTGTGGACAAAATGTAAGAAAAATAATATTTTTGTGCATATGGGAAATTTCAGGGATCTTTTATTTCAGCTCATGAAACATGGGACCAACACCTTACATGTTGCGTTTATATTTTTATTCAGTATAATTAGGGACTCTGACCATCTGATAACGACTTCAATTTTTCGACACTGGGAGAGAGCACTGGCATGTGAAATGTGGCTTGACAAACGTATGAGCAGGGCTGTGTGTGTGTATATATATATATATATATATCTTACTGGAAGTACAGTATATATTCTATTGAGGAGTGAGTTGACAAGGGGGATTGTATTAGTAGAAAGTGGAGACGAAGAGAGATGGAAATCAGTAGGGTACATATTGGGAAGGAGGATGGCAATAGGAGAGGCAAAAGAAGAAGGAGAATGTCTCTCTGCCACTCTCCCTTCACCTAGTGTATCTGTAACAAGGCTTCTAGTCTGACAGGAACAACACCAGTCCTGCTTTGTCTGAATGTGAATTGGATTCTGTCGACAGGCTGCTGTGTGGTAATAAAAAACCCAGAGACAGCTTTCTCTTTGTCTGATAGACTCCTGCCTTTCTGGCCTGGCCTCAACAACATAAATCAAGCAGGTGTGATGAGGGACTTGTTGGAGCTGTTTGGAGACCTGTTTTAACAAGCACAAAAGGGGCACTGTCTGTGTGATTGAGTCAGAACACTCCCTCTCCTCATCAGTCTCACTTCTCTCCGCCCCCTGACCCCGCTCAACTCCTCACATTGTCTCCCACGTAATTACACCTGCTCCTCCAAGTATGCCCAGGGGTGCGTAGCATACCCTTATTATTAAAAATATGCAGAGTGCTGTTCCTCGCAGAAAGTCATTGAGTGGCGTGAGTGAGGGCTGAGATGGTCGCCGTGGAAACGTGAGCTAGTGTAGCGTGGAGTGAGTATTGTGCAGCATGCACCTGTATCTCCTCCCGGGACAGAACACTCCCCAGTTGGGAGGAGAAGGTGGGGCTACTATACGTTCGCTGGCATTCATCCACTGGTGCCTGCGCTAGGCCCCTCGCCACTCTCCACATGTGCGCACGCACACACAGGGCTCTCTGCTATTAAAAAGACCCCATCCCAGCTGATTTTGGCAGGGGTTGATTTAACAGACCCAAAAACCAACAAAGGAACAAGTGAAATCCTCATCAAATGAGAGGTCAGACTACAATATTTTGGGTAACATAACTGAAATATGTTGACGTAATATTATTCCAATTCTGATTGCTAACACAGACCAGTCCAGCCACATTAACAAAATACAGTGCCTTCAGAAAGTATTCACACCCCTTGACTTTTTCAAAATTTTGTTGTGTTATAAGGTAGGATTAAAATGGATTTAATTGTAATTTTGTTGTCAACAATCCACACAAAATATCCTGTAAATTCAAACATTTGTCAAAAAAATATGAAAAGTAAAACACAATTACATCTTGAAGACATGCAGTTGAAGTCGAAAGTTTACATAAACCTTAGCCAAATACATTTAAACTCAGTTTTGAAATTCCTGACATTTAAAATTCACTGTCTTAGGTCAGTTAGGATCACCACTTTATTTTAAGAATGTGAAATGTCAGAATAATAGTACAGATTTCTTTCAGCTTTTATTTCTTTCATCACATTCCCAGTGGGTCAGAAGTTCCCATACACTCAGTTAGCATTTAGTAGCATTGCCTTTAAATTGTTCAACTTGGGTCAAACGTTTCGGGTAGTCTTCCACCAGCTTCTCACAATAAGTTGGGTGAATTTTGGCCCATTCCACCTGACAGAGTTGGTGTAACCGAGTCAGGTTCGTAGGCCTCCTTACTCGCACACACGTTTTCAGTTCTGCTGTTCTGACTGATGTTTGAGAGGTTGCTTCAACATATCCACATAATTTTCCTTCCTCATGAGGCCATCTCTTTTGAGTAGTGCACTAGTCCCTCCTTCAGCAAAGCACCCCCACAACATGATGCTGCCACCCCCGTGCTTCACGGTTGGGATGGTGTTCTTCGGCTTGCAAGCATATCCCTTTTTCCTCCAAACATAACGATAAGTCATCATGGCCAAACAGTTCTATTTTTGTTTCATCAGATCAGAAGACATTTCTCAAAAAAGTACCATGTTTGCCCCCCCTGTGCAGTTGCAAACCGTAGTCTGGCTTTTTTATGGCGGTTTTGGAGCAGTGGCTTCTTCCTTGCTGAGCGGCCTTTCAAGTTATGTCAATTTTACTGTGGATATAGATACTTTTGTACCCGTTTCCTCCAGCATCTTCACAAGGTCCTTTGCTGTTGTTCTGGGATTGATTTGCACTTTTCACACCAAAGTACATTCATCTCTAGGAGACAAAACACATTTCCTTCCTGAGCGGTATGGCGGCTGCGTGGTCCCATGGCGTTTACACTTGTGCACTATTGTTTGTACAAATGAACGTGGTGCCTTCACATTTTTGGAAATTGCTCCCAAGGACGAACCAGACTTGTGGAGGTCTACAATTAAATTTTCCAAATGTGGCTGATGTCAAGCAAAGAAGCTTTGAAGGTAGGCCTTGACATACATCCACAGGTACACCTCCAATTGACTCAAATTATGTCAATTAGCCTATCAGAAGCTTCTAAAGCCATTAAATAATTTTCTAGAATTTTACAAGCTGTTTAAAGGCACACTCACCATAGTGTATGTAAACTTCTGACCCACTGGAATTGTGATACAGTGAATTATAAGTGAAATAATCTGTCTAAACAATTGTTGGAAAAATTACTTGTGTCATGCACAAGGTAGATGTCCTAACCAACTTGCCAAAACTATAAATTGTGAACAAGGAATTTGTGGAGTGGTTGAAAAACTAGTTTTAATGACTCAAATCTAAGTACGACTAGAATTTATACATAAATGCCTGGACTATTTTAATTTTGGTGAATCTCTTATACAATGGGTTAAATTATGTATAGCAACACCAGGTGTAAAATTATTGAGCTGTCAAGAGGAGTAAAACAAGGCTGTTCGTTGTCTCCTTATATATTTATTATGGCCATCAAAATGCTAGTTATTAAATCTGGATCCAGAAATCCAGGAATTAAAAACAAAAGTGTCAATGTATGCCGATGACTCAAGTTGATTTTGATCTCATTGAGATCTAGATCACTTTTCTAGCATCTCTGGACTAAAACCAAATTATGGTAAGTGTACCATATTACGTGTTGGATCATTAAAAGATACCGTTTCCACTCCCTTGTCGTTTACCAATAAAATGGTCTAATGGCGAAGTAGACATAGCTGGTATTCATATCTCTAAAAATATAAATTATCTTACCACAACCAATTTCAATAGAAAGTTAGCAAAAATACACAAGATGTTGCCACCACAGAGAGGTAAATACCTGTCTATTTATGGAAAATTACATGAGTTACAGTGCCTTGCGAAAGTAATTGGCCCCCTTAAACTTTGCAACCTTTTGCCACATTTCAGGCTTCAAACATAAAGATATAAAACTGTATTTTTTTGTGAAGAATCAACAACAAGTGGGACACAATCATGAAGTGGAACGACATTTATTGGATATTTCAAACTTTTTTAACAAATCAAAAATGGAAAAATTGGGCGTGCAAAATTATTCAGCCCCTTTACTTTCAGTGCAGCAAACTCTCTCCAGAAGTTCAGTGAGGATCTCTGAATGATCCAATGTTGACCTAAATGACTAATGATGATAAATACAATCCACCTGTGTGTAATCAAGTCTCCGTATAAATGCACCTGCACTGTGATAGTCTCAGGAGGTCCGTTAAAAGCGCAGAGAGCATCATGAAGAACAAGGAACACACCAGGCAGGTCCGAGATACTGTTGTGAAGAAGTTTAAAGCCGGATTTGGATACAAAAAGATTTCCCAAGCTTTAAACATCCCAAGGAGCACTGTGCAAGCCATAATATTGAAATGGAAGGAGTATCAGACCACTGCAAATCTACCAAGACCTGGCCGTCCCTCTAAACTTTCAGCTCATACAAGGAGAAGACTGATCAGAGATGCAGCCAAGAGGCCCATGATCACTCTGGATGAACTGCAGAGATCTACAGCTAAGGTGGGAGACTCTGTCCATAGGACAACAATCAGTCGTATATTGCACACAAATCTGGCCTTTATGGAAGAGTGGCAAGAAGAAAGCCATTTCTTAAAGATATTCATAAAAAGTGTCGTTTAAAGTTTGCCACAAGCCACCTGGGAGACACACCAAACATGTGGAAGAAGGTGCTCTGGTCAGATGAAACCAAAATTGAACTTTTTGGCAACAATGCAAAATGTTATGTTTGGCGTAAAAGCAACACAGCTCATCACCCTGAACACACCATACCCACTGTCAAACATGGTGGTGGCAGCATCATGGTTTGGGCCTGCTTTTCTTCAGCAGGGACAGGGAAGATGGTTAAAATTGATGGGAAGATGGATGGAGCCAAATACAGGACCATTCTGGAAGAAAACCTGATGGAGTCTGCAAAAGACCTGAGACTGGGACGGAGATTTGTCTTCCAACAAGACAATGATCCAAAACATAAAGCAAAATCTACAATGGAATGGTTCAAAAATAAACATATCCAGGTGTTAGAATGGCCAAGTCAAAGTCCAGACCTGAATCCAATCGAGAATCTGTGGAAAGAACTGAAAACTGCTGTTCACAAATGCTCTCCATCCAACCTCACTGAGCTCGAGCTGTTTTGCAAGGAGGAATGGGAAAAAAATTCAGTCTCTCGATGTGCAAAACTGATAGAGACATACCCCAAGCGACTTACAGCTGTAATCGCAGAAAAAGGTGGCGCTACAAAGTATTAACTTAAGGGGGCTGAATAATTTTGCACGCCCAATTTTTCAGTTTTTGATTTGTTAAAAAAGTTTGAAATATCCAATAAGTCATTCCACTTCATGATTGTGTCCCACTTGTTGTTGATTCTTCACAAAAAAATAGTTTTATATCTTTATGTTTGAAGCCTGAAATGTGGCAAAAGGTCGCAAAGTTCAAAGGGGCCGAATACTTTCGCAAGGCACTGTAAGTCTTTGGTCATATCACAGTTTACTTAATTCCAATGAAAGCACCAGCTGCTCCGGACGACTGTGTGATCATGCTCTCCATAGCCGATGTGAGTAAGACCTTTAAACAAGTCAACATTCACAAGGCCACAGGGCCAGACGGATTACCAGGATGTGTACTTCGAGTATGAGCTGACCAACTGGCTTGTGTCTTCACTGACATTTTAAACCTGTCCCTGGCTGAGTCTGTCATTAGTGTCCACATCACCAACAAACTAGCATGGTCCAAGCACACCAAGACAGTTGTGAAGAGGGCACGACAAAACCTATACCCCCTCAGGAAACTAAAAAGATTTGACATGGGTCCTGAGATCCTTAAAAGGTTCTACAGCTAAACGATCGAGAGCATCCTGACTGGCTTATTTTCAATTTGACTTGTTTTAAGGACAGTACATCAAAGTTGGATCAGCCTGTAGTGTGGTTTTCCATTTCCAATTTTGAGTGTGACTCCAAATCCAGACCTCCATGGGTAGATACATTTGATTTCCATTGATAATTTTTGTGTTATATTGTTGTCAGCACATTCAACTATGTAAAGAAAAAAATATTTAATAAGAATATTTCATTCATTCAGATCTAGGATGTGTTATTTTAGTGAATGAATGAAATCTTATTAAATACTTCAATTTTATTTCATTCATTCACTAAAATAACACAGGTCATTTTGCAGGGCTCTGGCATTGCTCCTCCTTGTAAAAGGCGGAGGTAGCGGTCCTGCTGCTGGGTTGTTGCCCTCCTACGGCCTCCTCCACATCTCCTGATGTACTGGCCTGTCTCCTGGTTGCGCCTCCATGCTCTGGACACTACGCTGATAGACACAGAAAACCTTCTTGCCACAGCTCGCATTGATGTTTCATCCTGGATGAGCTGCACTACCTGAGCCACTTGTGTAGGTTGTAGACTCCGTCTCATGCTACCACTAGAGTGAAAGCACCGCCAGCATAGGAACTGAGAAGTGGTCTGTGGTCACCACCTGCAGAACCACTCCTTTATTGGGGGTGTCTTGCTAATTGCCTATAATTTCCACCTGTTGTCTATTCCATTTGCACAACAGCATGTGAAATTGATTGTCAATCAGTGTTGCTTCCTAAGTGGACAGTTTGATTTCACAGAAGTGTGATTGACTGCGACTTACATTGTGTTGTTTAAGTGTTCCCTTTATTTTTTTGAGCAGTATTTTTATATATATATATATATAATACAAATATATTTTGCTGCGAAGGGAGATTTTGCCTCTGGTCACAGATTGAGGAATGTCAAAAACAATCACAACATTAATTTAAAATTAACCCTACAAATAGCATTGTTTGGTGATTTGGAAAGCCATAGTCAATCAATCAATTATATAATAAGTTGTCACGGTTGTCATCTTCAGGTCGAAATTGGTGGATACCAAGATAAAAATTCATGTAAAGCATCACAGCATAGTTAAAAATATGTCACGGTGGTGGTCTACGGTGATAGGTTGAATGCAGGGCCTGTCCTTGTCGAAACCAAAAAAGTAAGCAAAATGACGTTGAAAAGATGTAAAACAATATACGTATTTTCCAGACATTGAAGTTTGGTTCAATTTAAGTTCTGAATACAATGTGAAAATGTATTTTCCATCTGTTTAAAATATATTTTACAGGACATTGAAAAGGCATCTTTCCCGGATGTTGAAAAATACATATTCTCCACATTGAAATCAGGTTCCTTTTCAGATCTGAATGAAAGTTGTAAATAGGCTACTTATTTTCCGTATGTTGAAAATATGTATTTTGCAGATGTTGATCTTAAATATTTTGTGGATGCTGAAATCAGGCAAATTTGGGATTCTGAATAAAAGTTGAAAAGAAGTCATTTATAGACGTCTATGTTTGGGCCAAATCACGGCTGATCCAGACGGACCAAAAACCAATGTCTGTGGAAATTAAGTCTGGACTGCACCAAAACAAGCTGTTGGGCCGTACTTACTGAGGTGTCACCGACAGCGTTGCCTGAAATTCAATTTTATGAATGCTCATCTATGTTGTAGGCGCACCATTTGTAAAACAGGCTGTTGCATTGGCTTTATTGGTCCTGATTCATGTTACTAATCAACGTCTATTTAAGTTCTGGATATCAGCTACCCAACTTTCAAGCAATATTCGTGAGCCTACTTGCAATGTCTTTACACAGCGGGAAATGCAGGGGTATTTTCTTTTTTGCGATCAGCTTGTCAAAAATTAATGTACAAAAACTTGAAACCACTGATCATGACAATGGGGTGAAACTCCTGGACAACAGTTGTGATTGTCTGTTCCATATGGTCCATTTGACTTTGATCTGTCCCGTTGTTAGGATATGTCGTTTGTTAACTGTTGAAACTCCCCATCCCGGATCCGGGATCGTGACTAAAGCCTCAGGCTCATTAGCATAACGCAACGTTAACGATTTCTGAAAATCGCAAATAAAATGAAAATAATGCGTCTGCTCTCAAGCTTAGCCTTTTCTTAACAACACTGTCATCTCAGATTTTCAAAATATGCTTTTGAACCATAGAAATTGACTAATTTGTGTAAGAGTATGCTAAGCTAGCTTAGCATTTTGAGTAGCATTTAGCACGCAACATTTTCACAAAAACCAGAACCAAATAAATAAAATCATTTACCTTTGAAGAGCTTCGGATGTTTTCAATGAGGAGACTCTCAGTTACATACCAAATGCGCAGTTTTTCCTGAAAGCGTCTGTGTGTAGGAGAAATCGTTCCGTTTTGTACATCGCATTTGGCTACCGAAACGAACCGAAAATTCAGTCACCTACAACGTCAAACTTTTTCCGAATTAACTCCATAATATTGACGGAAACATGGCAAACGTTGTTTGGAATCAATCCTCAAGGTGTTTTTTCACATATCTCTTCATTGATATATCGTTCGTGGAAGCTTGCATTCTTCTCTAAATTCCATGGAAAAATACTTGCAGCTGACTTTTGCGCACCAATTTCGGCGCAGGACACCGGGCGGACACCTGGTAAATGTGGTCACTTATGGTCAATCTTCCAATGATATGCCTACAAATACGTCACAATGCTGCAGACACCTTGGGGAAACGACAGAAAGGGCAGACTTACTCCTCTCGCATTCACAGCCATATAAGGAGACAATGGAAAACAGAGCCTCAAAAATCCTGCTCATTTCCTGGATGCCGTCTCATCTTGGTTTTGCCTGAAGCTCACGTTCTAGGGCACGCACAGAAAATATCTTGGTAGTTCTGGACACGTCAGAGTGTTTTCTTTCGAAAGCTATCAATTATATGCATAGTCGAGCATCTTTTTGTGACAAAATATCTTGTTTAAAACGGGAACGTTTTTCATCCAAAAATGAAATAGCGCCCCTAGAGTTTCAACAGGTTAACGTGATAGCACATTTCTTTATTTGATTGAGCACCATTTAGGTTAGGCTATTTGATCAGAGAAACCTGCATAATGTAAAAAAGGGTTGCGTCTCATTGCATTGTCATACATTTTATCATCTCCAGCCTGTAGGCTTCAGAAAAGGCCACAATCTTTCTACCATATCCTATATCTGCTACATGATTTATGTTAGATTTTTTTGACACAATGTTGATGGAACGCCGCAGCGATGCGTCTCTACAACAGCACCCTGGAGAGGCGCGCTAGGAATGGACAAACAAAACTTTGCGCCCCAGCCTTTGATAAAGTGGGCACTGCTTGTCACAAAGCGGCATCACCTAAAAATCCCACATGCAACTGGTTAAGAGAAATTGTCATAGTTTTTTTGGCAGGTTGTGTGTGTTTTTGGAGATGCATCTTGGGTCAGTTTAATTCCGCCCTAGTCAATCTACCGCCATAGACGGCGTTCTAATCCTGCCCAATGAGCAGGCCGGCCATGGTGGGATGGTCTGAGAGGAGCTGAGGGGTGGGACTAAAGGAGCTCATGATCGGTAATGGTATTACTGAAAACACTACATACATTGTATACCAGAGTAACATCTAATGTATGCAGTGGCGACCCGTCATTGTTTTGAGCCCTACTTTTCACATCAGTTTGCAAACAATGAAACAAAAAAATGTAACATATCATTGAGTTAATAAAGCTGCATGTAAACATGGTATATTTGTTTTCTTGAGTAAGGCATGTGTTTCAGCCTAGCTCGGTGCTTTCTGTGGTGTTGGGGGCCAGCCAGCAGAAAATACTGACTTCTAAATAAATCACAGACCGTGTCACCAGCAAAGTACTCCCACGCTTCACGGTGGGAACTACACATGCAGAGATCATCCGTTCACCTACTCTGCGTCTCACAAAGACACGGCAGTTGGAACCAAAAATCTCAAATTTGGATTCATCAGACCAAAGGACAGATTTCCACCTGTCTAATGTCCATTCCTTGCATTTCTTGGCTTAAGCAAGTCTCTTCTTATTATTGGTGTCCTTTAGTAGTGGTTTCTTTGCAGAAATTAAGGCCCGATTCACGCAGTCTCCTCTAAACTGTTGATGTTGAGATTTGTCTGTTACTTGAACTCTGTGAAGCATTTATTTGGGCTGCAATCTGAGGTGCAATTAACTAATGACCTTCCGTTCCTATGGCAGTCCTCATGAGAGCCATTTATCATAGCCCTAGCTGGTTTTCGCGACTGCACTTGAAGAAACTTTCTTGAACTTTTCCATATTGAGACTGATCTTCATGTCTTAAAGTATTGATGGACTGTCATTTATCTTTGTTATTTGTGCTATTCTTGCCATAATATGGACTTGGTCTTAAACCAAATAGGGCAATCTTTTGTATACCTCCCTACCTTGTCACAACACAACTGATTGGCTCAAACAAATTAAGAAATGAAATTCCACAAATCAACTTTTAACAAGGCACACCTGTTAATTGAAATGCATTCCAGGTGACTACCTCATGAAGCTGGTTGAGAGAATGCCAAGAGTACACAAAGCAGTCAAGGCAAAGGGTGCCTACTTTGAAGAATCTCAAATTTAAGCATGAAGGGATTTCATTCATCTGTGACCAAGAAAGTGGTTTTAAATGAATTCTATGAAATGATTTATTTAGTTCTAAATCCGTCTGAAAATACCAGAGAGATTAAACTAGTATCGTTGCATCTGCCAGATTCTCACTTTAATTTTTTTTTTTTTTTTTTTTTTTTTTAAAGTAATTTATCCCCCCCCCCCCCTCAACAAATGAATATTTTTGGGGGGCTCTTGCACTATAGGACACGGAACCATACGACGTTCACAGAGCACCTTATACACCAAAATGTCAGTCGGAACCGGTCAGTCACCCAAATAGGAGAATTGACATCTAAGAGGTTAATGGTACTTGAGCATGAAATAGGTTTTAATCATTGTTCTGTCATTCACCAACTTAACTGGCATCTGTAGCTTAAACAATAAGTCCAGTACCAGTCAAAAGTTGACACACCTACTCATTACAGGGTTTTATTTTTTACATTGTAGAATGAAAACAAATTATGAAATAACACACATGGAATCACATAGTAACCAAAATTGTGTTAGCAAGTCAAAATACATTTTATATTTGTAGAAAATAGTAAAAATATAGAAAATCTGAAATGAGTAGGTGTCCAACCTTTTGACTTAGATATCAAATCACACACACAAATTGCGCTCAAAAACAGTGCCCACAAACTGTTCGGACCTACATAAGCTGTCCCAACACCTTACCGCTGCTACACATGGCTCTTAGTGGCGCCTTGTCTAGCAGCGAAACCATTCATTCAGCCTCATTTACTGGATTATAAAAAAACATATCTAACTTGCTTAAACAAATGTGATTTCTACTAACAATTGAGATGTACAAACTATGCCATAAGGGGATGACAAGCGGATAAGAGGCAATCCGTAATTTCAATGAAAACATTTGCGAGCAAGCTCGGACGGACGTAGAGATCCGTATAACCATTTATTCAGCACTTTTGAAATGTACAGCAACATAATTCAGAATATGGGCCTTAGTGTTCTCCCTGCACACCAAGTCAGAACCGTAGGATAAATAAAAGGGGGCATATAAGCACTTGAGATATCCTTAGACAGTAGAGGTAGCCAGTGACCTCCATGCCACATCACCAGGGCACCAGACAGGAAGATAGTGCTACAAATCACTTCCCATCCCATTTCAAAGAGGCAGTGCTACAAATAATTTCCCATCCCATTTCAAAGGGGCACTGAGAAATACTGTCTCCACTAATAAATCAAATATAGATCTCCAGCCATTCAAAAGCTTGGGGTAAGTTAGAAATGCCCTTGTTTTTGAAAAACTATTTGTCCATTAAAATACCATCAAATTGATCAGAAATACAGTGTAGACATTGTTAATGTTGTAGATGACTATTGTAGCTGGAAACAGCTGATTTAATGGAATATGTACACGAATCCAAGTTTATCATTTAAAAAAAAGGCTAATTGATCATTAGAAAACCCTTTTGCAATTGTTTGCACAGCTAAAAACTGTTGTTCTGATTAAAAAAGCAATACAAACTGGCCTGCTTTAGCCTCTTAAGGATCCGCTCTTTTTTTCAATTTTCACCTAAAAAGACACCCAAATCTAACTGCCTGAAGCTCAGGCCCTGAAGCAAGGATAAGCATATTTGTGGTACCATTTGAAAAGGAAACACTTAAGTTTGTGGACATGTGAAAGGAAGGTAGAAGAATATAAAACATATCTGGTAAAGATAATACAAAAAACAACAACCTTTGATTCATATTTTTTTGTACAATCATCTTTGAAATGAAAGAGAAAGGACATAATGTATTTTCACCCCAGGACCCATTTAGTTTTTGGCCACTAGATGGCAGCAGAGTATGCGCAAAGTTTTAGACTGATCCAATGAACCATTGCATTTCTGTTAAAAGTGATGCATCAAGACTGCCCAAATGTGCCTAATTTGTTTATTAACTTGAATCTCCCCATCCCGGATCCGGGATCGTGACTAAAGCCTCAGGCTCATTAGCATAACCCAACGTTAACGATTTCTGAAAATCGCAAATAAAATGAAAATAATGCGCCTGCTCTCAAGCTTAGCCTTTTCTTAACAACACTGTCATCTCAGATTTTCAAAATATGCTTTTGAACCATAGCAATGGACTAATTTGTGTAAGAGTATGCTAAGCTAGCTTAGCATTTTGAGTAGCATTTAGCACGCAACATTTTCACAAAAAACAGATAACCAAATAAATAAAATCATTTACCTTTGAAGAGCTTCGGATGTTTTCAATGAGGAGACTCTCAGTTACATACCAAAAGCGCAGTTTTTCCTGAAAGCGTCTGTGTGTAGGAGAAATCGCTCCGTTTTGTACATCGCATTTGGCTACCGAACCGAAAATTCAGTCACCTACAACGTCAAACTTTTTCCGAATTAACTCCATAATAATCGACCGAAACATGGCAAACGTTGTTTGGAATCAATCCTCAAGGTGTTTTTTCACATATCTCTTCATTGATATATTGTTTGTGGAAGCCTGTATTCTTCTCTAAATTCCATGGAAAAATACTTGCAGCTGACTTTTGCGCACCAATTTCGGCGCAGGACACCGGGCGGACACCTGGTAAATGTGGTCTCTTATGGTCAATCTTCCAATGATATGCCTACAAATACGTCACAATGCTGCAGACACCTTGGGGAAACGACAGAAAGGGCAGACTTACTCCTCTCGCATTCACAGCCATATAAGGAGACAATGGAAAACAGAGCCTCAAAAATCCTGCTCATTTCCTGGGTGCCGTCTCATCTTGGTTTTGCCTGAAGCTCACGTTCTAGGGCACGCACAGAAAATATCTTTGCAGTTCTGGACACGTCAGAGTGTTTTCTTTCGAAAGCTATCAATTATATGCATAGTAGAGCATCTTTTTGTGACAAATTATCTTGTTTAAAACGGGAACGTTTTTCATCCAAAAATGAAATTGCGCCCCTAGAGTTCCAAGAGGTTAATAACTTTTCATGTTCAAAACTGTGCACTCTCAAACACTAGCATGGAATTATTTCACTGTAGTAGCTCATGTAAATTGGACAGTGTACTTATTTGAACAAGAATTTAAGCTTTCTGCCAATATCAGATATGTCTATGTCCTGGGAAGTTCTCGTTACTTACAACCTCATGCTAATTGCATTAGCCTACGTTAGCTTAACTGTCCCAAAGAAGTTAAGACTAGCTGAGTATCTGGAGCATCAGCATGTGGGTTCGATTACAGGCTCAAAATGGCCAGAAACAAAATACCTTTCTTCTGAAACGCAGTCTATTCTTGTTCTGAGAAATGATGGCTATTCCATGCGAGAAATTGCCAAGAAACTGAAGATCTCATACAACACCGTGTACTACTCCCTTCACAGAACAGCGCAAAGGGTCTCTACCCAGAATAGAAAGAGGAGTGGGAGGCACCGGTGCACAACTGAGCAAGAGGACAAATACATTAGTGTGTAGTTTGAGAAACAGACACCTCAAGTCCTCAACTGGCAGCTTTATTAAATAGTACCAGCAAAACACCAGTCTCAACGTCGACAGTGAAGAGGCAACTCCGGGATGCTGGCCTTCTAGGCAGAGTTGCAAAGAAAAAGCAACATCTCAGACTGGCCAATAAAAAGAAAAGATTGAGATGGGCAAAAGAACACAGACAGACAGACGAACTCTGCCTAGAAGGCCAGCATCCCGGAGTCATCTCTTTACTGTTGACGTTGAGACTGGTGTTGTGCGGGTACTATTTAATAACTCTGCTAGTTTTCAGCTGTGCTAACAATTGCAAAAGGGTTTTCTAATGATCAATTAGCCCTTTAAAGTGATAAACTTGGATTAGCTGACACAACATGCCATTGGAACACAAGAGTGATGGTTTTGCTGATAATGAGCCTCTGTACGTCTATGTAGATATTCCATTTTTTTCCTTCTCAGTCTGCCATTTCCAGCTACAATAGTCATTTACAACATTAATAAAGTCGACACTGTGCTTCTGATCAATTTGATGTTATTTTAAAATGGCCAAAAAAGTGTTTTTCTTTCAAACACAATAATTTCTAAGTGACACCAAACTTGAACGGTAGTGTGTGTGTGTGTGTGTGTGTGTATCTCTCAAAGGTGGTTGGCTGAAAACTAATTAAGATGACAAAACTATGATTTCCTGAAATGGATAGCTAGCCTCTACTCCTGATACTTTATTGGCTTATTTAAAAGGGACGGCAGGGTAGCCTAGTGGTTAGTTTTGGACTAGTAACTGGAAGGTTGCAAGTTCAAACCCCCGAGCTGACAAGGTACAAATCTGTCATTCTGCCCCTGAACAGGCAGTTAACCCACAGTTCCAAGGCTGTCATTGAAAATAAGAATTAGTTCTGAACTGACTTGCCTGGTTAAATAAAAGTAAAATAAAAAAAGCAAACAATGCCTTGGGAAGATTGATTGGAGACATAAGAAATACGTGATAGGCCTACATATATTAAACTCATCTCCATAAGTCAATTCGGGGTTAAAATGAATCTACTGTGTAATGGTTATAGTGCATTATCCTTGTTGGACCCTGCAAACAGACTGTCTTTATATTGAGAGTGAGGGACAAAGAAACATGGTTAACCCCCACACACTGCATTCATTTGGACAATCTCTATGATCACAAACCTGAAAAAAAAGAAAAGATGTTTACACACTTTCACATTCAAACACATTGCCCGAAAAGCACATACCACCAGTGACTGAATGAGGGATGTCTGGGCATTGTTATGGTAAGAGGATTTGTACAGTAGCTCGGGGCTATGCAAAGGTAGTAGTTAGTCGTGCACAGAGACTTAGTGCGTTTCTGTTTGTGCTCGTTAACTCACACTACCTCCCGGGTGGTCTTCAATGTGCATGGTGAGGTAATGGCCAGGTGTTTTACTCAAAACGTTCACCAACTCTGCAGTTACCTCATAATCCAGATTATGAACACTTGTCCTGTAAAATAATGTTCCACATTTGATATTTACTCATACATACTTGACGACCAGAAAGAAAAAAAGAAGAGCACAGCATTTAGTTAGCA
This sequence comes from Oncorhynchus masou masou, assembly GCF_036934945.1. Classification (NCBI taxonomy): domain Eukaryota; kingdom Metazoa; phylum Chordata; class Actinopteri; order Salmoniformes; family Salmonidae; genus Oncorhynchus; species Oncorhynchus masou. Next base: position 53,928,895 of record NC_088240.1, read on the forward strand.
GGAAAGTAAACAATGCTTGAAAAACAAGACTTTAAAAATGCCACAACTAAAACACTGCAGATTAAAGCAGAGTATGAACTCATTTCCATACCATAATGCCTGTAGAGTGCCCTCCTCGTAACAACCTTGGGTACTGTGTACCCTCATTAGCATTTGTCAGGAAAGACAACCCTTAACTTTCCCCCTTTGAGCTCACAACGTCGGAATGCTTTGAAATGAGTGCCAATCCTGTAACTGGTGTAGTTGAACCAAAGAGGATTTAGATAGAAATCCACTGACCATGGGCTACACCTCAATATTATTTTGGATGGTTCTGAGGTATGCAATCATTTGACTATCGCGCCAGGGATTTCTATCCGAATCCTAGTAGGGATTTAAATGGACAGGAACATTCAGTCACGTCTCGCTTCCCAAATAGAATGGAAGTTGACTTAACTTTAATTGGAAAGTCATTCAAATCAATTCATCTTCAAGGTCAATTCTGCCACCTTCAGAAGTCCCAGTTAGCCTTTTCTCACCTCTTCAGAGTAAAAATTGGAAAGTCAACAACGACTGCTGCCTGTAAATGTCTCATCTGCACGAGCTGACAGGGAACGAGTTAATGTATAAAGGTGCCATGTAAAGTCTTGCCTGTGTGGTATGGTCGGTGCTGGCTGTGGCATGACGTCCTGTGTCTGCATGCATGTGTTTGAACCTGCAACGAGGGAGTGGGCACTTCTCCATTTCGTGACCGTGAATCTCTCTGGTGCCCAAATACCGGCACATTCCTCAGTCACTGGAGTTTAAAGGACCTCAGTCGAGAAAGGAAAAACAGCAATGAAAGACATTTTATTCAGCTGTACATCATGAAAAATGTTGATAATGTCCACCTAACAAGTGCAATACTAGTGAGAGAAATTAGCAAGTGCTTTAATAATTATATTAAAAAGGAATAAATACAACTAAACAAGCATAGCAACACTGTGCAGTGGGAGGAAAGTAGAAACAAAAGTGTTTAAAATATAACCAGCAGAAAGGATATATATATATCCTATGTATATAGCCTAGTTACTACCAGTCAAAATAAGTCTGTTTAGTTGGGAGTTCTACGTTACCATCCAATTTTGCTCAAGGAAGGGAAAATGTTATATTACATAGAGCCCTCTCACAAACCCCATCTGAGTCATGATTCTCAGTCCATGGAACGTTGATCTACATGAAAAGGTGCAAAAACAAATAGACACTGCATTGCAGGGGCCAAGGGCATGCGTGGTGGCAGATTGTGGGTCGTCATGACTGAGGCTACTAAGAGTCACGACTGGTGTAGAAGTCTGGACAGTACTATCAGGGGGGGGGGTTGCAGGCCGGAGCCCCCGGAATTACAGAGATGCTCATGCATATCCTGCTCTTGACAAGTCATAATGCCTCAGTCACTGTGGGGCCCTGGCTCACATAGCGGTCCTCTTAAATGTCGGGGTTGAGACTGAGGTTGGCCAACCTGGGGTCCGAGCTGATCTCATACCTGTAATGGTATCCCTCCATGTGGTCCCTGCACGCGTCCCGAATATTGTATATCCAACGCTTTATCCCCTTCCTGTTGAGGTAGAGGACCAGCAGAAATATCACTCCGATCAAGGCCAGCACCATGCCCAGGAAGACATACGAGGTCTCCAGCACACTTTTCATTTCACCTGAAAAGGTACACTCCAACTCCAAGTCCTCTATCTGGAGCAATGGTAACTGCCGCAGAACCTCAGGGTCAGAACAGGTCATATTCTGCTTGTCTGTGACCTGCTCGGAGCTCCTCAGCCAGGCCACAAGGTCCTCGATATTGCAGTCACAGAGCCAAGGGTTCCCTGCCAGATGCACCTGAAGCCCAGGCTTGAGGCTGAAGTCCATCAGTGTAGCGTTGGGTAGTTCCCTCAGGGCATTGTCCCTCAAGTCTAGCTCACGGAGGGGAGGAACACTCAGCGTCCCGTTCCGGATGAAAATGAGGGAGTTGTTTTGTAGGTTGAGGATGGTGAGGTTGGGGAGGCGGGAGAACATGCCCTCAGGGAGAACAACCAGGTCATTGTTAGACAGGTCTAAGCGGGTAAGTTGAAGGGCTCCGCCACTCCGTAGCAGGCTGAAGAGCTCATCCATGAAAGAATGATTGTAAAAAGCCCTGCTGAGGTTAAGATCCAGCAGTTTGTTGTAATCAGGAAAGGCTTGAGCACTAAAATTCAGAATCCTGTTGTTACTCAAGTCTAGCAGCCTGAGATTTGGCAAGTTGTTTAATACATTGTGGCCCACCAGCTCCACCTGGTTTCCCGTGAGATACAAGTCTGTTAACTGCTCAAGAGGCACAGGGAAAGACCCAGCTGTGAGATGAGAAATATTGTTCCCAGTAATAAACAGGGTTTTAGTGTTTGCTGGCAATGGTTGCGGAACCATGAATAAACCCTGGTTCACACATTTTACCGTGGACGTGAAACAGACGCATTTGTCAGGACAGGCTGAATCTGAAACAAGGATGGCAAAGAAAAACCACAAACGAAGCAGAGTCGTATTTTCCCGGGATTCTTCAAGTTTACAACGTAACAATGAGCTCACAAAACGCATTTTTTCACCTGTGGTTCCAATGAATCTGATAGATGAAACGAAGCACAGTGCTTATTAGTGCACAAATGTTTTTTTTCCCCCGAGTCAATCCACGTTCAAATTCCTATCCTCCACGTGGAAAAGGCTACTTTTCAACCTTTTTCCGGGAAATAGCTCTACTTTCGATTGAAACTGGGAGGCAGCGGCTACATTCATTAGCTAAACAGCATCCTCGCAATACATTTACACGCAGAGAAAAGTTTCGGTTGCCAATCAAGTCTCTCACCATGATCCTCGTGTTAGTGGGGGCTTTCAAATCCGCTTGCAGTTCGTTTGATCGCACCGTTCTCCCTCAAATATATTCGAGTCAACCTTTGAAGTGAAGTGCGTAAACAGCCATTAGATTTCGAGGAGATTTCCCAATAACGCCCAGAACACACGATACCACAAAAGCATCTGTGCACACACTTGGTCCAACACTGCTTCCCTCGAATCAACTGAATACACTCTTCTCCAAGTGGAGTATGTGAAAATTAGTCCACCGCGGCACAAACCACTGCGAGGGCTATACCATGTTAAATTACAACGGGTGAGCAAGGAAACTTCAGTAAACGGATGTTGTCGTCCAACAAATGAAACATTAGTTATATATCCTTGTTATTGCTCACATTTCTTGTTTCCTTTATTTATTTAAATGCATACACAATCACAATATGCGCAGTCTCTATTGGGCATTTCACTGTGGTCAAGAAAATGACATGGGTGTGCGCCAAAATAAACCACCGCTTCATAGCTGAAGTAGCCGGGTCTAATCTAATGACAGGTTTTCGATCCAAAATCAAATGCATCATCAACTGTACTCAATTGTTAGGAAACTGTAAACAAGTATTGCATATGATTTAATATCGTAAATTACATCTCAGATACATTGTAGATATCAGGGCCACTCAGCCAATGTGCTGGAGAGCTAAGGGAATGCAATTTTAAACCTCAGAACACAAGAACCCATTAGTCTCAGACTTTATTTTTTCGATTGAAAGATTTTTGTCAAATGAAAATCCATCACTTGTGTAATGCACTTCCTCACTTAGGCTATTATGTGCTTTTAGAGGGGAATGACAATCGAAAGCTAATGTGGGTGGTTTAATGTAGCCTACTGGGCTGCAATTAGTTTGAATAGCCAGCAGTAACATGTAAGCATAGCCATGGGAAATAGGGGTGCTGATGGTGCTGCAGATAAATAAAAAATATATAATAATTTATAAAATATTACTATATTTTTTTGTTCCACAAAATGAGTGTACTAGAGCCCCCTCACCCGACAGCACGGCCATACAGTACATGTGTTAATTTAGACAGTTATCATTAATTTAGATTAGTTAACAGCCGATATATAATCCTAATTGATTGATGAGGAGCACATAGTCCCCTGGGTCCAGGGCATAACACTGATGAAGTTCTGGGTTGGAGAGAAACCAAGCAATGCTGTTAGTGTGAAGAAGGCTGCGTGTGTGTGTGTGTTTGAGAGAGACAGTACATAGGTTCACACAGTCAATTTCATGTTCTTATACATGTAGTTACATGTACGTCATTTAGCAGACGCTCTTATCCAAAGCGACTTACTGGAGTAATTTGGACTAAGTGCCTTGATCAAGGGCACATCATCAGATTTTTCACCTAGTCAGCTAAGGGATTCAAACCAGTGACCTCTTGGTTACTGGCCCAACGCTCTTAACCGTTAGGCTACCTGCACTGTAATTACTCTTGTAACAACATTCTATTCAAATGTTAATTGATAATAATCTATTAACATAATTTTTAGTGATCCACTGTAATGTTTTTGTAATTACATAAGAGAAACGTATCCCCTTTTAAAATAGCTAAACTGCTGGTCACCAGGATCTTCCGGTTCCATGTCTGAACTTAATCTGGTCCAAATAAAGGAGAGCAGCATGAAAATAGTTTATTTCCAAAACGGTTTAATATCCACCAATTTTTCCACATTTGTGTTTTTTCATCAGAAATAAATGCTTATGTGTACCTTTATGTGTGTTACAAATTTGACTGATTATTAATTCATAGATTTTAGATGTGTATTAAAATGTTGCTGTTTTTTGTTGCAAAATGCTATATATATCCCATTGTTTAACTGGAATAGAATGTTTGTATCCTGAATATTTCATATGTAAATTCTATCCATAATAAATGTAGCCTCATGCTATAGCGTTTAGTTGGCCTCGTCCCAAGTAGCACCCTATTCACTGTATTGTACACTACATGTGACCAGAGCCCAGATCTCATATGACTGTTAAATATAGGCAATTTGTTTTCTGGAAAGGATTTCCACTAGATGTTGGAACATTGCTGCGGGGACTTCCTTCCATTCAGCCACAAGAGGTCGGGCACTGAAGTTGGGCGATTTGGCCTTGCTCGCAATTCGGCATTCCAATTCATCCCAAAGGTGTTTGATGGGGTTGAGGTCAGTGCTCTGTGCAGGTCAGTCAAGTTATTCCACACCAATCTCGACTGACCATTTCTGTATGGACCTCGCTTTGTGCACGGGGGCATTGTCATGCTAAAACTGGAAAGGGCCTATCGCAAACTGTTGCCACAAAGATAGAAGCACAGAATTGTCTAGAGTATAATTTTATGCTGTAGCATTTAGATTTCACTTCACTGGAATTAAGGGGCATAGCCCGAACCTTGAAAAACACCCCCAGACCATTATTCTTCCTCCACCAAACATTCTGGCAGGTAGCGTTCTCTTAACATCAGCCAAACCCAGATTCGTCCGTCGGACTGACTGGTGGTAAAGCGTGATTTATCACCCCAGAGAACGCATTTCCACTGCTCCAGAGTCCACGTGGGGCATTGCACATGGTGATGTTAGGCTTGTGTGTGGATGCTCGGCCATGTAAACCCATTTCATGAATCTCTTGACGAACAGTTCTTGTGCTGACGTTGCTTTCAGAAGCAGTTTGTAAATCGGTAGTGAGTGTTGCGACTGAGGAAAGATGATTTTTTTTACATGCTTTATGCTTCAGTACTTGTCGGTCCCGTTCTGTGAGCTTGTGTGGTCTACCACTTCGCGGCTGAACCTTTGTTGCTCCTAGAAGTTTCCACTTCACAATAACAGGACTTACAGTTAACCAGGGCAGTCTAGCAGGGCAGAAACTTGAGGAACTGACTTGTTGGAAAGCTGGCATCCTATGACGGTGCCACATTCAAAGTCACTAATCTCTTCAGTAAGGCCATTCCACTGCTAATGTTTGTCTATAGAGATTGCATGGCTGTGTACTCAATTTTATAAACCTGTCGGCAACGGGTATGGCTGAAATACACAAATTCATTCATTTGAAAGTTTGTCCACATACTTTTGGACATGTATTGTATCTCGTTTTGCAACAAAATGTGATTGTTTGTCTCTATGAAATAAAATCATCTTCGTGATAGATTTCAAACAAATACATGTCTGTCCTTAAAAAAAAACATTTATTAATTGAACCAGGCAAGTCAGTTAAATAACAATTTATTATTTACAATGACGGCCTACCAAGGAACAGTGGGTTAACTGCCTTGTTCAGGGACAGAACAACAAATTTTTATCACATCAGCTCAGGGATTCGATCCAGCAACCTTTTGGTCATTGGCCCAGCACTCTAACCACTAAGCTACCTGCTGCCCCATTTAGCAATCCCATGCCATGATTAGATTCTGAAAAAACACACCAATCTCCTTCCTACATTCTTTAAACTTAAAAACCCTATTTACCAACTTTTCTGAAAATTGATATATAGCATTTTGCATTGAAACTATTCTTAACTACACAGGCATAGGCACTGAAGAATAACCTAATGTGAAGTTTTACCAAAGTATTGTACCAAAGTCAGTAGCAGAACTGTTCTCCTGGGATTATGCAGGATAATGCTGCTATTGTAGCAAAAAAAGAGAAGGAAATATTCATCAATATTTAATCATGTGTCAAGCCCTGGTGGGAACCCAATTTATAACCCTAGCTCTACCCTTGACCCCTTACATATTCTTAACTGGAGCCCACATGACCATCAATTGAAACTAAGAGATGTGGAGGAGAATTTTTAAAATCCTTTTCAGTAACCTTCATGCATTTATTAATTAAAGTCATTATTTATTTTTTTCAAGTTGAAAACCAGTGGCCCAAGGGTAGGCAAACCTGGACCTACTCTGCCCCCCCCCCCCCCCCCCAATTAATACATTAATGTAACTAGTTTACTCCCAGCTCTTAACTCAGAATATGTGTCACTTTTAAAAACAGCAAATTTCTCCAAGCAGTGACGTCAATCAATCGAGTGGAATGATTTTGACGGTGTGCCAATCATCTGTGACAGGGGGCGCTATCAAGGACCTACATATGTGTCTAGAAGATATACGTTCTCCCGTGACTGCTGCACATATCGGTGTTCATATTTTTAATGCAGTCATTCAGTACATGTGCCGAGTTTACCATTTAAAGTGCTTAATCAACTCTACATTGACAAATGCAACCAGACTTTCGTTTGGTAATTTCACGATGACGCAATGACACTGTCCAATTGAAAACGGGATTGCAAGATCTCTCAACCAATCAGAAGTCTCCGTGTTACCCAGCCACCCTCCTTTTTTGGATCCTTACATAACTGCGGAGTTGGTTTGTTCTGGCCAAATATTCAGGTTTAATAAGAGCTTTTAGCGATGTATATTTTTGAAAAGATGACACAGTCGGTGTGTACCGTTGGAGCAAGCTTCATCACCACTTTCGTCTTCATCTAGCGGCAGGTGAGAAAGCGAAATGTGATCGTGGCAATCTATTTTCACTGCAACTCGCTAGCATTGCTAATTTAACTGAGTTTTGCGATGATGTGTCAGTAGCAGCATTCAGATCTCGATGGTCACATCAGGGTAACAAGCCAACAATACGTATATAACAAGTTTTAATTTAAAGTATTTGAGATTGTCCAATATGTTAATGGTTTGTCGCTAATTTACAGTTAGCCAAGTTCAATTGCTCGCTAGCTGTCAATGTAGTAGGTAACTAGCCAGGATTTAGAGAATGAACGCTTCATTCGCTTGTAGGAAACTGTTAAATCATGGTGTACATGCATATAACTAGTTGTAATACCACTGGATTACATTGTAGCTAGCTGCCCAGTGAGTAAAAAAATTGTAGGCCTAATGTCTGGTGCTAGACTCCTATGAGACTTAACGTTAGTACAACTATGTTATTAACTAGTTAGCTAAGTAGCAAGTATGCTAGATGGAAGCAGCTACGACTGGATCCGCTACTAACTTCGCTACGTAACATAGCTGAGTTGATTAGCTAACTACACCGTGGACATCTAATGCACACCATACATCTGACAGGTATTTTGCAGACCAATGCATCTTTATTTAAATACCTTTTTTTATTATATCTAAAAACATGTTTTTCACTTTCACAACTCCAAGCTGTGCATGTTGTGAAAACAGTCAGTTTCAAACTGTTGCATGTTCCTATTTTGATATCCTTATTTGTTTTGTTTTTTCGTGTTACTAAAACTTTTGTGCAGTATTTTTGGCCTGGAGTCAATAGACATAGCTTAGCTGGACTACTATTATAGGCATAGTAGGGTCAAGTCAATTGATCCTTGCTGGCTGTCCCTGCCTATCTGGGGTGCTGAACTGCACTCTGACCTCTGTTGACCTTTCAACATAGATTAAACGGTTAAAACCTAGCAAGCCATATAGCATAGTACAGTTAAAGAGCCAGATGGGTACGTTGGATTTTCCAGAGCATGCATTTGTTCTTTGCACTTTGAATATGCCTGTTCTGTGGCATTGTGGACAGACATTTAGTACATGCCAGGTTTATGTTGTGTAGCTATGAATCCATGAATATAGCTATGAATTGTTTTCTCTACCTTGCATGTGCTTCCAGTGTTTTACAACTAATGACTTTGTCCACCCTTTATTCCCCAGGTTCCCAATACAATTATGGAGTTTTGAGAAGGGTTTTGTGTGTTTTTGGGGGGGAAAGGGGGTCTTTCCCCTCAATTTTGATGGACTATTTGAAGGGACTTTCTGGAGGGTTATTGAACCTGCCTTTTGTAAAATATTGTATATGTTTTTTTTTGAAGTTGGAAAAGGAGAGAATATTTTTTGTAATATATTAATAGTATATTTGTATTTTATATAAGTGTATAATTTATATATACGTTTATTGAATTCCTGATGCCATTGTATGTTTCTAACACATTTGGTTGTGTTGAGCTTTGGGTCTACATGGTGGACTAAGATGACCTAAAACAAGGCCATGGGGTTGCTAGGGTGCGGTGGAATCTCAACACAAGCACAATTCTAGCACCCCATAACAATCTCCCACCTTTTTCTATTTTCTTCAGAGAGCAGCTACTTACAAAACATTATAATTTCAAAGTCACATTGACTTGACCTAAAGCGTTCTCTTAGGGTTTGTTGCTGTTTCATTGTTTGTTTTAGAGTTGGGAGTGGGGGGAGCAGGGTCTCCGTGACTGGGTAAGTTTGCTGCTTTAGAGCGGGGAGTTTACTGCAAAGTTTAGAAGTCTCTCAGGATGAGCGTGGTGATGGCAAACCCGGACTGCACGCCAAAATGCCGCTCTGTGCGGCATGCAGATGAAGTGGTGGCGGCGCTGACGCGGGGTTCAGAGGGGAGCCTGCGGGCCTTCCTCAACAACCACTGCCACAACGCGGCCACACTGAGGGACTCCTTCGGTCGCACGGCCCTGCACCTGGCCGCCTCACTGGGCAAGAGGGCCCTGCTGGAGTGGATGCTGGAGAGCAAGAGCCCTGACCTCATGGTGAAGGACAAGGAGTCTGGCTGGACCGCCCTGCACCGCAGTGTCTTCTACGGACACATTCACTGCCTCATGTCACTCATTAAGGTGAGTCTCCCTCTGATTCAGAACTAATGTTTAGATGACTGGGCCTCCTTTGGCCTCTACATACAGTGGCAAGAAAAAGTATGTGAACCCTTTTGTATTTCCTGGAATTCTGAAAAAGTATATGAAACCTTGGATTTTATAACTGGTTGACCCTCCTTTGCCAGCAATAACCTCAACCAAATGTTTTCTGTAGTTGCGGATCAGACCTGCATGACGGTCAGGAGGAATTTTGGACAATTCCTCTTAACAAAACCGTTTCAGATCAGAAATGTTCTTGGGATGTCTGGTGTGAACCGCTCTCTTGAGGTAATGCCACAGCATCTCAATCAGGTTGAGGTCAGTATTTTTTTGTTTTAGTTTGTTATGTGTCGTTGTCCTGTTGCATCACCCAATTCTATTGAGCTTCAATTGGCAGACAGATGGCCCTGCAAAATGTCTTGATATTTTTCCATTGACGATAGCAAGCTGTCCAGGCCCTGAGGCAGCAAAGCAGTCCCAAACCATGATGCTCCCTCCACTGTACTTTAGTAACTTTACAGTTGGGGAATGGTTCTGGTATTGGTGTGCTGTGCTCTTTTTTTTCTCTTTTTTTTCTCCACACAATGCTGTGTGTTCCTTCCTTCCAAACAACTCAACTTTAGTTTAATCTGGCCATAGAAAATTTTGCCAGTAGCGCTGTGGAACATCCAGGTGCTTTTTTGCAAACGTCAGATGTGCAGCAATGTTATTTTTGGACAGCAGTGGCTTCTTCCGTGGTGACCTCCCATGAACACCGTTCTTGTTTAGTGTTTTACGTATTCTGGACTCATCAAAAGAGATGTTATTATGTTCCAGAGATTTATGTAAGTCTTCAGCTGACACTAGGATTCTTCTTAACCTCATTGAGCATTCTGCGCTGTGCTCTTGCAGTCATCTTTACAGGACGGCCACTCCTAGGGAGAGTAGCAACAGTGCTGAACTTTCTCCATTTATAGACAGTTTGCCTTACAGTGGACTGATGAACATCAAGGCTTTTAGAGATGCTTTTGTAACCCTTTCCAGCTTTATGCAAGTCAACAATTGTTAATCATAGGTCTTCTGAGATCTCTTTTGTTCAAGGAATGGTTCACATCAGGCAATGCCTCTTGTAAATCGCAAACTCAAATTGTGTCCGTGTTTTTTATAGGGCAGGGCAACTCTAACCTACATCTCTAATCTCGACTCATTGATTGTGCTCCAGGTTAGCTGACTCCTGACTCCAATTAGCTTTTGGAGAAGTCATTCGCCTAGGATTTCACATACTCTTTCCAACCTACGCTGTGAATGTTTAAATTACGTTTTCAATATAGACAAGACATACAATAATGTGTGTTATTAGTTTTAGCACATTGTGTTTGCATATTGTTGTGACTTAGATGAAAATCAGGTCAAATTTTAGTACCAATTTATGCAGAAATCCAGGTAGTTCTAAAGGGTTCACATACTTTTTCTTGACACTTTAAATGATTGCTTCTCTATTCTTAACTACTACATCACTTACAGCTAGATGTAGTTATAGGGAAATAGCATACTGGCCCTAGTCTAGAATGGTGCTTCTGTGTTGCAGCATGGTGGCATTCTCTCCACCCAGGATAAGGAGGGACTCTCTGTCCTGGACTTAACCATGAAGGACAGGCCAGCACACGTGGTGTTTACGAAGACGGGTGAGGATCGCTTATCGTTTCATATCCATCTCTCATTTAGACAATGCATGACTAAAAAGTGAAAAGGCGGATGTTTCTTTAAAGCACATAGTAAAGACTGCTGTCAATCGTTGTTTACCTGTAGAAAATAGTGTTGGAAGTCTTTGCTAGGGATGCACGATATATCGGTGAACATATCGGAATCGGACGATATTAGCTAAAAATGCCAACATCGGTATCGGCCGACGCTAGCGAACTATAGCTATAACTATAGCTACTGAAACAGATTGTCGTTATGTGACGTATCTTTGTTGACACGCAAAGACCCAAACGACGTTCTGTAGAAATCCTGGTGGAGAATGAAATGACTGAATAAATGAACAACAAAATGGCACAGCAAGTAAGTGAAAGAAATAGGTTTTGATTATGTTTTACTGGTAATGGGGACATACGTAAATGCCAACAAATTAACTTTTTGGTCAGTGTGGTGTGTGTGTGTAACCTTTATTTAACTAGGCAAGTCAGTTAAGAACAAATTCTTATTTACAATGACGGCCCGGACGACGCTGGGCTTATTGTGCGCAACCCTATGGGACTCCCAATCACGGCCAGATGTGATACAGCCTGGATTTGAACCAGGGACTGTAGTGAAGCCTCTTGAGCTGAGATACAGTGCCTTAGACCGCTGCTTCCGTGTGTGTGTTAACTATTTAACTGTACTAGAATGCTTAAGGCCTCTAAAATTTGAAATATGGAAGGAAAATATCGGTATTGGCCAAAAATGTGATGTTGGTGCATCACTAGACTTCTAGTTTTGTAACTTTTGTTTTCTCTCTCTCAGACCCCACTGAGGTTTATACTTGGGGGAGCAACACCAATTTCAGTCTGGGGCACGGGAACCAGGAGAGCAGGCATCACCCAGAGATTGTGGATCTGTTTGCCCGTACCAGGGTTTACGTCAAACAGGTAAACAAACTGACTACTATAGAGATCCAATAACTGTTCTCCTTAATTATTTTCAGTCTACGCTCTGTTCCTTTCCTCTGAAGGGGAGGGGTTCTGCCTCTGTTTGCCACCAGCTATTAGATAGTCACTCACATGAGTCATGATAGGGCTTCCCCACCTTCAACATCCTAGTCTCCTGGGGCCTCCTCCCTCCACACAGACTTGGCCTCAATATGTGGCTCACCAGGGGATCCATCACAACCATGCTTATGTAAACACGGTTGTCCCGTTTGGGTCTCCTGGATAACAGCCCCCCCCCCCCCCTTGCAAAACAGACCCCCTCCTGGGATATTCCCTCACTACAGACTGCTCTCCTGGGAACAACGGGCATGGGTAGGAACTAGGAAATAAAGGTGTTCGTATAAGTTGGCATTGTTCTTATTGGGTGGTTGTGTATGGTATAAGGGGTAAAATCGCAGCAATGGTAACTGGCTATTATGTAGCTCTCTTGTAACGATGCTAAAATCACATCAGGAGACCACTTTTGAAGTCTGTCTTATGTGTAGTTACCTTTTAATTCAAGTGCACATGCACCAAGCACTGTTTTAGTTTGCAGTGTTTTTCTGTAGCACACATGATGGAGTTGACAAAACAAATGCCCACTGGATTGACGCAAATAATCATGAAATCATTCTACCAGGTAGGCATAGGCTACTTTTAACTTAACATATGTTTTGGGGAAAGCCTTTACATCTACCAGAAGATGACAGTTATCACTAGCATCGCTTTAATATATATCTATATATATTTTTACTGTCCCTTTTTTTTTCGTTGCTGTGGTGGCAACAGTTTAGAGGCAATGCGCCGCAGCTAAATGAATACCGGGGAAACACTGACTGACATCATCATTGTCCTCCTATCACTATTGATTTGGGGGTTTCAGAAATTGAAATATAAATTCTAAGCTCCTTTTTAGTGAGAGGGTGAATGACTGAGAGGAGTAGGACAGGTGCACTGGGCTTGGGTTCTGTGTCTGGCTTTGTCTAGCCCAGCTCTGCATGGTTAAACCCACGTTGGCCTTATGTGCGGTCCCCTCTACAGTGTCCCTGATGGCCATGTGGAGGCCCTTAGTGTGATTAAGGCTATTGGCACCAGACAGCACCTGCGTTACTGCCCAGTCTCTCTTTCTTTAGTACAGAGCAGGGTTCCCCAACTTGTGGCCCATTGTCTCATTTGGCCCCCAAGTTTTTGGAGGAAAAAATAATAATATTTTCATCGTTGGACATAAGACTGTAAAAACAGCAGGAAATCAGCTCCAAGTAATTTTAATAAATCTGATCCAAGTATTCCTGTGCATAATAGAGAGATGTGATCGTATACAAATTTAAGCAAGGTTTGAAATGATTGACTAAAACAAACATTATCTGTTTGGGCTTCTTGCGGTCAATTTGTGGTCTACATATTATTTTGAATTAGGTTCCGGCCCCTGAACATCTGCTCAAAAACACATCGGGCCGCGGCTGAATCTAGTTGACGATCCCTGGTGTTCTAATTATCAGTGTAAGAACACTATGAAAGCTATATCAGTGCTGCCACGTGGTCGTTTCCCCTGCACTCGGCACATTCCAAGCTTAATTGCACCCCTCATACATCTTTCTCCTACAGATAACCATTAACGTCTGGTGTAGACCCTCTAAACCTAAGCACACAATATTTAAATATGATACCTGATAATTAACCCTATTCCAAGTTTAGGAGTCAGACACCAATCACTGGTATAGATGGTGCTGAGAGGTCTGAGGAAGAAACCTTGTAAGATAACTTTGTGTTTTTTAGGTAATGTTGTAGAGATCTATGAGGTAATTTTGTGGAGATGTAGGCCCTAACTATGGTTAGAACTGTTTTTCCAGCGGTTATTTAGACTCTTGACAGGAAGGACCTTTTCACAGGGAGCTATGCTAGGGAATTCATTCCTATGACATCAGCTCGTGCTCTGCTACAGCTCATGATGTCATAGGGTGGCATGCATTCCTAGTTAAGTACAGATTTTGACTAAAGTCTTTGGGTTAGATACGTTATAGCTATATCCGATGTAATATTGAAAGGTAATGACCCAACTTTTGAGTTTATCGAAGTTTCATTATTGTCCTATGGCAGGTTGCTGTTTAGCTTCTACATTTTATACACATTTTCATGACCTGTGCATTTTCATGACCTTTGCTCAGTGGGGAGCAGATCCCATTTCAAGACCTCTCAGTGACCTACTGGTACCCCTACATGGAGGCAGAGCCTTTGTCCTCAGTGCAACCTGCCCACAGTCCAACAGGTGCTAGGGGTTAAATATTTATCCCAGTATGACATGCTTTAATTAAATGAGCCGGGTATGTGTGTGGGGCTGTCTCGTTATCAATGTGATACATCGGGGAAACATCCCCTTCGCCCTATTGAGAGCAGGAGGGGACAATGCATTAGTAATGATGTTTACTTTTCCACTTGTGCCCCGGCCTATAGTACCTCCACTATTTGACTATTACTACGAGATGGCTTAGTTTGGCCACGGAAATCAATCAACAATCAATCAAACATGCTGCGGTCTTTTTCTTTGAGTTCTTGTGATGAGAATTTGACAGTGGAGCAAAATTGTCTCACTGAATAGACCTACATTATTGATTACCTCCAAAAATGTGTTTCCTTTCCTCTCAGGTGGTGCTGTGTAAGTTCCACTCCGTGTTCCTGTCTCAGAAGGGGCAGGTGTATACATGTGGACACGGGCAGGGAGGTCGGCTGGGACACGGGGACGAACAGACATATCTGGTGAGAATACTATATTGTATCTGACCTGACCTATCAAATTTTATTGGTCACATAAGTGTAAAATCTACCATGTGTGAATTGGATTTTTTTTTTTTTGCATATCCCACTCCCCCTGAGACACCCTTCGAGAGCGGGTCATGACCAGGGATCAGCCATTATTGACAGCGACCCAGGAGCAATTAGGGTCAAGTGCCTTTTTCAAGGGCACATTGACAGTTTTTTCACCCAATTGGCTCTGTGATTCGAACCAGCAACCTTTTGGTTACTGGACCAGCACTCTTAACTGCTAGGCGACTTCCTGTATGGCTGTTTAACTCTGTTCACCTGCTTCTAGCTTGATGAGCTATAACCACTCCACCCTGAGTGTACCTGGGGTTGATTTGCACACCTGTGCTAAACCTGTGTTAACCTGGTTTGAAATACTTTTTTTGAAATGTGTTTGAGCTTGTCTGGCACAATGTAACCAGTGGAATCGTCCCAAAAGTGTCAACTTCAATATTGCCCCATTTTTGAAGGCACTCCAGGTCAGGCTCAAGCAAACGTTCAAAGTATTTGATATATTAAAAAAACAACATACTATTCAAAGTGAAATAGGGCTGTGGATTTTTATCATCGGTCAGGTTCCTCGGATGGTGGAGGGGCTCCTGTCTCATCACTGCTCCCAGGTGGCTGCAGCCAAGGACCACACGGTGGTGCTGACCGAGGAGGGCTATGTCTACACCTTCGGCCTCAACACCTTCCACCAGCTGGGCCTGGCTCCCCCGCCCGCCTCCAGCCACCTGCCCAAACAGGTAAGAGAGACACCTGGCCAGGCATGGTGCCCACATAGAGACTACATAGCTAGGCAGCTAGATGGGGCGTTGTCCCTAACCACGTGAGCGGAGTAGGACAAGCTAAGGAAAAAACTCCCGGGGCCTCATTTAGCAATATATGTGTGTTTTTGTTATGACAATTGCATGAACAAATCCAATGCATCAAAGACAAACATGTACACAGCAGACACTTGAATCTGAGGGAAGCTGAATTAGTGTGGATTGGTTGTTGACTGACGTTGGTCTTGTCCAATGGGATGTAGGTATTCTCCAAGACCCTTAAAGGCAGGACTGTTATTGGTGTAGCAGCGGGGAGATTCCACACAGTTCTGTGGACCAGGGAGGCTGTCTACACAGTGGGACTGAACGGAGGGCAGCTGGGTAAGTCGTGATGACTGGCACACCATAGCATAACATTGGTTTCCAATGACTTTGAAGTTAAGCCAAGGCAACTAATGATATGCTCTATCATTCCCCTACCTTGACTTTATACGTGGTGATGGTTGACCTTTAGGCTACCTGTTGGACCCCAACGGGGAGAGGTGTGTGACCGCGCCTCGCCAGGTGTCTGCCCTGTACCACAAGGACGTCACCATCGCCATGGCAGTGGCCAGTAATGGGGCAACATTGGTGGTGACAGAGAAGGGAGATGTCTACCTGCTAGCTGACTATCAGTGCAAGAAGTTGGCATCCAGGTGACTATACCGATAGTGGAGAAGTGACTACCAGGGTCACGGTTAATTCCATTTAATCTCAGGAAGTCAACTGCAATTCCAGTTTCTCATTGAGGAGAATTGGAATACACATTTCAGTTTACTTCCTGAATTGACCGAATTCCAAATAACATTTTCTTTATGAGAGAGAGATGACATTAACCTAAGGTTGATCAAATTAGCATAATACAAAAATCCCCATTAAAAAGAATTCTGTTTAAGCAAGAGAGATCTGTTTTGCATTGGATGTGTTTCAATCCACTGCATCCGCCTATTTAACACTTCTGCATTTGCGGTGAAAGGTGACAGAGCTAGAGCGCAGTTTGTCAGACCATGAGACATCCTGAATATCGGTCTGGAGCACCCGACCGGTTTGGCCTACAAACTATTATGACCACTTGATGGAAATATGAGTCTCACGAACACGATGGTGTTTACTCTGCGACCCACACAAGCGTCGTCTGAAGTCAGTACAGCCCAACTCCCAACTTCTGTATGTAGCGTCAGAACAGTTTGGGCTACATACTAATATGACCCCTCTGTGTCAAGGTGAGACTCTAATGAACACGTACATGTTTTGCTCTCATTTAGGAAAGTACACTACATGACCAAAAGTATGTGGACACCTGCTCGTCCAACATCTCATTCCAAAACCATTGGTATTAATATGGAGTTGGTCCCTGCTAAAACAGCCTCCGCTCTTCTGGGAAGGCTTTCCACTAGATGTTGGAGCGTTGCTGTGGGGACTTGCTTCCTTTCAGCCACAACCTTAGTGTGGTTGGGCACTGATGTTGGGCGATTAGGCCTGGCTCGCATTCAGCGTTCCAATTCATCCCAAAGGTGTCCAATGGGGTTGAGGTCAGGGCTCTCTGCAGGCCAGTCAAGTTCTTCCACACCAAACCCGACAAACCATTTCTCTATGGACCTCGCTTTGTGCACGGAGTCATTGTCATGCTGAAGCAGGAATGGGCCTTTTGCAAAATGTTGCCACAAAGTTGGAAGCACAGAATCGTCTTGAATGTCATTGTATGCTGTAGCGTTAAGATTTCTCTTCACTGGAACTAAGGGGCGTGGCCCGAACCATGAAAAACAGGCCTAGACCATTATTCCTCCCCCACCTATCTTTACAGTTGGCACTATATGCATTGGGGCAGGTAGCGTTCTCCTGGTGTCCGTCGTACTGCCAGATGGCGAAGCGTGATTTATCACTCCAGAGAACGCGTTTCCACTGCTCCAGAGTCCAATGGTGGCGAGCTTTACACCACTCCAGCCAACGCTCGGCATTTCGCATGGTGATCTTAGGCTTGTGTGCGGATGCTCGGCCATGGAAACCCATTTCATGAATCTCCCAAAGAACAGTTATTGTGCTGAGGTTGCTTCCAGAGGCAGTTTGGAACTCTGTAGTGAGTTTTGCAACCGAGGACTGACTATTTTTTTTTACACGCTATGTGCTTCAGCACTCGCTGTTCAGTTCTGTGAGCTTGTGTGGCCTACCACTTTGCGGCTGAACCATTGTTGCTCTGAGACATTTCCACTTCCAGTTGACCGGTGTAGCGCAAGCAGTGCAGAAATTTGACAACTGATTTGTTGGAAAGGTGGCATCCTATGACGGTGGCACGTTGAGTCACTGAGCATTTCAGTAAGGCCATGCTACTGCCAATGTTTGTCAATGATTATTGCATGTCTGCATGCTCAACTTTGTACACCTGTCGGCAACGGGTGGTTCTGAAATGGCGGAGTCCACTAATTTGTATGTGTGTCTACATACATACACAAGTGCCATTAGAAAATTATTCAAACCCTTGACTTTTTCCACCTTTTGTTACGTTACAGCCTTATTCTAAAATGGATGTAACCTTTTTTTTTATCTCTGCAATCTACAGACTACCCTATAATATGAAAGGTTTTTAAAAAGTTTAGCAAATTTATGAAAAACTTTTTATATATATTTTTATTTATTTATACTTCAAGGGGTCTTAAAAATCAAATGGTAAAATGATCCTTCGTATGACCTTAAAACAATTCCATTTTGCTTCCCCCCTCCTGGCTTAAACAGGGCATAGACAATAATGGGTTAACAGGAGAGAGAGAGTGAGAGATATGTGATGATCATTCTACTGTCACTCGCTCTTTAAAAAAAATATATATATTTTTTTCCCATGCCCGATGTTTCTCTTTCAGACAACTGAACATCCGGAAGGTCCTTGTGAGCGGAGGCAGTCTGGACCATCGTGTGGACCCCCAGGTCCTGAATGAGGGAGGGGGAGAGAAGGTGGCCATCCTGGCCCTGGATGAAGCTGGGAGGGTAAGGACCAGCTGGGTCCAATACATTGAAAAATACCAAATACTTAGTGGTGACGAGCTACAGTCATTTTGTTGGTGGATTCTTCATGTTCAAACGATTCACTCCATATGATCACCCCTCAAGCTGATGTATTTGAGCCATTGATTATCTTATCCTGTTCTTTATTACTTAGTTTTTTCTGTTTGGATGATGATGTGTGTTGATCTGTGTGATCTATGTTTATTCTATGCATTTGTTGTCACCACAGACTGACAATGCCTTTAATTGCCCCTCTGGATTACTAAAGTGCTATTGAATTGATTTCTCCGTCTCCGTCAGGTTTTTTGCTGGCGCTCAGTGGGTGGTTCGGTGAGACAATGCAGGTGGGCATACGGGCGCCAGGTGTTCATGTCAGACATTGCCCTGAGCAGGAACAACATGATGTTTGTCACACAGGAAGGGGAGGGCTTCAGCGGACAGTGGCACGGAGAGTACAGGAAGAGCGTGGAGAAGAAAGGTGAGTTGAGAAAATGGTTTACTCTCATAGCTCAGCGACGACACAATGATACTTCTGAGGGCAACCAGTATTCTTTCACTTTCCTCGTTTATTGTATGGTGGATGATGAACTTCATGAAGTATGGAAAAATAGTAAACAAGACTTAGATTCAAAAGTAGTCTTTTGCACCCTTGAATGTAAGTAATGTGTACTATTTCTCTGTTCTTCAGGATGTTTATCATCCCAGCATAAATCAGAAGTTATTTGAATCATTGGGAAGTAAGTTAGAATCCTTGCGTTTTGTCATTTTACTAAAGCATTTCTCCTTTGTGTGCTTCAGATGGGAGTGTGGAGGTGTGTGGTTACCCAGAGGGTGGAACTGTGTGCGAGCGAATCCGCTTGGAGAAGCTCCCCTATGTCCACCGTGCCGTCAGCATCACCATGGACTCCAAGGGACGCAACTTTGGAGTGCTGCAGTCTGACCCTAAAACCAGGTACTGTTCCTCTGTGTGTTGTCGCACCTTTTTTAAACATTTTAACTGTGTCATCTTTATTAGGCCACACCGTAACAAAACGTTTTTGAAATGGACAATAAGTGTTTGTTGGGAAGTTCAGATAGTACATCCCTGTTTAACTACGTTTTGGAGCATTTTGTGCCTTGTGAACATGACCCTGATTCGTGAACAAAATGTCTGATCTCTGTTCTTCCCCCGCCCAGCCTGTTTGAGATTCCCAGCGTATCTCCCTCCTCCTTCTCCCAACACTTCCGGGGCCTGCTGGAGGAAGCGGACGAGACGGACAGCATCCACGACTTGACCCTGCAGGCTGGAGACCGCACCTTCCCCGCCCACAAGTACCTCCTGTCCATGAGGTCCGAGTTCTTCAGGAATCAGCTGGTGCCGGACGGGGGGGAGGGAGACGGGGAGGTGAGGAGGAGCGAGGATGCGGTGGGCTGTGACCTGCTGGTGGTGGAGACGGTGAGCCCTGAGATGCTGGAGCATGTCCTGAAGTTCATCTACACCGACTCCTGTGATCTGCTGGTGCAGGGCCACCGGCCTCGAGTCTTAGGTCAGAACCAGAATCAACAGGGCCCGGAGCAGGAGCAGCTGATCAGCAGCCTGCAGGACCTGGGCTTCCATGAGGGCAACCTGAGGGACCGCTTGGCCCTGGAAGTGTACCGCTCACTGACCCCATCGGCACGAGGGGACGGAGACAAGCCCAAAAGCAAGGGCACCAAGCCTGGGAAAAAAGGCAAGGGAGGCAAGGCTGGAGCTGGAGAGGGAGGAAGAGTCAACCCGGTCAAGACCTTACAGGGCGTGGCCAAGAAGCTCGGCATGGGCAGTCTGTCGGCACGGTGAATACTGAGTTGGTTATGATTGTTGTCCCCCACGATGAAATCGGGTAGTGGACTGTGGGTCGGTCCGTTCATACGTTTGTCACACGCGATATATCTCAGACCACAGTGGCCCGATTGTGTTTTTTTTGTGTGTATTTTTGACAACTTGGGTGAATGATGCATCTTACCATTGAGAGCTGGCATTTACAAAATTATACTGATTGGCCAGATGGTGGCGCTATAACATGTGATTGAAAATGCAAACTTTGAAATGTCATGCACCTCACCCCGTTTGAGCTCAAGTCCCAACAAGGAACATGTTAGCTTCAGGGAAACATGATACTTTTTAATTTTGTGGAAAAATGCTGCTCTTCTGGCACCGAATGACTGATCTGACGATGTGATATCTATGGAAAAAGGTTTCTCGACGCAATATTTTTAAACTAGTACCTGAAACATGACCAATAAACATTCACATGGGTGTGGTTTGGCACATAAATCTATCAAGGATATTTGTATTTTAACTAAGTTGTACACATTTTGCCAACACTGTCAAGACTCATGTGCAAGAACATTCATATATAGACCACACCGTGGCGCCAAGGGACATGTTGTATATCTTGATCTGTTTGACTCGGGGTGATGAAATTTGGCACAAATACTCAGGGTAATGAGTCTTGCTAACACGTGATACCTCGGTCAACACTGGCCGATTTTGACGAAATTTGGGTGAATGATGCACCTTGCCATAGAGATCCGGGTCGTACAAAATTACACATTATTAATCAACTATACGTACAGTATAGTATGTAAGTCACATGCGATATCTGACACCATTTGCGCTGTTTTTCACATTTGTGGAGGACGACATGTTTATTTGTCTTGCTTTTAACCCCTAATCCGTTGGGGGGGGGTGGTTGTTAATATCTAGAATAGTTTTTTAAGATGGTCATACCATGGGTCATTTAGCTATCTGATGTGGGATTTTAGGACCCCTGTAGGTGTATATCTTTTCAAATATTTGATGAAACATTGAATTTGGGCTTCTGCTGTTAGCCTTAAACGCATTGAATAACATGTTCATACGTGGCACAACCGAATGTCCATTAATGTATCAAAAGGAAGTATGGTTTGAGGTGTCTGAAGGTTTCATGTGTAACCCTTGGCCCATAAAATCCTATTCATTTTAATTAGTTTTTTTACCGGGTTACCTTGAGGCGAGTCTTGTGACGCTTGTGGGCGTCAGAGTAAAACGGAGAACACGTTTGTAAGCGTCTCAGAATTTTGATGGTGGGGTCATTTTTAGTTTATAGCTCAAACAGTTCGGACTTGACAGAAGTGTTTGGGTTTGAGACATGAGACAAGTCCTGTGAAGCTTGTGGGTGTTGTAGAGTAAAACCAAGAACACATTTTGTGTTAAAATAGTTTCGAGCCACAACCGTTTGGACACTGCAGACATTCGGTGAGAGAACTGATTTTTTTTCGGCATGTCTCCTGGTCTGACAAACTTCGCTGTAGCTCTGCCATCTTCCATTGCACATCCTGAAGACCAACATTGCCGGATGTGTTGGATTTGAGACACAGCCCATGCAACAACAACAAAAAGTCTTAACTGTTGAATTGATGGAAATGTTGTAGTATGTTAATTGATTTTCACACTGGCATTGACCTGGGGTGGTATTAACATGTTATAACCTGTAGTGTTTTTTGTTAAATACATTTTATTACAGTTTGGATGGAGTGCAGTATGACAACGGGAAGATCAATGTAGTGCTTAAGATGACGGCCAACAAGCCACGATATAACCAGAAAAAGTGGTGAGTAAATTGCCGTATGGCAGATTAACTGAGACCATTGTTGTGATCATAGAAAGATCATTACTAGAATGGACATTCCTATTCAATGTTCTGTGACTCTATTCAGTTGTGTGTGTCGTTGTCAGAAAACCAGGGTAGTAAAATATCAAAGCGGAGATATTGTTTTCCGTCTAAGCTGTATTTCTGTCTCCCCCAAGCTCCTACCTCTGTGATGTCACTCTGAGGTCTGAGGATGGCAAGGAGTTCCCCTGTCACAAGTGTGTGCTGTGTGCCAGACTTGGTGAGCTACTATGTGTCAACAAATTGTTGTGTTTCTTGGAGTGTGAGGGGTGAACTGTGGGTTTGGGTTATTCAAGGTTGTAGACATCTGACACTAGATTGGCCCGTCATTGTTAACTTCTTGGCACACCCATCCCGTTAGCGGGATCATTTTTGTCAACATCCGCTGAATTGCAGAGAGCCAAATTCAAATGAAATTACTGAAAAAATTTAATTATCATGAAATCACAAGTTCAATATAGCAAAACACAGTTTAGTTTGTTAATCCACCTGGCATGTCAGATTTCCGAAAAGCTTTACAGCGAAAGCAAACCAAGCGTTTATGTAAGGACATCTCTCTCAGCAGACAAAACATTACAAACAGCTAGCAGCAAAGTAGATTGGTCACGAAAGGCAATAAAGTGAATAGCTTACTTTTGATCTTCAGATGTTTGCACTCACAAGACTCCCAGTTACACAAATGTTCCTTTTGTTCGATAAAGATTATTTTTATATCCATTAACCTCCATTTGGTTGGCACGTTTTGTTCAGTAATCCACATGCTCGAGCGGTCACATTCTCGAGCGGTCACGATGGGGCAGACGAATATTCCAAATAGTATCCGTAAAGTTCGTAGAAACATGTCAAATGTTTTTTATAATCAATCCTCAGGTTATTTTTACAATAAATAATCGATAATATTTCAACCGGACCGTAGCTTTTTCAATAGGAGAGAGAGAGAAAATGTCTGCTCCAAGCTGTTGGCGCATGCAAAACTCTAGGGACACCCAGCCATCCACTGACACGATGTGATCATTCTCGCTCATTTTTTCAGAATAAATGGCTGAAACTAAATACTGTTCACACCATGTGGAAGCCATAGGGAAAGGAATCTGGTTGATATCCCTTTCAATGGAGTGAAGGCAGGCAATGGAACAGAGCTTTCAGGAAAAACAGTACTTCCGGGTTGGATTTTCCTCAGGTTTTCGCCTGCAATATCAGTTCTGTTATACTCAGACAATACTTTTGACAGTTTTGGAAACTTTAGAGTGTTTTCGATCATAATCTGACAATTATATGCATATTCTAGCTTCTGGGCTGATAAATAGGCAGTTTCATTTGGATACGTTTTTCATCCAAACATCAAAATACTGCCCCCTACCCTCAACAGGTTAAAGCCGTGGGACCAGTTTTCGGTACACAGATTAAACCTAGCCCTGGACTAAAAGCATGCTCAATGGAGAATCTCAATTTAAAATTATTTTTAATATAAGGAGTAAGATGTGTCTGGGGGATGATTTTTGGATATTTCTTAGTGGCAGTTCTATTGTAAACATGTCATGTGTTTCAGAGTACTTCCACAGTATGCTGGGGAACCCCTGGATAGAGGTATGTTATGTTTTGTCTTTGATGTTTATCAATCCATATTAGTTTTTACAATTGATAAAATATCTGTTTTAGTTTCTGGCAATTGGAGGTCTTGCTCATTGTACACTAAAGCTTAATTTTAATATTTCCAGAAGTAACCATTGGCTCTGAAAACATTCTCACATTGTGCTTGAGTAAGTGTGCTGCTACTTGTGATCAGTGATAGTAATGTAGTTGTTGTGTGCCCCCCACAGGCCACTTCTTGTAGTGCCCTAGAGATGCCCACCAGCTCAGAGATACTGCAGGTCATCCTAGAATATGTCTACACTGACGAGTCTCCCACTATCAAAGGTACAGGACACACCAGATCATGCATATGCAACCTGTACACACACACACACACACACACACACACACACACACACACACTCAGTGAAAAATGCTTTGGAACTATGGATGGAAATGAGCTCTCTTGCTAACTTGGGTACATATACATTGACTCTGTAATGTTGCTAAATGTGCACTGTCCCTGTCAAATAAGTAAATAAAATAAATATTGAGTTAAAAATAAGTATCCCACGTGGCTACTCATAATAATATTTACGAACCTCATGTTGACTTTGATCTTGATGCACAAGGTAGTTGGAAGCTAAAAGTCTGTCTCTATCCACTTCCAGAGTCTCTCAATGTGGAGTTTGTCTGCAACGTGTTGGTGGTGGCCGATCAGCTTCTCATCACCCGACTGAAGGAGATGTGTGAGGTGGCCATCACTGAGAACCGTATGTCCTCTGATCTTCCCTCTGTCCTCTCTGCTCTCCTCCCATGCCTCTGTCCTCCTCTTCTCTCCTGCCTGTCGACATGTCAAACAGCTTTGTCTTGAAAATCACCCGTGTGAGAGCACTGTCCTGTTTGTTTTAAAAAATGGCTTCCTCTTCCGTCTCCTCAGTGACGCTGAAGAACGCTGCGGAGCTGCTGCAGTTTTCTGCCATGTACAACGCTGAGCAGCTCAAACTGTCCTGCATCCAGTTCATCGTGCACAACATGGCTGCCCTGCTTGAGTCCAAGTGAGTGTGTGTGTGTAAAGTATTCGGACCACTTGACTTTTCCCCCATTTTATTATGTTACAGACGTTTCTTTTTTTTTAATGATGAAAGGCACCTAAAAAAAAAAAAAATCAGTCTTCACACCTTACACCACACTATTAAAGACGACAAAGGGAAACCCAGACGTGAGCTACCCAGTGATGTGAGCCTACCAGACTAGCTAAATGCCTTTTCTGTTCGCTTTGAGGTAAGCAACACTGAAGCATGCACGAGAGCACCAGCTGTTCTGGATGACTGTGATAACGCTCTCGGTAGCAGATGCGAACAAAACCTTTAAACAGGTCAACATTCACACAGCCGCTGGGCCAGGCGGATTACCAGGACTTGTACTGAAAGCATGCGCGGACCAACTGGCAAGTGTCTTCACTGACATTTTCAACCTCTCCCTGACTGAGTCTGTAATACCTAAATGTTTCAAGCAGACCACCATAGTTCCTGTGCCCAAGGAAGCAAAGGTAACCTGCCTAAATGATTACCGCCCCGTGGCACTCACGACGGTAGCCATGAAGTGCTTTGAATGGCTGGTCAATCGCACTCCACACTGTCCTTTCTCACCTGGACAAAAGGAACACCTATGTGAGAATGCTGTTCATCGACTCCAGGTTAGCGTTCAACACCACGAAGCTCATCCCTAAGCTAAGGACTCTGGGACTAAACACCTCCCTCTGCAACTGGATCCTGGACTTCCTGATGTGTCGCCCCCAGGTGGTAACGATGAGACTGCCTATAGGGAGGAGGTCAGAGAACTGGCAATGTGGTGCCAGGACAATGACCTCTCCCTCAATGTGAGCAAGACAAAGGAGCTGAATGTGGACAACAGGAATGGCGGGCCAAACAGGCCCCCATTCAACATCGACGGGGCTGTAGTGAAGCAGGTCGAGTTTCAAGTTCCTTGGTGTCCACATCACCAATGAACTATCATGGTCCAAACATACCAAGACAGTCGTGAAGAGGGCACGACAACCTTTTACCCCTCAGGAGACTGAAATGATTTGGCATGGGCCCCCAGATCCTCGAAAGGTTCTACAGATGCACCATTGAGAGCGTCCTTACTGGTTGTATCAACGACTTGTATGGCAACTGCTCGACATCTGACCATAAGACGCTACAGAGGGTGGTGCGAACGTCCCAGTTCATCACTGGGGCCAAGCTTTCTTGTCGGTGCCGACAGAGATGGCCGCCTCGCTTCGCGTTCCTAGGAAACTATGCAGTTTTTTTTTTTTTACGTGTTATTTCTTACATTAGTACCCCAGGTCATCTTAGGTTTCATTACATACAGTCGAGAAGAACTACTGTATATAAGATCAGCGTCAACTCACCATCAGTATGACCAAGAATATGTTTTTCGCGACGCGGATCCTGTGTTCTGCCTTACAAACAGGACAACGGAATGGATCGCATGCAGCGACCCAAAAAAGGACTCCGAAAAAGAGGGAAACGAGCGGTCTTCTGGTCAGACTACGGAGACGGGCACACCGTGCACCACTCCCTAGCATTCTTCTTGCCAATGTCCAGTCTCTTGACAACAAGGTTGATGAAATCCGAGCAAGGGTAGCATTCCAGAGGGACATCAGAGACTGTAACGTTCTGTGCTTCACGGAAACATGGCTCACTGGAGAGACGCTATCCGAAGCGGTGCAGCCAACGGGTTTCTCCACGCATCGCGCCGACAGAAACAAACACCTTTCTGGTAAGAAGAGGGGTGGGGGCGTAAACCGCATTATCTACCAAGAGAATTCTCTTCGATTATAATCACAGCCGTATATATCCCACCCCAAGCAGACACATCGATGGCTCTGAACGAACTTTATTTAACTCTTTGCAAACTGGAAACCATTTATCCGGAGGCTGCATTCATTGTTGCTGGGGATTTTAACAAGGCTAATCTGAAAACAGGACTCCCTAAATTTTATCAGCATATCGATTGCGCAACCAGGGGTGGAAAAACCTTGGATCACTGTTACTCTAACTTCCGTGACGCATATAAGGCCCTGCCCCGCCCCCCTTTCGGAAAAGCTGACCACGACTCCATTTTGCTGATACCTGCCTACAGACAAAAGCTAAAACAAGAAGCTCCCACGCTGAGGTCTGTCCAACGCTGGTCCGACCAAGCTGACTCCACACTCCAAGACTGCTTCCATCACGTGGACTGGGACATGTTTCGTATTGCGTCAGATAACAACATTGATGAATACGCTGATTCGGTGTGCGAGTTCATTAGAACGTGCGTTGAAGATGTCGTTCCCATAGCAACGATTAAAACATTCCCTAACCAGAAACCGTGGATTGATGGCAGCATTCGCGTGAAACTGAAAGCTCTGTCAGGTTGGATGGGGAGCTGTTTTCAAATCAAAAAATATTGTTGGTCACACACACATGGTTAGTAGATGTTGTTGCGAGTGTAGCAATGCTTGTGCTTCTAGTTCCGACAGTGCAGCAATATCTAACAAGTAATCTTAACAATTCCACCACTACCTAATACACACATCTAAGTAAAGGGATGGAATAAGAATATATGGATGAGCAATGACAGAGCGGCATAGGCAAGATGCAATAAAATAATATACATATGAGATGAGTAATGTAAGATGTGTAAACATCATTATTAATATAGTGACTAGTGATCCATTTGTTAGTGGCCAATGATTTCAAGACCATGTAGGCAGCAACCTCTGTTAGTGATGGCTGTTCAACAATCTGATAGCCTTGAGAAAGAAGCTAATTTCAGTCTCTCGGTCCCAGCTTTGATGTGCCTGTACTGACCTCACCTTCTGGATGGTAGCTTGGTGAACAGGCAATGGCTCGGGTGGTTGTTCTTGATGGCCTTTTTGACCTTCCTGTGACATCGGGTGCTGTAGTTGTCCCGGAGGGCAGGTAGTTTGCCCTCGGTGATGTGTTGTGTAAACTGCACCACCCTCTGGAGAGCCTGCGGTTGAGGGCGGTGCAGTTGCCGTACCAGGTGGTGATACAGCCCGACAGAATGCTCTCAATTGTGCATCTGTAAAAGTTTATCAGGGTTTTAGGTGCCTAGCCAAATTTCTTCAGCCTCCTGAGGTTGAGGCGATGTTGCCCCTTCACCACACTGTGTGTGGGTGGACCATTTCAGTTTGTCTGTGATGTGTACGCTGAGGAACTTTAAAAAAAAAAACTTTCCACCTTCTCCACTGCTGTCCCTTCGATGTGGATAGGGGGGTGCTCCCTCTGTTTCCTAAAGTCCACAATCATCTTTATTTTGTTGACGTTGAGTGAGAGGTTGTTTTCCTAACACCACACTCCGAGTGCCCTCACCTCCCTGTAGGCTGTCTCGTCTTTGTTGGAAATCAAGCCCACTACTGTTGTCGTCTTCAAACTTGATGATTGAGTTGAAGCAATGTGTGACAATGCAGTCGTGTGTGAACAGGGAGCACAGGAGGGGGATGAGGACGCACTGTTGTGGGTCCCCAGTGTAGAGGATCAGCGAAGTGGAGATGTGTTTCCTACCTTCACCACCTGGGAGCAGCCCGTCAGGAAGTCCAGGACACTATCACACAGGGTGGGGTTGAGACCCAGAGCCTCAAGCATAATAAGTTTGGAGGGTACTATGGTGTTGAATGCTGTGCTGTTCATTGACTACAGCTTTCTTAAATAAGTATTCCTATTGTCCAGATGGGATAGGGCAGTGTGATGGCGATTGGATAGTCTGTGGACCTATTGGGGCAGTAACAAATTGCGGTGGGTCTCGGTTGACTGGTAAAGTGGAGGTGATATGATCCTTGACTAGTCTCAATCACTTCAGTTCTCTCCAGAGATGTTCAAGTCCAGGCTCTGGTTGGGCTTCTCGAGGACATTGAGACTTGTCCTGAAGCCACTCCTGCGTTGTCTGAGAACATGCTCCAGAGCGCTCAGGACTTCATCAAGGATCTCTCTCTACTTTGCTCCGTTTATCTTTCCCTTTATCCTAACTAGTCCCCCAGTCCATGCCACTGAAAAACATCCCCACAGCATGATGCTGCCACCACCATGCTTCACCATATGAATGGTGCCAGGTTTCCTCCAGATGTGACACTTGGTATTTAGGCCAAAGAGTTCAATTTAGGTTTCATCAGACCAGAGGATCTTGTTTCTCATGGCCTGAGTCCTTTTGGCTCCAAGCAGGCTGTCTTGTGCCTTCTTATTGTGGGGTGGCCACTCTACCATAAATGTCTGATTGGTGGAGTGCTGCAGAGATAGTTGCCCATCTGGAAGTTTCTCCAATCTCCACAGAGGAACTCTGGGGCTCTGTCAGAGTGACCATTGGGTTCTTGGTCACCTGCCTGACCAAGGCTTTTCTCCCCTGATTGCTCAGTTTGGCAGGGCGGCCAGCTCTAGGACGAGTCTTGGTGGTCCCAAACTTCTTCCATTTAAGAATGATGGAGGCCACTGTGTTCTTGGGGACCTTCAATGCTGCATGAATATTTTTGTATCCTTCCCCAGATCTGTTCCTCAATACAATCTTGTCTTGAGCTCTACTGACAATTCCTCCGACCTCATGGCTTGGTTTTTGCTCTGACATGCACTGTCAACTGTGGGACCTTAAATAGACAAATTCTTTGTGGATCTGTGTTATGAAGTGCAGCTCAGTTTACGAGTCGTTTTGTGGGCAGTGTGCACATAGCCTGTCTTCTCTTGAGTGCCAGGTATGCCTACGGTGTCCTTCCTCAATAGCTATGCTCACCGAGTCTGTACATAAGTCAAAGCATTCCTTAAGTTTGGGTCAGTCACAGTGGTCAGGTAATCTGCTACTGTGTACTCTATTTAGGGCCAAATGGCATTCTAGTTTGTCTCAATTGTTTGGGTCTAATTGCTGTCCTGGGGCTCTGTGGGGTCTGTTTGTGAACAGAGGGCCAGCTTGCTTAGGGGACTCTTCTCCAGGTTCCTCTCGTTGTAGGTGATGGCCTTGTTTTGGAAGGTTCTGGAATCGCTTCCTTTTAGGTGGTTGTAGAATTTAACGTCTCTTTTCTGGATTTTGATAATTAGTGGGTATCGGACTAATTCTGCTCTGCATGCATTATTTGGTGTTTTACATTGTACACAAGTTATTTCTGAATAAGTGATTCAAAAATTTTTAGGCAGATCCTAATTGGTATGTTGAATTTTATGTTCCTTCTCAGATCGTTCACAGATTTGTGGAAGTTAACTGTGGCGCTGATGTTTAGGCCTTTCAGGTTATGTCGATATAGGACTCGTTTTACTCGGGATAAAGATACTTTTGTACCTGTTTCCTCCAGCATTTTCACAAGGTCCTTTGCTTGCACTTTTCACACGTTCATCTCTAGGAGACGGAACGCGTCTCCTTCCTGAGTGGTATGACAGCTGCATGGTTCCCATGGTGTTTATACTTGCGTACTATTGTTTGTACAGATGAACGTGGTACCTTCAGGCATTTGGAAATTGCTCCCAAGGATGAACCAGACTTGTGAAGGTCTACAATTGTTTTTCTGAGGTCTTGGCTGATTTTTATTTTTATTTTCCCATGATGTCAAGCAAAGAGGCACTGAGTATGAAGGTAGGCCTTGAAATACATCCACAGGTACACCTCCAATTGACTCAAATGATGTCAATTAGCCTAATCAGAAGCTTCTAAAGCCATGACATCATTTTCTGGAATCTTCCAAGCTGTTTTAAAGTCAGTCAACTTAGTGCATGTAAACTTCTGACCCACTGGAATTGTGATACAGTAAGTGAAATAATCTGTCTAAACAATTGTTGGAAAAATGACTTGTCATGCGCAAAGTAGATGTCCTAACCGACTTGCCAAAACTATAGTTTAACAAGAAATTTGTGGAGTGGTTGAAAAATGAGTTTTAATGACTCCAACCTAAGTGTATGTAAACTTCCGACTTCAACTGTGTGTGTGTTGAAGAGGGTGGGGCTTAAGCTGCATCCCTGTCTCACCCCATGGCTCTGTGGATAGAAATGTTTTTTTTGTTGCCAAATTTTAATCCACGCTTGTTGATTTCATAATGTTTTTTTTTTCAACACCACTTTCCATCAATTTCTATAGCAGACCCTTATGTCAAATTGAGTCAAGTTTTAATTAACAAAGTATGAGAACACTGCTTTTGTTTTGCTTCCAAATATTAGGGAAGATGCCATAGCTAAGGATGTTAGAGTTTAAGTATAACCAATTGGAATTTGTGGTCTTTATGTTTTATCATTTCATTGAGGATACCATCTACACCACAGGTCTTTTTTGGGGTGGAGGGTTAATTTTGTCCTGTAGTTCATTCAATGTAATTGGAGAATCCATTGGGTTCTGGTAGTCTTTTAATAGTTGATTATAAGATTTGTATTTGTTTTTGCTGGTTCTTTGTTATAGGGCCAAAAAGATTGGGGAAGTGGTTGACTCATCTCCATTTTGGATAGATAACACTAAACAAACAACAAGAGTTTTTAAATGTTTCCCAGATGAGGCAAAACTATGGATGATTCTTCTTCGAGTCTCTCTCTGTTTTATATATCCACATCTCTCTTATCAGAGCACTGGATATCCTGAGTGATGACGTGCTGGTGGAGCTTTCTGCCTCCTACAGGAGGATGGTGAGTAATTTCCCCTTTGAGCCGTGACCGTACCTGCATCATCTGTATAGTGCGATACCTGGCATATGTTCAGTAGGGGAACTCAACAGAAAATGAAAATAGGGTTTGTTATTGGAGGGTTTCTCAGATAGTCCCTCCCTGTTTCACTTGTTTTCTTCCATTTGATTCTTACTGAACATGACTGTTGGTTCTGATTAACTGACCTGTTACCATCCTGTCAGATTCCGGCCATGCAGAAGCGACTGATCACGCCTTACCCAGACGCCCCGGACCTCACTGTGTACGAGGACATGGACTCTTCATTCAGCGCTAAAGCTGACGCTGAACTAGACTACTCCTGCAGGTACTATACCATCTAACAAACTACTATACAACTCTGGCTGCATCTCATTCCAGAAGTTGCTCGTTCGCTCCCTGGCATGAATGAGATGGGACTGAATTGGTGCTGAAAGTAGGTTCCAATGTTTTGGATTGAAATGCATCCAGCCAGTAACCTCCCTAACACTTGAACCGTGGCCGAATTTGTTTCTCTTCCTCCTCTCAGGGAGACTCTGCTGAAGAAGGCTAAGTTGAAGGCCAAAAGAAAACCTAGGCGACGCTCCGACAGCTCAGGGGGTTACACCCTTTCTGACATCATCCAGAGCCCACCTGCTGCAGGTAGAACACACAACACTTTATCACGGCACACAATAATTATTTCCTTTAGTTGGAGTTGGGCTGATATGGATTATGATAGTCTCTTCTCAGTCCTCTCTCCCAGCCTGGTCAAGTCAGGAAAGACCAACTCCATGGAGTCTCTGCAGGAGCTGATGACATCTGACTCCGAGGGCAGCTACAAGGATGTGCGCAGCCCCCGAAACCTCCAGAGTCCCGTGTTCCACGACAGGCCCGAGGAGGGGAGGGCTGAAGGAGGTCCCAGGTTGAAGACGCCCCCCAGCACCACCGCCACCATGCGGAACGGCCTCCCCGCCGAACCCCCAAAGAGTTCTGTTCCAGAGCACATCCCCAAGGTCACAGCCAGGTGAGTCAGGTCACTGTGGACCAGGTCAGGGTTCATGGGTGGAACTGTATGTGACCTTGTGTCTTCTCTCTCAGTCCTGCTCTGTCACGTCCTGTCTTGGATATCAGGGCCATCATGGATATGGAAGCCAGCTCAAAGACTCAAAGTCTCAGAGCCACTCCCAAAAGTCCTGTCAGTGTTGGCAGCAGTAGCAAGCAGTCCCCTCTCCCAGCCAAGCTCTCCCAGAAGCAGAGGAAGATGATCGCCATGGCAACCAAGGAGGGCAGTGCGGAGTGTGCCCTATCCAAATCGCCACCAGTCATTACTCCCTCAAAGAATGTGAAAGCATGGTAAGCCCCCCTCCATAAGGAATGCTCCTAATATCAGAACCAGCACAGAAGGTGGTGGGTTGGTGAGACAATCCCTATGTATTAGAGTAGGTCCTCTCCCGGTCTCATTTGTGTTGAATGTTGTTTCATGTACAACTACAGAATCTGCGTATTCCCTCAGCTGTTAGTGAAAATCGTGCTTTTTAATGCGCTGAAGTAGTACTTTTGATTCATCAGATGTTGTTGAATATGGTTCCACCTCCCTTCTCTCCTCAGGGCCACTCCGGTCCAGACACCCCCTTCGTCTCGAGCTTTCCGGGACCTCCTGGTGGAGGAGGAGAGCCTGGTCAGGAACGGGAGGCCAGGGTCCCCGGGAAAGCCAGTTGCTCAGGGCCCTCTGGTCTCTGCTGCCAGGAGGGTCAACTTCAAATGTACTGCTAAGCTCCCCAGCGAGCCAGAGAGACCTGCTGGGTAAGACTGCTTGCACACAGACACGCACGCATACGCAGTCGGTCATATTTGATGTTAGTTGTCACCAACGCACATACAGAAGTGTGTATATATTACACACACACACAACAATATAGAGGAGTACACTAGCATGTATGGCCAAGGGATGAATGCCCTTATGGCCGATGAATCAACGAACTATCACTCTACCCTAAAGTACCAGTGTTGTCCACTAGATGTCTCTAGTGTGTCGCCATGCTCACGCAGATTCCTGTTTCTATTAAAGACAGGAATCTGACACGCACTAACAGCTCTACTAGCATCAATGTCAGTTGGTTACCTTGGTGATGCACAACTTCGTTGTAGTAAGAAGATAGTGAAGCTTGTATCTATGGTTATTGTGCCATAATTAGGCCTATGTTATAGCTGATGGTTTAACCATACAGGATTTAGTTCAGTCTGTGTGAGGTATCTCTTTAGAATAAACATAGTCACTAAGAAAGTGGCAAGTGACTGGCAGAGTTTCTCTGGTGATTCCCAGTTATTCCAAAGGGAAGCAGACAAAAGAAAGAATAAGGATTTGGAGGATTATGTTACGCTTCCCGGCTAGTCCGGGAGACCAGTCCTGAGAGTCTGTGGTTTGCTTGAGCAGGTGCATCAAATGTTCAAACGTCATTGGAAATGTTCAAACGTCATTGGAAGGTAAGAAGCTCCTGCACACTGGGCGTGCAATGGATCAC
Organism: Oncorhynchus masou masou; assembly: GCF_036934945.1. Lineage (NCBI taxonomy): Eukaryota > Metazoa > Chordata > Actinopteri > Salmoniformes > Salmonidae > Oncorhynchus > Oncorhynchus masou. Next base: position 53,963,053 of record NC_088240.1, read on the forward strand.
CTTTATTGTCTAAAAGCTCTGAGATTGCAACAACAATGGATCACCTTTATTGTCTAAAAGCTCTGATGAGATTGCAACAACAATAAGCATAGACTTCTCTACACACTCTCATGAAACTCCTGCCAACATGGGTGCAAAGTGATCTATGCAGATGCACAGATGGCACAAAAAAAAAACGCTGAACCGGTCATTGTTTTAGCGAGAGGAAAATATCGCCCGAACTTCGCTAAGCACTCCTCTTAATTTTGGGCAACCAATCGCAGCACTCCAATGGATAGCAACTGTCGTTGAGTCTGACACCTCAGACAAGCTCATGAACACATGAAAGCCAGTGGGGAAAAACTGAGATTTATTTAAAAAACATATGTTTTGAATGGCTAAATAATTTAACAGTGCACCAGGGGTACTTGCCACTGTTTCCTGAAATGCAGAGGCTCTTGGAATATTTTGCTAATACGAAATTATACTTTGTTAGTGTAACAGTCACCCCAATCGAACCAGGGAGCACACATCAACAGTCACCCTCAAAGTCGTTACCCATCCTCTCCTCAACCCAACCTGGGCGTGCACCACCGGTAACCAGGGACCCTCTTTTTGACCTCCTCCTTTTCCACAGCAACCAGTGATCCGGGTCAACAGCATCAACAGTCACCCTCAAGGGACCCTCTGCACACATCAACAGTTACCCATCACTCCACAAAAGCCAAGTCTCAGAGCGTGTGACGTCACTGATCAAAACGCTATTAGCTCGCACCACCGTTAACTAGCTAGCCATTTCACATCGGTTACATTAGCTCAACTGGTTAGCTACGGGCTCTCTCATTGAGCACCAAACTTCGCTAACGCTGCCTAGCTTGCTAACTACTTAACTTTCTCATAGTTAGCTTGCTAAATTGGCTATATTAGGAATATAATTTATCTGCTGTCGACATCGGCAAAATATTTGAGAGCACTTATTAGTAGGGATGCACGATATATCGGTGAACATATTGGAATCGGACAATATTAGCTAAAAATGCCAACATTGGTATCGGCTGATGTCTAGTTTAAAGCCCCGATGTGAAAGCTGACGTGCATACCTACATGATGTAATGACGCCACGTAAAAGGTTGCGCTATACGTGCAACACTGCATTCCTAAACTAGCCCACAATGTCTGCTGTGTGGATTGAGCAGTCAAAGTCAAGCAGTCATTTGAAAAAGTAACACACTTTCAGCGAGGCAACTCAAAAGGTGAAATCCATTAAAGCCAAGATAATGAAATTCATTGCCCTTGACAATCAACCGTTCTGTCGTGGGTGATGTTGGCTTTCGCCGACTGGTCGAGCACCGGTACACACTACCAAGTGCGCTCTTTTTCAGATGTTGCCATACCGGAGTTACACAGTAATAGTGTCACGACATAATACTATGGAACACCATTTGGGTCTTTGCGTGTTTAAAAAGATACAGTAGCACTGTCAAAGATGTACAAAAAAGTCTGCAAACGCTTCCCAAGAATGTTGTTTAAAATACCGCGTTGGTAATAAAGCATAATTTGTTCGACCGCAACTTCTGGGGTATCTAACTTTAGCTTGATACCTAGCTATCACCAATACAACCAGCCTGAAAACAAGGAACAGTAGAACCTGAAGTCACTTTCATAATTCTTTGCAATGATTTAGGAATCCTTATAAGTATTAGCTAGGTAGCCACTTGTTGTTCGCCAATTGAAATTTAACTTCAGTTCATGAAAATAAATAGCTAGTCAGCAACTTAGCTTTGGGCAACAGTGTTAACGTTTTCAGCCGCCATCTAGTTTCATCTGAATAGTGAGGCTTGACCGCACCGGGTTATGTGTTGTGAAGCTAGCCACAATAAGGATTAGGCACAATAGTGGAATTTTCAGTTTGCCTTCAAAATAAAAGTATATTTGACAGTACTGCAAATGGTAATCGCAAAGTCCACTATTGTGGCTAGCTTCACATCCTTATTGTGGCTAGCTTCACATAGATGGATCTGACCACCATTAATCAAATAAGAACTGTCTTATAAATTAGGGTTATTTTAGATGACGCCTAGCTATATTGTTTGCTAGCTAACTATAGCCACTGAAACAGATTGTCATTTTGCTATATTTTTGTTGAAGAACATTGTTTGCATTCATGCACTAGCTAGCTTTTAAAATTTATGACCAGCACTGTAGGTGCGTGAGATGACTTTACCAGCATTATAGCATACGTATCGATGAATTGTTGTGACAAATGAAATAAGAGTGACAGTATAGTGTAATTTTGAGTGTAATCAATGTGTAATAACTACTTAAAATGTATGAATTCGTTACATTATTGTGATGTGCAGTCATATTCGGGTCCTGATTGGTCAACAAGCTTATTTGACACGTTAAGTAGTATATTTCTTGACACCCAAAGACCCAAACGGCGTTCCATAGAAATCCTGGTTGAGAATGAAACGACTGAACAAGCAAGTAAGTGAAATAAATAGGTTTTTGATTATGTTTTATTGTTAATTGGGAAACACATGCCAACCAAAACTTTTTGATCAGTGATGTGTGTAACCATTATTTAACTAGGCATGCCGTTAAAGAACAAATTCTTATTTACAATGATGGCCAAACCCGGACGACGCTGGGCCAATTGTGCGCCGCCCTATGGGACTCCCAATCTTGGCCGGATATGATACAGCCTGGATTCGAACCAGGGACTGTAGTGATGCCTCTTGCACTAAGATGCAGTGCCTTAGACCGCTGTGTCTGTCTGTGTTAACTATTTAACTGTATTAGAATGTTTAACACTGCTAAAATGTTAATTATTGGGTATTTTGGCAAGGAAAATATCGGCCAAAAATGTAATATCGGTGCATCACTACATATTATCCCCCAAAGTGGTTAGTACCTTTGACTGCATGCACAGCCATTCAGTGGCTAGCCATACTACAAACACAATTTTACCAGTTTCCCGTACTGCTGGGCGATATGGCCAAAATATCATATTACGGTATTTGAAAATAATTGGTATGGTATGACTGTATTTGACCGTATTTTTTTTTATAATACAAGTTCTACATTTGCTATATGACTGCTAGACTGTCAAATCTAAGTGATTTCAATGGGTCTTCCTCCTGATTTGTTTTATACTGTTCAATTCAACCAAAAATAATTTCACTTTCATCAATGTCAACATTTCCTGCACTCATTTCAGATCGTTTCCACACCTGTAGGCATTATTTTTTACCAAATGTTGCAAATTAAATTTGACTTGTGATTTGGAGCAAAACACTTGGGTGAACTGTTGGCATCATTGAAATATGATTATTCGAGTTATATAGTTAGAATATAGTGGTGGGCACTTTGAGTACAGTGTTTGACACGACGACAATTTAAAAATGCCAAGGAGGCGTTATTGTGAGAGGGTAGGAACCAAAATTGTTAAGGGTTACCTTGGGGACGAAATAATCTTTGGCTACATTGAATGTTTTCTCTTAGCTACTTCATGTAGTTAACATATTCATGCTTTGTGTATTCCTCCATGATTTAGAAGATACTGTTACAAACATTCTGATTTAGGTCTACACTGTCACTGGTATGTGTGTAAAAACTCAGCAAAAAAAGAAACGTCCTGTCTTACAAAGATAATTCAGTAAAAATCCAAATAACTTCACAGATCTTAATGGTAAAGGGTTTAAACACTGTTTCCCATGCTTGTTCAATGAACCATAAACAATTAATGAACATGCACCTGTGGAACGGTCGTTAAGACACTAACAGCTTACAGATGGTAGGCAATTAAGGTCACAGTTAATTGAAAAATTAGGACACTAAAGACTCTGAAGAACACCAAAAGAAAAATGCCCAGGGTCCCCTGCTCATCTGCGTGAACCCGCCTTAGGCATGCTGCAAGGAGGCATGAGGATTGCAGAGGTGGCCAGGGCAATAAATTGCGATGTCTTTACTGTGAGACGCCTAAGACAGCGCTACAGGGAGACAGGACGGACAGCTGATTGTCCTTGCAGTGGCAGAACACGTGTAATAGCACCTGCACAGGATCGGTACATCCGAACATCACACCTGCAGGACAGGTACAGGATGGCAACAACAACTGCCCGAGTTACACCAGGAACGCACAATCCCTCCATCAGTGCCCAGACTTTCCGCAATAGGCCGAGAGAGTCTGGACTGAGGGCTTGTAGGTCTGTTGTAAGGAAGGTCCTCACCAGACATCACCGGCAAGAACGTCGCCTATGGGCACAAACCCACCATCACTGGACCAGACAGGACTGGCAAAAAGTGCTCTTCACTGACGAGTCTCGGTTTTGTCACACCAGGGGTGATGGTCGGATTTGCATTTATCGTCGAAGGCATGAGCCTGTACTCTGGAGCGGGATCGAGGTGGAGGGTCCGTCATGGTCTGGGGCGGTGTGTCACAGCTTCATTGGACTGAGCTTGCCTGCAATGACAATCTCAACGCTGTGCATTACAGGGAAGACATCCTCCTCCCTCATGTGGTACCCTTCCTGCAGGCTCATCGTGACAATGCCACAAGCCATACTGCTCATTCTGTGTGCGATTTCCTGCAAGACAGGAATAGGGCCATTCCCCCCAGAAATGTCCAGGAACTTGCAGGAACTTGCAGGTGCCTTGGTTGAACAGTGGGGTAACCTCTCACAGCAAGAACTGGCAAATCTGGTGCAGTCCACGATGCAGCTGGTGGCCACACCAGATACTGACTGTTACTTTTGATTTAGACCCCCCCCCCCCCCCCTGTTAGTCACATGTCTGTGGAACTTGTTCAGTTTCTCAGTTGAATCTTATGTTCATACAAATATTTACACATAAGTTTGCTGAAAATAAACACAGTTGACAGTGTGAGGATGTTTATTTTGCTATGTATGTAGCTAATTGTTTGCTGACATTTTATTAACTAGCTAGTGATTAGCGGCTAACAAGATTTAGACCCAACTTGCAAAGAACATACAAACTAATATTGTAGTACTAGAATGCTAGGGGAATTTATATTAAGATTCGAAGTGAAAACCACATCCTTGTCAACATTGTTGCATGTGCTGCATGCAGACTGAACGCAAGTGTCTCGTGGTTGAGGAATAACACATGAGCTCCTTGAGTGACGGGTGGGGCAAGGTCTGTGTGGCTATCAGCATGGAGAGAGACCGGAGACTCATGACTCGCGCAGCGAAGTAAACTATAAAAATGTATAACACACGGCCTATCACATTTTCTAAAAACCCAACTTTCAAATACCGTTCAAGAATTTAATGTACAATTCAATACCGGTATATGGTCAAATACGGTGTACAACCCAGCCCTATATTCCTGTGAAGCAATTGTAATGACAGTCCACCACAACATACCCAAGAGTTTCCTGATTAGTTAGGGGTAGTCTGTTTTTAATTTCATTGTGTTTTAAGATCAGGGGATTTCGTCAGTGGTTGGAAGGGGAATTTGGCTTCCTGGGTTAATGTTGTCTGAGGTTCCAACAGTAGCCAAGTGGGGCGGGGCTTAGTGAAGGGTCAATGTACTGAACGGGAAGCCGCTGCCTGAAGCAGGATGTAAACTCATTGCTCGGGCTGTGGGGCCACCAGGCTGATGGTCACAATGACCTTTTCACTTCCCATTCAACAAGACTGACATGTCTTGTGAACTACTCCCTGGTTGGAACAGATCATATGATCAGCCCCCCCCACCCCCAATCCTAACCTTAACTATTAGTGGGGAAAATGCTAAACTGACCAAGATCAGCATCTAGGGGCAACTTCACCCTGCACAGTGAACTACACCTCAGACACCAGCTGGATTGGTAGAGCTTTAGATGCTGAAAGAGCTGAATATTTGCCTGGTCCCAGATCTTTGTTTGTGCGAAGATAAAAAAATTAACCACAGGAGTTGGCAAGACTGCACAAAATGAGACCAGGGTAACTGAATACTGCGTACTCCTGATTTTAAACAACAGTAAACGATACGATTTCAGCGTAATAGATTTTGGGGTGTTTTTACATAACGTATGGAAGAGTGTTCATGTGCTGTATCCTATAACGTTGACATCTAAATTAACACATAATATGGACGGAGGTGTTTTAGGAATGCTTGTGAAAACATTGTGGATGTTTTAACTTAAACTTTGGTAGCAATGTTTTTTTGAATTGTGACATCTCAATCTTATCAGGCCAACGAATTACAGGAAGTGTGTGCGCTTGTGTGACCCAAGGGTGTCAAACTCTGATAGAAGAGGAAGTAAGCAAAAGTCAAGAGCTTCTGCAAAAACAGAGTCATTCGGGGACTCTGTCTTCCAGACGTAGATCTTTTCTCACTGCCCAGAGCCAAGATGGATTAAAGACCACAGACTGGGAACGCTCTCTTTCCGGTCTGTGACGTCCGCTCCCACTCTGTGCAGTCTCTAATGGCACCCTATTCCGTATGTAGTGCACTACATTTGGGCTCCCGAGTGGCGCAGCATCTCAGGGCAAGAGGTGTCACTACAGTCCCTGGTTCGAATACAGGCTGTATCACATCCGGCCGTGATAGGGTGACCCAGCATTGTCCGGGTTTGGCCGTCATTGTTAATAAGAATTTGTTCTGACTTGCGTCCATTGTATAAAGGATATATACACACACACACACACACACAATTGAAGTTTACATACACCTTTGCCAAATACATTTATTTAAAATTCCCTGTCTTAGGTCAGTTAGGATCACCACTTTATTTTAAGAATGTGAAATGTCAGAATAATAGTCGTGATTTTATTTCAGCTTTTATTTCTTTTATCACATTCCCAGTGGGTCAGAAGTTTACATACACTCAACTAGTATTTGGTAGCATTGCCTTTAAATTGTTTTACTTGGGTCAAATGTTTTGGGTGGCCTTCCACAAGCTTCCCACAATTTTCCTCCTGACAGTTTGAGTAACTGAGTCAGGTTTGTAGGCCTCCTTGCTCGCACATGTTTTTTCACACATTTTCTATAGGATTGAGGTCAGGGCTTTGATGTCCACTCCAATGCCTTCTTTGTTGTCCTTAAGCCATTTTGCCTCAACTTTGGAAGTATGCTTGGGGTCATTGGAAGACCCATTTGCGACCAAGCTTTAACTTCCTGACTGATGTGTTGAGATGTTGCTTCAATATATCCACATAATTTTACTCCCTCGTGATGCCATCTTTTATGAAGTGCACCAGTCCCCCCTGCAGCAAAGCCCCCCACAACATGATGCTGCCACCCCCATGCTTCACGGTTGGGTTGGTGTTCTTCGGCTTGCAAGCCTCCCCCTTTTTCCTCCAAACATAACGATGGTCATTATGGCCAAACAGTTCTATTCTTGTTTCATCAGACCAGAGGACATTTCTCCAATAAGTACGATCTTTGTCCCCCTGTGCAGTTGCAAACCGTAGTCCGGCTTTTTTATGGCGGTTTTGGAGCGGTGGCTGCTTCCTTGCTGAGGGGCCTTTCAGGTTATGTCGATATAGGACTTGTTTTACTGTGGATATAGATACTTTTGTACCCGTTTCCTCCAGCATCTTCACAAGGTCCTTTTGCTGTTCTGGGATTAATTTGCACTTTTCGCATCAAAGTACGTTCATTTCTAGGAGACAGAACAGCGGTATGACTGCAGCGTGGTCCTATGGTGTTTATACTTGTGTACTATTGTTTGTACAGATGAACGTGGTACCTTCAGGCGTTTGGAAATTGCTCCCAAGGATGAACCAGACTTATTGAGGTCTACAATTCAATTTCTGAGGTCTTGGCTGATTTCTTTTGATTTTCCCATGATGTCAAGCAAAGAGGCACTGGGTTTGAAGGTAGGCCTTGAAATACATCCACAGGTACACCTCCAATTGACTCAAATCATGGCAATTAGCTTATCAGAAGCTTCCTAAAGCCATGACATCATTTTCTGGAATTTTACAAGCTTTTTAAAGGCACACTCACCTTAGTGTATGTAAACTACTGACCCACTGGAATTGTGATACAGTGACATCTGTAAACAATTGTTGGAAAATGAATTGTCATGCAGAAAGTAATGTCCTAACCGACTTGCCAAAACTGTAGTTTGTTAACAATAATTTTGTTTAGTGGTTGAAACACTTGACACAATTCGTTGATGTAAATGTATGTTTGACCATAGCCCACAGGACTCTGGTCAAAAGTAGTTCACTATGTAGAGAAAATGGTGTGATTTGGGATGTAACCTGTTAGTGGGCGCTGAATATGAATCAGCCAGTGAGTGTGGTGTAGTGATGGCTTCTGATCCTAATTGGCATTTGAGATGACTTCCATGTCACAAGTGATCACTCAGAACAGGAAGTAGGATCCAGTTTCTAATCTACTCCTCATGCTTATGGATGAGTACGGAGGGAGGGAGATTTCAGGGCTGGGGAAAAGTGTAATATTTGTAGTTTTTTACAAGTAGTGTTTAAGTCAACATTATTTGTCAATGTTTTCTCTGTTGCCTTACAGGGACGATCAGCATTTCATTGGCGTTTTCTTTCTCACACACACACACACACACACACACACACACACACACTGTCAGTTGGAATTCACACACCCCTTGTCTTCTTGGGTAGCCTGTGGTCATCCTTGGTCACATAGGATATATCCAGTTCAGATCTCTCTCTCTCTGGTTCTCTGTCTCAGATCAGTGTCAATTGTTACAGGATGTACCTAACACATGTCACCCTGTCCCAACCTTGAAAAAAAACCTGAACAACCACGGGGGGGAGGAACAATTGTTTGAGGGGGAGAATGTTCAACCTGTCACAAACTGAATGTCATTTTCTTTACTGACCAGCCCCTGGGTGCTGGGAGTGGCAGGCAGCCCCCCTACAGCCTCCATGGTAACCTTTGCTTCTATCGTGGAGGAGGAGAAACAGCAGGAGGCTGCACTGATCCGCAGCCGAGAGAAACTTCTGGCGCTCATTCAGGTAACGTGTGTGTGTGCAGAAATTTGTAGCAGATGTTTATTTTGCACACTGCTTTTCCTTTCACTGTGAGCTTGTCAGTTCAAACTCACATACTCAACATAATGATTCAGTACCTTGATAAATGTCTCTAAGAGGAAATCTGAAGGACTTAGTGTAGATCAGCTGTTGATATTCAAACCCCCCCCCCCATCACCTTTGTCAAACTCATGTCTGTAGGACAGCTGCCTTGACTTGGCTGTGGCTTTAAAGCACTCCAACTGTGTTTGTGTCTCCCGTCCCTCTCCTCGCAGATTGAGGAGGCAGCGATCCAAGAGCTTTTGTATCACTACGGCACCCGCAACAACCCCGACGAGATGATTGTGGTGGAGAGGTGTGTCCAGGGGCCCATCGCCATCCCCTTCTGGAACAAACACTGAGACGTCGCACGTCACATACCCATCTCCTTATCCACCCGATGACCATATGTATCTCCTGTCAGTCATTGTTACGATATACCTCAGGCCTAGTTGTGCCAGTGGGCTGGGTCTGACGCAGGTCTTTTTATGCTTGACTCCAGTGTTCCTTAGGTTTGGGCACGGCTCTTCTTTTTTCGTGTTTACCTTTTTTTGAGTGTGTCCCTGAGCAAGGAACAGTGGGTGAAATAAATATTTTTTGCACCTTGCCATCAACTTGAGTAGAGATACTCTTCCAAAAAGTTTCAGCTGTTTTAAAATATGTTCACAGTTAAGTAGTTGCCAAAGATGAAGTATGTAAGGAAATGGAGCTGTCCAAATTACAAATTGGGTCCCGAACTACATTAACAAAGCAGGATTTGGTCCTTTTCAGCACTTTTTAGGTGAATAAGCTGTGCCAATTAGGAAAAGTACTATAGCACAAGTTCCTCTGAGAAGAACTAAGCCTAAAGCCAGGGCTTGGAGTTCAGAGGCCAGCTTGATCTGGTTGCTACCTAGTTCTATTTTATGAGTTGGGAAATGCGTTGTGTTCTGGATATATATTGTGTGATGCAGGGTAGTTGAATCATGAAAGGACGTGGTCGGGAGTGATGGTGTCATGCAGCCTGCCATTTTCTAATGTGAGCTAATTGTATATGAGTATTCGCTGGTTTCCCTTTATCAGAGTTATAGGGCAGGCTGTCGGGTTTGTGCCTTGCTTTCACCCTGACGATCCTCTGATGTGTACACACACTCACACACTAATAATTTCACTACTTTCTGGCTGGCTGTATTTGAGTTGTTTTACTTTATTTTGTGTTCTGGAGCTGATGTGTTGGCTTGGTGACCCAGACCATGTAAACCCAGTCTTTTTCCTTGCAGAGCCCTTCGTTTGAGACTTAGGATGTTAGAAAATGGCATGCAATAAAACAACTCACCTGTCCAATGACCATGTTTCCTGGTTCTATTACTCTTTATTGTGGAATGGGTCTTATAATTATTTGTGCAATATTACAATATGCCCATCTTGTGTTATGCGAAACCGAAGAGTGTGAATGTCCAAGGCTCATGATAGTCTGTCTAGTGTTGCTACAAGATTGGAGGCAAGCGCCCTCAAACTCCCTGACCGATTTCAGTGAGAGCTACATTTATCTCGATGGAAACAGTGCCTCTCTCCACTCTGACGTCTGTGCTCTGCATAAATAAACAACAATTAAACACCTACCTGTGATAACCCTGCCATAAAAAGAGAGGGACGGGTGGTGATTTAATGGGTCCTAATAGTTCCACGTCGATACAGTATGACATCAGGAGTCCGCCAGAGACCTGAGTTCCGAGTGATTATTCCATTAAGCTCCATTAGTCAGGACGGAGATGATGCCGTTACACAGAAAGGCTCTCAGAAAAGAAAAAGGCTCCATGTCAGGTCGGAATGGTCCAGCTAGGTCACTGACAGCAGGTCACCTGCTAAAAATGTTTACCTCCGATGTGACGTAAGTGTTTACCTCAGATGTTTACCTCCTGCTAATGAGCGTGACATACTCCAGAGATGCTCACCACCTCCGAATTTAACTATATGAATGTGGATATCTCCTGAAATTATGCTTTTTCATAGAATATAACAGCTGAATTTCCATCTAATGGGGTAACTTTTTTTTATGGAACTCAAGTAAATTGATTAATTTGTAAAAGTTACAACTTTGAGCATGTACAGTCGTGTCATCCCTGAGCGTTTTCATATCTGTGAAGCTGGAGTAAAATGCCTCTCAAAGCACTAAGCCAATCTCTCTCTTGCTCTCTCCTACTGCTGGCCAGAGCCACGATAGTGACATCTGCCCCCGCTGTTTTCAGTCTTTTTAAGGATGTGTCCCAGATGGCACCCTATTCTCTAAGTAGTGCACTAGTTTTGACCAGGGCTCTGGTCAAAAAGTAGTTTACGATTTAGGGAACAGGATGTGACTTGGGACATATCCTAGTAGTTGGGTAGCCTTTGGTCATCCTTGGTTACCACTGTCACACAGCCTATATCCAGCTCAGACCTTCCTCTCTCTTGGTCTCTCTTACTACGGTCCTCTGTTCCTTAGTTTCCCCTTACCTAGAACAGCCACTGACGAAACCAAATCCATCTCGTAATTTCCTTACAACCAGAGGGTAGGCGGTCAACAGTAGGTGGTTTGAGTAAAATAAATCTGTTTCCCCTCTTTGGGAGTCACTTCATTTTAGGTGGTTATAGAATTGAACTGCTCTTTTGTGGATTTTGTCCTAATTCGAATCTACATGCATTATTTGGGGTTTTATGTTTTACAGAGGATGTTTTTTTGCAGAATTTGGTGTTTCTATTTTGTGAATTCTCAGTTGGTCAGAATTCTGCATGCACTCTCAATTTGGTGTTCCTATTTTGTGAATTCTTGGTTGGTGAGTGGACCCCAGATCTCCATAAAGGGCAATGAGTTCTATAACTGATTCAAGTATATTTAGCCAGATCCTTATTGGGATGTTGAATTGTATGTTTTGATGGCATAGAAGGCCCTTCTTGCTTTGTTGAAGTTACTTGTGATTCTGATGTTTAGGTCTAGATAAATATAGTTCTGTGTGCTCTAAGGCAACAGTGGCTAGATGGAATTTGTAGTTCTGGCAACTGGACCTTTTTTTGGGACATCATTATTTTTGTCTTAATGAGATTCACTGTCAAGGCCCAGGTTTAGCAATCTGTGCAGAAGATATAGGCGCTGCTGTAGGCCCTCCTTGGTTGGGGACAGAAGCACCAGATCACCTGCGAACAGTAGATTTTGACTTCAGACTCTAGTAAGGTGAGGCCAGGTAGTGCAGACTGTTCTAGTGCCCTCGCCAGTTTGTTGATATACAGTATATGTTGAAGAGGGTGGGGCTCAAGCTGCATCCCTGTTCCACCCCACAGCCCTGAGGATAGAAATCTGTTTTTGCCAAGTGGACGTCTTGTTTGTGTACAATGATTTTATAATATGGTTTTCCCCCCCAACATCGCTTTCCCTCACTTTATATAGCAGACCCTCATGCCAAATTGAGTCAAAAGCTTTTTTGAAATCAACAAAGCATGAGAAGGCTTTGCTTTTGTTTTGGTTTATTTGTTTGTCAATTAGGGTGTGTGGGGTGAATATGTGGCCTGTCGTACTGTAATTTGTTAAAAAGCCAATTTGACATTTGCTCAGGACATTGTTTTCCCTGAGGAAATGTAGGAGTCTGCTGTTAATTTTTTCCAAGGTTGCTGTTGATGCATATCCCACGGTAGTTATTGGGGGAGAATTTGTCTCCATTTATGTGGAATGTGGTATCGGTCCTTGCTTCCAAATGTTGGGGATGATGCCAGAGCTGTGGATGGAATCTGTGGTCTGTTTATTTTATCATTTCATTTAGGATACCATCAAGGCTACAGGCCTTTTTAGGTTGGGTTTGTATTTTGTCCTGTAGTTCATTCAATGGAATTGGACAGTCTAGTGTGTTCTGGTAGTCTTTAACAGCTGATTCTAAAATTGTGTAATTGATCATTTTTTTATGTTTTTGCTGCTTGTTAGTTATAGGGCCACAGATTGGATGTGGTTTATCCATACATCTCCATTTTGGATTGATGGCTCTTCATGTTGTTTAGTGTTTTCCAATTTTCACAGAAGTGGTAAGATTATATGGAATCTTCAATTACCTTGATCTGATTTCTGACATACTGTTCCTTTTTCTTAGTCTATTTCACTATTGTTTTAGTGTTTCACCACGGTGAAGGAATAGGTATTTTCTGGGTCTCTGTGTGTTTGGTTGGAAAGGTTTCTCAACTTCTTTCTGCTTTTGCATTCTTCATCAACCCATTTGTCATTAATTTTCTTAGATTATCTGCTTGAATGTTTAAGATTTGATAGGGAAGCTGAAAGGTCAAATATGCTGTTTAGGCTTTCTACTGCTAGGTTTACACCTTCATTATTGCAGTGAAATATTTTTTCCAGGAAGCTGTGTAAAATGGGTTGAATTTGTTAAATTTGTTTTGTTTTTGGTAGGTTTCTACACTACTTTCCTTCCATCTATAGCATATTTTAATAGTATGCAGTTTGTTTGGCTTTGAGGCCTCATGACTGAATAATGCTCTAGTCAGTTCCTAACAACCAGTGGATAGGTGGTCCAACAGTTTGAGTAAAATGTCTCTCCCTCTCTCCCTGTGTTTTCTCGAGGCTAAAAAACAGAAGGAAACTGGGAGATACTATCTACACTTGTTCAATAAGAAACACTAGTTTTGTTTTCTGATGCACAACGTTCTGCTACCTTGTGCTCTCATAAATATGACCTTGATGAGCGTGACAGCCAGACTTTCTGGGAGCATATTCCTCCCGTGGAGGGACAGACAGCATTTCTGTCCGTTTCTGCTCCATCCTGCAGATGGGAAACTCATAGTACCGTCGGTCACCCTCCAGGCCAACCAGAGAGGAGATACCGTACCTCAGGATTAATAAATCTATGGAAAAAGGGGAACATGGTATTCCGTGGAACGTATAGCATCTCCTTCCATCCCACATTCCCAGTCTGTGATATGGAACTCCGATCCAACCCGGGGATGGAACATACCAGGCCAAGGCCAAGCTACACCCCCACCCACCTTTCACTCAGTTGAATGAGACCTTAATCATCATCCCTCTGTTTTAGAGCAGAATTTGAGGCTTGGTAGCAACTGTGAAGTCAGTCATCGTCTTCATCTTATTATTAATTTCAGCCCTACCTCATTGTGTGACACTGGGATCCTCATTTTGGAAATGAATGGACATGAGGGTAAGGTGACGAGTAGAATAGGAGGAGGTATACAGCCTTGTCTCGCATCACTATTGATCAACTATATTTCACAAGTGTTCACACCTACAGCAAGCCATGCTTCTGGGTTCAGAGTGAGAGCACATCATTTCTGGCCACACCAGACTCAAAAGCAGCAGGTCAATAAAAATGATTTTCTAATAGAACTCAACACAGAACATCCTATAATGCACTAATGATACTAGTAAGTCAAGTGGGCTGTGCGACTGGACTGAGTTAGTCTGTACTTTTGTCTCTGTCCCTAATTAGGGTGGCCTTTGACTGTTGGCCCTCAATAGGTATATGCTTAAATCACTGTTGAGACTAAGTGTCTAACAAGAATACAATTCTGTTTTACCTCTGACTCTGTGACATATCACGTTCACACTCTAGAGAGTGTCTTGACAGTCCGAGACTGTCCAAGAGCATCATAAGTTGTGACTTGTCAGAGTTATTCATACCCTACAGTCCTCACCTGTCCATTGGCTAAAGTCCCTTCCAGCAGTTTATAATCTCTCTTCGTAGCCGTAGAGAGTGGTTAGAGCCTCGGCCAGCAGTCCCAATTCCACTTAGCGGTCATGGAGCCAGTTAAGCATTGATTACTTGACTGCTCCACAAACATCAGCTCAGCTGGCTGCTTTAGACCATTAAGGTCTGTTCCCAAGACAAGCCCGCACAGAACGTGCCGTCCTGCCATCTTGGCTGCTGTCGGGTCTTTGACGCTCAATGAGGTTGGTGATTTATGATGGGCTAAAGCCACGTGCTACCTGGACCAGACCTAACATCCCGTCCTACTGGCGACTTGGCTGGACAGCCAGGCTGCAGAAAATATACCTTTTTTAGTTTCTGTTGCTCGGCGGCGGACAAACCAAGGGTTGACATGACATTCTTTGGTCAGTTGTAGGTTTTTGTATCCAGTCTTTGTCCACTACCTTTGTGAGGAGCAAAACGCCTATCACTTCCTACCCACGACGTTCTTGAATTAACAGCTCAATTAAAATGTAAGAGATTAGGAAACTCCTGAAATACACCGAAGTTTGGAGGCTTTGCTATATTGGCCTAGCTGGGCCAGAGGTGCAGGTGTTGGGGCAGAGGTCTAGTGATGGTTGATGGCGTACGGTTGGACAAGAGAATGTAAGCCAGCCAACACAACACAGGGAGGGTGGAGGGTGAACCCACGCAGCACAGCACACCGGTCAGATCAAAGAGGGTCTGCTACGCCCATCCCTAAAATGCTTTAGCAGCTAGCGGTGTGCTTTCCTTCTCCGGTGTCACTGGACACCCTTGCTGTCAGATCACAAACGGCCCATAATCAGGCCTATGAGACCTCCACTAGGACAGAGATGAGCCTCTCTATGTCCCCCTGAAAAACGACCCCTACTGTTACCCCCAGCATGGCCCTGACAAAAGAAACCCAGATCAGTCTCACCATGGCCATACACACACGTGTGAATGTGCGCACACATACATAAGCACACATACAGTTGAAGTCGGAAGTTTACATACACTTAGGTTGGAGTCATTAAAACTTGTTTTTCAACCACAACCACATTTCTTGTTAACAAACTATAGTTTTGGCAAGTCGGTTAGGACATCTACTTTGTGCATGACACAAGTCATTTTTCCAACAATTGTTAAGACAGATTATTTCACTTATAATTCACTGTATTACAATTCCAGTGGATCAGAAGTTTACACACACAAGTTGACTGTGCCTTTAAACAGCTTGGAAAACTCCAGAAAATTGATGTCATGGTTTAAGAAGCTTCTGAGGCTAATTGACATCATTTGAGTCAATTGGAGGTGTACTTGTGGCTGTATTTGAAGGCCTACCTTCAAACGCTGTGCCTCTTTGCTTGACATCATGGGAAAATCCAAAAAATTTGCCAACACCTCAGAATTTATTTTTTTGTAGACCTCCACAAGTCTGGTTCATCCTTGGGAGCAATTTCCAAACGCCTGAAGGTACCACGTTCATCTGTACAAACAATACTATGGGACCACGCAGCCGTCATACCGCTCAGGAAGGAGATGTGTTTTGTCTCCTAGAGATGAACGTACTTTGGTGCGAAAAGTGAAAATCAATTTCAGAACAACAGCAAAGGACCTTGTGAAGACGCTGGAGGAAACAGGTACAAAAGTATCTATATCCACAGTAAAACGAGTCCTATATTGACATAACCTGATAGGCCACTCAGCAAGGAAGATGCCACTGCTCCAAAACCGCCATAAAAATGCCAGACTACAATTTGCAACTGCACATGGGGACAAAAATCATACTTTTTGGATAAATGTCCTCTGGTCTGATGAAACTGTTTGGCCATAATGACCCTTGTTATGTTTTGAGGAAAGGGGGGATGCTTGCAAGCCGAAGAATACCATCCCAACCTTGAAGCACGGGGGTGGCAGCATCATGTTGTGGGGGTGCTTTGCTGCAGGAGGGACTGCTGCAATTCACAAAATAGATGGCATCATGAGGAAAATTATGTGGATATATTGAAGCAACATCTCAAGACATCAGTCAGGAAGTTAAAGCTTGGTTGCAAATGGGTCTTCCAAATGGACAATGACCCCAAGCATACTTCCAAAGTTGTGGCAAAATGGCTTACGGACAACAAAGTCAAGGTATTGGAGTGGCCATCACAAAGCCCTGACCTCAATCCCATAGAAAATTTATGGGCAGAACTGAAAAAGTATGTGGGAGCAAGGAGGCCTACAAACCTGACTCAGTTACACCAGCTCTGTCAGGAGGAATGGGCCAAAATTCACCCAACTTATTGTGGGAAGCTTGTGGAAGGCTACCCGAAACGTTTGACCCAAGTTAAACAATTTAAAGGCAATGCTACCAAATACTAATTGAGTGTATGTAAACTTCTGACCCACTGGGAATGTGATGAGAGAAATAAAAGCTGAAATAAAAAATAATTATCTCTACTATTATTCTGAAATTTTTACATTCTTAATATAAAGTGGTGATCCTAAGACAAGGAATTTGTACAAGGATTAAAATGTCAGGAATTGTGGAAAACTCCGTTTAAATGTCCTTGGCTGAGGTGTATGCAAACTTCCGACTTCAACTGTAGATGCAGGCATGCAGACTCACACATGGTTACATGCACGCTGGAGAAGGGTGCAGTAGGAAACACGCATATTAAAGCAACTGCTGCTTTATTAGTTGCCAAGACCCTATCTCGCTAGGAGTCAAAAGACGTTGACTGAGAAAAGCTGGAAATCCCATTCCATCCGGCAGCTTCTGATCCACACCCAAAACTAACTGTGCCGTCAGCACCGGGAATATCACTCCGGCAGGACAAACTAATGTGACCCACCTGGAATTCCAGTTATCTTAGGCAGGGGGAAGGGGGAGATGGAGGAGTTGGAGAAGATTTCAACGGCATTTGAGAGGAACGAGAGGGGAGGACACAGATGACTTAAAACCCTGCAGAAGTGCAGGTATAAGTCTTCAGGAAGTGTTATACACGTATAGGCTTTCATAATGGCTCATTCTAAGATGTATAGTACAATTATGTGGGAAATATTTATTTGACTCAAAATGCATGGTATTTCGTCAATCATTATGAGAAGGCGTTATTAAGGACTCATGCATGCGTGTGACATGTCTTAGGCTGCGTTATAACCGCCTCATTATACCTGCAGGCTTTAAGTAAAGTGCTACAGAACAAACCGTAAGCTCTTTATCCCCACAAAATGCATTGCCCACGCAACTTCTAAGATAATGTACTTCGCAACTTTGAAAAATGCATCTTGCATCACCATCAGTTGTACATGCAGATAACGTGCAAGAAATGGTCTCACTACAAGAGCTCTACACAAAAATATATAATCTAAGGTAGTTCATGTTATTCACTTCTCAAACGTCAGCTAGCCTAGATGTTTGTCAGTGGTTTCCACACAACTTCACAGGCAACGAGAGGAGATAAAAATGCATGCTGCCGAAAAGGAGTGGTCAACCTTATGAAATTACTTTTTTTTTTCTTCACACTTGCCTCCACTAATCAATTGCTTAGAAATGTAGAACGATAGAATAACGTGGCATGGAAAGGGGGTGAAGACCACAGATTTAGTGAAGGAAAGGTGTTAAACCACATGAAATAAAACTTTTCCATCTCTATGACCTATTCCAGATATCATAGTTTGGCATCTGTAGAACGTTCTAGAGCGATTGTGACAACGTATGTGTATGAACCAATATTTTTGCATTTGCTATAGGCCTAAATCCCCACTCCCATCTAATCAGTGCCTTGGTACTCCTTCACTCGTGTTAGAGCATAATAACCGGAGGTTCCATCCCCTCCTGTTAAAGTGAGGTCAGATGAGAGAGGTCAGACCGGCTCGAATGATCTTAATGAGATAGAAATTCTCATCATGCCGCTAGAGGACCCTGGACCTCCATGGCCCTCTGGGTAATCCACATACTGACACCACAACCCATGCATCTCATCCAGCACATTAAAATAGGTCGAACGAGAAAACACACGAGTGCACTCTCCCCGGAACCGCATCGCCAAAATTTGAGCCCTGCTCCTCTATCCAACTCATTAGCGTAATGTGTTCATGTGTCGCTCCTCTCCATATGATCTGAGGAATTAGCTAGCGAGCTGTCCTGCTCGACTAAAGGGACTCTCGCTCACAATTAAGAACGTGTTTAGTTAGCCATTGTATTTTGTTTTCAAAACATGTTTCGGACGTCAATGGCCTTCTGTAGTTGTTGTTGGATGTGGACGACGCAGACGAGTGAAGAATAGTGACTAAGACATTAGATTCTAAGTCCCCCGACCGTCTCTAACTCTAAAGATGAGCTCGAAGGGGAGATGACGTGGCAGTCCGAGGGGATGCGACTCTTCACAGTGCTTCGATCCAATGGTTCCTGTCAGCTGGTTGGCACAGTGAAAACACCAGCTTCTCTCCTTAGTTTATTGGACCGAACCGTCCAGATCGTTTTTTATGGACCCTGGAGGCAGGCTCTCTGTAACTGTAAAAGATCGGTTTTACGAGGGAGAGAGCCAACAGTCACAGTTGTGATCTTTTCAGATGTCAGGTCCTTCCGTGGTGCATTGAGATGAAGTCTTTTGAACAGCGGCGTGCCTTCATGGATGGCAAGGGAAGCCAGGCTTCCCCCAAAAATGTACCAACAAAAAAAGATGCATAAATAATTTCTTTCATCTCTCTGTTTCAGAATTTTCCTTCAATTTGCAAGAGACTGAATTTACTGTATCTCACTGAAGAAAGCATCCGAGCGAGCAAAACAGCACCCCTCTGTCTGACAGCCCATCTGATGCTTACTGGTCAAAAAGAGTATGATACTGTTGCTGCCCGTAGCATTGAATGCAAGGGAAGCCAGCGTGCATTTGGCCTCCCTTGACAAAAACATTATAAAATAATAGTCAATAAGCATTGAGCTAAACTGACTCAGCTCAACTGTGAATGGTCCTGATGCACCCCAAAAAAAGTGTAAATGGAAACCAGTTTGGATTTGGCTTCACACCAATCACATCACAACAACAGCCAAATGACATTGACAGAGAGAACTTTAATTGTTGCATCTCGTTGTGTTGTTCTCCTCCGGTGTCTAGCTAGCTAAAATTGTCCTTTCCTAAATTAGCCATGGATGGAGATAGGGATTTGGACATGTGGTTTTACTTAATTCTCTGTACTGGCCAATGATTATGAAGGTGATAAATGGTTTATAAATGGTTTATCCAACAACAAATTCATACAGTTTGCGTGTCCCTGGCCAAAAAAGGATGGAAGTTCATTATGTAGCTAGATGTAGTGGGCTAATGTAAATTAGCTGGATCATCATTGCCCATTAAAGGAAGTTAAGCTAGCGAACAAGCATTTTAGCCAGGACAACAAAAACCTAACATGTGTAGCCTACTGTATGATAAAGTCAAAGACCGTTTCGGTGACATGAAAGAGAGGCATTGGCGTTTCTCTACAAGTAGGCTGAGTCAACATGTTTTTTTGTACTTGTACGCACACACACAGAAATCAGTACCATGGACAGCCACATCATATTTAGTTTACGTTGAATGGACTAAATCGTTTTTGGTATCTTTTAATTGTCACTGTATTAGACTAATCATAGGTGATTTGATGATGTGGAAGTTGAAATGGTGGTGGAATTAATAGTGGAGGCATCTCCTGTTTTCTTTGCGACTTGCGGTATCTCTCTGTGGTTCTAAATCAATAGTTGTTTAGTAGTCCAAAAATGTCTGAAACATTAACTTGATTGACCATGATGTAGGTCATGTAACTGTTTGTTACATGCAATATGGTTTGTGGACAGATGTTGCTCTCCGGTTTTGTGATGAAACAAAGGCGTGGTTGAATTTATTCTGCTGCTTTGTCTTCGTATTGTCTTGGCCTTTATGCCTATATATCACGGTGGCAAGGCATATGAACTAACATGTTATAGAGCAGACAACACACTTATCGCATAATTATCACAATTAACACATAAGTTGTAATATGGCATTTTTTTCCCCTGGCTTGGCTTCCCCAGTGATTTTACCCACACACCGCTACTGCTTTTCAAAGCACTCACTGATTATGGCATCTCTGAAGATAAAGCCATCTGTAATGATAGAAAATTCAGGATTGTCCATGCAACAATTTTTGCATATCCCTCCCCCGCCCCTATGCAGCCCCTGTCAAAAATTGTAGAGGAATATACACCTACTGTCTCTATGGCAACCGCTCTGATTTGGCTGGAGTGGAGATGGCTGGTGCACAGAGCTCTTGAACGAAGGCCAACCCATACCTCCACACCCAGGAAAAAGATTGACTCCTCACATACATTTCCAGATGTGAGTTATTGTTTGAGAGACTTGTGATCTCTCATTGGACCGTCCACCAATCAAAAGC
Organism: Oncorhynchus masou masou; assembly: GCF_036934945.1. Classification (NCBI taxonomy): domain Eukaryota; kingdom Metazoa; phylum Chordata; class Actinopteri; order Salmoniformes; family Salmonidae; genus Oncorhynchus; species Oncorhynchus masou. The sequence continues at coordinate 53,984,108 of NC_088240.1, forward strand.
TATTCCAGTATAAGCCAGTAGCGTGAATGAGATGCATGATTTGAATAATATGCATATGGCTACATATGAAAGTATGGCTGTGAATGTATCTGATCTAAGTCTATAATGCATCAAATCAAAATCAAATACATTTGTATTGGTCACACGTGTAGCGAAATGCTTATGTTTCTAGCTCCAACAGTGAAGTAATATCTAACAATTCACAACAATACACACAGATCTAAAAGTTAAAGGATGGAATTAAGAAATGTAGAACTATTAGGACGAGCAATGTCGGAGTCAGGAGTATAAATATGGGTTGGGATGTATAGACATTATGGACAGTATGTGGATATACTAAATATTCTATCTGTAGAATGTATAGGATAGAATAGTGTATATATACAGCAATAGTTTAATAGGATAGCATTGACTAGAACAATACACACATCTAAAGTAAAGGAATGGAATTAAGAAGATATAAATATTTGGACGAGCAATGTCGGAGCGGGTGTGATTGTAAATTATCAGTGATCTATGTGAATGTGACTGCCTCGACCCCCTGTTGTGATGAGTGAGTGTGCAGGTAGGCTCTGGGACCTCTGCTCTGCTGTAGGCTAAGAGTAAATGGGATAATCTGAGTTTACAGGGCTGGGTGGCTGCACTGCCTGATAGATGACCTGACAGCTGCCCCTCCCCAACCGGCCATGAACATGGCACAGCAAAGTGTGTTTGGCTTTGGCTGGTTTCCCTCTGATGTTTGATGGAGATGAGCGTCTGTACTCTGTTTCTCTGATGCTAGCTGCCATGCTGTGCTGCACTGTGACATGGAAGTTCAGTCAGACACTGACATTAGAGTTGTGTCTGCTGTTTTGCTCACACTTCAGCAGAGAGCATTAAGCCCAGGGGGTATGATGATGGGAGGGGAAAAAGGGATTCAAGACAACCGAGACCGCTAATGTCCACAACACACATTCACAACACTAGTTAGCCCAGGCCAGTTGGTATATTGGCCAAGAAGAGAGAAATGCATTGTTGCATACAGGGATTAAACTCAGATTGTCAGATATTTCAGGGCTGGTCACATCCCCTTCGCATTCACAAGACCACTGAGCTAATCAGGCCTTCCAGAGTCGCTAGGCTAAAATCACCTCCACATTGGTAAGACGCCTCCCACATAAAAAAATAATACAGTTTACTATAGAATATTAAAGTACTTACTATAGAATTCTATAGTAAACTGTAGAATACTATACTACACACTGTATTATCCCTCAATCATGTATAGTACTTACAATAGAATGTTGTAGAATACTATAGTAAATACTACAGTCTCATCCGCAAAAAAGACTGTAGTAAATACTACAGTAATGTCCGCAAAAACACTACACGTTTTAACTATAGTAAATACTACAGTATTTAATTTGTGTCTACTCTGCCCATTCCCCACTCCCACATTACAATTTGTGCCACACATTAGTGAGAAACCTACATGCTAAGTATAGATCACATATTGTGTTCCGTACAGGTTATAGAAAAGAACAGGAAGCTCTGAACTATCCGTTCAGAACCCAGACCTACCTACCTACAGGTTAAGGAAAATGTGCTCTTTCAGTATTTCTCCAGTAGGTTTCCTGAAGGAGAAAGCCTCCGCTTCTATGTCAAAGATAATAAAACAAAAACACTATTGTAAATTCTACAGTGACGTCTGCAAAAACACTACAGTAAATCCTACAGTATACTATAGTCCGCAAAAAAAATCATTAATTACTATAGTATATACTACAGTTCTATTTTACTTCAGTATTGATACTATATGTAACGGATCTCGTCCTCCTCTTCTGAGGAGGAGTAGCGAGAAGGATCGGAGGACCAATTTGCAGTGTGGTAAGTGTTCATGATGTAATATTTAATGAATCAAACTGAACACTGAAATACAAAAAACCGAAACAGTCCTGTCTGTCGACATACACAAAGACAGGTGGAAAAAGGCTACCTCAGTATGATTCTCAATCAGAGACAACTAACGACACCTGCCTCTGATTGGGAACCATACTAGGCCGAACACAGAAACCAACATATAAAAACAAACAGACTGCCCACCCCAACTCACGCCCTGGCCATACTAAAATAAAGACAAAACAAAGGAACTAAGGTCAGAACGTAACACTATACTTAACTGTAAATACTATAGTAAATACTACAGTATTCACTGTAGTCTTTTTTGCCATCGCAAAACACTACAGTGAATACTACAGTAAAGTCCACAAAACACTACAGTGAATACTATAGTATTTATACCATAGTATACTATAGTATTTTTTTCATGTGGGCTGAGATCAGATTCAGCTTAACCAGGCACTAAATCAGGTCACGACTTCTACTGTTTGATAGAAACAACCATAGTGTTGGTGGTTAGGAACTGTATTTAGGAAAGAGAGTGTTCTTTAGAGGTGAGAGTTTAGGAAATGGCATTAGGGAAACCATAATTAGGTATGTGTTGGTCCTGTGTGGTTCTAGGAACGCCATATCATGGGTTCATGCAGGGATCACATACTAAAAATGTATGCGCTCACTGTACTGCAAGTCACCTTAAGAGAAAACATTTGCTGTACGTGGCATATGTATATGACGTTTGCTCAACACAGCAAGTAAATATCAGTATAGGAAAACTGGAACGCTCTAAAATAGACAAACTGTAGGAAGTGTCATTCTACATTATGACTCACAATCAGTGGTGGAAAAAGTACTCAATCATCATACTTGAGTAAAAGTAAAGATACCTTAATAGTAAATGACTCAAGAAAAAGTCACGCAGTAAAATACTACTTGAGTAAAAGTAAAAAATGATTTGGTTGTAAATATACGTAAGTATCCAAAGTAAATGTAATTGCTTAAATGTACTTAAGTATGAAAAGTAAAAACCATTTCAAAATCCTTGGTATTTTTTTTTAAGGATAGCCAGGGGCACACACACTTGTGTTTAGTGAGTCCGCCAGATCAGAGGCAGTAGGGATGACCAGGGATGTTCTCTTGGTAAGTGTGTGAATTATACCATCTTCCTGTCAAAATGTATTGAGTACCTTTGGGTGTCAGGGAAAATGTATGGAGTAAAAAGTACATTATTTTCTTTAGGAACGTAGTGAAGTAAAAAGGGAAGGTTGGCAAAAATATAAATAGTAAAGTACAGAAACTACTTAAGTAGTATTTTAAAGTATTTTTACTTAAGTACTTTACACCACTGCTCACAATATGTTGTTGCTGGATATTTTTTGGTTGGGATTGTACTCCAACTTTTTCCTCTTTCCCATAGAGGGCGGTATGGCAATGTCAACTCAAAGTAGGCTTTTGCTCCACAATTTCTGTATGGTCTATGAAATCCTGCAAGTCAAAATAACAACTCTTTATAGTGAACCTTACATCTCCTATAAATTACGACTTAAAATAATGTCATTTCAACTCAAAGGAGGACACATTAGTCTATTATATTTTTAATTAACGGTGCTTGCATTTCACAAGAGACTATAGAAAATTACAGTTTTGTTTGTGTATATAAATTACCTATATCAATATGGTCACGGCTGTAGTAACATAGCAAGCGTAGAAAGACGCCTGTGCGGTGTCCCTCAAATTAGGTTAAATTCTGTATACCTGAAAACCGGCACCTTTTTGCCAACGCCGTTATAGTGCGGCTGTAGTAAGAAGTCCGATTTGCTATTGGTGAGCACAGATTTCGCTGTAACTTTATTTTTTATGTTTATGGCACCTGGTATTCCCAGGTGGTTTCCGGTCCCAGTACTAACCAGGCCGATGGTATGGTCACAATAGTATATATTTTTTCTCCCGGAATTTGGTCCCTTGGCTCATCTCTGCAACTACTCAATGGGATCGGGAGAGGTGAAGGTCGAGTCATGTGTCCTCCGAAAACATGACCCTCCTGGCCGCCTACCTCTGCTCAACACTGCTCGCTTAAACCGGATGTTAGCCGCACCAATGTGTCGGAAGGAGCCAAGGCAAGCCCCATCAGCCAAACGCTCCCCTACCGCGGACGGCGCTGGGCCAGTTGTTCGCAAAACCTGGGATCAAACCCCAGGCTGTTGACGTCGCTCAAACTTATCTTCGTTCAAATGATAAGGGGTTGTACATATCATGTGACATTCCTAAAACTGTACCTGCCTTTCAGCGAGAAGCAACGCCCACAAGCCAAGCACAATGGATAGGTAACGGTTAACTTTGATGGAAAACAAAAGTAGCCAAACTAAACCACATCCGTTTCACGTGACATGGAAGGCTTTAAGAATTTATTTGAGAAGAAAAGGGAACCAAATATTTAGAAGTTGCGCGTCACAATCCACGGGGATTCCACAGAGGGCTGGTCACTGCAGAACTGCGTATTCATGCAAATTCAATAAATCATAGGCGGGCCTTAGGCGATGGAGTCACAGCCCGAACACAGAACTCCTGGTATACCAACGAGCACCAAAGACAGCGATGCGCACAGCTCGGATACACTGAGTGATAGCCGATGAGGAAACGTTTCACGCCCTTTAAAGAAAAGAAAAAGGCAGAAGTGACGACTATCTTTGAGAGAACATTTTATTCACTGTCCTCCCTTATCTCACGACAAAATACGCGCGATTCAACCGGAGTACGCAGCTGTCATTTCTTTACTGCGCATTGAGTAGCCTAGCCTATTTCGCCTTGATTTGATTTATGTTACAGTATAATATAGAGGAGATACTGTACTCTGACTGAAGATACCGATGTGGATGAAGTTGACATTGCCCCTCTATAGCCTACTGTCACTGCGCGTAAAATCCACATTTGGATACGGACCTGTCGCTAAAGAAACTTCATAGTCAATTGCCGTTTAATTTTCTCCACAATGTCTGAAGAAGATAATAGCTGCACTGGTGCTAGTATTATAGCTGACGTTGAAAGCAGCAATATCAGCGTTCTCGGCTGGGAACAAGTGCAGCGCCTTGATGCCATCCTGACGGAGACCATTCCCATCCACGGCCGGGGAAACTTCCCCACTTTGGAGATGAAACCCCGACAAATAGTGAAAGTGGTGCGTAGTCGCATGGAGGAGAGGAATATCCACGTCCGGGACGTGCGGCTTAACGGGTCTGCTGCAAGCCACGTTCTTCATGAGGATAGCGGACTGGGCTACAAGGACCTTGACCTAATCTTTTGCGCGGATATGAAAGGGGAAAGTGATTTTCAGATTGTGAAGGATATCGTTTTGGACTGTCTCCTGGACTTCTTACCTGACGGGGTGAATAAGCAAAAAATATCACCATTGACTTTAAAGGTAGGCTACACTTTCCATGGAACATTTATTGAAATAAATCACATAGCTATTTAGAAATTAATTTCATTAACGAATATGGCTAATTGGGCTTTTACGCACCTTTGCCCTTTTTTTGCACATCATTGTGCATGAGATTTGAAAACGCAATAAGACCCGTTTACTGATAAGTATAAATGTATTCAGTTAAGAGGATTGCGGTAAACCCATTTAAAGCAGATCCCGTCTCCTTGGCCACCTAAGTTCAATAGAAAGGGCGGCCAATGTTTGCCCCTTATTGTAGGCTACAGAAAGATGCACAGAAAATATGGGCCATTGTAATTTCACGAATATGTCTTTATATGGAGCTTTGCAGGATTACCTGTTCTTGATTTAGTGCATGTATCAGTTGAATTGGATTTAGATTAGGAGTAGGCTACAGTATTTATATCCATGACAGTTATTTGTTTAAGATCATAGTGGCGCCAAAGCCTTTATACTGTATGTATACAGTATTTTTAAAACCCATTGACAGTTATTCCTTTTAACTGAGCAAAGTGCCTTTATAAAGTATGTAAACAGTATTTCTATCCATTGACAACTGGAGCTAAAGATGTATTTTCCCCGTGTGTTTCTGTCTGACAGGAAGCCTATGTGCAGAAGATGGTGAAGGTGTGCAATGATTCAGACCACTGGAGCCTCATCTCCCTCTCCAATAACAGAGGCAAGAACGTGGAGCTCAAGTTCGTAGACTCTCTGAGGCGGCAGTTTGAGTTTAGCGTGGACTCTTTCCAGATCAAGCTGGACTCCCTGCTGCTATTCTATGAATGCTCTGAGAACCCCATGGCCGAGACCTTCCATCCCACCATCGTGGGTGAGAGTGTGTTTGGGGACTTTGGTGCTGCCCTCGACCACCTACGCCAGAAGGTGATCTGCACCCGCAACCCAGAGGAGATCCGGGGTGGCGGCCTGCTCAAGTACTGTCACCTGCTGGTAAGGGGCTTTCACGCCGACTCTGAGACGGAGATGAAGTCCCTGCAGCGTTACATGTGCTCACGCTTCTTCATCGACTTCTCGGATATCAGCGAGCAGCAGCGCAAGCTGGAGTCCTACCTGCAAAACCACTTTGTGGGCCTGGAAGACCGCAAGTACGACTACTTGATGACCCTGCATGGGGTGGTCAACGAGAGTACGGTGTGCCTGATGGGACATGAGAGGCGGCAGACACTGGGGCTGATCGCCATGCTGGCGGTGCGCGTGCTGGCCGAGCAGAACTTCATCCCGAACGTGGCTAACGTCACCTGCTACTACCAGCCAGCCGCCTACGTGGCAGACGGTAACTTCAGTAACTACTACATAGCCCAGGTACAGCCCATGTTCCACTGCGAGCGGCATGCCTACTCCACCTGGCTACCCTGCAACTGAAACAGCATTAGTGGAGGAAGGAGTGAGAGGGAGGGGAGAGTCTGATTCATTTATCACTGTAAAGTGTTTTTCAGTTGAATGAATGAGAAAAGGGTTTCCCCATGCCCCACCATCCTGTATTGCATTTAAATGTGTTGTTATGTTCTGTTAGAGTGTGAGGGGGGGGGAATAATAGCTGGGTCTCAGCTCCTGTGAGGTCCATCTTAAACCAATGGCAGGACAGTTTACTGTGAAAATGCCACCCTGTCTGACACATAACCCAAGCTTGGGAAGTATGGGATGGGGTTTTGCCCAATACAATGCAAACAACGATGGACAAGAATGAAAGCCGCAACAATACTTTCATTGACCCTGACCTGGATTGACTGACTCTGTTGTGAACTGAAAATGCTGTGGAATTGAGCGACAGACGGAACATAATATGTGGCTGCATCTGTGTCCTGTGTTGTCCAGCTGCATCCTTGGCCGTGAGGAGGATGCAGGCCCCTTTGCTCTCTTGAGGGGTGTGCGGCTTGCACCCTGACGCGCGCTGGGCCATGTCCCAGTAACACAGGGGTTACTAGAGCACCATAAAACTTTATTTCTGGTGAGGTGAGATGTCATCACGTGCTTGGAATGACAGAAACTACACCTTAACTAGTAATGATTGATATGAACATGATGTGTTTACAAACCAAAGATTTTTCATTTATTGTTTTTAATACCCACGTTTGGTGGGGAAGAAAACAAATGTATAATGCGATCTATATTTGTATATGTGAACGTGTTTTAAGTGCCTAACGCCTATCAGTAGTATAGGCAGAGGAATAATGAGCAGTAGGCCATATCGTTTTGTGAATAAATCCAGTCTGGTTTTCGTCAGGCACACAAGAAAATAGCACCCCAGAGGCTTGTGAATGTGACCGTAAAATCCCGATTCAAATCCTGATACAGTCCGTGTTGATATCATCTTTTTTTGGAAGAAAACAACATATCCCCTTGCAGTCAGAGTATTAGTCGATGGGGGAGAGATGGGGTGTTACTGTACTTTGTACAAAGTAGTTTGACAGGTTGATACAGAACCTTGTGTTAACATTTGCAGATATTTTAAACATTCCAGCTCCAATGAATAATAACAGCACCTCCCCATAGGTGCGTTGAAGCCACAGAGATGAGAGCGTTGTTTGCTGTTGCTCTCCCATAGTCATTTTCAGACAAACTCCACGGGAATATTAGTTTGTGCCGAGGTGGTTTAATGTTGTTTTGTCGTTGTTCATGTTGACCGCTTTGGTGAGCTTTTCAGATATCCGCGTTAAAGAAAGGCAACATCCTGTAGTTTTCAGTTTCATACGGATTACTGTATATTCAGTTTCACATGGTATTGTATTGGGCTGCTTCTCTTTTAATTCACCTTTTTGTAGCAAGTTCACAGCAGGCTGAGGGGATGAAAAACCTGTGTCGGGAAGAAATAGATGCATAAGGAAAGAGAGATCGAACGGATCAAAGGGCAAAGAGGCAAGTCGGCGTGTTCCTGTGCTGCCTTCTAGTATGATATTTGCTGAGACACCTGTGATGGGACATTATTTGCTGTAACACTCTAGCAGGGAAGTACGCAGCTGCCAAAGAGGTTGAACTTATCTGGGCTGTGTCTGCAGTGTATTGCGCTCGCTTTGGGTGGGCTCAAACCTACCAGCAAATGTTGTGTCAAATGTTTATCCGCCGCTTGCCCAATGTTGAATGAGTGTTCGGCCTTTTGTCGATGGCGAGAAAGGTTGAGAACGTGTTGTTTTTAATATCGAAGTACAGATACTGAGCTGTAGGGGGAGGGACAGACGCTCTAGGGACAGAAGTAAAATGCGAGAGGCAGGAAGCTGGGCTGGGGAGATGGGTGCAGATGGTGAAGGGGTTTGTCTTACTTTCACCACAGACCGACATACAGACAGATATACTGTGGTAATACCTCTTTCTCCCACCTTAAGATGACCTAAGCAGAGAGAATAGGCAGGGGGGGGGGGGATCCTGGTACACACAGCACAACTTTAGGGAGGTAGTCTATTAAGCCTAGCTTGGCTTGACCTCTTATGTCAAGGGGCCTCTTCTCTGGGGGACTGAACAGATATCCTTGCATGCCTTATGAGCTTTGATAATGTTTCCTGGGTTGGTGCGCTGCCATGGTATTACTGTAAATAACCTTTTTTTTTTTTTTTTAAATGAGGCTAGGTTAGGTAGTGGTTGCATGATCTAACTGCTACGCTGTAAGGTCCGAGCCCATGGGGAAATACTGTCTGATGCTAATTCAGTTTCTCTGATGCCATCTCTCAAACATAACATCTGAAAAATGTTCCTCAGCTCATAGGAATAGATTTTTGACACAAAGAGGAAAATGAACGATGATTCATCACCAATATTGTAGGTCTTGGGGTGAGAGACAGTGTTATTAAAAATAGCAAAATCGTTGTGCACTATACCAATCTAAAGTGTGTATCTTTAGAGAAGAATAAACAGTGTTTTCCCTTTGGGTGGGATTCCTGGGCTTCCCGCTTCTGTACAAATGGGTCATGTCACAACTCTTTATGACGTCTTAAGGAAACTACTCTCTTTGTCTCCACTGATGAGATCCTACTCTTGTCCTCTCTCCTCTCCCCTCACTCCCATAATGTACAAGCAGTAATGCAGCCACCTTAGGGAGAAAGTGAATGGACATCTAATAGAGTTCTACAGGGCGGAGGCACTCCAAAGGGGATGAGAAATGACTCCGGTGACCACTGTGTGACTGTAACCTGGGTGGTCAAGAGAACAGAGAGAAATGCACTCGACTCAAATCATTCTGTACTCCTTTTTCCCTATTTTGCTATTTCACACTTTCTGTTCTAACATCTTTCTTTTTGACTGTGTACATTTTGATGATATGGTCTGGATCGTGCAGGCGGTGTGTATTCCCATCTCTTCTCACTCTGTGAAATTGTCTCAGAACAGTTAAGCCAGCACCAGTCTACCATGTAGTTGGCAAGCAACACACAGGCTACTATGGGTTGCTGCATTGTCTTGTATGCATTGTTTCAACTTGTCACCTCCTATTAATGCAGGCTTTATCCATCAAACCAACAAAAATAGAAAAAGAGCCTGCCTCGTATTTTTTTATGATTGTTATTTTTTATAACTGTATCAGACCATGTTGCAGCGCTTTGGAGTCTGTGATCAGTTTGCAAAATATCATTTCTCAGCTTACATTTATTTTCTTCCAGATCTTGTTAATGCCTGTTTCGAAGATAAAGGATGTTTTCATCATTAAAAAAAAATGAAAACCAAATTTCTTGTTTGTAACAATGTTTGTGGGTTCTGTGACTGAATTGTGTTGACGACAATGCTCAACTGTCTGCTCTATCTCGATTCTGATTGTTCCTGACTAGCGTTAGAATATTTCCCTAAACCACCCCCCAACGCTCAATATCCAGGCTTGGCCTCAATGGTCTGCCCATCAAGGCAACTGACTTCAGGCTTATTTTCATGAGAGGGCATCTCTTTTAACTGACGCTAGCCATTCAGCAGCTTTTAGAAGGCTGGGTTCCCTGCTTACAGAGGACAATCCTGGCCAGATCCTGCCAGACCAGACCCATTGGGCACCGGTCAGAGAGAACTACTCCACCGCTGCCAGAAATAGCTGGTGGTGAGTGTGAGGGATTTGCCTCCACCCAAAAAGAGACTTTAACGCTTTTGTGTTGTGAATATCTTTGCCTGCTCATCAAATTCTCTTTCAGAATTACTCCGTGCCTCCCATCCACACCACTTTAAATGTTGACTGACTGATCAGACAAGGGCAGGGTAGTAGTGAATGGACCAGTTTCATGGATGGAAATGGAGCTATAAAGTAACTTAGCTCTAGTATGGGTCACATGTCTCATTGTCCCACATAGAGAGAGAGCAGGAGAGAGACAGATGGAGTAAGATGAGTAAGTAAAGTACAGTGTAAGTAAGCTATATTTAGGAGCCATAATAAGGACATTATCCCTTTCACTGAAAAGGAAATGGGTGACTGCTCTATGCTTGCAGATACACACTTCACTTTTCCAAACCCGTCAGAAGACGAGATACGAGGACGTCTGGACAATCTGATCACATGTACCTTCAGCTTCACCAATATCTCCTCAGTGCAGTCAGCTTCAAACACCAGAAAACATATATTAGTGATGCCTACACAGCACATTCTCCAGTGTTATTTTTTAAATGTTTAATTTTATTTGACCTTTATTTAACTAGGCAAGTGTAATCAGTGTTTATACAGGTCCACACTTCCAGTGTTAAATTAACACTTTCCTTAGTGTAAAGGCTTATTTGCATATTTCCTATTGTGCCTTGCCTTTCGAGTGAAATGTAGAGTTTCCACCCATGATTGTATTTGTTAGTGACAGAGACATGTTTGTTGTTGCATTCATTCATTTTCAGTCCTGTGGCCTTCACCAAGTGAGATTCTAAGTGAATATGTTATCATTAAAATTACATTCTTTAAGACAATACATACTTCACAAGTCCTTATTTTGAGGGCCTAGTTTTACCCTTCCGCTGTACACTGGCTTGAAACGTATGGTTTACAGGTCACTTCAGGCCTGCAAGTCACACTATGCTGGCTTGCAAAGTGATGTGCAATTCCTATTGGAATCCAGCCTGAGTGGGGATATTCAACATTTGTAATTTGTATTTACCCGCAAGCTGTATTCATAATGACTGCCAGGGTTGGGAAAACTGAAATATGAGACGACTTAAAGCATCTAAACTAGAACAACCATTACATTAATGGGGGCAATACGTCAAAGTAACAGATTGGATTGGTGTAGAAAAATGTGTGATATTTATATTTGAGTAGCATAAGAATAATTAAACAGTCAATGCACATGCAAAAACATAGAAACAAACCATAAAGAAATAAACTGCGATAGAGCATCCTGGGAAATATGACAATGATGGCTGTTTTTTGTTGTTGTTAATCTCTAATTATTACACCAACACTGGGGTTATTTTAATTGAACCATTTACAGATAATGTCATTTCTGAATCAACACTAGAAATGTTACACTGAAAAATCAACACTACTTAACACTGGCCAGTTTGCTGTGTTCTTAATGGCCTGTCTTTGCTTGAAAGGGATGAGACTAGACAAAACTAAATATGATATATAGCAGACAGTGTGCTTGGGGGAGATCCAAGGTCCACCGTCACGTGACTCTCCAAAAGACAACAGCAGTGAAAACATTGGCAATAGTTAAGAGGCTCATATCATTTTTCAGTTAATTGATTACATGTTGTGGGAGGGAATGGGGGAGGTTGTTGGATGGCTGAAAAACTGATCTATCTTCTATCCTTAAATTCCCTGATGCAGAGCTCCTCAAGAATTCGTTAATGGCTTTTCCACCCGGGGAGTGGTCGGCTACTCCATTGGATTTTCTCGCTCTCGCTCTCTCTTTCTTTTCGAGATTAAGGCTTTTATGGAATAAGCCAAGGACTGTTGGCGCGAGACTCGCCGCTGCCGACCCACCATGCAGGGACAGGAGCCAATGTTGCTCCTCCGAATTCGTTAATGGCTTTTCCACCCGGGGATTGGAGAGGAGCCGGCAACTTCATGGGATTTTCTCTCTCTCTCGCTATCTTGCTCGCTCTCTCCCGCTTGCTCTCACTCGCTCTCCCTCTCATTTTTCCAGATTAAGATTGTTATGAAATAAGCCAAGGACTGTTGGATCGAGACTCGGCGTGGCCAACCCACCATGCAAGGACGGGAGCCAATGTTGTGATTTACTACGTGGCCTAGTCATTTCAATAAGGCAGCAATTTTCTCACTTGGAAAAGTGTGGAACACTAAACAGACTGGATACGGCCACGATTCCTCACTTTGAGAGGCAATTGTAAACAAATTCCAGGGAGCATTTAGGGAGCATTCAACAGCTATGGTGAATACAGCCGTGTAGAGAGAGTGAGAGGTTAGAGTCACCGAAGGGTCACAGACAGCCAGTCCTAGACTACTACTGTTTGTATAGTCTATGGGGGCAGATCTGGGGCCAAATATATCAAGCATTTCGGAACAGGAGTTCTGTTCTAGTTATCTAATTCACTGTCATCGTAAAGGCAAAACAAATCCTAAATCAGCACTCCTACTCTTAGACGCTTAATAGACAGCCCCTGATCTACTCCTGTTTTTTTTAGAGTCTATGGCAATTGCTCCGATGTGGGAAATACACAACCTCCTTCTCCAACATATTCATATAGGCTACCTATACTCACAAGTCATCTCATCATGTTTGAGCGGTATTACTGTGGCATTTATCTTTTTGTAGTTAACACCAAGTACAGTAACAATTCCCCCAGAGCCTAGCCACCGCAAAATGTATATTCTGTTCTGTTCTATTCTGTTTAACCATTGGCCTTCTACAGTCGAATCAGGTGATTCAGGTACTTAACACGGCTCTGTATTTCAAGTGTCACGCCACTATAAACATCCTAAAGAAAGCTAACGAAGGAAACATGTTGGTTATGACAGTGAACCTCCTCCTTACCTGTGCCATGACTGTTATTGGCGTAACCAATGCGCCACGTCATCTCCATCATCCCATTTGAGAACAGACCATGACAATGTAGTCTGAGTGACACAGAGTTCTTCCAAAATAACACACAGGAAGAGGACAGAGTAAATCCTCCCAGCTGAAAGATATGAATTGATGAAAAGTAGGACAGTCAGGCAGGCCCCCAGGCTTTTGTTGAGGGAGGTGTGTCGACGATCAATGACAAAAGGTAACATGAGAGCTCACAGCCTTATTTGTGTTGCCGTGTGCTTTTCTGAGAACAGGCTCTCCACTCAGTGCCAGTAATCCTTATTTCTATACATGCCTCTAGTCTAGTGTGTTGAGTATAGTGTGTTATCTTTTATTATAGATAATAGAAAAACAGAGCGAGAGAGACAAAGAGAGGGGTCGGAGGAGCAGGAGTATCAAAAGGAAAGACTGGTGGAGAGACAGATGGGGGAATAAAGAGAGTCAGAGCAACTGAGAGGAGAGAATGGGGTAAAACAGGGATAAAGGGAGAGCAGGATAATCTGTGAGAGGATAAAATGGGAGGAGGAGAGAGATTTGGAGAGAATGAAAGGGAAGAGAGAGAGTTGGAGACACTGAAGAGAAAGAGAGAGGGAGTCAGAGAGACAGAAGGAGAGGTGCAGAGTAGTGACATGCAGTCAGGGTAGGTGGTGCTTACCCTGTGATAATCTAATACAAAAAATTTTGTTACCTGATGTCTTTCCTCAATGATTCTGCTGGTTTTATAATATTTTTTGTTGTTGTTGCTAAAACTGTACCAGGATGTGTTCATGCCTTCCTTTTCATCCATTCAAATCGTTGATGAACACGACCATTCCTGACTCCAGTCACTTAACGGACAGGGTCATTATAGGCGTCGCTGCTTTGCCTAGTTTGAAGTAGCCTAACCTCTTGAAACTCTAGGGGCGCTATATCATTTTTGGATAAAAAGACGTGCCCGTTTTAAGCGCAATATTTTGTCACAAAAAGATGCTCGACTATGCATATAATTGATAGCTTTGGAAAGAAAACAGTCTGACGTTTCCAGAACTGCAAAGATATTCTCTGTGCGTGCCCTAGAACGTGAGCTACAGGCAAAACCAAGATGAAACGGCATCCAGGAAATGAGCAGGATTTTTGAGGCTCCGTTTTCCATTGTCTCCTTATATGGCTGTGAATGCGAGAGGAATGAGCCTGCCCTTTCTGTCGTTTCCCCAAGGTGTCTGCAGCATTGTGACGTATTTGTAGGCATATCATTGGAAGATTGACCATAAGAGACCACATTTACCAGGTGTCCACCCGGTGTCCTGCGCCGAAATTGGTGCGCAAACCTCAGCTGCAAGTATTTTTCCATGGAATTCAGAGAAGAAAACAGGCTTCCACGAACGATATATCAATGAAGAGATATGTGAAAAAACACCTTGAGGATTGATTCCAAACAACGTTTGCCATGTTTCGGTCGATATTATGGAGTTAATTCGGAAAAAGTTTGACGTTGTTGGTGACTGAATTTTCGGTTCGTTTCGGTAGCCAAATGTGATGTACAAAACGGAGCAATTTCTCCTACACAAAGATTCTTTCAGGAAAAACTGAACATTTGCTATGTAACTGAGAGTCTCCTCATTGAAAACATCCGAAGCTCTTCAAAGGTAAATTATTTTATTTATTTGGTTATCTGGTTTTTGTGAAAATGTTGCGTGCTAAATGCTACTCAAAATGCTAAGCTAGCTTAGCATACTCATACACAAATTAGTGAATTGCTATGGTTCAAAAGCATATTTTGAAAATCTGAGATGACAGTGTTGTTAAGAAAAGGCTAAGCTTGAGAGCAGGCGCATTATTTTCATTTTATTTGCGATTTTCAGAAATCGTTAACGTTACATTATGCTAATGAGCTTGAGGCTATAACTGTATACAGGTTTTTTTCATAGCCAAACGTGAACAAAACGGAGCGATTTGTCCTACACAAATAATATTTTTTTGAAAAACTGAACATTTGCTATCTAACTGAGAGTCTCCTCATTGAAAACATCTGAAGTTCTTCAAAGGTAAATGATTTTATTTGAATGATTTTCTTGTTTTTGTGAAAATGTTGCTGGCTGAATTCTAGGCTTATAGCTATGTTAGCAATCAATACTCTTACACAAATGCTTGTTTAGCTATGGATGAAAAGCATATTTTGAAAATCTGAGATGACAGTGTTGTTAACAAAAGTCTAAGCTTTATTTTCTTTTTTATATATTTATTTCATTTCATTTGCGATTTTCATGAATAGTTAACGTTGCGTTATACTAATGAGCTTGAGGCTATAAATAGAATCCCGGATCCGGGATTGCGCGACGCAACAGGTTAATTCGTTGCATTGACGATTTCAAATTTTGCGCATGCGTATTGCCTAAACATTGTGTGTGTAAACATTGTGTGTGTAAACCTGGGGTAATTGTAAGGCAGATTTCTTTGTCTGAAGAGGTGTAGCAAGGATCGGACCAATACGTAGCGTGGTAAGTGTCCATGACGATTTTAATAAGAAAAGCCTGAACACTATGAAATACAAAAACAATAAACGATAATGTGAAATAAACCAAGCCGAAACAGTCCCGTGTGGCACAAGCACTGACACAGAAAACAAACACCCACCAACCAACAGTGAAACCCAGGCTACCTAACATAGAAACACAAACAGACTCCCCACCCCAACTCACGCCCTGACCATACTAAATAAAGCCAAAACAAAGGAAATAAAGGTCAGAACGTGACAGTACCCCCCCTCCCCAAAGGTGCGGACTCCGGCCGCAAAACCTGAACCTATAGGGGAGGGTCTGTCTGCGGTGGCATGTTCTAGTGCGCCTAGACATGGGTCCCGAATGGACGGGGGATTCCTGCAGCGCCGGACAGGCGGGAGACTCTGGCAGCTCCAGAATGGAGGGCGATTCTGGCATCGCCTGGCTGACTGACGGCTCTGGCGGCCCTGGCAGCCCCCTGGCTGGCTGGCGGCTCTGGCAGCCCCTGGCTGGCTGGCGGCTCTGGCAGCCCTGGACAGACAGGAGACTCTGGCAGCGCTGGAGAGGAGGAAGGCTCTGGCAGCGCTGGACAGGCGGGAGACCCTGTAGGCAGAAGACGGAGAGACTGCCTGGTGCGGGGGGCTGCTGCCTGGTGCGGGGGGCTGCCACCGGAGGGCTGGTGCGTGGATGTGGTACTGGATAGACTGGACCGTGCAGGCGCACTGGAGCTCTTGAGCACCGAGCTTGCCCAACCTTACCTGGTTGAATGCTCCCATAGCCCGACCAGTAAGGCTGGTGCCATGTACACCGGCCCAAGGAGACGCTTCATGGCACCTGGCTCGATGCCCACTCTAGCCCGGCTGATACGAGGAGCTGGGGAAACTGTGCGCTCCACCGCATAACACGGTGCCTGCCTGGTCCCTCTCTCTCCGGTAAGCACAGGAAGTTGGTGCAGGTCTCCTACCTGGCTTCGCCACACTCCCTGTGTGCCCCTGACTCTCGGGCTTTTTCTCCCCAATTTCATGGTATCCAATTGTTTAGTAGCTACTATCTTGTCTCATCGCTACAACTCCCGTACGGGCTCGGGAGAGACGAAGGTTGAAAGTCATGCGTCCTCCGATACACAACCAAGCCGCACCTTAACACAGCGCCATCCAATCCGGAAGCCAGCTGCACCGCCACAGGAGTAGCTGGTGTGCGATGAGACAAGAATTTCCCCTACCGGCCAAACCCTCCCTAACGACGCTAGGCCAATTGTGAGTCGCCCCACAGACCTCCCGGTCGCGGCCGGTTAACAGAACCTGGGCGCGAACCCAGAGTCTCTGGTGGCACAGCTGGCGCTGCAGTACAGCGCCCTTAACCTCTGTGCCACCCGGGAGGCCCAAATGTGATGTTTTTTGCATTGGATATAAATTATTTACATATCATATGGACACAGAAACAGAAACCTTTTACCTTACCGTACGTAGACATAATTGCAAATGATTAAAACCTTCCAATAGAAAAAAAACAATTGAACTTTAATTAAATGAGTTGACTCTTCACGTGGGATGATTTCACTGAACAACAAAAGAAAGGGAAAGATGAATGATCCCCAATGATCCATCGCATCTTCCAAAAAACGTTTTCAACATCTGTAAAATGATAGTCTAGAAACTAAAGCTTTGGTTGTCTCCCTCTCAGGCTTTCATGTCTTCTCCCTGGACCTTCTCAATGTCCACTTCTTGAACATCAGACTCTGAGGCCTCATCTTCACTGTCACTTTCCAACCTTGTTGAGGGTGGCTCGTTGTCAGGCTCAAAAGCCTCATATTTGCCCTAATGGACACCCATTTTTCAACCCTTGTATTGGTCAGCCTGTTGCGTGCTTTGGTGTGTGTGTTCCCAAACAAGGACCAGTTGCGCTTTAAGGTGGCTGATGTTGGTGGGATTTGGAGGATGAGGCAACAGGGGAAGGAGCCTCAGATCCACAAAGTCCCTTCCACCAGGTGGCTGATGAGATATGTTGGCACAACTGCCATATTGCATCTCCATCCCAATGCCCTTGCTTGGATGTGTACTTTGCCAGACTGCCAAGAACCTTGCCCTTATCCAGGCCAAGGTGGCAAGACACGATAGTGATGACACCATAGACCTTGTTGTTCTCTGCACCAGACAGGATGCTCTTGCCTGCATGGGAGTGTATGGGATTCAGGAAAAGAAGTCTTCACGCTTTTTGATGTATTTCAGAACTGTAGTTTCCTCTGCTTGGAGCTACAGTGAAGTGGGCAGGGCAGTACATATTTCTTCTCTTCCATCAGACAGGATGGCATTGTCTCTCTCAA
Organism: Oncorhynchus masou masou; assembly: GCF_036934945.1. Taxonomy (NCBI): domain Eukaryota; kingdom Metazoa; phylum Chordata; class Actinopteri; order Salmoniformes; family Salmonidae; genus Oncorhynchus; species Oncorhynchus masou. The sequence continues at coordinate 54,002,159 of NC_088240.1, forward strand.
TCCGTGTAATGGCTACTGCTATAGGTTTCAGGAGTTTCAGGCTGCTTTCCGCTCTCTCCCAAAATACATCATTCAGGAGGACCCTCTCGGCAGACTGTGATATGGCCATTTCTTGGAGAGATTCCGTCCCCTCCAGGAGACTGTCAAACATGATGACAACAATGGGTGTTGCTGGGCAGCTTCAATGTGGTTGCTCTTATTATTCTCACTTTGTTTGGTGAGGTAGATTACTGCTATAACTTGATACTTAACCATTTCATTGGTTCTCTTGTAGAGTGTATCCATTGTTTTCAGTGGCATGATGTCCTTGAGGAGCAGATTCAATGCATGTGCAGCACAGCCAATGGGTGTGATGTGAGGGTAGGACTCCTCCACTTTAGACCAAGCAGCCTTCCTGTTCACAGCATTGTCTGTCACCAGTGCAAATACCTTATGTGGTCCAAGGTCATTGATGACTGCCTTCAGATCATCTGCAATGTAGAGACCGATGTGTCTGTTGTCCCTTGTGTCTGTGCTCTTTTAAAATACTGGTTGAGGGGTGGAGATGGTGAGTTAATTATTCCATGCCCACTAACATTCGACCACACATCAGAGGTGATTGCAATACAGTCTGCTTTCTCTATGATTTGCTTGACCTTCATTTGAACTCTGTTGAACTCTGCATCCAGCAAAGTAGTAGATAAAGCATGTCTGGTTGGAGGGGTGTATGCTGGGCGAAGAACATTCAGAAATCTCTTCCAATACACATTGCCTGTGAGCATCAGAGGTGAACCAGTTGCATACACCGCTCGAGCAAGACATTCATCAGCGTTTCCCTGACAATGTTCCTCCATTGAGTCAAAACAACTTCTGATTCCAGGAGGACCATGAGCTGTTGCTATCGATAAGGTGTCTGATTCATCATTTTAACCTCGAAAGAAGTAGAAGGACTTTTGTCAGAGATTGCTTGCTGTGAGCACTGAATGAACTTTATGCACTTGGCCAGATGATTCTGCATCTCTGTTGCATTCTTCACATATGATTTGGCGCAGTATTTGCAAATGTACACAGCTTTTCCTTCTACATTAGCTGCAGTAAAATGTTTCCGCACATCAGTGGCAGTGGCATTGTCCTATAAAGATTAGAAAGAAATTAGTAAAAAAAAAAAATGCAATTCCATGTACAGATAAATAGCTAAGCAGCTAGATTAAACAACTCCTTTGTAAGATATTTTTTTTATTAAACATGTATGGAAACAGGTGAATTTACACTCCTCAGTTTGCAGGCTCAAGCAAGCTAAAACCCACATGGTAGCAAAAACTAACTAGCAGAAACTTCTTACGGCTGAAATCCCGTTAACGGGATCGATATGACAATAGCCAGTGAAAGTGCAGGGCGCCAAATTCAAACAGAAATCTCATAATTAAAATTCCTCAAACATACAAGTATTATACACCATTTTAAAGATAAACTTGTTGTTAATCCCACCACAGTGTCCGATTTCAAAAAGGGTTTACGACGAAAGCATACCGTGCGACTATGTTAGGTCAGCACCTAGTCATAGAAAAACACAGCCATTTTTCCAGCCAATGAGTGGAGTCATAAAAAGCAGAAATAGCGATAAAATAAACCACTAACCTTTGATGATTTTCATCATATGACACTCATAGGACTTCATGTTACACAATACATGTATGATTTGTTCGATAAAAGTCAAATTTATATCCAAAAATCTCAGTTTACATTGGTGCGTTATGTTCAGTAATGTTTTGCTTCCAAAACATCCGGTGATTTTGCAGAGAGCCACATCAATTTACACAAATACTCATAATAATCATTGATAAAACATACAAGTGTTATGCATGGAATCATAGATAAACTTCTCCTTAATGGAACCGCTGTGTCAGATTTTTAAAAAGCTTTACGGAAAAAGCACACCATGCAATAATCTGAGTACAGAGCTCAGAAACCAAAACAAGCCATACAGATACCCGCCATGTTGTGGAGTCAACAGAAGTCAGAAATAGCATTATAAATATTCACTTACCTTTGATGATCTTCATCAGAATGCACTCCCAGGACTCCCAGTTCCACAATAAATGTTTGTTTTGTTCGATAAAGTCCATCATTTATGTCCAAATCCCTCCTTTTTGTTTGCGCGTTTAGTTCACAAATCCAAATTCATAAGGGGCATGCGACAGTTCCATTACAGTTCGTAGAAACATGTCAAACGATGTATAGAATCAATGTTTAGGATGATTTGATCATAAATCATCAATAATATTCCAACCGGGCAATTCCTTTGTCTTTAGAAAGGAAAAGGAATGCAGCTAACTCTCACGGGCGCGCGCGAGACTGAGCTCATGGCATTCTGCCAGACACCTGACTCAAAAAGCTCTTCTTCTCTCCCCCTTCACAGTAGAAGCCTGAAACAAGGTTCTAAAGACTGTTGACATCTAGTGGAAGCCTTAGGAAGTGCAATCGGGCCAAATTTTCCACTGTATATTGGTAGGCAAAGACTTGAAAACCTACAAACCTCAGATTTCCCACTTCCTGGTTGGATTTTTTCTCAGGTTTTTGCCTGCCATATGAGTTCTGTTATACTCACAGGCATCATTCAAACAGTTTTAGAAACAAGTGTTTTCTATCCAAATCTACTAATCATATGCATATCCTAGCTTCTGGGCCTGAGTAGCAGGCAGTTTCCTCTGGGCACCTTCATTCATCCAAGCTACTCAATACTGCCCCCCAGCCACAAGAAGTTAATAATTTAGAAATTATTTAAACACACTTTGCTGTAGGCTACTACTTACTAGTTAACAAAAAAATCCTGTATGGTCATATGAAATATATTCACCCCTCCCAGTATTGTAAACAAAACTTACCAGAAAGCATGTAGTCCTTGCCTCAGACTGTGTAGTAGTGTGGGCTCAATAGCATCTCATTAGTGTGCAATAATCAGCTGTACATGTGATGGGGATAGTCCATTGAATTGGGGATAGTTTTACCAAAATTTGCCACAAAACCTAGATAGAATTGCCTTATGTGAATCCCACAAAAAAGTTTCACTGTTATAATATAAGCTAACTTTTATAATGAATTTAAGCTACATTCCTCAAATTCCAGAGCTTAACTTCCCATGGAAAATTTCCGGAAATTTCCAGGAATGTTTCTGACCCTTTGCAACCCTATTTGTGAGTAAATCTGATTTTGATAACAGCCAGTGCCAACCCAGCCACTTCCCTCACCACACATCACTGGCGCAGAGAGAGACAGACAGAGAGACAGAGAGGGGTGGTGAGATTGAGAGGGGGAGAGCAGGAGAAACTGTGGCAGGGGTAAGAGACTCAGAGAGAATGAGAAGGGGGGAGAGAAAGGGAAGGTGATCCTCTTGTCTTGTCTCATTGAGTTTAGCAGGTCTGTCTTTAGTCAGACCCTGCAGCCTGCAGCATAGATAATCATTTCACACTCTCAGCACCTGAGGTAGAAATAGGGGGAGAGAGAAAGTTCTAAAAGGGAGAAATAACCATGCTGACAGGTAGAAAGACCTATACAAGGTGAGATGAAGAGAGGGAGAACGTGATGAGGGTTACACATCCATGCACACTCATAAACACACATTGGCATGACGCACTGTGTGCAGTGTTGATTTGGACGTAGCACTGTTTACCATGGGTGTGCAGCTTGGAGAGACTTGTCAATACTAGTTAACCCATACATCAATAAAAAACAAATGCTGCTCTTTATCCAAGGGTTATCAAGAAAACACAAACACGCTGACACATATTTAAAATATTGAAACTGCAACACAACACCCACGCATGGGTGGTAAGCTTGTCAGCTAGTAGGGCTCAGCTCTGCCCTTACCTTTTAAACACACTCGTAAATGTAATGTTATGTCTGTAGCTACTGTTACCTGAAGGAGCAAAACGAGGTACAACATACTATGGGGGAGTCTCACTCTCGCGACTTTGGTTGAAGAACCTAAAATTACACCTGACGGGGCTAATGAAATCCACGCCTCGCTGGAAGCCCCTCCTTCCACAAGTGATAAGCTAGAGCACTGGTTCTCCATCCTGATCCTGGGGACCCAAAGGCCTGCACATTTTTGTTTTTGCCATAGCACTACACAGCTGATTCAAATGATCAACTCATCAAAAGGTTTTGATGATTTGAATCAGGTGTATAGTGCTAGGGCAAAAACAAAAATGTGCACCACTTTGGGTCCTCAGGACCAGGGTTGAGAACCACTGAGCTAGAGGCTCGGATTCATTCCTATTATTTAATACCTGTCTATAACGGGCCCAGGAATGGGCGGTGAGGGGCCAAACAGGCATTGTACATCATTTGTCTCCTTCAGGAAACAGTAGTTATAGTCAACTTTGGTACGACATAATATGGGGAAATAGAATCCCACCCCAAGCTGACCCAAAAGGATTCTAAATGAAACAGTCCATGGCAGACCCCAAATGCCTCAGTCCTTGTATTGTGCACATGGCGTGCTGTCTAGTAACTTTTCCCCCTGTCCCAGCCATAAACACACTGTGGGCTACACAGTGACATCCAAGCAATAAAACCTCACGGAAGTGTGTAGTGATGCCCAACTCGTCACAGCACAAATATCTCATATAGTCAACCCTTTAATTAGACAACATCCAAGACGCTGCCAGACCCCTGGTGGAATGGGTGCGTACACCACTAAGTAATTCTTGCCTCTTGCCGCTATACGCCAGCGCCCGGTTTCCCAAATTCATCTGAAGGCTAAGTTCATTGTTAGAACCATAGGATCCTTAAGATGCTTTTGGGAAACCGGGCCCGGGGAGATCCAGTGGGACAAAAAGCTGGTCACATAACTGGATGTCCCGCGTAAAGCACAGGGCGTGTAACCTCTGTTACTCTTCAGAAGCAAAAGGAGGAGACTAGGGAAATAGCTCATAAGATAAGGACCTGTAGGGCATTTGGACTCAACATCACCTTAGAGTCGCCTGGGGGAGAACTGAGTTCAGGAAGGGTGTTCAGATAACGCATGCAACTCCCCAACATGTTTAGCTGAGGCCAAAGCTATGAACAAGGAGTAGAATTGCGCCAGAGTGGATGGCTGACGTTTTATGTGCCCCTTAACCAACTGTGCTATTTTGTAAAAAAAAAAGTTTTTTGTCACTTATTTTAAAACTTATTTTATACATAATGTTGCTGCTACCGTCTCTTATGACCAAAAATAACTTCTGGCATCAGAACAGCGATTACCCACCTCGAATTCGAAGAAAGATTTTTCTTTAATGAGTCCGACGCAAGGATATACTCCTTTCTCCGGAACGGGCCCAAATCCCTGTCATTTGTGTGAAGAAAAGACGGAGGGCTGCCCTCTGAGAATTCATAGGGGAGTGAGTAAACTCCCACTGATATCCATTCTATTGGCCAATGTACAATCATTGGAAAATAAAATAGATGACCTACGATCAAGATTATACTTCAAACTGGACATTAAAAACTGTAATATCTTATGTTTCACCAAGTCGTGGCTGAGCGACGACATAGATAATATAGAGCTGGCGGGATTTTACATGCACCGGCAGGACAGAGAAGCTATGTCTGGTAAAAACGAGGGGCCGGGGGTGTGTGTCTATTTGTCAATAACAGCTGGCGCGCAATGTCTAATATTAAAGAGGTCTTGAGGTATTGCTCGCCTGAAATAGAGTACTTTATGATAAGCTGTAGACCACACTATCTACCAAGAGAGTTCTCATCTATATTATTCATAGCCTTCTATTTACCATCGTAACTGATGCTCGCACTAAGACTGCACTCAACAAGCTGTACAAGGCCATTAGCAAACAAGAAAATGCTCATCCAGAAGCGGCACACCTAGTGGCCGGGGGCTTTAATGTAGGCAAACTTAATTCCGTTTTACCTCATTTCTACCAGCATGTCACGTGCCACCAGAGGAAAACAACTCTAGACTACTTTTACTCCACACACAGAGATGCATACAAAGCTCTCCCCCATCCTTCATTTGGCAAATCTGACTATAATTCTATCCTCCTGATTCCTGCTTACAAGCAAAAACTGAAGCAGGAAGTATCAGTGACTTGCTCAGTACAGAAGTGGTCAGATGGCGCGGATGCTACGTTACAGGACTATTTTGCTAACACAGACTGGAATATGTTCAGGGATTCATAAAATGGCATTGAGGAGTATACCACCTCAGTCTGCTTCATCAATAAGTGCATTGACGACGTCGTCCGACGTCCCGTACGTACATATTCCAACCAGAACCATGGATTACAGGCAGTATCTGCAATGAGCTAAAGGCTATAGCTGCCGCTGTAAAGGAGCGGGTCTCTAATCTGGACACTTATAAGAAATCCCGCTATGCCCTATAATGGACCATCAAACAAGCAAAGCGTAGATACAGGATTAAGATTGAATCCTACCACACTGGCTCTGATGCTCATCGGAGGTAGCAGGCCTTGAAAACTATTACGGACTACAAAGTGAAACCCAGCTGTGAGCTGCACAGTGACGCAAGCCTACCAGACAAGCTAAATGCCTTTAATGCTCGCTTCAAGGCAAGCAACACTGAAGCATGCATGAGAGCACCAATGGTTCTGGACGACTGTGTGATAAATTTCTCAGTAGCCGATGAGCTAGACCTTTAAGCAGATAAACATTCACAAAGCCGCAGGGCCAGACATATTATCAGGACGTGTGCTCAAAGCATGCACAGACCAACTGGCAAGTGTCTTCAATGACATTTTCAACCTCTCCCTGACCGAGTCTGTAATACCTACATGTTTCAAGCAGACCACCATAGCCCATGTGTCCAAGGAAGCGAAGGTAACCTGCCAAAATGATTACCGCCCTCATAGCACTCACTTTGGTAGCCATGAAGTGCTTTGAAAGGCTGGTCATGGCTCACAACAACAGCATCCTCCCGCGTTAACCCTCGCAAGGCTGCTGGCCCAGACGGCATCCCTAGCCGCATCCTCAGAGCATGCACAGACCAGCTGGCTGGTGTGTTTACGGACATATTTAATCGCTCCCTATCCCAGTCTGCTGTCCCCACATGCTTCAAGATGGCCACCATTGTTCCTGTACCCAAGAAGGCAAATATAACTGAACTAAATGACTACCGCCCGTAGCACTCACTTCTGTCATCATCAAGTGCTTTGGGAGACTAGTCAAGGATCATATCACCTCCTCCTTACCAGCCACCCTAGACCCACTTCAGTTTGCATTCCTGCCCCATCAGATCCACAGATGATGCAATCCACTCTGCCCTTTCCCACCTGGACAAAAGGAACACCTATGTAAGAATGCTGTTCATTGACTACAGCTCAGCATAGACAAAGGAGCTGATCGAGGACTACAGGAAAAGGTGGGCCGATCAGGCCCCCATTAACATTGATGAGCTGTAGTGAAGCAGGTCGAGAGTTTCAAGTTCCTTGGTGTCCACATCACCAATGAACTTTCATGGTCCAAACACAGCAAGACAGTCATGAAGAGGGCACGACAACACCTTTTCGCCCTTTGGAGACTGAAAAGATTTGGCATAGGTCCCCAGATCCTCAAAAAGTTTACAGTTGCACCATTGAGAACATCCTGACCGGTTGCATCACCGCCTGGCACGGTAACTGCTCACCATCTGACCCTAAGGTGCCACAGAGGGTAGTGCGTATGGCCCAGTACATCACCGGGGTCAAGCTTCCTGCCATCCAGGACCTATATACCAGTGTCAGAGGAAAGCCCAAAAATGCTCAAATACTCCAATACCACACGGCAAGCGATACTGGAGTGCCAGGTCTAGGACCAAAAGGCTCCTTAACAGCTTCTACCCCAAGCCATAAGACTGCTGAACAATTAATCAAATGGTCACCAGATTATTTGCATTGACACTCCTCCCCCTTTAGTTTTTACACTCCTGCTACTCACTGTTTATTATCTATTCGTCATAACTTCACTCACTTTGGTAGCCATGAAGTGCTTTGAAAGGCTGCTTTGAAAGGCTTAACCCCTATGTGCAAATTACTTCGACTAAGCTGTACCCCCGCACATTGACTCGGGTACCTGTACCCCCAGTATATAGCCTCGTTATTCTTATTTTTTTTGTGTTACTTTTTATAATTTTTTACTTTAGTTTAATTTGGTAAATATTTTCTTAACTCGTTCTTGAACTGCACTGTTGGTTAAGGGCTTATAAGTAAGCATTTTACGTTAAGGTCTACACATGATGTATTCGGTGCAGGTGAAAATTTACATTTGATTTGATTTGTAGGAGAGGATCTTCAGTTCCACCGAGTACAGAGGGTCAAAGGGGGCCGCACACAGGGTGTCCAAATCCAGCTCCAAGAACCCCTTTGGGCGCAATAGTTTTAGAGACCGGCCTGAGACAACGTTCTTGGCACCAGAACTCAAAACGCTTGCCACTTATATGCATACAACCCTCTCGTGGAGGGTGCACTTGTGGACTAAATGGTAGCAATAACATTCAGAGGTAAACCTCTAGCCCTCTTAGGGGCAAGTCACGTTGGAACCAAATATCCGGCCTTGCATGCCAAACCTGCCCGTTCGCCTGGAATGGCAGGTCCCTGTACGCCGGGAGTGGCCACGGGTCCCCGCCTAAAAGGTGAATGATCTCCGTGAATCAAGGTTGCCTGGGCCAACGGGTAGCCTCCCGGCGGAACCTCTCCAACGTGGGCTGAATCACAACCACTGGTGGAAACGCAGAACACAGGGTCCGAGGCCACTGGTGCGCCAGAGCGTCTGTTCCCAACGGGGCACTCAGGTCTCTCATTGACAAAAATAGATGACACTCCGGGTTTTCTCGAGCTACGTAAAGATCTAAGTTGGTGCTGCCGAACCGCTCTCATTTTTGGACAACCATCTGGGGTATAGTCTCCACTCCTTGGATAGCATATGGAATAGCCGCATCAATAATATTCCCAGAGGAATGACCACTATCATAGAAGCCATCATCCCCAGGAACTGATTGAAAATGTACCGTGCTCCGCAACCAAAATTGGGCCAAGCAGAGCTGGAATGGGACACCGTTTCTGGGGAAAGAAAAGTGTGATTTATGCATGAGTCTAACTCGAGATCAAGGATTGGAATGCACTGCAATGGGGTTGGACAGTGCTTTTTCTAGTTTACAATAAAACCTAGAGAATGAACATGGGACACTATCCTCGATGTTTGTAACACCGCTTGTCCCTTGACTCTGCTACTATCAGCCAATCCACCGTCCAGATAGGCCAACACCCTCAGCCCCTGACCCCTCATGGGTCCCAGAGCTGCCTCCACTACCTTTGAAAAGATGTGAGTAGAGACGAACAAAACGAATGGGAAGACCAAATATTTTAGGCTATTGCCTTATAATGGAGCCTCAGGAACTTTCTGTAACTAGGGAACTAAGTGCTGGAACTAAGTGCTTTTCATCACTAAAGAAACACCGGGAGCCATCCAGAGACACCAAGTCGTCATCCGAACCTGGGCCCTGTATGTCACCTTGGGAGACCGAACCAGCCAGCTCACCATCTCCTTGCTGGGAGGCTAGTTCCAGCTGTTCCAACCACATCCCCAAGTCCCTCTTCACTTCCCGCACCTCAAGGTACTGGCGTCCAGGAAAGGAAAGTACCCATCGGTAACTCCAAGCTTCCTCAAGAATGCTGCACATCTTTCCATGGAGTTTGCATGCAGCATGTGGCAATGCGCACACGGACTGGTTCAAACGAGGGCCGCCTGGGCGTGCTCCAAGTTGAGATGAACTACACATATATCACCTGTGGAAGGCAGGGCTTCCAGCAAGATGCAGATTTCAAACGAAGTCGCAAGAGTGCGACTCCCCCATAATGTGTTGTACCGAAGTTGACTGACTGAAAGGGAACTCGCAAAGTATAGGTTGTTCCTGAGAAATGAACATCAGTTATTAGAAAGTCTGTGTGTGGACGTTGGGCTTGTCTTATTCACTTATTGTGTTATTATTCTTGAAATTTATATCTGGATGCCCAGTGAGGTATGGCAGCCAACATGTTCTTTTTTGTTGTTTTTTAACCTTTATTTAACCAGGCAAGTCAGTTAAGAACAAATTCTTATTTTCAATGACGGCCTGGGAACAGTGGGTGAACTGCCTGTTCAGGGGCAGAACGACAGATTTGTACCTTGTCAGCTCGGGGGTTTGAACTCGCAATCTTCCGGTTACTAGTCCAACGCTCTAACCACTAGGCTACCCTGCCGCCCCAATTGTACCATTGTCAGCATCATTCTCTAGGAAGCTATGAGAGGCTATGATTACTGCTGTGGATATTGGCTTCGGCTCAAAAGGGAACGAGGTAGACTAATGCTGCCAGAGTCAGTGACCCAAAGTCCTCAGGTAAGTCTTCTGTTAGGAGCTTGTCTCTGCGTGTGTGTGTGAATGTGTGTACACTACGTTTGTGTGTGTGCATCCATGAATGTGTCCATGTTCACATCCTCTTGACCCAACAGCACCTTTACTGTGTCCAACTACAGTACTAGCAATGATTGACAGTCCAGGACTTGTGCAGCGATAACTCTTGTAACCACGATAATTGGCTCACTCCATCCTCTCTCCTTCAGTCATGATTTGGTCTTGAGCAGTGGTGTAAAGTACTTAAGTAAAAATACTTTAAAGTTCTACTGAAATCATTTTTTTGGGTCATCTGTACTTTACTTTAGTATTTATGTTTTTGACAACTTTTACTGTTACTTCACTACATTCCTAAAGAAAATGTACTTTTTCCTGCATCCATTTTCCCTGACACCCAAAAGTACTCGTTACATTTTGAATGCTTAGCAGGACAGGAAAATGGTCCAATACACACACTTATCAAGAGAACATCCCTGGTTATCCCTACTGCCTCCGTCTAAGTGTTGGAGTGTGCCCCTGGCTGTCCGTAAAAAAAAAACAAGACAATTGTACCGTCTGGTTTGCTTAATATAAGGTATTTGAAATGATTTATACTTTTACTTTGATGCTTTAGTATATTGTAGCAATTACATTTACTTTTGATATTTATGTATATTTAAAACCAAATACTTTTACTCAAGTAATATTTTACTAGGCGACTATCACTTTTACTTGAGTCATTATCTATTAAGGTATCTTTGCTTTTACTTAAATATGACACATGGGTACTTTTAAGGATATTATGTTGTTGTCAGGAAACTGATCAACACTTTGGTTTGGTTTCCATGTCGTGGCGGGAACAATGCCTGCAGACTTCAAGAAGCTGCTGGAAAAAAGGATGGGTCAACTCTTACTATTAGTGTGTTCTCTAGTTTTGGCTGCATGAATAATAATGACCAAATATCTTGATAATAAAATATGTGGATATCCTTTTGTTCATAATTTCAACCCAAACTGAAATGAATCTCACATGTTAAAAATGTTGTAGCTTATCCATTCAGATTGTCAAAATGATAATACCATAAGGACGGCAAATTTCAATGTTAAAATGTTCAACTTTCAATGTTAGCATGACTATTACTGTACCTGATATGGTTATTGAATAGCAGGTACAAATCTTGCATTGACTTTACAGGACACTAGAATAGTCAAAGAGCCTGTGTGAGGTAGATGGAATCCGTCCCACCCAGGTACTGGTGTGGGTTTCTGTGATCTCATTCTAATAAGATGTACTTTATTGACTTAGCTTTACGGTTATTGATACCTATCGTTTTGCCAAAGCATCACAGTGCAATGCTTTTAAACTAATACCAGGCTGAATACGATTGCTTCTCCCTAGAGGGACTGAGCATTACAGTACCCTACCCACCCAACAAGCTCTCACAGTCTCACATCAGAATTAGAAATTCATCCATGTTTCTCAAACGTCAAATTTCAAACTGTTTTAAGGTTAAGTTTAGGCATTAACTCAGATTTTTTAAAGGTTAGGGTTACATTTAGGCATTACCTCCAAAATCCTAAGGTTAGGCATTAAGGGTTAAGGTTTCGGATAAGTTTAAAACAAAAATATGAAAAATTACTTTCTATCGCTGGATTCAAACGTGCAACCAGTGTCATGACTTCTGCCGAAGTTGGCTCCCCTGCCTGTTCGGGCGGTGCTCGGCGGTCGTCACCAATCCCTTTTTCCTTTTTCTGTTTGTTTTGTCTTATTAGTTGCACCTGTGTCCTATTATGTTTTCCTGATGGGCGTCCTTATTTAAGGCTAGGTGACCCGCCCTTGTTTTGTGCGGGATTATTCTCGTGTTACGTGTTTGTGTTATTAGGTGTGTTCGTGCTCCGGACCTGGTACCCTATGTTTTGGGTTGGTCCATATTTTTCCGCGCCCTGTGTTGTGCGCATTGTTTTTGGTGCCATATTAAAGTGCACTTCTTCCTGTGGAACTCTCTGCTCTCTGCGCCTGATTCTTCCCTCACACACCTAGTCCCCCGTGACACAGAGGCAGATGTTTTGAAGTAATTAACGTTAAGTTCAGGCATTAACTCTGATTTTCATGGTTAGGATTAAGTTTAGGCATTCAATCAAAATAGTTAAAGTAAGGTTTAAGGTTTGGGATAGGCTTAAAACAAAAATGTATTTCTATCGCTGGATTCAAACATGGAACATTTGGCAGAAGAGTCAGATGTTTACACCCCATCCACCATCCACTTTTTCCAAATGTGGTTGTGTAACACCCTGAATTTAAAATGAATTAAATGTAGACTTTTTTGCAATAATAGTGTTTAACATGATTTGATAATTCCACTTTGGATGGTATATCAATACACCCAGTTACTACAAAGATACAGACGTCCTTCCTAACACAGTCGCCGGAGAGAAAGAAACCACTCAGGGATTTCACCATTAGGCCAATGGTGACTTTAAAACAGTTACAGAGTTTAATGGCTGTCATAGGAGAAAACTTAGGATGGATCAACAACATTACTGAGTACCAGTCTCCATACTTTCAAGCATAGTGGTGGCTGCATCATGTTATCGGTATATTTGTAATTGTTAAGGACTGGGGAGTTTTTCAGGATAAAAAAAGAAACAGAATGGAGCTAAAATTCACCTTTCAGCAGGACAATAACCTAAAACACAAGGCCAAAACAACACTGGAATGTTCCTGAGTGGCCGAGTTACAGTTTTGACTTAAATCTCCTTGAAAATATACGGTAAGACCTGAAAATGGTTATTTAGCAATTAACAACAACCAGAATAATGGGCAAATTTAAAAAAAATAAAATAAAATAATGTTGCACAATCCAGGTGTGAAAAGCTCTTTAAGCGTCTTATCTAGAAAGACTCACAGCTATAATCGCTGCCAAATGTGCTTCAGTGAAGTATTGACTCAGGGGTGTGAATACTTATGTAAATGAGATATGTCTGTATTTAATTTCAATACAAAATATGTTTTCACTTTTTCATTAGAAAAAAAGTATTGTGTGTAGATGGGTGAGAGAAAAAAAGGTGTAAAACATGTTTAATTCATGTTGTAGCACAAAGAAACATTTTAATAAGTTAAGGAGTATGAATCCTTTCTGAAGACACCGTTGTTCCATTGGACATATCATTTGAAATGCTTCCGTTGAACTAAAACCAATTGCCTCTGCAAAGCATTTTTTTCACACTGAACCACAATGTAATTCACTTGCCTTACAATAACATGGGTCTGTTTCTTATCTCGATAATAGAGTTGGAGATTTCAAGCTGTCTGGAATGGAGACCATTATCAAACCTCTTATTAACTGGTCTCGAAATAGCTCCATTTTTATGGCAGCAATAAACTATTTGACAGGACTGGCCCATATAACAAACATAACCTTTCTGGATAAACAGAAATCTTATTTTCTCTGGGACAAAGTAAAACATTTTGGGCTGGCTCATCAGCTGTTGAATGAGGAAGAGAGGATGGCTGGGGTAATGGGATCCAGACGGTATTGCTGATATAAAAGGCAGGTAAATTTAGATGAGACTAGGCCATTAAAACAAGCAGCAGCAGCTACCCTTTTCAATAGGAGTAGTCAAACATAGACTTAGACCAGACCCATTCATAAAATGAATGGAGGACAAGCCTCAAGCAAACTCTGTAATTTCCTTAAAAGTAAATTTGATTACAGTGGAATTAAATGTGATGAGAGCCAAACCACACGAGAGAGGCCTGGAGTCCCCACCAGCAGAGATGGTTTTCCATATAAAACCACAACAGAGCCATACAGGTCGAGCATTGATTTGATAACTGTTATTTCCTAAATCTGAATGGGATTCATGGGCTACATGTGATAAACAAACATAAAGCCAATAACACAATAGAAAAATCTGTGTACAGTGTGTGCAAATGAAGTAAAGAGGTAAGGCAATAAATAGGCCAATACTGGCAAAATAATTACAATTTAGCATTTTACACTGGAGTGATACATGTGCAGATGAGGATGTGCAAGTAGAAATACTGGTGTGCAAAACAACAGAAAAACAAAAACAAATATGGGGATGAAATGTGTGCAGCCAGCCAGACGCACACGTGCATGACACACATGCACGCACGTACACACATACAAACACAAACGGCCTATATGGTATCTCTACAGCTCTGAGACTTTTATGTGCTGAGAAGCAGTTGAGTGGATGAGGTGGGAAGCCCCAGACTGCTGCTGGTAACAGACATGTGTGAGCCACATTGAGATGGCCTTGTGCAGTTCACACTGACTGGGCTATAGCGTGGGGCAGGTTCACAGGGGTCAGCCTGCGGAAGTGCTCTGTTTACTCTGCAAAGCCACACGGCTGCCAGGGTGAGACTCACAGATCTCTCAGAGTTCTGTTTAGGAGAAAATAGAAAAGAGATTTTGCAGCCTGGAATTTTCCCAGAAGAGAAACCTGTCGGCACGAAACACCTAGCTACGTATGTAACAGTGGAGGTACAGTATAACACAATACGCACAGCAAACAAGGATCTAAAGTGTGTGTGTGTGTGTGTGTGTGTGTGTGTGTGTGTGTGTGTGTGTGTGTGTGTGTGTGTGTGTGTGTGTGTGTGTGTGTGTGTGTGTGTGTGTGTGTGTGTGTGTGTGTGTGTGTGTGTGTACACAGTATTTTCTGTATGAATTCTATGCTATTTCTGGGCAGCTTCCTGGTTGCAGGACAGTAATTAATTGTCTCACAACTGTTTTTTATTTTCTCCCGGCCTCCTGTGGTGTAATTCCACACACACACAGCACAAGCTCAAATAAAAAAACACAAACTTCAGGTCAGGACCAGCCCAGTGCTGACACATCTGGCAGGCAGCGCAGAACACACAGCGCATCACTGGTCTAAACTCATCTCTAGTTAGAGTGTATTATGATTGATGTTTGAGTGAATTTATTACACTGTATTTGAGAGCATATGCATTATAAATACTTGCTACCACAAATTGTGACATACTGATTCTGAATCTTCTTGTGTGTGGACACTTAGACATTGACAATCATCTTTGTCATGTCTTTCACACACTTACATATGCACACACGGTCACATGCACGTTCGCACGACTGCATGCATACGCATGCACGCACACACACACACACACACACATACTGGCGAGGCTGTGAGCACCAGCCAGGTCTCTTGATCACTCAGCGAATCATCCATTTTACAACCGTTTTCCTTTTCATTTCCTGAGGCGATGACCCAAACTCCCAGACTGAGCCTTGTAAATGGACCAGCATGTTTTAGGGGTTTGGACTTTGGACAGGGAGCATCTAAGGCATTTGATGGCAGGATGTTTAGTAACCGGTCTAGCTCCCCAAGGAGGCCAGGAGGGTGATCGTGTCCAGATGGTTTAACTCATGGAAATAGAATTTGCCACCAGTCCACTGGAGTGACGCAGCAGTCTAAGGTACTCCATCTCAGTGCAAGAGGTGTCACTACAGTTCCTGGTTCAAATCCAGGCTGTATCACATCCGGCTGTGATTGGGCGGCGCACAATTGGCCCAAAGTCGTCCGGTTTTAGCCAGGGTAGCCTGTCATTGAAAATAAGAATTTGTTCTTAAGTGACTCGCCTAGTTAAATAAAGGTTCAATAATATTTTATATTTTTTTTAATCAAAGACCCATTAACTTGAATGGGAATTCCCGTTCTAGTAATTATATTTCTGTGATGAAGTTAAGGAAGTCTTAAATGGGAATTCCGAAGCACAACATAACGTGACTTTTGTAATCCCCTCAACCGTGATCCTCATTTACACCTATTCACTGCCTGGTCAGTTTTTGAGCCCTGTTCTAAGTCTGACTCACACACCCATCAAGGTAATGTACTGTATGCTTACAGTCTCAATGAGATCACTCTTTGATTCTAAGATAACATTACTGTATGTAGGTTAAGTAGGTTATGTTGCTATGTGAATGTTCAAGTGTATATCAAATCAAATGAAATTTGATTGGTCACATAAACATGGTTAGCAGATGTTAATGTGAGTGTAGCGAAATGCTTGGGCTTCTAGTTCAAACAGTGCAGCAATAACTAACAAGTAATCTAACAATTCCCCAACAACTACTTAATACACACAAATCTAAAGGGGTGAATGAGAATATATACATATAAATACACTGATGAGCGATGGCCGAGTGGCATAGGCAAGGTGCAATAAAATGCAGTACATACATATATGAGTGATGTAAGATACGTAAACATTATTATATTGGCATTATTTAAAGTGGCATTGTTTAAAGTGACTAGTGATCAATTTATTAAAGTGGCCAGTGATTGAGTCTCAATGTAGGCAGCAGCCTCTCTGACTTAGTGATTGCTGTTTAGCAGTCTGATGGCCTTGAGATAGAAGCTGTTTTTCAGTCTCTCGGTTCCCAGCTTTGATGTATCTGTACTGACCTCGCCTTCTGGATGGTAGCAGTGTAAACAGGCAGTGGCTCAGGTGGTTGTTGTCCTTGATGATCTTTTTGGCCGTCCTGTGACATTGTGTGCTGTAGGTGTCATGGATGGCAGGTAGTTTGCCCCCGGTGATGCGTTGTGCAGACCGCACCACCCTCTGGAGAGCCTTGTGGTTGAGGGATGTGCAGTTGCCATACCAGGCTGTGAAACAGCCCGACAGGATGCTCTCAATTGTGCATCTGTAAAAGTTTGTCAGGGTTTTAGGTGACAAACCAAATTTCTTCAGTCTCCTGAAGTTGAAGAGGCGATGTTGCGCCTTCTTCACAACACTGTCTGTGTGGGTGGACCATTTCAGTTTGTCTGTGATGTGTTCGCTGAGGAACAGTGCCTTGCGAAAGTATTCAGCCCCCTTGAACTTTGCGACCTTTTGCTACATTTCAGGCTTCAAACATAAAGATATAAAACTGTATTTTTTTGTGAAGAATCAACAACAAGTGGGACACAATCATGAAGTGGAATGACATTTATTGGATATTTCAAACTTTTTTAACAAATCAAAAACTGAAAAATTTGGCGTTCAAAATTATTCAGCCCCCTTAAGTTAATACTTTGTAGCGCCACCTTTTGCTGCGATTACAGCTGTAAGTCGCTTGGGGTATGTCTCTATCAGTTTTGCACATCGAGCGACTGAAATTGTTTCCCATTCCTCCTTGCAAAACAGCTCTAGCTCAGTGAGGTTGGATGGAGAGCATTTGTGAACAGCAGTTTTCAGTTCTTTCCACAGATTCTCGATTGGATTCAGGTCTGGACTGACTTGGCCATTCTAACACCTGGATATGTTTATTTTTGAACCATTCCATTGTAGATTTTGCTTTATTTTGGATCATTGTCTTGTTGGAAGACAAATCTCCGTCCCAGTCTCAGGTCTTTTGCAGACTCCATCAGGTTTTCTTCCAGAATGGTCCTGTATTTGGCTCCATCCATCTTCCCATCAATTTTAACCATCTTTCCTGTCCCTGCTGAAGAAAAGCAGGCCCAAACCATGATGCTGCCAACACCATGTTTGACAGTGGGTATGGTGTGGTCAGGGTGATGAGCTGTGTTGCTTTTACGCCAAACATAACGTTTTGCATTGTTGCCAAAAAGTTCAATTTTGGTTTCATCTGACCAGAGCACCTTCTTCCACATGTTTGGTGTGTCTCCCAGGTGGCTTGTGGCAAACTTTAAACGACACTTTTTATGGATATCTTTAAGAAATGGCTTTCTTCTTGCCACTCATCCATAAAGGCCAGATTTGTGCAATATACGACTGATTGTTGTCCTATGGACAGAGTCTCCCACCTCAGCTGTAGATCTCTGCAGTTCATCCAGAGTGATCATGGGCCTCTTGGCTGTATCTCTGATCAGTCTTCTCCTTGTATGAGCTGAAAGTTTAGAGGGACGGCCAGGTCTTGGTAGATTTGCAGTGGTCTGATACTCCTTCCATTTCAATATTATCGCTTGCACAGTGCTCCTTGGGATGTTTAAAGCTTGGGAAATCTTTTTGTATCCAAATCCGGCTTTAAACTTCTTCACAACAGTATCTCGGACCTGCCTGGTGTGTTCCTTGTTCTTCATGATGCTCTCTGCGCTTTTAACGGACCTCTGAGACTATCACAGTGCAGGTGCATTTATACAGAGACTTGATTACACACAGCTGGATTGTATTTATCATCATTAGTCATTTAGGTCAACATTGAGAGAGAGATCCTCACTGAACTTCTGGAGAGAGTTTGCTGCACTGAAAGTAAAGGGGCTGAATAATTTTGCACGCCCATTTTTTCAGTTTTTGATTTGTTAAAAAAGTTTGAAATATCCAATAAATGTCGTTCCACTTCATGATTGTGTCCCACTTGTTGTTGATTCTTCACAAAATATACAGTTTTATATCTTTATGTTTGATGCCTGAAATGTGGCAAAAGGTCGCAAAGTTCAAGGGGGCCGAAAACTTTCGCAAGGCACTGTACACAGCTGTGAGGATAACTGGCGAGAATTCTCTTGGGAGGTCACATAGCCGGCATTTGATTATAAGGAATTCTAGGTTGGGTGAGCAGAAGGACTTGAGTTCCTGTATGTTATGATTACACGATGAGTCATTAATCATGAAGCACACCCTTCCTCTTCCTAGAGGTGTTTATCTCTGTCGGCGCGATGCATGGAGAAGCTCGGTAGCTGAACCGATTCCGACAACATATCATGAGATAGCCTTGTTTCCGTGAAACAGAGAATGTTACAATCTCTGATGTCTCTCTGGAAGGCAACCCTTGCTTGAATTTGGTCTATTTGTTGTCAAGAGACTGGAGATTGGCGAGTAGTATACTCGGAAGCGGTGGGCGATGTGCATGTCTTCGGAGCCTGACCAGGAGGCCGCTCCGTCTGCCCCTTCTGCGGCGCCAATGTTTTGGGTCGGCATTTGGGATTAGATCCATTGACTTGGCTGGTGGTCCAAACAGAGGATCCGCTTCGGGAAAGTCGTATTCCTGGTCGTAATGTTGGTAAGTTGACGTCGCTCTTATATCCAATAGTTCTTCCCGTCTGTATGTAATAAGACTTCAGATTTCCTGGGGTAACAATGGAAGAAATAATAAAAAATAATAAAAAATACTTCATTGTATCCTAAGGACTCAATGCAAGGCGCCATCCTGCTACAGCATATACAGTTGAAGTCGGAAGTTTACGTACACTTAGGTTGGAGTCATTAATACTCGTTTTTCAACCACTCCACACATTTCTTGTTAACAAACTACAGTTTTGGCAAGTCGGTTAGGACATCTACTTGTGCATGACACAAGTCATTTATCCAATTGTTTACAGACAGATTATTTCACTTATGATTCACTGTATCACAATTCCAGTGGGTCAGAAGGTTACATACACTAAGTTGACTGGGCCAGCTTGAAAAATTTCAAAAAAACGATGCCTTGGCTTTAGAAGCTTCTGATAGGCTAATTTACATAGTTTGAGTTAATTGGAGGTGTACCTGTGGATGTATTTCAAGGCCTACCTTCAAGCTCAGTGCCTCTTTGCTTGACATCATGGGAAAGTCAAAAGAAATCAGACAAGACTTCAGAAAAAAATTGTAGACCTCCACAAGTCTAGTTCATCCTTGGGATCAATTTCCAAACGCCTGAAGGTAACACGTTCATCTGTTCAAACAATAGTATGCAAGTATAAACACCATTAGTACCCAGGAAGAAGACGGGTTCTGTCTCATAGAGATTAACGTACTTTGATGCAAGAAGTGCAAATCAATCCCAGAACAACAGCAAAGGACCTTGTGAAGATAATGGAGGAAACAGGTACAAAAGTATCTATATCCACAGTAAAACGAGTCCTATATTGACATAACCTGAAAGGCCGCTCAGCAAGGAAGAAGCCACTGCTCCAAAACCGCCATAAAAAGCCAGACTACGGTTTCAACTGCACATGGAGACTAAGATCATAGTTTTTTGGAGAAATGTCCTCTGGTCTGATGAAAGAAAAATAGAACTGGACTTCACAAAATAGATGGTATCCTGAGGGAGGAACATTTTGTGGATATATTGAAGCAACATCTCAAGACATCAGTTGGTTGTAAAATCAGTTGGTTGTAAAATGGGTCTTCCAAATTGACAATGACCCAAAGCATACTTCCAAAGTTGTGGCAAAATGGCTTAAGGACAACAAAGTCAAGGTATTGGAGTGGCCATCACAAAGCCCTGACCTCAATCCTATAGAACATTTGTGGGCAGAACTGAAAAACCGTGTGTGAGGTCTACAAACCTGACTCAGTTACATCAGGCGGAATGGGCCAGAATTCACCCAACTTATTGTGGGAAGGTTGTGGAAGGCTGCCCGAAATGTTTGACCCAAATTAAACAATTTAAAGGCAATGCTACCAAATACTAATTGAGTGTACGTAAACTTCTGACCCACCGGGAATGTGATGAAAGAAATAAAAGCTGAAATAAATCATTCTCTCTACTGTTATTCTGACATTTCACATTCTTAAAATAAAGTGGTGATCCTAACTGATCTAAAACAGGGAATTTTTACTAGGATTAAATGTCATGAATTGCGAAAAACTGAGTTTAAATGTATTTGGCTAAGGTGTATGTAAACTTCCAAATTCATTTGTATACTGTAAGTCTGTAAGTATGCGTTTAGGCCCAGTAAGTGGAATTAGGCTATAGCCTGTCAGCCACAGCAATGTATATTTAAAACAGCTCAGAAGAAGAAATTTGAGGCAATACAAGTGGCAGCAAGATTTCAGTTCGGCAGGAGCTTCGTTTTGAAATGTTTTATTGGCACACAGTAGTCAGTGTGGACATACCTATCTCCTCCAGCGCTCATTAAAGTTTAAATTACAACAGTTAAGAGCTTATAAGCCCCTCTATCGGAGCGTAACATTGAAAGTGCGACTCTCTTCGCATTCATTTCAGCCACCTTGTCGATGTCTCTCTGCCTCAGTGAGGAAAGCTTTAGATACAGAACCGCAGAGCCACAGCTGTACTTAGCTGTGCTCAGATGATAGTTATTATCAGGTTATCATCATCATCATCATCACCATCATCATCTTACTTGGTTCTGTGCAGGTGGAATCCCCATAGCACAGCCCCCCCCCCACACACACACACCTGTAGACTGAGCTGTAAGTACAACTGTGCAGTTGACTGATGCCTCCAGAGACATGAATGAGTAGCTCTCTCTGAAATGACAACCAACTTGAAGCAAGGATTGCAATTACGTCAACTTCCTGTTTTGTAATACATTTTGCACACCTCGGCATACCATCACGTTTGGGAGGAACATGAGTCCCGTGCAACACCGTTACAATAGAACCTTTGCCATTTTTCCCTAGTAAACAATTGAAATCCAGTGTTTTATACTGAATATACAATATACAGCTGACTGACAAAATAAAGGAAATCAGGGATAGAAAGAATTTTAAAAGCTGGTACTTCCACACAGGTGTATAATTAACATCCAATCATACTAAGGGTCAGGTATAAAAATGGTGGGCAGGTCCAGTTGCCCATTACTTTGACTACCAAGCCTAGAACAAGAGATCTCAGTGACTTTAAAAGAGGTGTGACTGTTGGGGTATGTTTGGCAGGTGCTTCAGTGACGAAGACTGCTCAACATGTTGATGTTTCACAATATGCTATGGCCATCTCAGTCACCACATTTCAACCCAATTAAACCCTTATGGGAGATTCTGGAGCGGTGTCTGAGACAGCGTTTTCTACCAACAACAAAAGACTTAAATGATGGAATTTCTTGTGGAAGAATGGTGTCGCATCCCTCCGACACTTGAATAATCTATGCCAAGGTGCGTTGAAGCTGTTCTGGTGGCTAGTGGTGGCCCAACGCCTTGTTAAGTCACTATGCTGGTCTTTCCTTTATTTTGTCAGTTACCTGTGTATTTACATTCATTATTTTAGACTTACGAGGACATTGAGTTATTGTATTTCATGTATTAGGACACGGCAGTGTTGGCCTATGCCTGTAAACATCAGAGAGGGAGAGAGAGAGAGAGAAGGAGGGAGGGAGGGAGGGAGGGAGGGAGGGGGGAGAGAGAGAGAGAGAGAAAGCTGAGGGAGCTGGGAGAGAGATCGACAGACGGAGCGAGAGACAGAGAGGGAGGGAGGGAGAAGGTAGAGCGAACCAACATTGTCAAAATCACATCCAGCAGGCTGTGGTTACCATGCCAAAAGCTAAACAGGCGTTTCATCGGTTTCTGGGGCTCAGATTTATATTCTGGTGCTTTGACTCTCAGGGCCATAAATCTGGGGGGTGTTAGTTAGCCTGGCTGTCCTGAAGAAGGGAGACAGGAGGCAGACAGATAGGACAACAGACCCAGGGCCTGTCCATGTCTCACACCAGACCTGGTAAACACTCACCACAGCTTTGGCTGCACCGCTACCAATAGATAAAGACCCTGGTGTGAGAACAGGCACCGGCAGGATGACTCATACCATACTGATACCACCTCAAGCCTTCAGAAAACATAGCAAGAGGTTTGCTAAGTTGCAACTCTTTTGGATTGTATATCTGCAAATGTACAGACAGCTCAGGCACCTTTATATGTTGTCCACACTTATCAGAACCACAAAGGCTTTGTTCACGGTTCTCTGGCAGAAGAGCTTCCTCAGCT
Organism: Oncorhynchus masou masou; assembly: GCF_036934945.1. NCBI lineage: Eukaryota > Metazoa > Chordata > Actinopteri > Salmoniformes > Salmonidae > Oncorhynchus > Oncorhynchus masou. Next base: position 54,025,132 of record NC_088240.1, read on the forward strand.
GAAACAATAATGGAAATCAAGACCACGCCTTCTCTCCACGCCGCAGTGTCAATATTCTGTCTGCCTCAGAAAGTTTTTTTTCCCCTTCTCATTCTCCTCCTCCTCTCCCTCTATTGTATGAATCCCCATGTGTTTGGGGAAATTAATTCTGCTTCTTATTAGACATGGCCAATGTGACCCAGGCAGTGTCATACTCTGTCTCAGCCAAGCACTATTGGGCGCCTGCCAACTAGGATGAAACCATCACTCCCAATTAGCCAATCAAAACAGGATGTTGGGTCCCTATGAAGTACCAAAAAAGTATTGTACTGTGTTCAACAAAACACGACGGTTGAGCATGTGGGTGTCTTGAAATGTTTTTCTCTCGGTAACTCAACACATGGATATGTTTTTAACACGGAGGATTGTGTGGTTTTAGAGAATAGTCAACAGTTTATCCCCTCTCAGACAACGGGGGTAATACTGACCGACACTGTTCTGAAAGCAAATGGAAAAGCTCTGCATCTCTCCATTTCAATTTTCTCTCTCTCTTTCTCTCCGTCTCACCAACAGAGGTGATGGTTTAATTTACATAAATTGTGACTCTCGTGGCACAGACTGCAGATGAGTGTCCATTCAGCAGTGAGTGGGAGCTTCCCTTTTCATTACAAACACACATTGGGACACAGAAACACTGGCCAAACAATGCCTGTGATGATAGTATTCTACTCATCCTTCAGTGTAGTACTACTCTGAATATTGTGTATTCACGTACAGATGTATGATCTTAATTTGACAAGTTTTGTCGCAGGAGTAAAATAATCCTGCAGCAGGAGGATTTGATAATAACAAAATAAAAAAAGAAACTGGAAATTAGTTTTGATAGGCTAGAGTAGAATATAGTTTAAGTGTAGCCTATGGCTGCATTTCGAATACACTTGTATTTCATAGTGGTAGTGTGCGCGTTTAGTGATTTTTGAGGTCGGTTCCATTATTGAGATCGGTTTCGGTTTCCATTATTAGAAAGTATTTTGGTCTTTTTTATTTTTTATTTTTTACTTTAAATGAATTTTAAATAATGCCATTAAATGATTTTAGAGCTTTTTAATGGTAATTCCAAATCCAAAAATAGTGAACTGTTAATTGGCAAATTCCATTCTCTCTGTCAGGCCCATGTTGGGTAGACAATAGAAAAATAGGAAATCTCTATGAATTAATTAACATTTTCAGTTGTGTATATTACTTAGTGTCACACCCTGATCTGTTTCACCTGTCTTTTTGCTTGTCTCCACCCACCACCAGGTGTCTTGAATCTCCCCTCATTATCCCCTGTGTATTTATACCTGTGTCCTCTGTCTGATGCCAGTTTGTTTTGTTTGTCAAGCCTACCAGCATTTCCCCCTTTCTTTTCCATAGTTCCTGTTTTCTAGTTTTCCCGGGTTTGACCATTCTGCCTTCCCTGACCCTGAGCCTGCCTGCCGTCATGTAACTTGCTCCACCACATTGGATTATTAACCTCTGCCTGCCCTGACCCTGAGACGGCCTGCCATTCTGTACCTTTTGGACTCAAATCTGGATTACTGAGCTCTACCTGCCCTTGACCTGTCGTTTTGCCTGCCCACTGTTCTAGTAATACACTTTTGTTACTTCGACACTATCTGCCTCTGGGTCTTCCCTAAAACATGATAGTACAAACTGGCCATGACTGACCCAGCAGACTCAGATAAGCTCCATAATGCTGTCTCCCTGCAAGGAACCAGCATTGGAGGACACGACGAGTTACTGCAATGTCTTATTGAGGGACTCCATACCCTGGCAGAACCATACCAGGCATTTGAGACATTGCTGGAGCAATTCCGCGGATTCCCCACTGGGCAGCGGGTCACATCCGTAATCTCCCAATTTACCCCAGTGTCCTGAGAACCCTGCTTACCTCCCCTGGAGTGCTACACTGGAGATTTCTCTCCCTGTGCTCCCTCATTTTCGAGCTGTAGCCTTCTTCATTCCTTTCGGGTCGCTCGAAGATAGAGTACATCATAACACTGGTGTCAGGGAGGGTACCCGCCTGGGGTATGGCGGAGTTTGTGGTGGAAGTTCGGGAAGGTGTTTGATTCTCTATTGTCCAGGAGAGAGGCTGCTTGTAAGCAGCTCTAGCTACGTCAAGACTCCCATAGTGTGGCAGACTACGCCGTGGATTTTCGCACGTTGGCGGCTGAGTGTGCCTGGAACCCGGAAGCATTGTTCAACGTGTTTCTTCACGGATTATCGGAGGTGGTCAAAGATGACCTTTTATGACCAGCTATGCTTTGACCATTCATAGCTTTGACCATTCGGATCAATGGGTGGCATCAAGAATGTAGGAGGGAGAGGGAATCTGTGCCCTGTAGCCCACGTTCACCCTCGATTCCCACCTTCTCCTTGAAGAATCCCGGAGACCCCCGAAGTCTACATGTCCGAGTGAACCCGACGTCATCAGAGTTCTCTTGGGAATCACAGAGGGCTCCCGACACTCCTCCTTTGGAGTCCAGGCACCTGGGCAGGGCTAGAGTGACTCTGGCTGAGCACTTACGCCGACTCCACATCCAGAGCTGTCTATATTGTGGAGCTCAGGGACATTTCGTAGCTACCTGCCCATTTTACTCTCCTTTTACTTGCACCTCTTTCCATGCCATCCTGCTGTGGGGGAACCAGTCAAAATCTCTCCGGGTACTGTCTGAGAGAGATTACCAGGAATTTTCTGGACGCTACCCTGGCATCGGAGCTGGGCATACCCACACAGCCCCTCTCCATTCCCATGGATGTTAGAGCGCTGGACGTGCTCTCTATAGACCGGGTCACTCACAATACCACTACCATCAACCTACGAGTGTCAGGGAACCCAAGCGAGGAAATCCAATTTATGCTGATTAAGTCTCCTAGGTTCCCGTAGTATTGGGATTCTCTTGGCTCCAGTGACACAATCCCAGCCTAGACTGGACTGCTGGAGCCATTATGGGCTGGAGCCCATTCTGCCACGCTCATTGTCTGAAGTCAGCACAGCCTGCCCTGGGACGTCTTACTGTGGACTCGGAGGTTGCCCCGGACCTCTCGCGGAGTACCAGGACCTCCGGGAGGTGTTCAGTAAGGCCCGGGCCAATTCACTTCTGCCGCACCGACCCTATGACTGTGGGATTGACCTTCTCCCACGCACCACTCCACCCCGGGATAACTGTACTCTCTGTGGGGCCTGTAGACCAAGACTCTGGAGACCTACATTGAGGACTCACTAGCTGCAGGGTTCATCCGTCCTTCTGCCTCCCCGCCGCTGGCGCAGGGTTCTTTTGGAAAAGAAGGACAAAACCCGTGTATCGACTACTGAGGCCTCAACGACATCACGGTGAAGAACCCCTACTAGCTACCACTCCTTGCCTCGGCCTTCGAGCCACTCCAGGGGGCCACCATGTTCTCCAAGCTGGACCTATAGAACACCTAACACCTGGTGCGGGTACGGGAAGGGGATGAGTGGAAGACTGCCTTCAACATGGCCAGTGGTCACTACGAGTATCTGTCATGCCATTTGGGCTAACCAAATCAAATCAAATTTATTTGTCACATACACATGGTTAGCAGATGTTAATGCGAGTGTAGCGAAATGCTTGTGCTTCTAGTTCCGACAATGCAGTAATAACCAACGAGTAATCTAACATAACAATTCCAAAACTACTACCTTATACACACAAGTGTAAAGGGATAAAGAATATGTACATAAAGGTATATGAATGAGTGATGGTACAGAACGGCATAGGCAAGATGCAGTAGATGGTATCGAGTGCAGTATATACATATGAGATGAGTAATGTAGGGTATGTAAACAAAAGTGGCATAGTTTAAAGTGGCTAGTGATACTTGTATTACATAAAGATGCAGTAGATGATATAGAGTACACTATATACATATGAGATTAGTAATGTAGGGTATGTAAACATTATATTAAGTAGCATTGTTTAAAGTGGCTAGTGACATATTTTACTTAAATTTACATCAATTCCCATTATTAAAGTGGCTGGAGTTGAGTCAGTCTGTTGGCAGCAGCCACTCAATGTTAGTGGTGGCTGTTTAACAGTCTGATGGCCTTGAGATAGAAGCTGTTGTTCAGTCTCTCTGTCCCTGCTTTAATGCACCTGTACTGACCTCGCCTTCTGGATGATAGTGGAGTGAACAGGCAGTGGCTCGGGTGGTTGTTGTCCTTGATGATATTTATGGCCTTCCTGTGACATCGGGTGGTGTAGGTCGCCAAGGCTTTCGACTCTGTCAATATCCATAATCTTATCGGCAGACTCAGTAGCCTATGTTTTTCTAATGACTGCCTTGCCTGGTTCACCAACTACTTTGCAGCCAGAGTTCAGTGTGTCAAATCGGAGGGCATGTTGTCCGGACCTCTGGCAGTCTCTATGGGGGTACCACAGGGATCAATTCTCGGGCCGACTCTCTTTTCTGTATTTATCAATGATGTTGCTCTTGCTGCGGGCAATTCCCTGATCCACCTCTACGCAGACGACACCATTCTGTATACTTCTGGCCCTTCCTTGGACACTGTGCTATCTAACCTCCAAACGAGCTTCAATGCCATACAACACTCCTTCCGTGGCCTCCAACTGCTCTTAAACGCTAGTAAAACCAAATGCATGCTTTTCAACCGTTTGCTGCCTGCACCCGCATGCCCGACTAGCATCAACACCCTGGATGGTTCCGACCTAGAATATGTGGACATCTATAAGTACCTAGGTGTCTGGCTAGACTGCAAACTCTCCTTCCAGACTCATATCAAACATCTCCAATCCAAAATCAAATCTAGACTCGGCTTTCTATTTCGCAACAAAGCCTCCTTCACTCACACCGCAAAACTTACCCTCATAAAACTGACTATCCTACCGATCCTCGACTTCGGCGATGTCATCTACAAAATTGCTTCCAATACTCTACTCAGCAAACTGGATGCAGTTTATCACAGTGCCATCTGTTTTGTTACTAAAGCACCTTATACCACCCACCACTGCAACCTGAATGCTCTAGTCGGCTGGCCCTCGCTACATGTTCGTCACCAGACCCACTGGCACCAGGTCATCTACAAGTCTATGCTAGGTAAAGCTACGCCTTATCTCAGTTCACTGGTCACGATGATAACACCCACCCGTAGCACGCGCTCCAGCAGATGTATCTCACTGATCATCCCTAAAGCCAAAACCTTATTTGGCCGCCTTTCCTTCCAGTTCTCTGTTGCCTGTGACTGGAACGAATTGCAAAAATCTCTGAAGTTGGAGACTTTTATCTCCCTCACCAACTTTACATCTGCTATCTGAGCAGCTAACTGATCGCTGCAGCTGTACATAGTCCATCGGTATATAGCCCACCTAATTTACCTACCTCATCCCCTTACTGTTTTTATTTTATTTACTTTTCTGCTCTTTTGCACACCAGTATCTCTATCTGCACATGTTCATCTGATCATTGATCACTCCAGTGTTAATCTGCTAATTGTAATTATTCACTCCTATGACCTATTTATTGCCTACCTCCTCATGCCTTTTGCACACAATGTATATAGATTATTTTTTTCTACTATGTTATTCACTTGTTCATTGTTTACTCCATGTGTAACTCGTGTTGTTGTCTGTTCACACTGATGCTTTATCTTGGCCAGGCTTCATTGCAAATGAGAACTTGTTCTCAACTAGCCTACCGATAAACTCTGCTAAAATGTAAAAACATCAGGCTCATGCCCTTTGTCTCCTGTGTCACAGTGTGCAAAGCTGGCATAAAGTGCCAGCCCGGTCCCTCTATGAAGAATCTCAAATATAACATATATTTAGATTTGTTTAACACTTTTTTGGTTACTACTTGATTCCATATATGTTATTTCATAGTTTTGAAGAAAGACCCTGGAATGAGTAAGTGTGTCCAAACTTTTGACTGCTGCCGTGTATACTGCCTGCTCATATATATATATCTCAGCTTTCGCTGCCTCCAGCATCTATCTTGTGGTATTTAATCTATATACAATAACAGTTGTTTACATTTACATTTACATTACATTCCAGTCATTTCCGCCCTTGTCCAGGAGTCCTACAAATTGGTGAATTCACCTTATGACATCCAGTGGAATGCCACTTTACAATAGTGCATCTAAATCATTTAAGGGGGGGGTGGGGATTCTTTATCCTATCCTAGGTATTCCTCTGAGAGGTGGGGTTTCAGGTGTCTCCGGAAGGTGGTGATTGACTACGCTGTTCATCCTTTTAGGGAGTTTGAACTGAGCACTAAATACAAAGTAACAAAAGAGAACAACTGAAACAGTTTTGACTGGGCTGAGCGGGAACTGTACTTCCTCAGTGGTAGAAAACAATCAGGCCACAAAGGTGGATGAAAACAGTGCCCTAAATTTGGTGTAGGGCCTGATCAGAGCCTGGAGGTACTATTGACAGTTCCCCTCACAGATCCGTAGGCAAGCACCATGGTCAAATCATGAAAAGCTTCAACTGGAAGCCAGTGGAACTCACGGAGGAGCCATGACGTAAGAACTTGGGAATAATGAAACACCATACACATCAACGTTCTGGATGAGTTGTAGGGGTTTAATGGCACAAGATAGGGAGCCCAGCCAACATATGCAGTAATCCAGACGGGAGATGACAAGTGCCTGGATTAGGACCTGCGCCGCTTCCTGTGTGAGGCAGGGTCGTATCTGCGGATGTTGTAGAGCATAACCTACCAGGAAAGTTTGGACACCGCCTTGATGTTATTGAGAACGACAGGGTGTTGTCCAGGATCATGAAATAACATCTGGGAGGAAGCGCTCTGGGAGGAGGACACAATGGAGTTGTCAACCGTAGTAATCATGGAACGGGCAGTCCTTCCCCGGGAGGAAGAGCAGCTCCGTTATGCCGAGATTCAGCTTGAGGTGGTGATCTGTCATCCACTCTGATATGTCTGCCAGACATGCACATTGGACACCTGGAGATCAGAAGGGGGAAAGTGAGAATTTTTATTTTTTTATTTTTTTATTTAGCAATGATAGGAGAGACCATCTGAGGTTATGACAGAGCCAAGTGACATGGTGTATAGTGAGAACAGGACAGGGCCAAGAACAGAGCCCTGGGGGACACCAGTGGTGAATAACATAGTGAGGAGAAAGATTATCTATACGCCATTGGTAGGAAAGGCATGTCAGGAGGGAGGCAATAAGCGTGGGCCGCCGGAGTGATGCCCAATTCGGAGAGGGTGGACACTGGAGTGATCTGATGGTTCAGTATGAAGGCAGCAGATAGGTCTAGGTGGATGAGAGCAGAGGAGTAAATAAAATAAAAACAGTAAGGGGATGAGGTAGGTAAATTAGGTGGGCTATATACCAGGACTATTTCGGTTAGCTGCTCAGATAGCAGATGTTTAAAGTTGGTGAGGGAGATACTAGTCTTGAAACTTCTGACTGATTTTTCAAGAAGGTCAGTCTGAGAGAGATAGCGGGAGAACTGGAAGGAAGGCACGTTCAAGAGTTTTGGAGAGAAAAGAATGAAGGGATACTGGTCTGTAGTTGTTGACATCGGAGGGATCGAGTGTGAGGTTTTTTCAGAAGGGGTAGTTTTCCTTGAAGACGGAAGGGACCTGGTAGCCAGCGGTCAGGGATGAGTTGATGAGCGAGGTGAGGTAAGGGAGAAGGTTCCGGAAATGGTCTGGAGAAGAGAGGAGGGGATAGGGTCAAGCGGGCAGGTTGTTGGGCGGCCGGCCGTCACAAAACAGATTTCATCTGTGATAAGGGGAGCAGGTCAGTTTGCACAGAGTAGGGCAGTGTGAGCAGAAGCAATTTTGTAGTTTGACTTAGCAAACGAGGATCGGAGGATAGTCAGTTTTATCTGCAGAGGAGGGTAAGTTTTGCGGTGGGAGGAAGGAGGCTTCAGGAGGGAGGAGAAGGTGGCAAAGATTTGGGTTGGAGGCAGATGCTTGGAATTTAGAGTGGTAGAAAGTGGCTTTAGCAGCAGAGACAGAGGAGGAAAATGTAGAGAGGAGGGAGTGAAGGATGCCAGGTCCGATGATAGTCGGGCATTCCTCCAGGCCGCAAACGGCTGAAAAGCCTGCATTCTGTGAGCTCGCAATGAGTCAGTTCGAGCCACGGAGCGGGAGTGGGAGGACCGAAGCCGTTTGGAGGATAGGGGACATAGAGTGTCAAAGGATGCAGAAAGGGAAGAGAGGAGGGTTGAGGAAGCAGAATCAGGAGATAGGTTGGAGAAGGTATGAGCAGAGGGAAGAGATGATAGGATGGAAGAGGAGAGAGTCGGGGGAGAAGATCGAAGGTTGGGACGGCCCCATAGTAGGGCCAGAGGTGGACAAAATGCCCTCCGATGAGGGGAGTTGCGAGTGGAAGAACAGCATCTAGTGACAGACTGAACTCTGGATACAAGGTAGTGGTGGAGACAGGAAGGGAGTCATTGAAAAATGAGGCTAGTGGAAGAACAGCCTAGTAAAGAATATGGATATTGACAGAGTGCCTGCCTTGTGAGTAGGGGGAACCACCCGAGGTCAGAGGAAGGAGTGGAAAGAAGGATCAGAGAGGAATGAGTCAAAGGTAGACGTGGGGAGGTTAACTATCATCCAGGACTGTGAGAGGTGAGCCGTCCTCAGGAAAGGAGCTTATCAAGGATGAACAAGCTCATTGATGAATCTCGAGGAACCTGGAGGGCTGATAAATGATAAGGATGTTAAGCTTGAAAGTGGCTGTAACTGTGACAGCATGGAATTCAAAGGAGCCATAGACTTTAATAATGGGAATTGGTAAAAGTAAAATACGTCACTAGCCACTTGGGACAATGAGGATATAATGCCACCACCCCGCTGACCATTACTCATCTCAGAATGTATATGTATATAGTGTACTCTATATCATCTACTGCATCTGTAATACATGTGTGGTAGCCACTTTAAACTATGGGACTTTGGGAGGCATAGGCTGACATGAACTCATCTCATAGGCATATCTGCAGTTCCAGAGGCTACCACCTGGAACTTCCATGCGTGGTTCTGCGCGCTGGGACCACCAGCACTGGCCTGGCCACGGGGAGCATTCAACCAGGTAAGGTTGGGCAGGCTCAGTGCTCGAGAGCTCCAGTGCGCCTTCACGGTCTGGTCTATCCGGTGCCACCTCCACGCACCATCCCTCCGGTAGCAGCCCCCCGCACCAGGCTGTCTCTCCGTCTCCTCCCTACAGGTGCTCCAGACTGTCCAGCGCTGCCAGAGTCTCCCGTCTGTCCTGAGCTGCCAGAGTCTCCCGTCTGTCAGGAGTCGCCAGTCAGCCAGGAGCTGCCAGAGCCGCCAGTCAGCCAGGAGCTGCCAGAGCCGCCAGTCAGCCAGGAGCTGCCAGAGCAGCCAGTCAGCCAGGAGCTGCCAGAGCCGCCAGTCAGCCAGGAGCTGCAAGAGCCGCCAGTCAGCCAGGGGCTGCCGGAGCCGTCAGTCAGCCAGGAACTGCCAGAATCGCCCTTCACTCCAGAGCTGCCGGAGACTCCCGCCTGTCCGGCGCTGCCGGAGTCTCCCACCTGTCCGGATTGCCAGAGTCTCCCTCCAGTCCAGAGGCGCCAGAACCGGCCGTCAGTCCAGAGCAGCCACTCACTCCAGACTCAACCATCAGTCCAGTGGTGTCCTCTAGTCCGGGATCGGTGGGGAGGGTTCCCGCTCCAGAGACATTATGTAAGTGGGCCGAGTCAGAAGTGGAGCTGGGTCCACGAAGACAGAAAGACAACTCGGAGTTATGCCCACCCAGACCCTCCCATATAGGTTTAGGTTTTGCGGCCGTAATAGTTTTACAGTGCTGGTACTGTCACGTTCTATTATTTCTTTGTTTTAGTATGGTCAGGGTGTGAGTTGGGTGGGTTGTCTATGTTCGTTTTTTTATGATTAGCTATTTCTGTGTTTGGCCTGGTATGGATCTCAATCAGAGGCAGCTGTCAATCGTTGTCCCTGATTGAGAACCATATTTAGGTAGCCTGTTTTCTATTGTGTTTCTTGGGGGATTTTTTTCTATTTTCTGTTTAGTGTGTGTTGCACCTGACGGAGCTGTTTCAGTTGTTCTCTTTTGTTACTTTGTATTTAGTGTTCAGTTTATTAAAAGGATGAACACTTACCAAGCTGCGCATTGGTCTGACATTTCTTACTCCTCGTCAGAGGAGGACAAAGACGAACGTTACAAGTAGGACGTTTATTCTGTCTGGTGCTTTAGGACTTGAATGAGCGAGAGTGATAGAAAACTGTGGGTTTTCAGCGAATGTGTGTAAATCACAAGGCTCATTTGAATTTCCTGTGGCACAGGAAAATTCTCAGTAACAGAGAGATCAAATTAAGATACCTCACTTATGTTGTACTGAAAGACGCATCTAATGATTTATAGCGTAAGCTATCCTTAGCTTTCAGAAATAAAAAAACATCAGAAATATAAGAGAAAACGTGAGGACAGAAAATACGTTCTTCATATCCACGATTCATGAAATGATGAGCTGTCACAATGATCATATGATGACATGACAGATAAATAGGCCTGGGAAAATTCAAATGGGAACGTTACAAACTACCTGATTGATCTAGAAATCCCTGATTGAGATCAGCAAACAGAGAGACTTTGGGGTTATGGTGTTTGATCACTAATGTGATCACAATCTGAAAGGGAATCTTTTATTAGCCCCATCACACATTGATACACCTGCTGGTAGCGACTGGCACAAGTATTACTTCCACCCGATTATTACCCTGATTTGTGCTAATGTGTTCACGCTTTAGTCACTCACTGACTACCACTGAGAGAGAAGGAGGGATGGTAGAGAGGAGAGAGAGCGAGCAGGAAAGGAAAGGAGAGGAGCAGGCTAAGGACTGTGGGATAAAGCACAGCTATTGAGAGGTCATCCAATGAGGTTAGACAAATAGGTCTACTACCGCTGTAGACAGACAGGCAGTTCTGAGATGGACCAGAGGGAGGGATGACTCAGGAGAGAACGGTCAGACGGTCATGGTCAAGGCCTTGGAACCAGACTCAATCCCCTGGAGAGACAACTCAAACACACGCACGCATGCACGCACGCACGCACGCACACGCACACACACACACACACACACACACACACACACACACACACACACACACACACACACACACACACACACACACACACACACACACACACACACACACACACACACACACACACACATTTACAAAGCCCTTTTACATCAACAGATGTCACAGAGTGCTTATACAGAAACCCAGCCTAAAACACCAAACATCAAGCAATGCAGATGTAGAAGCACAGTGGCTAGGAAAAACACCCCAGAAAGGCAGAAACCTAGGAAAAAACCTAGAGAGGAGCCAGGCTCTGAGGGGTAGCCAGTCCTCTTCTGGCTGTGCCGAGATTATAAGAGTATATGGCCATTAGGGCCAGATAGTCCTTCAAGATGTTCAAACATTCATAGATGACCAGCATGGTCAAATATTAATCACAGTGGTTTTAGAAGGTGCAACAGATCAGCACCTCAGGAGTAAATGTCAGTTGGCTTTTTAGCCGAGCATTCAGAGGTCAAGACAGCAATTGCGGTAGAGAGGGAGGTAGAAAGAGAGAGCAAAAGAGAGAGATGGAGAGGGAGAAGGAAAGAGAGTGTCGAAAACAGCAGGCTCAAAACAAGGTAGCACGTCCGATGAACAGATCAGGGTTCCAGAGCCACAGGCAGAAAAGTTAAAACTGGAGCAGCAGCATGACCAGGTGGACTGGGGACTGGGACAGCCAGTATTCATCAGGCCAGGTAGTCCTGAGGCATGGTCCTAGGGCTCAGGTCCTCCGGGAAGGGAGTGAGAGATGGGGGAATTAGAGGGATCATACTTAAGTTCATACAGGACACCAGATAGACAGGAGAACTTCACCAGATAGGACAGACTGACCCTAGTCCCCCAGCACAGACAATCGCAGCATAGATACTGGAGGCTGAGACAAGGGGGGGTTGGGAGACACTGTGGCCCTGTCCGACGATACCCTCGGACAGGAACAACCAGGCAGGATATAACCCCACCCACGTTGCCAAAGCACAGCCCCCACACCACTAGAGGGATATCAACAGACCACCAACTTACTACCTCGAGAGAAAGCTCAGTATAGCCCACGAAGTTCTCCTCCACCACCCGAGCCCGAGGGGACGTAAAACTGGACAAGAAGATCAGAACCTACTCAAGTCGAGTATAGCGGGGAAAAAAGCATGGCACGACTTGACGCACCCCTCTGTAGGGGAGGCATCGAAGAGCTCTAGTAAGACAGTGACTCATCCCCTGTAATAGGGTCAAAGGCAGAAAATCCCAGTGGAAAGGGGAGCCAGCCAGGCAGAGACAGCACGGGCGGTTCGTCACTCCAGTGCCTTGCCATTCTCCTTCGCACCCCTGGGCCAGACAACACTCAATCATAGGACCTACTGAAGAGATGAGTCTTCATTAAAGACTTAAAGGACAAGACCAAATTTGCGACTCTGACATGGATAGGCAGACCATTCCATACAAATGGAGCAATATAGGAGAAAGCTCTTCCTCTAGCTGCTTGCTTAGAAATTCCTAGGGACAATAAGGATGCCTGCGTCTTGTGACCGTAGCGTACGTGTAGGCATTTACGGCAGGACCAAATCGGAAAGATAGGTAGGAGTCCATGTAATGCTTTTGTAGCAGTAAAACCTTGAAATTAGCCCTAGCCATCAACAGGAAGCCAGTGTAGAGATGCGAGCACTAAAGTAATATGATAAATATTTTGGGTTCTAGTCAAGACTCTAGCAGCCGTATTTAGCAATAACTGAAATGTCTTTTAGTGCTTTATCATCCGGGTAGCCGGAGATTACAGCATTGCAGTAGTCTAATCTAGAAGTGACAAAAGCATGGATTAGCTTTTCTGCCACATTTTTTGGACAAAATGTTTCTGAGTTTTGCAATTTTACGAAGATGGATAAAAGCTACCCTTGAAATATTCTTGATATGTTCGTCAAAAGAGAGATCTGGGTCCAGAGTAGGTCCTTCACAGTTTTATTTAAGATGACTGGACAACCATCAAGTCTATTGTCATATCAAACAGCAGATATCTTTGTTTCTTGGTACCTAGAACTAGCGTCTCTGTTTTGTCTGAGATTAAAAGTAAAACATTGGTCACCATCCACTTCCTTATGTTTCCAGACTTCCAGGGTAGGCTATTTTTGGGCTTCCCCATATTTCATCTAAATGTACAGCTGTGTGTCGTCCTCATATCAGTGAAAGTTGACATTGTGTTTCCCGAATGACATCACCAAGAGGTAGAATATATAGTAAAAACAATTGTGGTCCTAAACGGAACCTTGAGGAACACCGAAACTTAACATTGATTTGTATGAGGACAAACCATCCACACAGACGGAATTATATCTTTCCGACAGATTAGATCTAAACCAAACAAGAACTTGTCCTTGTAAACCAATTAGGGTTTCAAATCTCTCCAAAAGAATGTGGTGATTGATGGTGTCAAAAGCAGCATTAACGTCTAGGAGCATGAGAACACATGCAGAGCCATGGTCTGATACCATTAAAAGCCAATTTACCACCTCCACGAGTGCTGTCTCAGCACAATGATAGGCTCTAAAACCAAACTTGAGCGATGTGTATACATTATTTGTCTTCAGGAAGGCAGTGAGTTGCTGTGCAACATCTTTTTAATTTTTTTTGTAGGCGAACGGGAGATTCGATATGAGCCAATAGTGTTTAGAATTTTCTGGGCAAGATCTTTTTCGTGAGAGGATTTATTACTGCCGTTGTTATGGAGTTTGGTACACATCCAGAGGATAGGGAACAGTTAGGAGGTTCTAGGAGGGCCATGCACAGGAAGGCGCTCTTTCAGTAGTTTAGTTGGAATAGGGTCCAGTAGGCACATGACTATCTTTGTGAATGTGTCGAGAGATACTCAAAAACTTGAGTGTCTCCATTGAGCCGAGGTCCTTGCAGTTCTGTGCAGTTTTAGGACAATGGAGTTTTGTAGAAATACGCAGATTTAAAGAGGGGTCCGTAATTTGCTTTCTAATGATCACAATCTTTTCCTCGTAAAATTTAATGACTTCATCACTTGGGGAATGCTGATTTTGAGTTAGCTTTGCGACAGTATCAAAAATAAAAATGGTATGTTTTTATGGCCTGCTCCCTCTCTTATTGTGGAGCTAGAAGAGTTAGAGCACTGTCAATGTTGAGGCACACACACACACACACACACACACACACGCACACACACACACACACACACACACACACACACACACACACACACACACACACACACACACACACACACACACACACACACACACACACACGTAGCATAGAGCATCCTTTAAACATACAGTACTCACCACACACAGAACACACAATAACTCTTAAACTCATCAACAATATACTGCTTTGTGCTTGCCTTGCATACATCATGTGTCTGTGTGAATATATGACTCTAAGCTTGCATGGGCCTGCCCTGCAAACCTCCAGAAGTGCTCATGTGTCACTGTAATTTAATCGTGTTAGTGTTAGAGCTATAGGTTGAGCCGCCCTGAAAGAAATACAGGGATAGTAGTGTCAATTGGTTGAGGAAGGGCACAGTTAGAGGTTAAAAGGACCATACTTAAACACTCTAGCAACAAACCCCGAGGTGATGAAGCCCAGCTGTCTCACTGTTTAAAGGAGATTGAAGAGAGAAAGATGGAAGGAGGAGGAGAGGAGACTTTTTTTCCACAAAACTAAAAATGAGGGAGCTATGTGGCGTGTAGAGACACCCCAGCAGTGAAGCCACGTGAAACAACCCATTTATGAATGGAACAGTTGGATTTATCATGCAGTTGAGCTTGTTCACTTTATTTCCACCAAAACATGTCTCTTTCACTTAGCTTCATGACACATGAAGTATGTATGGTGTGTTGTATTGCTACATTATTAGAAATTACATTAACAAGCTTTTACATTTTAGTAGAACCAAACCCACATTTTCTCACAGATCTCAAGTCTTGCCTTTTCAGGAAATTAAACAATCTTGAAAGTAAAATAAAATAAAGTTGAATGAAATAAAGAAAAGTACTCCGTATGATGCACGTTTAGTTGTATTTGCCACAGCCCCACAGAAACATTACACAGTCAGAGCAGAGAAACAAATACAGTTCATTCGGAAAGTATTCAGACCCCATCACTTTTTCCACATCTTGTTACGTTACAGCCTCATTCTGAAATGGATTAAATTCATGTTGTTCCTCATCAATCTACACACAATACCCCATAATGACAAGCAAAACAGGTTTAGACATTTTTGAACACACACACACACACACACACACACACACACACACACACACACACACACACACACACACACACACACACACACACACACACACACACACACACACACACACACACACACACACACACAGTTGAAGTCGGAAGTTTACACACATTTAGGTTGGCGTCACTAAAACAGATTTTTCAACCACTCCACAAATTTCTTGTTAACAAACTATAGTTTTGGCAAGTCGGTTAGGACATCTACTTTGTGCAGGACAAGTACATTTTCCAACAATTGTTAACAGACAGATTTTTTTCATTTTTTTTTTCATTTTTATTTCACCTTTATTTAACCAGGTAGGCTAGTTGAGAACAAGTTCTCATTTGCAACTGCGACCTGGCCAAGGTAAAGCATAGCAGTGTGAACAGACAACACAGAGTTACACATGGAGTAAACAATTAACAAGTCAATAACACAGTAGAAAAAAAGAGTCTATATATATTGTGTGCAAAAGGCATGAGGAGGTAGGCGAATAATTACAATTTTGCATGTTAACACTGGAGTGATAAATGATCAGATGCACTATTGTAAAGTGGCTGTTCCACTGGATGTCAGAAGGTGAATTCACCAATTTGTAAGTCGCTCTGGATAAGAGCGTCTGCTAAATGACTTAAATGTAAATGTAAGGGGCTTGCTCAGGGAGGTGACCAAGAACCCAATGGTACCTCTGACAGAGCTACAGAGTTCCTCTGTGGAGATGTTAGAACCTTCCAGAAGGGCAACCATCTCTGCAGCACTCCACCAATCAGGCATTTATGGTAGAGTGGCCAGATGTAAGCCACTCGTCAGTGAAGCGCACATGACATCCCGCTTAGAGTTTGCCAAAAGACACCTAAAGGACTCTCAGACCTTGAAAAACAAGATTCTCTGGTCTGATGAAACCAAGATTGAACTCTTTGGCCTGAATGCCAAGTGTCACGTCTGGAGGAAACCAGGCACCGCTCATAACCTGGCCAATACCGTCCTTACATGAAGCATGGTGGTGGCAGCATCATGCAGTGGGGTTGTTTTCCAGCAGCAGGGACTGGGAGAATAGTCCAGATTGAAGGAAAGATGAACGGAGCAAGGTACAGAGAGGTCCTTGATGAAAACTTGCGCCAGAGCACTCAAGACCTCAGGCTGGGGCGAAGGTTCACATTTCAACAGGACAATGACCCTGAGCACACAGCCAAGACAACACAGGAGTGGCTTCGAGACAAGTCTCTGAATGTTCTTGAGTGGTCCAACCAGAGCCTGGACTTGAACCCGATCAGACATCTCTGGAAAGACATTAAAATAGCTGTGCAGTGACGCTCCCCATCCAATGTGACAGAGCTTGAGAGGATCTGCAGAGAAAAATGTGAGAAACTACCCAAATACAGTTGTGCCAAGCTTGTAGCATCATACCCAAGACTCGAGGCTGTAATTGCTGCCAAAGGTGCTGCCAAAGGTGCTTCAACAAAGTACTGAGTAAAGGGTCTGAATACTTATGTAAATGTTATGTCAGTTTAAAAAAAGAATATATGAGCAAATTCTTTTTAAATGAACTTTTTTTGCTTTGTCATTATGGGATATTGTGTGTAGATTGATGAGGATAATTTTATTTTTTTCATAAATTTTATACTTGGGCAGTAATGTAACAAAATATGGAAAAAGTCAAGTGGTCTGAATACTTTCCAAATTCACTGTATGATAATTTTGTAGGGAATTCTTCACTATGGTCATGTAACTAAAAATAAAATAGCCTTTAGCTAAGTAACATAAAATAAAGTTTCATAAAATAAAATGAAGGACTTCTTATGCTGCGCTTTTCATTCCCCACAGAAAGGTTTCAGAGCCAGAGCAGATAGCCAAAGATGTGAATTTTCTGGAGAAAGTCTGTATTGCTAGTGATATACCAAGGCCAGAAAATATCATATTCAATGTAAAAACACACGTGATATACACTGTATGCCCTCTTCCAAGGAGAGGAACAGAGAAGTAGCTTCAAAGGTTTTTACGGGAGGGAAATTCCGTGGTATTGGACTAATATTTAGCGATAATAAGGCCTGTCTGTCATGTAATTTCCATTTCCGGCCATACAGACTGTCTTTGATATATCTGAGCCCTTGTGAAAAAAGATGGCAGTTAGAGTGCAGTATAACTGTAGTACACTGCAGTTAGAGTGCAGTATGACTGCAGTATGCTACACATACTGCATCCAAAATAACACAATTGTTTTACTGCAGTAATTTTGCAGTGTAACTGCAGTTATTCTGCAATTACTGCATCCAAAATACCACAGATGACTGCAGTTACTGCACTTTTACTGCAGTTTCAAAACTGCAATCTTTTTTTGTAAGGGACAAAACACAATCCTATTGAAGTATTCTTATTTCCTTGAGATCTTCCCGCTCCCTCTCTGAAGCATAGTAAAGACATGATTCTATGCTCTTTGACACGTCTGAACCACCGCAGCAAAGAGACAGTTATAACCGTCTAAGCAAGATGTCCATTAGCAGGTCAGCAATGTCTGCGATCCAGCATTCTACTAAGTACTCTCTCTCTCTGGAAGGGCTTCATACTGAGGTGTGTCACCATGGAAACAAGGGCTCCCCCAGGAACCCAGCCAGTGAGCCAGTCTATAGGAAGATTTCGCAGGATCCCTCACTTCCCTTTGCCCCTGTGTGAATCAAGAAAAAAAGTGTGTGTGTGTGTGTGTGTGGGTGTAAGTAAAGAAATAAAAAAAACAGTAAAAAGACATTTGAAAATAAGAGTAGCAAGGCTATATACAGACACCTGTTAGTCAGGCTTATTGAGGTAGTATGTACATGTAGATATGGTTAAAGTGACTATGCATATATGATGAACAGAGGGTAGCAGTAGTGTAAAAAGAGGGGTTGGCGGGTGGTGGGACACAATGCAGATAGCCCAGTTAGCCAATGTGCGGGAGCACTGGTTGGTTGGGCCAATTGAGGTAGTATGTACATGAATGTATAGTTAAAGTGACTATGCATATAAGATAAACAGAGAGTAGCAGCAGCAGCGTAAAAGAGGGGTTGGGGGGGGGCACACATAGGTCCCTAAGGAGAGTGAAAGTGTTAGAACTCCAGCACAGAGATGTGGAGAGGCACAGGCATCCTTGCTGAGTGCAGAATGTTGGGGGGAATAAGTGACAGCATGCCAAACACAAACATTATTTATATTGCGAGCGAGAGATAATGTTTTTAGTTCACACTTTGTTGTTGGCAGCCTTTGAAATCTTCAACGATTACGTAGTCGCTAGCATGAGGGCAAGATTCCTCTTCGTTGGTGCATATCTTTATTGGAAGAGCACATCAGCATGCTTTCTTTTTTTCACTATCATGGAAATGTTGATTGAATGAAAATGAAATAACTACATGGAGAAAAGTTTCCCGTACTCTAGTGCTGACGATTCTTTTAAAGGGCGGTTATGGTTTGCCATGGTAGTTTCTGGTCAAATGAAAGTTTGTTTTACAGAATCCATACAGGGCACTTCTGCCCAGAGGAAATGCGTGGAGGCTGGATCCTTCCACTGCTCTAAGTTTATCCACTATTTTCTCACACAGAGAAATAACTTAGCTAAGCAGATGTGGTAAAATACTACAATCAATTTAGCAAATAATTCAACACCTCTAACTTTCTTATAAATGAAGAGTCAATTGACACAAGGTGAATGGTGTGGGACTATGTAGCGATTTCAGTGCACACAGATATTGCATTCATCTTTTGTCTATCAACTTTACAAACTATAGTTTCAAGTTAACATTCCGGTTCAGATTTTCAAATTCAGTATTCAAATTCAGTTTCTAAATTCAGATTCAAAATGGCTCTCAAAACATCCTGGTACTTTGCCAGCCAGGAGAAGTAGAAGAACAATGATACATCTAACTTCCTTCAAGCCAATTGCAAAGTAAAACAGGCTACCACCTGACATCATTAACGGCTGTTGCCTTGACTGTCTTTGCTGGCAGAAGAAGCAAGAGACCGTAGTGATAACTTAACAGTCATATTAAACTAACTCTTCTAAGAAAGGAGTCATCTTTGATGTTACTGTCACCCCTGCTCCCGCTCTCGAGGGTGCCAGGCTGCCCTTCATTACGCACACCTTTCACCATCATTACTCACAGCAGCACTCATTAGACTCACCTGGACTCACCTTCCATTTGTTGATTGCCCCATCTATAACTATCTGCTCCCCCGTTTGTTCCCTGGTTCTGCATTAATGTTGCTATGTGTTCTTGTCCAGACGCTGTCCTGTCTTGTTCCATGTCCGTTGATAATTAAACGTTCACTCCCTGTACCTGCTTCTCTACCAGCGTCGATAACATTATCTAGCTAGAATAGGTTAAAAAATAATAATAATACTGCGATTGCATTGCTAACTGAGCTGCTTGTAAAACTGCAATGTAAACTCTTGGGATAACTTAAAAAGAGAAACTAACACATTGGTTGACGTTCAAATGTATTTATTCAGCAACCAAAACATCTTGAAACAGACTTCTTATGACGGTAGCTAGCTATGCTAGCAACAGTTTACCCCATACCATGCATGGCTTGTTTAGACAGATCCAGCTATAAAGCATACATTTTGCATCATAGGATTAACCTACAACAGGCAGGTCAAGTAGGTGGAGGTCTGCCGGCAGTCAGGAGCAGAGGCTGATGCTGCTTACACCCGTCGATGGGTCGACTACACCCCGCTGGACTTCCAGAGGTTCGGGTTCAAGTCCGGGCTCTGGCTGGGCCACTCAAGGACATTCAGAGACTTGTCCCGAAGCCTCTCCTGCACTTTGTGCTTGCCTGTGTGCTTAGGGTCATTGTCCTGTTGGAGAATGAGGTCCTGACCGCTCTGGAGGGCTCATCCAGGATCTCTGTACTTTTCTCCATTGATCTTTCCTTCAATCCTGACTATTCTCCTAGTCCCTGCCACTGAAAACATCCCCAAAGCATGCTGCCACCACCACGCTTCACCGTAGAGATGGTGCCAGGTTTCCTCCAGACGTGAAGCTTGGCATTCAAATCAAATCCAATTTGATTTGCCACATACACATGGTTAGCAGATGTTAATGTGAGTGTAGTTAAATGCTTGTAAAAACAAAGTACTGCATAGTTTCCTAGGAATGCGAAGCGAGGCGGCTATCTCTGTCGGCGCCGGAAGTTACTATCAGGTCAAGGAGTTCATCAGACCAGAGAATCTTAGGTGCCTTTTGGCAAACTCCAAGCAGGCTGTCATGTGCCTTTTACTGACGAGTGGCTTCCGTCTGGCCACTCTACCATAAAAACCTGATTGGTGGAGTGCTGCAGAGATGGTTGTCCTTCTGGAAGGTTCTCACATCTCTACAGAGGAACTCTGGAGATCTGTCAGAGGTACCATCGGGTTCTTGGTCACCTCCCTGACCAAGGCCCTTCTCCCCCGATTGGTCAGTTTGGCCGAGCGGTCAGCTCTAGGAAGAGTCTTGGTTCCAAACTTCTTCCATTTAAGAATGATGGAAGTCACAGTGTTCTTGGCGACCTTCAATGCTGCAGACATTTTTTTGCTACCCTTCCCCAGATCTGTGCCTCGACACAATTCTGTCACGGAGCTCTACGGACAATTCCTTCGACCTCATGGCTTGGTTTTTGCTCTGACATGCATTGTCAACTGTGGGACCTTATATTGACAGATGTGTGCCTTTCCAAATCATGTGCAATCAATTTAATTTTCCACAGGTGGACTCCAATCAAGTTGTAGAAATACCTCAAAGGATGATCAATGGAAACAGGATGCACCTGAGATCAATTTTGAGTCTCATAGCAATGGGTCTGAATACTTATGTAAATGTGATATTTAAGTGCAAATTTTTTCATTTGCTAAGAAAAAAACATTTTCAAACTTACCGTTGGCATTGCGCCTCATTGTGCTTCTTCTTTGTCTGTAGGTTTTATGGCAGACTACAACCCCAAAAGGTATATTGCTGCCACCAACTGGACGGGTTGAAACCAAAACTCGATAAAAAGAAAATCCATACGTAATAGGGAAACTAACTTAATCCACCCAAATAAAAATAGCACATTGACAAAACATAACTTCTTCTTTCAAATCTCCATATCTCCCTTCTCAGGCTCTAGGACCTGAGAGGGTCGTACGGCTTGTGACAACATTCCATGTAACGCCTTCGCCGAGAAATCTTTCAGCCCCAGGAACCGCTCCACCGCGTCCACAATCAAATCAAAACAAATTTATTTATATAGCCCTTCGTACATCAGCTGATATCTCAAAGTGCTGTACAGAAACCCAGCCCAAAACCCCAAACAGCAAGCAATGCAGGTGTAGAAGCACGGTGGCTAGGAAAAACTCCCTAGAAAGGCCAAAACCTAGGAAGAAATCTAGAGAGGAACCAGGCTATGTGGGGTGGCCAGTCCTCTTCTGGCTGTTCCAGGTGGAGATTATAATAGAACATGGCCAAGACATTCAAATGTTCATAAATGACCAGGACGGGGCGGGGTGCGAACCCAGAGTCTCTGATGGCGCAGCTGGTGCTGTACAGCGCCCTTAACCACTGCACCACCCGGGAGGCCCCATTAAGATTAATTGTCAGATTCAACCGAAGATCTCTTTGTTTCTTGGGACCTAGAACAAGCATCTCTGTTTTGTCCGAATTTAAAAGTAGAAAGTTTGCAGCCATCCACTTCCTTATGTCTGAAACACATGCTTCTAGCAAGGGCAATTTTGGGGCTTCACCATGTTTCATTGAAATGTACAGCTGTGTGTCATCCGCATAGCAGTGAAAGTTAACATTATGTTTTCGAATAACATCCCCAAGAGGTAAAATATATAGTGAAAACAATGATTTCTATCTTCCTGGACCTTGTCTCCAGCTTGGAGGGCCGTTAATCACCACAGCTATAAAGGCCACAAACTCCATCCTCTTAACCTTTAAAATGTCTGTAAAGGCCTATTCACCACCATGAACTCTTCAGGTGCACCATTAAAATCCTCAAACCTTTTAACAGCTGCAGCATATGAAATGCTCTGGACAGCCCCTGACTGGCCACCTCATTCTCTTTCGTCCTTGAGGGGCATTCGAAAGACGTGGCTTCATGGTTCACACCAGAATTGCAACATGTCACATTTTCATTACGTTTATAACACATGATATCATCTTTTCAACAACTTGGACATCTCGGCTTCTCCCTTCTGCAAACACTTGAAACATGACCAAATGCTTGACAATGATCACACTACATTGGTCTTGGGATAAATGCTCTGACTGCACTTGAGTAGGGAGACTCCATATCAAAAAACAAAAGAACAGCGACTCTTCACATACCCTCCACACAAACATTTTTTAGCTCTTCAACATCGATTTACCATGAGTCGCTAGATATAACCCCCTTGAGGGGTGGCCTGTTCCTAAGAGACACACACGACACTTCAAACTTAGCAAATCGGGTGAGACTCAACACACGTTTCTTCTGATCCGCAGAAGCACAGAAAAATCTAAACAAGCCCGCCTCTCCAGATCCTTACAGCCGAGATCTCAAATGGATTCCTCAAGATTGGTAATTCGATCAGCTGCTCCTCATTAACAAACCATAATCCAACAAGATACGAAGTGACATTCTCATCACTGTATACTACTTTGCTCCGTTTTCCATTCTTTTGGACAAGATTCGACTTCTCCTTGACTCGACCACCATTAGATTCAGAATCCACTTCATCATCTGCTTCTGTCATCTTTTTCTTCTCTCCTAACTCGAGTCCCAGCCTCAGTTTAGTCCCGGAACCATTTCCCTGTTTGACTGCTCAGAATAATCCCCATAACACAACAGTGGCTCATGCGCTTTTAACTTCTCTGCCCATCACTGGCCATATTGTGCTTGATCAGGTGTCATATCAAAGATGACTGATTTCTTAGACTTAGTTAATATGACTGCTCAGTTATCACTGCTGTCTCTTGCTTCTTCTGCAAATAAAGACCGCTGAGGCAACAGCCTTTAATGAGGTCACGTGGTAGGTCAGGCCTGTTTTACTTTGCAATTTGGCTGTAAGGGAGTTAGATTTATCATTGTTCTCCTACTTTTCCTGGCTGGCAAAGTACCAGGATGTTTTGAGAGCAGTTTTGAATCTGAATTTAGAAACTGAATTTGAAAATCTGAGTCTGAATGCAAACTTGAAATCATTGTTTGTAAACTTGATAGACAGAAAATGAATGCAATATATACCATATTAAAACTAAATATATAAATATTGAAGTTCAATTTAGGAATTTAATCATTCAATTTGTGCATTAACAATTCAAACAATTTCAATTTGAAATTAAATATCCTAACACAAAGTAAAAATTGTAAAACTATACTGAAATTTCTGTTGGCACTGAAATTGCTCCATATGAGACTGCTGGTTCTGAGGTCAGTGGTTGGGGTGGTGATTACTGCAGGGTCAAGATTGAAAGCGGTAACTGACCCTGCATCAAAGTGATAGATTGAGTAATAGATTAAAAAATAGTTATCCCACTAGGCACCGACGTCAATTCAAAAATTTTTCCACATTGGTTCAACATCATTTCATTGAAATGACGTGGAAACAACGTTGTGAGGCAAATGGGATCTTTCAACAACCAGTTGTTTGGAAGACAACTTCAGAGAGATGACCTCCATTTTTGTTTGATAGATGAACCCAAGCACAATGTTTTTTTTACCCTGAGGAATACTAATTAATTCCTCTGACATGCAATGAATCAATAACCTGGTCAGCAATATTATTTCTAATACCACACAGAGAGATAAAGATTCCCTCCAAACGGTCTTTCCTCAATGACTGTAAAAGGAAAAGCTTCAATATGTTATGACTCTTGGTCTATAGATAGACAGCGTTTCACTACCATGCCTAAGTGTTATTATCAGAGTCTGATGTGTGTGTGTGTGTGTGTGTGTGTTTGTTTATTAGGATCTCTTTATTAGGTGTTGCTCATGCAGCAGCTTTTCTTCCTGGGGTCCACACAAAACATAAAACGTACCATAATACAAAACATTTATAGACAAGAACAGCTCAAGGACAGAGCTACATAAAGTTAACATAAGTGAGGCCTATCTACAGAATTCACTGTCAATTATATGCAGTACATGCATATATACAGAGCCTTCAGAAAGTATTCACATCTCTTGACTTTTTCCAAAATGTGTTGTGTTACAGCCTGAATTTAAAATGTATTAAATGAATATGTTTTATCACTGGCCTACACACAATACCCCATAATGTCAAAGTGGAATTATCTGTAAGGTCCCTCAGTTGAGCAGTGAATTTCAAACACAGATTCAACCACCAGGACCAGGGAGGTTTTCCAATGCCTCACAAAGAAGGGAATCTATTGGTAGACGGGCAAAAAACAAGCAGACATTGAATATCTGAGCGTGGGAAAGTTATTCATTACACTTTGGATGGTGTATCAATACCCCACAAAGATACAGACGTCCTTCCTAACTCAGTTGCCGGAGAGGAAGGAAACCACTCAGGGATTTTACTATGAGGCCAATCGTGACTTTAAAACAGTTCCAGAGTTGAATGACTGTGATAGGAGAAAACTGAGGATAAATGAGCAACTTTGTAGTTAATCTACAATACTAACCTAAATGACAGAGTGAAAAGAAGGAAGCCTGAACAGAATACAAATACTCCAAAACATGCATTGTGTTTGCAACTAGGCACTAGTTGACTAGTAAAAAATAAACTTTTTGTCCTGTATACAAAGTAGCCTAGTTGGTAAGCGCATTGGGCCAGTTACTGAAAGGTCGCTGGTCCGAATCCCCACGCTGACTAGGTGAAAACAATCTGATGTGCCCTTGAGCAAGGCACTTTACCCCAATTGCTCCTGTACGTTGCTCTGGATAAGAGTGTAGGCTAAATGACTAAAATGTAAATGACTAAATAACACTCACCATGTTTTCAAGCATAGTGGTGGTTGCACCATGTTATGTGTATGTTTGTAATCGTTAAAGACTGGGGGGTATTTCAGGATAAAACACTGGGAGATAAATTAATCTTTCACCAGGACAATAACCTAAAATGCATGACCAAATCTAAACTGGAGTTACTTACCAGGAAGACAGTGAATATTACTGTTTTGACTTATGACAAGATATGAAAATGGTTATCTAGCAATGATCAACAAACAATTGAGCTTGAAGAATTTTGAAAAGAATAATGGGCAAATATTTCACATTCTAGGTGTGCATAAGCTCTTGGAGACTTATCCAGAAAGACTCACAACTTGAATCACTGCCAAAGATGATTCTAACATGTATTGACTCAGGATTGTGAATACTTCTGTAACTTAGTTCATTCATTTTCAATACATTTGCAACATTTTCTAAAAATGTGTTCACATTATGGGGAATTGTATGTGGATGGGTGAGAAATCTATTTAATACATTTTGAATTCAGGCTGTAAGACAACAAAATGTGGATTTACTCAAGGGGTATGAATACTTTCTGAAGGCACCGTACATATCAGCATACAAATTCACATATAAGCAGTGAGGTCCAAAAATATTTGAACAATGACACATCCCATGCTGCCTTGCCTCTGCACTCCAACACCTCAGACCCAAAATGATACAATGACCATGAGGTTAAAGTGCAGACTGCCAGTGTGTGCGTGCGAGCATGCATGTGTGCGTATGTGTCCGCGTGTGTGTGCATCATACCTAGGTGAGATTTATGAGTGTTGGCTGTGTCGCTAACAACCTAATGACTTGGAGCAGTGCGTAGTACCCTTGGTGTGTGTGTGTGTGTGTGTGTGTGTTTTGTGTACTTTATGTGTGTGTCCTAATGGCTCGTGGCAATGCGTAGTCCCTTTGCAATCTGGGCATCACTTCCCATACACACGCTGACGCTCCCGTAAACTCATGGGCTGTGTCACTGCCAACGTCACAGATAGCAGAGACACTCCGCAGAGCTGGAAACAGATCTCACCCAAGGCCTGGGGGTTGACGTCATCCTCAGTTTCAGCCCTCAGCTGCTTAGTAACGCACTCACCCCACCACACATTGTGTAAGGGACCGTCAGGGATACCAACGGTTTGGCTCTTATCTTTAGGGAAGTAGGGGCGCAGGTTACCTTAGAGATTAGTAGACATTCAGTTTATGAGGGGTGAGTGGGCTTCAATGGATTATTTAGAAGAATATAAGCAATATTATTAAAGTTGTACATTAGGTAGAAGTCACACAATTATTATTTACTCAGAAATAGCCTCAATGTCTATGGGGACTGTTAACCTAGCATTACAGTACAAGAGCCACAGCTTTATGAAAAAATAACCTAGTTTTGCATTATAACAACCTAACTTTACAATATGGTGCATATCCGGATGGAATAGACGGCCAGGCTTTGGCTCCTCCAGGTGAGTTTTGTGTGGCATATAGCATAATCCTTGGATTATAATCTGATAAAGTCAAATGTAGCCATGTCAGAAGGTAGCCAGGCAGGAGGTAATGGGTATGATCAGGAAAGATCATTGTGTCGTGAGAGATGCCTGCTCGTGCTCACTGACTTTTATTACCTTGGCAGAGAGTCTGTTTGAAATGTGCTGCCCCTCTGACTCGAACATCATTGTATCATCCAGTCGGCAGGAGTTCCAGTAGTGCGGTTCAACCAAGCCCTGCAGCTGAACATCTCTCACAAATTGCAAGGGTTTAACAAATGAATGAGAATTGGTGTAAATATCTATATCTTCCCTTATTTATCCACTTGCCATGTTGCACAATGGTCCTGTGGAGTTATTGTCAGTTTTTTTGTATATGTAAGTGTAAAAGCTATTATGGCTGTTGAAATGAGACAAACCTGCACAATAACCTTAGCTCAACGAGCGAACATACGAGTTGAAATGAATGGTAGCATGTTGTTTTTACAGACTTGCTAATCATTTTCAGATTCTGTCCAAAATATCTGTAAGCAGATCCGAATGCCATTTCACAGACATGCCGAATGGTTGACTCTATTTGAGGTTTGCTAGGCTAGTTGTAAGACAATCCATTTGGCAAAAACAATGTTTGAAGCAACAAAGAGCACAACTGGATCCAGGGACAATTGGGCTATTGGTAAAGAGAGTTCAAAGTCCTGGTTTTCGCTGCCCAGATATTTTGTTTGTTACCACTGGCCAAGACTTCCCAAAGAGACATCAGAACCAGATGACAGGCGGCCATGTTGTCACCAGTCCCAGCATGCATCTGTGTGACATCAGATCACTGGTTTTGATGATAGCTGCTACATTGAGGTACGTTGAAAATTGCCCACTGCTTAACCTTACGTAGTGTTTCTCAACCATGTTTGTATCAGAGACTGCTAGCTATGGTCCTTTTTCATTGGAGGACTGTTTACATTAAAACTAGCACTTGAGAACTGACTGTCAGTGTCAGCTAACCATGTCATGGACCAGTTAGAATCCTTTTAGGGACCAGAGGTTGAGAAATACTACTGCACATCCTACCTTTGGCCTAGAGCATGGAATACACAACCAAATCTTGGACATTCTTGGGAGAGTTACTCAATGCTGCCAAGACGGACTACACTCTCTTTTGGAATGATACCCTACATTTTGAAAAAGAAGAGAAACACAATTCAATCACCACATTCCACTGTTGTCACCTTGTTCAGTGCAGGTCAGCTGCTGAGTGCAGTGAAAAAGCATACCGGGATATTTACAAACCGAACAGTAACTAAATCATCCGCTTGTCTTGACCACATATTTACTAATGCTGCAGAATACAGCATCCACATTCATCAGATGTAGTGATCATAATGTAATAGCCACATCTAGGAAAAACAAAGTTCCAAAAACTGGACCTAAAACAGCGATCATATAAGCGATCATACAAGGTCTTTTGTAATGATTCCTACGTTGAAGATGTGAAAATGATTTGTTCGTCTGATGTGTGTAATGAGGAACATCCTGATGCAGCACTTGAAGCATTTATGAAATAGCTTCTTCCGGCTACTGACAGGCATGCGCCCATAAAGAAACACTGTTTAAACTGCCAAATCCTCATGGATAGATGATTAATTGAAAAACGTTATGACTGAGAGGGATGAGGCAAAAGGAATGGCAAATAAGTCTGGCAACGCAGCAGAGTGGCAAACATGAGAAATCACGTAACTAATGGACGGATCGACATTTGTAGAATGGTTACCTTGAGGATAATGGGGGAGGATCATGCTTTTTCAATTTCAGTCAAGAGGAAGCTTTAGTATTTAAAACATTTTTTTTTAAATCTATAGTCCAGGTGAGGGTCAAGTAATTTGTAATTGATGACATGTCTATATTTCTCTGTGTTTTAGAATGAGTTGCTTACTTGGCTATATATCAATGTGTGCCCGATGCCGACCCTCACCTCTGATTCTCGCTGGGCGCGCAATATCAAGTGCGACTATAGGCTATTTAGTGTGGTCTCAATCAAATGGTCCATAACCTATAGACTAAGAAGTGCATGCTTGGAGAAGCACAGAGCAAAGTTTTATATTTTTCTAAGATAGCTGCTGGGATGGTGTAAATACAACTAGGCTGCATTACACACTGCAATGGATATTCCAACTCTGAGCCCCAGCCTGCTCTGCTCTTACTGATCAACAAACATTTTTTGTGTGCTGCCTAACCAAGGGCTTTGCGGTGTAGGCCTATGATGGCTGTTCAGGAGGAGAGTCAAAGGCTTCTTCTGAAGTTCTTGTTGTTGATTAGGCCTACATTTATCAGCAGCCACAGCAAAATCAATCAGAAATGGACAGCTTAAGGTTCTGAAAGGAGGCAAATTCGAGTAGTTATAATTCATTTAAACCGTCTTCATTTTAATTAGGCCTTACTAACAACAAGAGAGCTTTGTGTTGGAGCCTATTTCTTCCTATTTAAGAAATTAGAGGTAGGCCGACCTGTTTGACAGACAGAATTAGGCTATAGGCTGCTATATCCACAGATTCGTCAGTCAATTCCTCCACCCACCATGCACTCTAGCCATCCACTGTGTCAGTAAAGGGCTGTTAAGTTAAACCGAGACTCGTAATTAGGGGGTATGAGAGGGTATGCCATAGGTCTCCCTTCTATTAAAAAAAATGGCAAAAAGCACAGGCCTACCCCTTGTTAGTTTAAGATTTTGTAGAAAGTAAAACAGATCCGCTTTATATAATAGGCTTTATGCTAGAAACAAGCTGTAAAATATCCGGGAAAAGATGTGACTCATGCATATGGGGGGATATCATTGTTTTGTTAGACATTCAGAGCCTGAGCAACAACCTTCTAGAGCCAAGGAGACAAAAAATGTACTTTGCTTGGGAAGTAATCTAATTCTGTATTTAACTAGGCAAGTCAGTTAAGAAGAAATTCTTATTACAATGATGGCCTTTCCCTCCGACCAAACCCTCCGCTAACAACTCTGGGCCAATGGTGCGCCGACCTATGGGACTTCCAATCACGGCCGGTTGTGACACAGTCTGAGAATGAACCAGGGTCTGTAGTGACACCTCTTGCACTGCAATACACTGCAATACTACGCCACTCGGGTGGCTATTCACTTTCTGTAAAATAGAAGATATTTCTCTCATTGAGTTAAGCCACGGAAGAAGAGTAGCCAGCAATTAAATCTTAAAGTTTTCTGCGCTAGCAGGCCTACTCTGTCAGGGGTGGAAAGGTAGGCCTAACTTTTGAAAGTACCGTACTCAGATTCCTAATGATGTCTCTGATGTAATTATTTGCAAACAGGGAAAGTTTTGTTTGCAAACAAGAGACACTCATTTGTCATTGGAGAAATAGGCCTATGAGTTTGTCTTATCATATCTCTCTGTCCATTCTTAGCCTGTAATTTTGTTAAATTGTGTGGTATTAAAAAAGATTCTGCAAACATGTCAAATGAGGTAGAATTTTATTAAAGGCTATATTTTCATGCAATGCTTTTACTATAAAGTTAATCTATCCACCCCTACTCTTGTCTACGGTGGTCTGCGAAACCACAACCTTCTGGCCCACAGCCCTGTGCGCTATTAAAATCCCTGCGTTGCCATGTAATGCTTACAGGACAATGGACGTTTCTAGAACCGCATCTCGAAGACTCTGGCCATTCCAAGAAGTGTGGGTAAATTGCTGAGGTAGGATAGTGGAATACATTGCAACTCCTATTTGCCACATCTAAGTCTAGAAGACGGAGTATGCCCTCAGACTTGGAGGCGTTCCACTGCCTAAAAATGTCAACGCACCCATTAATAGATCACAGCAGACCAATCAGCCTGTTAACGGTGCCAAGCAAACTTTTGGGAAAAGTCGCGTTCGACCAAATACAATGTTACTTTGCAGAAAACAAATGAACAGACTTTCAGAATGCTTATAGGGAACGGCACTCAACATGCTCAGGCACTGACACAAATGATGGATGACTGGCTGGAAGAAATTGGTAATAAGAAGATGGTGGTAGCTGTTTTGTTAGGCTTCAGTGCAGCCTTTGATATCATGTATCATATCAAATTGCTGAAAAGACGTACCTGTTATAGATGAACATCCTTCGCCTTATCATGGATGTACAGCTACCTATCCAATAGAACACAGAGGGTTTTCGTTAATGAAGCCTCTAATGTAAATTTGGTTGAGTGTGGTGGGGCAGCCGGCTGGGACCATTATTGTTTTTTACTATTGACCTTCCACTGACCTTGAATAAAGCCTGTGTCCATGTACGCTGATGACTGACACCCTTAACATAGAGCTTAAGTCAGTTTTAGAAGGGGTAATTAGCAATAGGCTGGTGCTAAATAAAAAAATAAAAATGTAAGTATAATTTTTTGGGATAATTCACTCGCTCAACCCTATACCTGCACGGCCAGGCACGACTTCAACACCCTCATTAAGTTTGCCAATGGCACAACAGTGGTAGGCCTGATCACGACAATGACGAGACAGCCTATAGGGAGGAGATGATTGTGGACTACAGGAAAAGGAGGACCGCACCCATTCTCATCAACAGGGATGTAGTGGAGCAGGTTGAGAGTTTCAAGCTCCTTGGTGTCCACATCACCAACAAACTAACATGGTCCAAGCACACCAAGACAGTCATGAAGAGGGCATGACAAAACCTATTCCCCATCAGGAGAATGAAAAGACTTGGCATGGGTCCTCAGATCCTCAAAAGGTTCTACAGCTGCACCATCGAGAACTGGTTGCGTCACTGCCTGGTATGGCAACTGCTCGGCCTCCGACCTGCCATTCAGGACCTCGACACCAGGCAGTGTCAGAGGAAGGCCCTAAAAATGATCAAAGATTCCAGTCACCCTAGTTATAGACTATTCTCTCTGCTCCCGCATTGCAAGCGGTACCGGTCCAAGAGGCTTCTAAACAGCTTCTACCCTCAAGCCATAAGACTCCTGAACATCTAATCAAATGGCTACCCAGACTATTTGCATTGCCCCCCCTTTTACACTGCTGCTACTACTCTGTTATTATCTATGCATAGTTACTTTAATAACCCTACCTACATGTACATATTACCTCAATTACCTTGACTAACCAGTGCCCCCGCACATTGACTCTGTAACGGTACCCCCTGTATATAGCCTCGATATTGTTATTTTACTGCTGCTCTTTAATTTTTTGTAACTTTTATTTCTTATTCTTTTTTTAGGTATTTAAAAAATTGGTTAGGGCTTGTAAGTAGTATTTCACCTTAAGGTCTACACCCGTTGTATTCGGCGCATGTGACAAATAAAATTGGATTTGATCTGGACCTGTTATTGAATAATGTGGCTATTGAGCGAGTTGAAGAGACTAAACTGCTGGGTGTCACCCTAGATAGCAAATAATCATGGTCAAAACATATAGACTCAATGGTTACTAAAATGGGAAGAGGTCTGTCCATGATTGTATTATATTTATTATGAATCCCCATTAGATGCTGCCAAGATATCTCAGTCAACCAGACAGGTCCTAGTTTTGTTGCACCTGGACAACTGTCCAGTTGTGTGGTCAGTTTCTGCAAAAAAGGGCATAGGCCAATTGCAGTTGGTCCAAAACAGAGCAGCAGGTATTGTACACAGAGGGTGAATGTCAATGACATGCATATCAATCTCTCCTGGCTCAAAGTTGAGGAGAGATTGACTGCATCACTATAGGTCTTTGTTCGAGGTGTTGATGTGTTAAAGGTATCAAACGGTCTGTTCAAGCAGTTGGCAGACAGTTCAGACACTCATCGGTATCACACAAGACATGCAACCAGAAATCTTTTCACAGTCCCCAGGTCCAGAGCAGAGGCTGGGAAACACAGTGTTAAATAGAGAATCTTGACTAGAACCAAAAAAATGTGATCACATTACTCCCGTGCTAGCCTCTCTGCACTGGCTTCCTGTTGAAGGCTAGGGCTGATTTCAAGGTTGCACTGCTAGCCTACAAATTACATGGGCTTGCTCCTACCTATCTTTCCGATTTGGTCCTGCCTTACATACCTACACGTAGACGAGGCCTCCTAATTGTCCCTAGAATTTCTAAGCAAACAGCTGGAGGCACGGCTTTCTCCTATAGAGCTCAAATTTTATGTAATGGTCTGCCAATCCATGTGAGAGATGCAGAGTCGGTCTCAACCTTTAAGTCTTTTGTTGGGGAATAATCAGAATTAGGTGGTAACATAGGTAAGATGTTTTATATTCATCATATGTTTGTAAGTTACTTCTCATCAGAATGTTATTTTTATATAATACTGTGGCGGGGTTGCAGTATCTGTTCTATGCCAAGACTAAGTTGTTTGGGCCGGAGAGAGGCGAGAGGTCAAGCATGTATCTCTTGGCTCCACAATGTCTGTGTGCCAGTCAGTGTGTCTCTGTGATCTTGTCAAGATAGGATGGATTTGATATATGCCTGTTGATATGGAGGATTGGTTTATGGTTCTGAGTTTGAGAAAGGAGACAAAGCTGAACAATGAATTATACCGATGCTGTCTTATCCTGTGTGTCTTTGCTATAAAAGTTCTCAGTTGAAATGTGTAAGGGACTCTAAGAGAATTCATTGATAGACACTGAATTGATCTGAGTGTCACAGGGTTGTGATAGAGCTCATATAATTAAAGATGGACTTTGATAACTAACTCTGACTTGTGTGTGGTTTGCTCTCATGATTTGGTAAATAGAGGAAATTTCGACGACACTTTATTGGAGACTAATTTCTTCAGTAGGTCCTATGATTGAGTGTAGTCTGGCCCAGGGGTATGAAGGTGAACGGAAAGGCACTGGAGCGACAAACCACCCTTGCTGTCTCTGCCTGGCTGGTTCCCCTCTCTCCACTGGGATTCTCTACCTCTAACCCTATTACAGGGGCTGAATCACTGGCTTACTGGTGCCTTTTTATGCCGTTCCTAGGAGGGGTGCGTCACTTGAGTGGGTTGAGTCACTGACGTGATCTTCCTGTCCGGGTTGGCGCCCCCCTCGGGTTCGTGCTGCGGGGGAGATCTTTGTGGGCCTTGTCTCAGGGTAGTAAGTTGGTGGTTGAAGATATCTCTCTAGTGGTGTGTGGGCTTTGCTTTGGCAAGGGGGGTGGGGTTATATCCTGCCTGGTTGGCCCTGTCCGTGTATATTGTTGGACGGGTCCACAGTGTCTCCCAACCCCTCCTGTCTCAGGCTCCAGTATTTATGCTGCAATAGTTTGTGTCGGGGGGCTAGGGTCAGTCTGTCCGGTGTTCTGTGTGAATTTAAGTAGGCTCCCTCTAATTCTCTTTCTCTCTTCTCTCGGAGGACCTAAGCCCTAGGACCATGCCTCAGGAAGACCTGGTCTGATGACTCCTTGGTTTCCAGGTCCACCTGGTCATGCTGCTGCTCCAGTTTCAACTGTTCTGCCTGCGGCTATGGAACCCTGACCTGTTCACCGAACGTGCTACCTTGTCCCGGACCTGCTGTTTTCAGCTCTCTCTCTCTCTCTACCGCACCTGCTGTCTCTAACTCTGAATGATCGTCTATGAAAAGCCAACTCACATTTACTCCTGAGGTGCTGACCTGTTGCACTCTCTACAACCACTGTGATTATTATTATCTGACCCTGCTTGTCATCTATGTAAACGTTTGAACATATTGGCCGTTATAATCTCCACCTGGCACAGCCAGAAGAGGACTGGCCAACCCTCGGAGCCAGGTTTCTTCCTAGGTTCCTGTCTTTCTAGGGAGTTTTTCCTTGCTTCTACACCTGCTTTGCTTGCTGTTTGGGGTTTTAGGCTGGGTTTCTGTACAGCATTTTGTGACATCGGCTGATGTATTTTATTTGTTGTGTTGTTTCCTGTTTGGACCACATGACGAGAAACTATTATGACCACTCTGGAAAGGGGAGACTCTCAAAAATACGTACATCTGCTGCTCTATGCTTATCACACCTACTTCTGCTTCCCCCCTCTGGCGCTCAACATCATTGCGCACATCTGCTTCCCATCGTTAAGCACACCTGGACTTCATCACCACCCTGATTACTCTCCCTTCGTATAGCTCTCAGTCATCAGGCAGTATTGGTTCTGTTTTCATGTTTTGTAACGCGCCATGTTCGTTATTGTTGACCTCACCATCTGCACCTGCTTCCTGACTCCCTGCGTCTTCGTAACAGAATACTGCCTCCGAAATGATGGAAGCAGCAGATGATTACACCATCTTCCAGACAGTCGAGGAACAGGGTCATCTACTCCACCAACACCACGACCAGCTGGCTCTACTGGGTACGACCATGAAGGAGGTCCTCCGCATTCTCCACCTCCTCGACACCACCAGCGAGGTTCTCCATACCTCTGACGGACGGCCTCCTACCACAGGTCGTCACAGTGATCCAGCCATCCAAGCCATCATCCCAGGTCAGTGATGCCTGACTGTCCCTTCTAGAGAAGTATGCTGGCACTCTATCAAAATGCGGCTGTGGCTTCCTACTCCAGTGCTCCCTATATCTTGCCTATCAGACAGGAGCCCCCACCACTGAGAGGTCCAAGGTTGCCATGGTGATTTCCCTACTGACCGGACGGGCGTTGGAGTGGGCTACGGCCATCTGTGAGAGAGGAGAAGAGGAGCTGGATGCCTATGAGTGGTTCAGGGTGGTCTTCGACCATCCTCCAGAGGGCAGATAGGGAGGTGAGCAACTTTTCCAACTCCAGCAGGGCGCCCAGACAGTTGAGGAGTATGCCCTCACCTTTCGGACTATGGCAGCCTCCAGAGCTCTCCAGAGCTCTTCACTTTATTCCGGAGTGGACGGTGCAAAGAGGTCCAGACAGAGTTGGCATTTCGGGATGACAACATATCCTTGGACACTCATCGCAATGGCCATCCGTCTGGATAACCTTCTTCGGGAGTATCTGTGTCCAACTCGCCACTCACCACCTCCTTTGGCTGTCCTGAGGCAGAGCCTGAAACAATGGAGGTAGTAGCCAAACACCTCTCCGTGGCAGAGCGGCGCTGCTGGAGACAGCTGGGGCTCTGCGCCTATTGCGGCCAGGAGGGGCACCAGCTTCAGTGGCGTTCGGAGAAATCCTAACCCTTGGACCATTAGAGCAGAGGGGCGGCCCTATGACCTTCTGTCTCTCAGGGAAGGCGTAAGTATTCCATTATCATCGTTATCCGCCAGACCCTTTCTGGTTCCCATTTCACTGGTTGACTGTCCCTCAAGTGTTGTCTCTACAGCTCTAGTGTACTCCGGTCACCAAAGTGAAGTATATCAACCAGGCCCTCAACTCCTCCCTGAACTTAACCTCATACTCATTCCAAATCTCCCCAGCACGATCCAGCAGGTTAACTACTTCCCCTTCCTGTGCCACAAAGGCCTTGGTCACATCTGTCCATAGACTTTGTAACGGATCTCCTCTACTGTTCTCCTCTACCGCTCTCCAGGTTGCTGAGGCACAATTCCAGCAGGTTTTCTGGCACTATGGCCTTCTGGAGGACATTGTTTAACGACCATGGTCCCCAATTCACATCGCAGGTCTGGAAAACCTTTGAGAAGCTGGGGGCCACGGTCAGCCTCACATGCGGCCTAACGGGCATGTGGAGAGGACCAACCAGGAGATTGGAAGGTTCCTAAGGAGTCACTGCCAGGACAGGCAGGGGGAGTGGGTCCGGTTCCTTCCCTGGCTGGAATACACCCAGAATTCACTTCGTTACTCCTCCACCAGGCTGACTCCCTTCCAGTGCATCCTGGGATATCAGCCAGCCCTGGCTCCGTGAACTCTGAGCCAGACCGAAGCCCCTGCAGTTGATGAGTGCTTCCAGCGTGCAGAGGTGGTGTGGAACACTGCCCACGCGAGGCTCCAGCATTGCAGTCTGCCTTCAGAAGAATCGGGCGTGCTGCCACCTTTTTCGTCTACATTTTTAGCTGGGATTTTCCCCTTTCATATTACGTTTGATTCTTACACTGTTGTCACAGGGGCCAGG
Organism: Oncorhynchus masou masou; assembly: GCF_036934945.1. Taxonomy (NCBI): domain Eukaryota; kingdom Metazoa; phylum Chordata; class Actinopteri; order Salmoniformes; family Salmonidae; genus Oncorhynchus; species Oncorhynchus masou. Next base: position 54,061,852 of record NC_088240.1, read on the forward strand.
TCAGCTGCTGAGTGCAGTGAAACAGCTAAAGTCCCCGTCTAGTTGATGGTACTGTGATGGCAGCTAGCCTACTGTAGTAACAAGGCGCAAACTGTTCTTTAAAGTGTTTGTACCAAATGAAACAGAATGTAAACAAACCCCAGTCGTTCTACTATTCCAGTGTCCCCAAACAAAACACGAGGAGAGATCAAGCTGAGGTTGCATACCCTCCAGATGTGGGATATGACGTGTGAAGGGCAGAGGAACACCAGTAGGCCTACTTGCAAGTTAAAGGTTTAGAATTCCTAGATTACAGAATGATTGTCTGGTTAATCAAAAGGATTCAAATTGCACAGAACATCTGACTGAGTCTACAGGATAGCTGACATTTCTCAGTAACATTCTCTCTATTAATGTATGGATGCATTTCTTGTGCTGTATCTCATAGTGCAGGGGTATTGAAATCTGTCCCTCGAGACCTGCAACACTTCTGGCTTTCGTTCTTCCCCTCAAATGTTATAGGTCACATGTTTAGCAGATGTTATTGTGGGTGTGGTGACTGACTTAGACATACCCATAATCTGTGCCTTCGAAAGTATTCAGACCCCTTTGCTTTTATCCCATTTTGTTACGTTACAGCCTTATTCAAAATGTATTCAATTGTTATTTTTCTCATCAATCTACACACAATACCCCATAATGACAAGGCAAATTCTTTTGGGGGGGAAATTGCTCATTTATTTTAAAAAAGCGAAATATTACATAAGTATTAAGACTCAGTACTTTGAAGCACCCTTGGCAGCAATTACAGCCTTGGGTATGATCCTACAAGCTCAGCACACCTGTATTTGGGTAGTTTCTTCCATTTTTCTCTGCAGATCCTCTCAGGATCTGTCAGGTTGGATGGGGAGTGTTGCTGCACAGCTATTTTCTGTTTGCTCCAGAGATGTTAGATCGGGTTCAAGTCCGAGCTCTGGCTAGGTCACTCAAGGACATTCAGAGACTTGTCCCGAAGCCACTCTTGTGGTATCCTGGCTGTGTGCTTAGAGTCGTTGTCCTGTTGGAAGGTGAACCTTTGCTCCGTCCATCTTTGCCTCGATCCTGATTAGTCTCCCAGTCCCCGCTACTCAGAAACAACCCCACAGCATGATGCTGCCGCCACTATGCTTCGCCATAAGGATGGTGCCAGGTTTCCACCAGATGTGACGCTTGGCATTCAGGCCAAAGAGTTCAATCTTGGTTTCATCAGACCAGAGAATCTTGTTTCTCATGGTCTGAGAGTCCTTTAGGTGCCTTTTGGCAAACTCCGTCTGGCCACTCTACCATAGAGGCCTGATTGGTGGAGTGTTGCAGAGATTGTTGTCCTTCTGGAATGTTCTCACATCTCCACAGAGAAGCTCTGTCAGAGTGACCATCAGGTTCTTGGCCACCTCCCTGACCAAGGCCCCCAATTGTTAATTTTGGTCTGGCGGTCAGCTCTAGGAAAAGTCTTGGTGGTTCCAAACTTCTTCCATTTTTAAGAATGATGGAGGCCACTGTGTTCTTGGGTACCTTCAATGCTGCAGAATGTTTTTGCTACCCTTCCCCAGATCTGTGCATCGACACAATCCTGTCTCTGAGCTCTACGGACAATTCCTTCAACCTCATGGCTCGGTTTTTGCTCTGACATGTAACTTCAACTGTGGGACCTTATATAGACAAGCTGTGTGTGCCTTTCCAAATCATGTACAACCAATTGAATTTACCACAGGTGGCCTCCAAGTTGTAGAAACAGGATGCACCTGGGCTCATTTTCGAGTCACAAAGCAAAAGGTTTGAATATGTAGATAATACATTTCTAAAAACCTGTGATCACTTTGTCATTATTGGGTATTGTGTTGATTTTAGAGTAAGGCTGTAACATAGCAATGTGGAAAAGGCAAGGGGTCCGAATATTTTTGAAGGCACTGTATTACAGATAGACACACGTGGTCCATAGAAAGTGTCAAATATAGGAAATATATTTAAATTCAGTATGGATTACAGGTGCCGGCAATGAGTGCTGATTGTCGATCACATTGTCTTCTCAGACGTGTTTATATTCTGATTGACCCTTGAAGTGTTCCTTACCAGGCAGGCATTGTCCACGTAAGTACGACTGACCCCCAGTGGTCCTTCACCAGGGGTGGTTTTGACATGGCCTCTCCTTTCCAATTGGATCCTGAGTGTGGTCAGTGAAAGTGTCACACTGACTCCTGTCTGGATCCTCCGTGTAATACACTCTGTCTGATTAGGGAATGATTACAGGATGTTCCTAGCATCATGTCACCTTGTCCCAGCCTCGAACAGCCACAGGTGGGGGAAAAAAAAGTAAAAAGTAAAATTGTTTGAGAAACAGGACATTCAGTCTGTCACAAACTCACGGTCATTTTGTGGTGCTTAATGCAGCCTCGTGTTCAGGGTTGACACATCTCCCAAACCTTGAGAGGGTTACTGTAACATCCTCTCAGCTGTTGTTGTGCATGGCAAACCATGAAAAAATATATATATTTAAATGCAGAAGGTAAGACCGTTCCATTAACATGACTCAGTTTCTGATTCGTCTGACAGAGGCATCCTGGGTACCCGTGGAGAGGAGTGATAGAAAGAGTTGTTTTTTCAGCTTTGTCCAAATGTATGCCCTAACATATGCAAGATGAATCCTGACCATCAATTGTCATCATTTGCCAATACCAAGTAGATGTCATCTGACTGTCTTTGGTTCTGCCATGTGATGCATTATTATGGATGTCTCAGCCTCAGTGTGTAGGGGACTCTCCCCATTTACATCAACGGACATGTTCTGCAGGCCAAAATGTGACTGTGGCTAACTCAAAGCACACGTAGTTTGTGCTCAGCATGTGATAGTTGCCTTTGAAGAGCAGCTGTGGACAAAGTGAGGAGAGTGGGGCCATGGCTATGAGGTCTGTTTTTGAAAGACCATACCTACTGTACAGTACATAAAACATCTAATTGCCGTGTTGAATATTTGTTTTGACGACATAAAGTACCAGTTGTGTTGAAATACCCACCTCACTTTCATATACAAATCATATACCCACCCCACTCTCTCAGACCTAATCTGCTTTTGCATAGAAACTACAGCAAGAGTGCAGTCAGTCTCTGTACAAAGCAGTATGTATACAGTAAGTAGGCTACAGTACAGTAAGTAGGCTCCGTGTGGTCCTGCACATCAAACAGCCCCTGTTTTGGCCTGACATATTCACTGTGTGGTGGAGAAAGGATAGCAGGACGCAGGCAGAGAGGTTCTGGCTGTACCACTGGGAGAGGTTGACAGTAAACTAAGGTATGGGAGGGTAATACATGCTTTTACTGACAGTAAAAATCTTTTGTGGTTCCCCATCTGAAGCGGGCCGAGAGACGCTCCAACATAATTACACAGCCAGTGAAAACTGAAGAGGATGTTCCCTACAAGAGAGGAGGTGGAAGGTCAGAGCAGAGTGAAAACCAGACTGGGAGAACGTGAATTTGTGGGCATGTGTGTGTCCCAGTGTGCACACCACGTCCTTTCAATGTGGATACTTGGTTGAGATGTTGATCAATGACATTTCAACCGTTTTATTCACCCACTCAAAAAGACAAAGTTCAAATGGGAATACAATGTCAGGTATTTTGTGTACAACAACTTAAAGTGTAATCCCTGTGCTTCATCTAATAGCACAGCCAAATGACCTGGATTGCGAATGAGATTACATTAAAAGTACATAATGCAAGTGGTCAATGGTGTTCGAGATTCTGCACAGATTGTTATAGACATTGTAAAGAGGATTACATAAGAATACATTTATAGTTACAGTAACCTCGATGTGGCCATGGACGTGTTACTCAATTTAAAGATATATTTTGGGATTTTGGCAATAAGGACCTTTATCTACTTCCCCCAGAGTCAGACTAACTCAGGGATACCATTTTTAGCTGTATTCTACCAGATACCCACAGGCTTCCATTCACTGCGCTAACGCTAATTAGCATTGGTTCCTTCATACTGGACACCGAAACATAGAAATAGTATCCACAAGTTCATCTGAAAATCCTCCAGTATCCCTTTAAGTTTGAATAAATACTATTACATTAGCTAATAAGTGTATTACAAAGGCAACATTGAATTATGTTTGGTTGACAAATAATAACATTAAACTTTTTTTTACATTTTAACTATGCAAGTCAGTTAAGAACAAATTCTTACTTACAATGACAGCCTACCAGGGAACAGTAGGTAAACTGCTTTGTTCAGGGGCAGAATGACAGATTTTTACTTTGTCGGCTCTGGGATTCAATCCAGCAACCTTTCGGTTATTGGCCCAACGCTCTACCCACTAGGGTACCTGCTGCCCTGTGAACGGAGTGCCTCATGGTGGCGGTGGGGTTATGGTATGGGAAGGCATATGCTTTGGTAGTTTGACCTGAGCCACTGGCTTAATCCTATTCTTTAACTTTAACTTTTGGTTTAGTTGGAGACGTGAATCCAACATATAAACTGAACTAAAATATAAACGCAACATGCAAAGTGTTGGTCCCATGTTTCATGAGCTGAAATAAAAGATACCAGAAATGTTCCATTCACACAAACAAAAAGCTTTACTTCTCTCTAATTTTGTGCAAAAATATCAAGAAGCTGGGGACAATAAAATTTCACTCTAAAATGTGCAGTTTTGTCACACAAAACAGGGAGTGTGCAATTGGCATACTGACTGGTCAAATGCTCACCTTCAATCCTGAGGCCCATTGTCGTGCCATTCATCCACTGCCATCCCCTCATGTTTCAGCGTGATAATGCACATGGTGGTCACACCATAATTCAAATGGTGGTCACACCAGACACGGACTGGTTTTCTGATCCACGTGCCTACCTTTTTATTACATTTTTTAAAGGTATTTGTTAGATCCATAGATTAGGGCATAATGAATTTATTTAAAGTGACTGATTTCCTAATGTGAACTGTGACTCAGTAAAACGGTTGAAATTGTTGCGTTTATACTTTGGGATCAAAGCCACACACTTAATTTCAGTCAGCTGTCCCATATGTGTGTCTTCGTGCTTCACAGTGTTTTACTTTGCTTTGTCAATTGCTGCCTTCTCTTCTTAATATGAATAAAGATAATGTTGTTTATCAGAAAGATCCCATCAAAGCTGTGTTTCTGTTCGGGCGATCTTCAGCCAGACATTTATATTAGCCACATTCCATGATGAGCTCCTCCATGCTAGCACTTTGGTGACAATGAAATAATATACAATGACAATGAAATAATATAATTTTTAATCTGATATAATTGCTGTACATACTCTATTATCCTGAAACAGTATTTCAAAGAGGGAGTTTGAGTAAATTACTGCAGCAATATGTTTTTAAGCTTTAATTACATCGCAAAAGAAAACACGAGTCTCACTGTTTCACTGCAGGACAGAAGGACACCTCGCTTTAAATGGTTCAAAGAGAAAATCCAGAAGCGTAAAACTCCAAATTCTGTCCTTCATTACACACAGAAATACATCAATAATGTCTTCAAACAACAACCTAAACAGCACATATTTTACAGGGAAAGCACAAAGTCATACATAAAATGTACACCCGTTTTTACGTACTGATGGCCAGCACTCTCAGATAAAGTTGAACTTAAATGTATTTATCACCCAGCTGTCATAGTTTAATATGGGAGATGCTGTTCTGATTTTAAGTTGTTATACTGTACGTGAATCCTTGAGGGAACCAGAGAAGCATGGTCTTTCCCCTTGATCAAATTGTCACATTTTGTGCCACTTGAAAATGTGTTGTTTCACGGTTGGTTATGGGGATTGCGTGGTGAATCAGGACATGGGAAACAACATCCCTTTTCTAACCACAGAGCACTGATCCACTACCAGCTGGGGAAGGCGTGTGTGAATGTGGTGCAGTATGGGCATTATCAAGGTCCTCCATATACTCCCATAGCTGACTGACTCATTGACTTTTGTGTCTTATATCATAGACAGCACAGGCAGCTAATTACAGTTGGAAGTTATTGGCTGATCCCAAATGGCACTCTATTCCCGATATAGTGCACTATTTTTGACCGGTGCCCTATGGGCCCTTGTCAAAAGTAGTACACTATATAGGGACTTGGGTGCTATTTGGGATGTGCCCGTGTTCTGGAGTTCAGAGTTTCAACTCAAGAAGTCTTCACAAAGCAATAAGCAGTTCTGGTTCCCTAGGTTGAGTTACAGCAGGCAGGTAGAAAGGGGAGGAGAGGAAGAGTAGTGAGGAGGGGGAGAAGAGATGTGGAAGCTAATGTTGAGTTTTTATTAGATGGGCAGAGGAAATGATAATCAATGGAGGAGTGCTTGACACGCTGACAGCCAGGAAAAGTAATTGTGCTTATCCACAGCACAGATTCTCCCTCTCGCTTGCATGCAACCATCCGCAACAAGCACACACATACACGCACACACACAGCTCAGGCTGTAGAGGACTCCTGTGGCTCACTCATCACAGACCACATCACACAGGCAGGCCCTGCAGCCACAGCCTAACATACACTCAGCACCTACACAGAGTGTACAGAGAACCTCAGCAACTCCCTACACAGGGCAAACACACACACACACACACACACACACACACACACACACACACACACACACACACACACACACACACACACACACACACACACACACACACACACACACACACACACACACAACTCCACCTGCTGTTTTTCTTGTTTACAGTGGATTTTTATTTAAAGCCATGTTAACGCTCATGTAGACATACACTACATGGATGTTATGATTGTGGAAGATAGGGGCACTTTACACAGAATAAAATTGCTACTGAAACAGACTGTTTACACTCGTGTATCTCCCACTCTATTGAACCCCTCCTTTATTTTACGCTTACTTGCCCTCCTGGTGAGTCAATAGAGAAATGGGAACCCTCATGTGCATTTGGTAAGTGAGACAGAAATCTGTCCATATTATGGCAAGAACAGCTCAAATAAGCAAAGAGAAATGACAGTCCATCATTACTTTCAGACATGAAGGTCAGTCATAATTTCAAGAACTTTTAAATGTATTCAAATGCAGTCGTAAAAACCATCAAGCGCTATGATGAAACTGGCTCTCATGAGGGCCGCCACAGGAAAGGAAGACCCAGAGTTACCTCTGCTGCAGAGGATACATTCATTATAGTTACCAGCCTCAGAAATTGCAGCCCAGGGGAGACTGCGTGAATCAGGCTTTCATGGTCAAATATCTGCAAAGAAACCACTACTAAAGGACACCAATAAGAAGAAGAGACTTGCTTGGGCCAAGAAACACAAGCAATGGACATTAAACTGGTGAAAATCTATCCTTTGGTCTGATGAGCCCAAATTATTTTAGATTTTTGGTTCCAACCGCCGTGTCTTTGTGAGATACAGAGCAGGTGAACGGATGAACTCTGCAAACGTGGTTTAAACCATGAAGCATGGAGGAGGAAGTGTGATGGTGTGGGGATGTTTTGCTGGCGACACGGTCTGTGATTTATTAAGAATGGAAGGCACACTTAAACAACATGGCTACCACAGCATTCTGCAGCTATAGGCCATCCCATCTGGTTTGCACTTAGTGTGGACTATCATTTTCAACAGGACAATGACCCAACACACCTCAAGGCTGTGTAAGGGATTTTAGACCAAGAAGGAGAGTGCTGCATCAGATGACCTGGCCTCCGCAATCACCGGACCTCAACCCAATTGAGATGTTTTGGGATGAGTTGGTCCGCAGAGTGGAGGAAAAGCAGACAAGTGCTCAGCACACTCCTTCAAGACTGTTGGAAAAGCGTTTCAAGTTAATCTGGTTGAGAGAATGCTAAGAGAGTGCAAAGCTGTCATCAAGGCAAAGGGTGGCTACTTTGAAGAATCTAAAATCTAAAACATATTTTGATTTGTTTAACATCTTTTTGGTTACTAGATGATTTCATGTGTGTTATTTCATAGTTTTGATGTTTCCTATTATTCTACAATATTGAAAAAATTACGAAAAACCCTTGAATGAGTAGGTGTGTCCAAACTTTTGACTGGTACTGTACGTGACCTTCTCCTCGCTTGGTGAAATGTGTGTGCGTGTGCTTGCATGTGTGAATCTGATTACTTCCACATACAGTGCCTCCAGAAAGTATTCGTATCCCTTGACTTATTCCACATTTTGTTTTACAGCCTGAATTTAAAATTGATACAATACTCCACAATATCAAAGTCGAATTACGTTTTTATAAATTGCTACAAACGAATAAAACATTTAAAGCTGAAATGTCTTGAGTCAATATGTATTAGTCATATATTCTCGGGCCGACTCTCTTCTCTGTATACATCAATGATGTCGCTCTTGCTGCTGGTGATTCTCTAATCCACCTCTACGCAGACGACACCATTCTGTATACTTCTGGCCCTTCTTTGGACACTGTGTTAACTAACCTCCAGACGAGCTTCAATGCCATACAACTCTCCTTCCGTTGCCTCCAACTGCTCTTAAACGCAAATAAAACCAAATACATGCTATTCAACCGATCATTGCCCGAACCTGCCCGCCCATCCAGCATCACTACTCTGGACGGCTCTGTCTTAGAATACGTGGATAACTACAAATACCTAGGTGTCTGGCTAGACTGTAAACTCTCCTTCCAGACTCACATTAAGCATCTCCAATCAAAAATCAAATCTAGAATCGGCTTCCTATTTCACAACAAAGTGTAATGGTTTTCTTCTGGGGAAAGAGAGGCGGACCAAAATGCAGCGTGGTTAGTTTTGTGCATCTTTAATAAAGATGAAAGTACAACAATCTACAAAACAAGAACCGTGAAAAACCAAAACAGTCCTATCTGGTGCCACAAACACAAAGAAAGGAACAATCACCCACAAATCCCAACACAAAACAGGCTACCTAAATATGGTTCCCAATCAGAGACAATGACTAACACCTGCCTCTGATTGAGAACCATATCATGCCAAACATAGAAATAGACAAACCAGACAAACAACATAGAATGCCCAAACAGCTCACGTCCTGACCAACACTAAAACAAGGAAAACACACACGAATGATGGTCAGAACGTGACACAAAGCTTCCTTCACTCATGCTGCCAAACATACCCTCGTAAAACTGACCATCCTACCGATCCTTGACTTCGGCGATGTCATCTATAAAATAGCCTCCAACACTCTACTCAGCAAACTGGATGTAGTCTATCACAGTGCCATCCGATTTGTCACCAATGCCCCACATACTACCCACCACTGCAACCTGTACGCTCTCTTTGGCTGGCCCTCGCTTTATACTTGTCGCCAAACCCACTGGCTACAGGTTATCTACAAGTCTCTGATAGGTAAAGCCCCGCCCTATCTCAGCTCGCTGGTCACCATAGCAGCACCCACTCGTAGCACACGCTCCAGCAGGTATATCTCACTGGTCACCCCCAAAGCCAATTCCTCCTTTGGTCGCCTTTCCTTCCAGTTCTCTGCTGCCACTGACTGGAACGAACTGCAAAAATCACTGAAGCTGGAGATTCCCATCTCACTCACTAGCTTTAATTAAGAACCAGCTGTCAGAGCAGCTCACAGATCACTGCACCTGTTCATAGCTCATCTGTATACAGCCCATATTTCTACCTCATTCCCATACTGCATTTATTTATTTTGCACCTTTTGCACCACAGCATCTCTACTTGCACATCCATCTTTTGCACATCTACCATTCCAGTGTTTAATTGCCATATTGTAATTACTTGCCACCATGGCCTATTTATTGCCTTAACTCCCTTATTTGACCTTATTTGCACTCACTGTATATATATTTTTTCTACTGTATTATTGACTGTATGTTTTGTTCATTCCATGTGTAACTCTGTGTTGTTGTATGTGTCGAACTGTTTGCTTTATCTTGGCCTGGTCGCAGTTGCAAATAGTTTACCTGGTTAAATAAAGGTGAAATATATATTTTTTTAAACAGTCATATAATTAGTTGCATGGACTTACTTTGTGTGCAATAATAGTGTTTAACATGATTTTTGAATGACGACCTCATCTCTGTACCCCACACATACAATTATCTGTAAGGTCCCTCAGTCGAGCAGTGAATTTCAAACACAGATTCAACCATAAAGAACAGGGAGGTTTTCCAATGCCTCACAATGACGGACACCTATTGGTAGATGGGTACAAACTTTAAAAGCAGACATTGAATATCCCTTTGACCACGGTGAAGTAATTAATTACACTTTGGATGGTGAATCAATACACCAAGTCACTACAAAGATACAGGCGTCCTTCCTAACTCAGTTCGCTGAGAGGAAAGAAACCACTCAGGGATTTAACCATGAGGCCAGTGTTGACTTCAAAACTGTTACCGAGTTTAATGGCTGTGATAGGAGAAAACTGAGGATGGATCAACAACATTGTAGTTACTAAACTAATTGACAGAGCAAAAAGAAGAAAGCCTGTACATAATAAAATAGCAGTGATCACCTACACAATGTGATTTTAATGTAATCTCTACTGCAATCCAGGTCATTTGACTGTGCTATTAGCAAAGAAGAAAGCCTGTACATAATAAAATAGCAGTGATCACCTACACAATGTGATTTTAATGTAATCTCTACTGCAATCCAGGTCATTTGACTGTGCTATTAGCACAGCGATAACAAATTAAGTTATTTAATAAATACAAAATATCTGACATTGTATTCACATATGCTTTTAAACGGGTGATATGACAACTAAACCAAAAATCTGACATTGTTTTTCTATTGGAATTTGGTTGTGATTTTAGATAGTTGAAAGCATAGTGATAACACACTCGAAATTCAACAAAGTTCTGTCCTTTTGAGTGGGTGAATAAAGGTTGACAACTCATTGATCAACGTCTCAACCTCAATATTCCCAGAATTTCCATGTTGAAATGAAGTGGTGTGCCCAGTGGGATGAATTGTTTTTTGCAACCTGGTGACGTCGTCTAGCACCGGTCTCTGAGCTTGATTATCACCTCAGAGATCAGCGAGAGTGGTGAGACAGGCTGATGTCTTTTAAATCTGCTATGTTGTGACCCTGCTATGCTTGGAACCTGACACACTACGACTTCTCCACGACTCTGCTTCCTATTATAAGCCTATTTTGCCCTGTTTATCAAATGTGTTGGAAAAACGTGTCTTAGGTCTCTCTTTACGTAGTGTTGTGCTGTCACTCTTGTTCTGATGTGTGTTTTGTCCTATATTTATATTGTATTGTATTTATTTATTTATCCCACAGGAGACCTTTTGGTAGGACGTCATTGTAAATAAGAATTTGTTCTTAACTGACTTGCCTAGTTAAGTAAAGGTTAAATAAATATACAGACCCGAGGACACACACCTGTAAGTCAAACAGCTGTGTTCCACTACCTCTGCACACTCCAGGGCAATGCACTCCCTTTGGGCCACATGCTTTCTACACCATGTGTGTCAGATCTGGTATGCACTTTCTCCTTTTAGCCCACAGAGGGTTGCTGTTATTGACTGTGCACACGTTACTAGCAACAGATCAGAGCCATTCTGAAATGGGACTGTCAATATCCATTAGCACATCTCTTGATGAGAGAGAGAGAGAGAGAGAGAGAGAGAGAGAGAGAGAGAGAGAGAGAGAGTGGAGAGAGAGAGAGAGAGAGAGAGAGAGAGAGAGAGAGTGGGAGAGAGAGAGAGAGAGAGAGAGAGAGGGAGAGAGAGAGTGGGAGAGAGAGAGAGAGAGAGAGACTGGCCCAGATCAAGGTTGTGGATAGAAGACGTCACCCAGCATTAGCAAGTATGTTAAAACATACTGAATTCAATAAGATTACACAGAGGGAGAGTTATTGCTAGCATAAGATCAACATCAAAGGTGTGAAGAGCACAGTAAAAATACAGCATCACGGAGGATGAAAAAGGACAGGGGGTGGGTGCTATGGATGCCTCGAGGATACTGCAACAGAGAGGAGTAAATAGTCAGTTGTATGCACCTCGCCGTATGAAATCTAAGACCATGTGAAAGTATATGGAACTAGAGCGGGAGACGATAAACCATTACACTGAAACATTTCATGTTTCTTTAGTCATGGATGTCCCCATGTTAGCTATACCCTTGTTGTTGGAATCAGTGTTTGTTAGTGTATGTTTTTAATAAATAATACAGTGCACCTGGTCCATTATTTTGAGGCATAAAACCTAAAGATAAACAGGACATTTGGACATTGACCCAATTGATGCCAAATCTATTACTGTAAGCATTTCTGACTTTAATGTGAATTCTGAACACCAGCCCTTGCCTGAATGCATTTCCAGAAATGTGTTTTTGGATGACTCACACATTCTGAAGAGAAGAATGAAGAGAGATGCACAGAGACAATTACCAAACACCAGCCAAAAGACGGAGTTACCGTGATAGTATTGAAATCAAAGCAGAATCAGGTACAATTTATTTACAAGTAGAGGACAATGTCCCTGTTCTGAATCATTTAGTCCTTCCAGTCAGATATATGACGGTAGTTGTCAGTGAAAAACTCCATCACTGTCACTAGACATCATCCAGGGTCAAAGGTTGCTCTTGAGCAGGCTCGCATGTGACCTCAGAGGCCGATGATGCTGGTAAGCAGCACCGTATGACGTCTGTCTATCTGTATGAGTCACAGTATGAGTCACAGTGCCTCACCATGAAAAGTACAGGGTAGTGTTCAGTAGGAATGAAACAAGGAGGTACTATCTATGCTTATCCAATAACATTGCTAATTTTCATTTTCCGTTGCAAAAATATTTCCACTTCGTGCCCTAATGAACACGACACAGCACTATCTGCCTTCCTGCCAGAGCATAAGATGGAAAACCTCCTCTTGGCCGTGAGATGGCCAATAGAATCTGACATTCATCATCTCCAAATGTTTAGGTATGAGTCACCGCTCAGTGGCTTTGTCTGGATTCTAATATGCCTGTCATAGCGCAGAGACTATTGTGCGTATGATGCCCTATGATTATGGAAAGCAAGCAGTACTGTGCTGTGTTACGATTGTGATTGGGAAGACACTGATTTCCTGACTAACCAGCCAGACCCTTTGATGTGTAAAAGTAAGACAGCATATGACCGTTGCACAGGATTTTGCATTTACTGCATTGCCTCAGATAATTATCATACAGTCTATACCAGCGGTCTGTAACATGTGGCTCTGGAGCCACAAGCGGTTCTTTAACTGCCTCTTTATGGCTACATGGCAATCTATAATTGGTCATTAAAAGTCATCAATAGACCATAATAGTAGTAGAATGAACACAGATCAAATTAGCTCTACGAACACTTAAACCAAATAAAAAGTTCTTAAAAGCAGTTGAAGTGTGCTTATACCCCTTACTATTCAACACCATTTGAATTGCAGGTGTGTCATTGGATCTCAGTTTATTGCCATGTTCAACATGCTGTGATCAACGCATTGCGGCTCACAGAGCACTAGTTTTTGGTGAAAATGTAAATATATATATATATCTTTCTACCATGTGGATCTCTTTATTTTATTTTTTATTTAATCTTTAACCAGGTAGGTTAGTTGAGAACAACTGCGACTTGGCCAAGATAAAGCAATGCAGTGTGACACAGACAACAACACAGAGTTACACATGGAGTAAACAAGCCAATAACACAATAAACAAGTCAATGACACAGTAGAAAAAAAAGTCTATATACAGTGTGTGCAAAATGCATGAGGAAGTAGGCACTGGAGTGATAAATGAGCAGATGATCATGTGCAAGTAGAGATACTGGTGTGCAAAAGAGCAGAAAAGTAAATAAAATAAAAAACAGTATGGGGATGAGGTAGGTAGATTGGGTGGGCTATTTACAGATGGACTATGTACAGCTGCAGTGATCGGTTAGCTGCTCAGATAGTTGAGTCCAGTCACTGGCAGCAGAGAATTGGAAGAAAAGGCGGCCAAATGAGGTGTTGGCTTTGGGGATGATCAGTTAGATATACCTGCTGGAACGTGTGCTACGGGTGGGTGTTGTTATCGTGACCAGTGAACTGAGATAAGGCAGAGGTTAACCCAGCATAGACTTATAGATGACCTGGAGCCAGTGGGTCTGGCGACGAATATGTAGCGAGGTCTGCACCATGAAATAGTTATGATGTCATGAATGAAACATCTCTCTGACCTTTAAAAAGAAAAGCATTACATGTGACCTATGTGATACCTATAAAACACCTGGCATGCCACCCAAGACTAAACAGTCATCTCTCGCCTCTGGGGATCAGTATACATTTCCGTGGATAAATATGTCATACCAGAAAATGGGCCAGAACATTGCAATGTAACATTTTGGTGAGCACACAGGGAAAAACATCAATCCTAATGATGGGTGACATCAATAGGCAAACAGAGATGCTGTTTTCACTCTGATTAGAGACGCATTAATGGGAGACCCTGTGGGCGTCTTAAATCACAGAGAGCATACGAGAGCAATTGACAGCCTAACTCAAACAGCATGGGGCTGAGTGAACAGCAAAGGTGGTATAATGGTCTCGTCTCGTCTATTCTATAATGCCTAGGAATTGTTTAACTGCTGCCCTCACGACAAACTCCTAAAGCCATAAGGACAGGATCTGTTCTAGGGTCAGTGGTGATGATACAGGTGTGGGAAGATTTGAGGATTGTTGGTCGATGGTTGATCAAATCTACATGCGCCGAATACAACAGGTGTAGACCTCACAGTGAAATGCGTACTTACTTAATTAACCAACAATGCAGTTTTAAGAAAATACCCCCCCCCTCCCCCAAAAAGTAAGAGTTAAGAATAACAAATAATTAAAGAGCAGCAGTAAATAACAATAGCGAGGCTGTATACAGGGGGTACCGATACAGAGTCAATGTGCGGGGGCACCTGCGTCGAGGTAGTTGAGGAATATGTACATGTAGGTAGATGGGTGGGAATGAGCAGAAACATTACCTCAGTGAGACAACACCATAAAATCTTTGAGTCATCCCATGAACTTCTTCCGAGCAGAAAGAGCCAAAGACAAGAGACAGATGTATCTCCTTTGTGCCTCTCCAGTGGTTTGAAATACAGGACTCTGGAGGAGTGTAGAATGTCTGTCTTCATCCTAACCAGCGCTGTTCGGCCTTCACACATCCACCCGTTCACCAAGGCTTCTCGTTTGACCAAATTCAAGCCGTTTAAAAGAGCAATTGTCTGATTCACAATGACACAATTATTATTTTTGAGCAGACTGTCTGAATATTGTCGATGGCGAAGTGGAAATGAAATGGAAGTACAAGTACGAAAGTGTAAGTTGCTCTGGGTAAGAGCATCTGCTAAAATTATTTTAAAAAAATCAAACCCAAAGGAGATCTGTAATTACATCCGTTTTGTGCCCTTTAAGAGCCTGGCGACCCTGCTACCTGTTTACAGGCCAGCAGAGGTGAGTCTGCTGTCTCCTCCTGGGGGGAAGTGCAGAGTGAGATCTTACGAGGACACACAGGTGGTCCAGGACTGGGAACTGGCACCTCTCCCAGCATAATTTGCAACAGAGGTGGGACTGCACTGGGTACATTGAATTCACTACTATGAAATCACTGAGAATTCGGCACAAAAAATGACTTATCAGATGTCAGAGTAATTAGTTTCAGTTTGGAAATTTCGGGAAAGACAATGCCTAACAACCTGCATGAAACATGGGCAGAGCAGAGGCAGGGGATGACACTCCTCTAAGAGTGGTCTGCTCTGTCAGAGAGCTAATCCGATTTAATCCAGTGTATTGATTTAGGCCTCATGGACCGTGCGTGACGACTATCTTTTTCCGCAAAAGCATTTCTGTGGCTTATCAATGTCAACATTTTGGATCTAGTGAGTAAGAAACTGGTATAGGAAAACACAGCAGCATGGGAAGATGGATCATAGTACCTGTTGCTGCTGTTTAATCACACATCAATATATTCAAAACCTCTCTGTTGGATTCTAATAATGTTGATTTAGAATATAGTGCTTACATACAGTAAGAGCGCTTTTTACCATAGTGAGGTTCTCAGGGTAACCAAGACGTAACAAATCACATCACACGATGGAAGGCTTAATTGCGGATAGCTCCTGTTTTGTTTCCCAGTTTTTCCGGAACTGTAGTGTTGGTGTTCAAAGATGGGGCCCTCATGCTGTTTTAGGGTCTTTAACCCCCCCCCCCTTTTCTCCCTCTCCCCCTTTCCAACTCTCTCGCTCTCTCCTCTCTGGCTGAGTTTTCTCCAGCCCTCCTCCAGTCACCCTGCGGTGGGGTGATCTTGGCAGAAGCTTGGGAGGTTGATTACAGGGCTAGAAGCACAAGAGTGCCTCTATACACAGCAGCACCTCAGTTCTCATACATGCAGTACTCCTGAGTTGAAGTGATGTCTGGGTACATACAGAGATGTCCCGAATATCAATATCCTCAAAAATGTTACCCTGCAAGTTACCCAGCAGAGAACCCTGCTGAACATCTTCTTTCGTGCTCTAATGTCTTGGATTTAAAAAAAAATGCTCAGTCCTCATCAGACAACAGGACATGAAAGAAAACATTACTAATTAAAAATGAATTCAAACATACTGGTCCTTATGAACATAATACATTTACCATACAAACTAACTGCATGTTAACAGTAGCCTGCACAGTACAGTATGTGCCTGTGATTGGAATAATTGTAGTTCTTTCCTCTGTGATTTACTGTTAACATCATAATGCCAAACCCCAGATGATCTCATCCTAGGACTCCCTTCAGCTGATTATCTGATTGGATGTTCTACTGGTGGATATCCAGGGGGGGAAAAATGTCTCAGTCTTTCACTCTACAGTTCTCGCTCACACGCACACACACACACACACACACACACACACACACACACACACACACACACACACACACACACACACACACACACACACACACACACACACACACACACACACACACACACACACACACACACACACACACACACACAGTTTTTACTATGAGAAGCTACTGTAGAAACATTTAATCTGTTTCCGCTAACACTGATAAGGTGGAAATCCAAGGCCATAGCAGGTTCTATGATATTCCACCGAGATCCGTAGTGTGCAGCTGTCAATCACTCTGGATGTGTGTATAACATATATTTGTGTGAGTGAGTGTCTGTGGTATTTGTGCTTTAAATAATACTGTGTGTGTGTGTGTGTGTGTGTGTGTGTGTGTGTGTGTGTGTGTGTGTGTGTGTGTGTGTGTGTGTGTGTGTGTGTGTGTGTGTGTGTGTGTGTGTGTGTGTGTGTGAGTGTGTGTACAGTTGTAGTCGGATGTTTACCTAAACCTTAACCAAATACATTTATACGTTTTTCATAATTCCTGACATTTAATCCTAGTAGAAATTCCCTGTATTAGATCAGTTAGGATCACCACTTTATTTTAAGAATGTGAAATGTCAGAATAATAGTAGAGAAAATGATTTATTTCAGCTTTTATTTATTTCATCACATTCCCAGTGGGTCAGAAGTTTACATACACTCAGTATTTGGTAGCGTTGCATTTAAATTGTTTGATGTGGGTCAAATGTTTTGGGTAGCCTTCCATAAGCTTCCCACAATAAGTTGGGTGAATTTTGGCCCATTCCTCCTGACAGAGCTGGTGTAACTGTCGCCTTGCTTGCACATGCTTTTTCAGTTCTGCCCACACATTTTCTATAGGATTGAGTTCAGGGCTTTGTGATGGCCACTCCAATACCTTGACTTTGTTCTCCTTAAGCCATTTTGCCACAACTTTGGAAGTGTGCTTGGGGTCATTGTCCATTTGGAAGGCTCATTTGCGACCAAGTTTTAACTTCCTGACTGATGTCTTGAGATGTTGCTTCAATATATCCACATAATGCCATCTATTTTGTGAAGTGCACCAGTCCCTCCTGCAGCAAACCACTCCCACAACATGATGCTGCCACCCCGTGCTTCACGGTTGGGATGGTGTTCTTCGGCTTGCAAGCTTCCCCCTTTTTCCTCCAAACGTAACGATGGCTTTTTAAGCCATGACATCATTTTCTGCAATTGTCCAAGCTGTTAAAGACACTGTCAACTTAGTGTATGTAAACTTCTGACCCACTGGAATTGTGATACAGTGAATTATAAGTGAAATAATCTGTCTGTTAACAAATGTTGGAAAAATTACTTGTGTCATACACAAAGTAGATGTCCTAACCGACTTAACAAAACTATAGTTTGTAAACAAGAAATTTGTGGAGTTGTTGAAAAACAAGTTTTGACTCCAACCTAAGTGTATGTAAACGTCCGACTTCAGCTGTATATGTGTGTGCGTACGTTATCATGTACATATTTGCATGTATGATAGAGTGGAGTGCGGAGAGGACCTTAGGCAAAATAAAAAAAAATTTGGAATCAACACAGCTGTTGGAAGATGACCTGAATAGCCCTTTCCTCTCTTTCTCGGTTTCTCTGTATCTCTCTCTCTTCTTCTTTAATATATGCAATGTAAATATCCTGAAGGGAAGGAAGATTGAAGAGATACTAACGAGAGAGAGAGAGAGAGAGAGAGAGAGAGAGAGAGAGAGAGAGAGAGAGAGAGAGAGAGAGAGAGAGAGAAAGAGAGAGAGGAGAGAGAGAGAGAGAGAGAGAGAGAAAGAGAGAGAGAGGGAGAGAGAGAGAGAGAGAGAGAGAGAGAGAGAGAGAGAGAGAGAGAGAGGCAGAAATAGAATGGTCTAAATGGAACAATGACCTAACCATTTTGAAAGTCTCCATGCAATAATATCATCAGAAGACCTTACTGTAAACCCTCAAAATCGGCAAGAAAAACTCAGCTCCCTAGAACACACAATTAAAAACAACCAGAACCCATTGACTACCAAATACTGAACTTTCTAAGAAAATAAAAATAAATTAACCTGGAAAGGCATGTGGCCCTGACAGCATCAGCAATGAGCTGCGGGATGTTATTAAAACTATTCAACCTGGTTTTGGAGAGTGATTGCTTGACTGATTTTTGGAACCAGGGGCTCATAACCCCCATATATAAAAAAGGAGACAAATTACACCCTGATATCTATAGGGGAATGTGTCACTAGTAATATGGGGAAACTGTTCTGCTGTATTCTCAGTGAACAAATACAGACCTTCCTCAAACATAACGCTCTCAGCAAAAAACAAATTGTCTTTCTACTCAAACACAGAACAGGACACACATAAACACATTACACACACTAATAAACCAGCATGTTCATCAGAACAGCAGAGGAAAAGTATTTGCATGTTTTGTTAATTTTAAGAATGCTTTAAATTGCATATGGCATGATGGATTATATTACCAAACCCTCCTGTTAAATTAACCTGGAAAGGCATGTGGCCCTGACAGCATCAGGAATGAGCGGGATATTATTAAAACTATTCAACCTGGTTTTGGAGAGTGATTGCTTCCCTGATTTTTGGAACCAGGGGCTCATAACCCCCATATATAAAAAAGGTGACATATAACACCCTGATATCTATAGGGGAATGTGTCACTAGCAAAGCATTGCCAATGGGTTGAACATGCCCAACTACCTGGGACAAAGAAATGGTGTCTTTGGTGGATTTGGCATGGCAGTGAATGCGCTAAAAGAAAAAGCCATTGCGGGTAAAGTATACAACATCATAAAATCTATTTACACGGTAGACTGAACAATAAAATAACATATTTTATTATATATATATATTCACAACGGCGAGGGGTGAGACAAGGGTGCAGTTTAAGTCCAACCCTGTTCAACGTGCGAGCGATGACACCAAATTTAACACACCTGCTCCCCATTCACACCTGAGACCTTGTAACACTAATGATGACAACGGGGAGGGAAAATGGCTAATTGGGCCCAATTTGGACATTTTCACTTAGGGGTGTACTCACTTTTGTTGCCAGTGGTTTAGACATTAATGGCTGTGTGTTGAGTTATTTTGAGGGGACAGCAAATTTACACTGTTATACAAGCTGTACACTCACTACTTAACATTGTAGCAAAGGGTAATTTCTTCAGTGTTGTCACATGAAAATATATACTCAAATATTTACAAAAATGTGAGGAGTGTACTCACTTTTGTGATATACTGTACATGTTTGAAAGAGGAGATGACAGAAGCGTGGAAAGACTTTCTGCTCCCTCAATACCTGGAATGTACCAAAAGCAGTTTCCCCTTATTCAGGATTTCACCATTACTCACCTTTCTTACAACCTCCTAACAGCCACTCTGACTTCTGAGCTGGCATTGCTGGTTAGGGAGGAAGGGGGTAATGTCCAGTGTTGATAGGAACTAAGTGGTTAGCTAACACCACTTACAGCTGTATTCTCCAGAATACCACATTGCTTCATAGAAGCACAGTATTCTCATCAGGGAAAATGGGAAAGAAGCCATCCCCCTAAATATTTATCCTGCTGGGAGATGGGCTGGTCCGGGCCAGGGTCCGGGGGTCAGGGGGTGAGGGGCTGCGTGGAGAGGGTGCGAGGGGCGTGACCATCCAGTGTCTATGCCTAGTGTAAATAGCAGGGTGAGATCAGAGCCCTAATTACCAGTATGTTTATCCCTAAACATCTGGGCTGCCCCGCTGTGCGCTGAGCGATGGCTTACATTACATTTTTATTATGGAAACTGTCACCACCAAACCAGGGGGGAAACAAATGCTACCAAGCTGTATGGCAAGGGCCCCCCTTCACATAATAATGTCAGTGGGGGAACGTGATCAGACCAAACAATGTTTTAAAAAGGGAAATTGAAGAACGTGTCTCAGCCAAGGTATCATTTAACTGCATCTCCGTTTCTTATAGGAATTTAAAGCAAAGTGTAGGCGAGTCACATCCGTACTGCAGCTGCTTTCTAATCTTGATGTAAAACCACCTCAGTCTGAGAGTGGAGACATTTATCGCCATCAGGGCTTTTGCTTCCTAGGAGTCTGCCAAGTGAGCAAAGGGAAATGTCTCCCGGGCTCACCCAAACTTCCTGCACAAGCCTGCCTTGACGGAGATAACGCCAAAACCAAATCATTATCAGGATGAAGGCACGGCTTTCTCACATCAACACCACTATAGAGGGATTCTTATTGCCTGTTCCTGTTCCAGAGCTGCTATTATCACACTGTAAACCACTGTAATCACATTACAAACGAGGGAGAGAGAGAGTTTCACTTGGTAAATGAAGAGTTGATTACAGACGATATTCATAAAATCATTTCAATAGATTTAATTTTGAGAGGAGTTTACTGCTCTGATTCAGGGGTCTAGATATGAAAGTGTGTGGTACGTCTGGCAGCTGATAGATAATTAACAATAAACATAAAACAGCAATCAGTTTCTTTCTCCAAGGAGAGGTTGATAGCCTACATTAGACCTCAGATCTAGTCTGCTGAGCAGGTCTGAACGTATCGACTCAGTAGAGGCTAAATTTAAAAAAGAAACTCTTCTACCGGCATCATTTCCTCCATTGCACTTAAATAAAAGAGTCTCCCAAAAGCCACATGGTTCTAAGTATGTATTTCTGCTGTTCTAATTAGAGGCTCTCTCTCTCCGCCGGGCAACGGGCCCAGCATCAGGAAGAGCTAAATACACACAAATGAAAACAAATCTCAGCAAATTAAAATTATAAACATTTTGACCAAATAAATCATGGGTGAAACCCTAAATAAAACAAGATGGGGATCCTCTTGAATATGTGTGTCTGTAAGACAATGTGTAAATTGCATTTTTTTCGACTGAATTTGTTTCAGGAAGCAGTAAATGTAGTTAGACTTAGGGCGATGGAGGTGTCCTGTGCTATGTCCTCAACTGATCTATAGGTTCTGAAAACCACACTACTTTTTATACAAATCATTGGAGCCACCAACGACGTTGTTTTCAATTGTGTTCAATTTCTTTCTCTTGTTTCACTGACATTCGGATCTAATGATCTGAACGAACTGGGCTGATATGACTTTCCTCTATTGTGATAGTCGGAATGCAAATAACTGAGCTTATAATGTTTTTACTGAACTTTTCTAAAAAGGTTTATTGGTAAACGGATCTAACAAACTGAACGAAATGGTCTGAAAATGTGCAAAGTGAGCCGATAATGAGACGCTGTATATGAATATCTGGGCATTCCGTTTTTTTGCATGTGGCTAGTACATTTTTTCAATGATGACAGTGATGAGGATGATGATTGCATTGTTGTTGTTGTTGATATTATTATTATTATTATTATGTTATTACTATCATTATACCTAGTTATATGATCGTGTTTATGATTAATATTAGTATTACTATTAATATTATTATTTCTAATTGGTGAAGATTACAAGCAAATAATTGTTAGGATCTTGGTAGTGATTAAGGTTATTGTCATTGTCAGTATTGGTATTGATCATATTTATACGCCAACAGCAGTAATGGTGATATTTTTTATTATTATCATTATTATTATTAGTGTCAATGCTGTTAATGGTGAAGAACACAAGTTAATATGGTAGAATAATGGGAAGATGAGTACTGTTGTTAGATTATTGTTGGTATTTTTTATTGACAATATTATTAGTATGATTATATAACTATTACTATTGATCTAATTAGTGATTCTTAACATGGGTATTACGTTCCAGGTTTTGCTGTTATCTGGATATCTGTTTTTAGGTCATATTATTCGCAGTACTATCTCATTGTCTACTTCTCTCTTTCTATGTAATTATGCTTTTAAATAAATAAGACCTACACTTAACAGCACATTACTCAACACTAGTGAGACTCATGTCGCCTATGGTAGACCTACAGCTTATCTAAAAAGAATGTTTTCAATGAAGTGACTCTCCGCCAATAATTCGATTTAGAGGATTGGAGGATTCTAAATGAATATTTAAGGGGCATTTTTCGTTAGGGTAAATCTGATCTGTGAGAATATCTAAGGGGTTTTCATGTCATTCTAAATGAATTAACTAATAATAATAATCACTTTGTTTAACAAAATAATGTCATTTTGGAGATTATTTAGTTTTCAAATAACTGAAAGTGAGCAATTGTAATCTTAATAAAGGCCAAAATAATATTGATAAAGACCAACATTTTTATTTCTGTTTTTAGAGGGAGAGCAACCAAAGTCCATGTGCCTATTTTTTGGACAAGGACATTACAGCCAGCAAAACACTCCCATTACCCGGACGATTCTGTGGAAATTGTGCGCCGCCCCCCAATCATGGCTGGATGTGATACAGCCTGGATTCAAACCAGGGACTGTAGTGATGGCTCTTGCACTGAAATGCAGTGCCTTAGACCACTGCGCCACTTGGGAGCCATGACCAATATAACCAATATATATTTTTTTCTAATTCTCAGACTGGAAACATTGTTTGCAGAGTTCACAATCTCATTTTCAAGTCCTTGTTTAAAAAGTAACAATATTTCGGAGATTATTTCATTTTCAAATAACCGAAAATGAGCGAGAAAAAGGACATTCTTGAACATGTGGTGAGATATTCTAACTCATTTGTAAATAAAGCCAGTTTGTTATTTAGAATGATTTATTCTGTTCTGTTATTACCCAAACGGAGAATCAGTGAAAATAAAAATCTCATAGATTTATCAAGACCAATCACCATGCTTGTCTCAGAGCAGCGCTGTCTTGACCTCTGAATGATGTGTTTTCCCCCCTTCCACTTGCCCCTTCCATTAATTTTGAAAGAGTATTTTCCAGTAAGCATAGTCAGTGCTCTAACTCCCCCTGGTCTGGAGCAGTGATGCAGTGACGCAGGGCAACGTACTAAACAACAAATTACCTCTAAATCCTTTTAGTTGAGCAACACTGTAAGTATAAAGATCCAGTCCATTTAAAAAAACTGGAGGCCCCTCACACTTCAATGTCATGATCAAAAAATCCTGGCAAAATGAAAAAGGTTATTATTCATCCTGATCAGACAAGCTTTTTTAAATGGATGATACATTCGAGCCTGCAGGAAGGGTACCAAATGAGGGAGGAGGATGTCTTCCCTGTAACGCACAGCGTTGAGATTGCCTGCAATGACAACAAGCTCAGTCCGATGATGCTGTGACACACCGCCCCCAGACCATGACAGCCCCTCCACCTCCAAATCGATTCCACTCCAGAGTACAGGCCTCGGTGTAAAGCTCATTCCTTTGACGATAAACGCGAATCCGACCATCACCCCTGGTGAGACAAAACTGCGACTCGTCAGTGAAGAGCACTTTTTGCCCGTCCTGTCTGGTCCAACGACGGTGGGTTTGTGCCCATAGGTGACGTGGTTGCTGGTGATGTCTGCTGAGGACCTGCCTTAACAACAGACCTACAAGCCCTCAGTCCAGCCTCTCTCAGCCTATTGCGAACAGTCTGAGCACTGATGGAGAGAATGTGCGTTTCTGGTGTAACTCAGGCAGTTGTTGTTGCCATCCTGTTCCTGTCCCGCAGGTGAGATGTTCGGATGTACAGATCCTGTGCAGGTGTTGTTACACATGGTCTGCCACTGTGAGGAAGATAAGCTGTCCGTCCTGTCTCCCTGTTGCACAATTTAGACGTCTCACATTACGGACATTGCAATTTATTGCGCTGGCCACATCTGCAGTCCTCATGCCTCCTTGCAGCATGCCTAAGGCACGTTCATGCAGATGAGCAGGGACCGTGGGCATCTTTCTTTAAGGTGTTTTTCAGAGTCAGTAGAAGTTTTCATAACTGTGACCATAATTGCCTACCATCTGTAAACTGTGAGTGTCTTAACGACCGATCCAGAGGTGCATGTTCATTAATTGTTTGTGGTTCATTGAACAAGCATGGAAGAAGTTATTTGGATTTTTACGAATTATCTTTGAAAGACAGGGTCCTGTAAAGGGGACGTTTATATATTTTCTTGGAAATATATGCATAAAAAAAATATATTTTTCATACACATTTTCCATTATTCTTTTTCCCTAACCTTACCACCCATCCCCTAATTGGAGTAAACTAATGGACAACAACACTTGGGCTTCTACTCCAATTTGTACATACTATATACATTTTAAGGACACAGTATATTTTACAATAGTTATCTTTTGTTTGATTTTAATGCCATCCTTCAGCTACTCTCAACCCTTCCCATCTACAGTGCATTCGGGAAAGTATTCAGACCCCATGACTTTTTCCACATGTTGTTACGTTACAGCCTTGATTAAAGACTTTTCCCCCCTCATTAATCTACACACAATACCCCATAATGACAAGTTTTTTGCAAATGTATAAAAAATACAAGAACAGAAATACCAAATGTACATAATGTGCATGTGTGGCATAATTCCACCAGTCCTATTTATGATATAATTTACAAAGATTATATTGTTTTTTGTTTGTTTTATTTTATATATTTTTTTCATTTCGTAAATTTGAATTTAACCATAAAATTTGTTGTAATATTTTTTCTGTATTTTCTGGTGGATTCAACTGAAATTGCAACAAACTTTCTATGGCTTGTTTTAAAAATATCAATATTTTGGAGATTATTTCATTTTGAAATAACCGAAAGTGAGAGGTTGTAAAAAAATGTTTTTTAAAAAGTACTATAATGATTGAGTGTCCATATAGCTGTGTCATGGTACTGAGTAAACCTCCAATTGCACTCCACTATTCCACCTGCTAACCCCCCCCCCCCCATCCCAAGTTAGATTGTCGTTCCAGTGGCTGGCAGACCATCCCTGTACATCCTAGGGCCTCTTTAAAAAGAGCACACAATGCCACTCAAAGAACAGAAACAGATTAGCTGCCAAAAGCATTTCCAACGTCCTCTTTTCGACTGTATTGTACCAGTTATTAAAAAATATATAGACACTACCGTTCAAAAGCTTGGGGTCACTTAGAAATGTCCTTGTTTTTGAAAGAAAAGCAAATATTTTGTCCATTAAAATAACATCAAATTGATCATAAATACAGTGCAGACATTGTTAATGTTGTAAATTATTATTGTAGCTGGAAATGGCTGATCTACTGTGCATAGGCGTACAGAGGCCCATTATCGGCAACCATCACTCCTGTGTTCCAATGCACGTTGTGTTAGTTAATCCAAGTTTAGCATTTTAAAAGGCTAATTGATCATTAGAAAACCATTTTGCAATTATGTTAGCACAGCTGAAAACTGTTGTTCTGATAAAAGAAGCAACAAAACTGGCCTTAAGATTAGTTGAGTATCTGGAGCATCAGCATTTGTGGGTTCGATTACAGGCTCAAAATTGCTAGAAAAAATACCTTTCTTCTGAAACTCAGAGAAATGAGAAAAACTGAGAAATGAAGGCTATTCCATGTGAGAAATTGCCAAGAAACTGAAGATCTTGTGCAACACTGTATACTACTCCCTTCAGAGAACAGCGCAAACTGGTCTAACCAGAATAGAAAGAGGAGTGGGAGGCCCTGGTGCAAAACTGAGCAAGAGAGTGTCTAGTTTGAGAAACAGATGCCTCACAAGTCCTCAACTGGCAGCTTCATTAAATAGTACCCTCAAAACACCAGTCTCAACGTCAACAGTGAAGAGGCGATTCTGGGATGCTGGCTTTCGAAGCAGAGTTCCTCTGTCCAGTGTTTGTGTTCTTTTGCCCATCTTAATATTTTCTTTTTATTGGCCAGTCTGAGATATCACTTTTTCTTTGCAACTCTGCCTAGACGGCCAGCATCCCAGAGTCGCCTCTTCACTGCTGACGTTGAGACTGGTGTTTTGCGGGAAACCATGTGTTTGAAGTATTTGATGACATCCCAATTATTCTGCTCCAGCCATTACCACGAGCCAGTCCTCCCCAATTATGGTGCCACCAACCTCCTGTGGCATATACAGTTGAAGCTGTTTGAGAAGGCATGAGAAAGAATGGGAAGATTTCATTAACCAATGTCAAGTCCTAGCTGATGGAGCTCAGATACACCAGATACGCTGATCCCCCATTGTGACCATTTTACCAAGCATCTCTGTGCAGTCAGAACTTTTGATTATTTTGTGCCACCAGGGTCACAATAATTTGTTCCCTTTCTGTTAGTCCGAGTGTGACCTCCTCCCCATGGGTTACTGCAGCTAGTGTTGCCAGCAATGCTACTACCTGAGTTGGGGCTCCCCACTGAAATTCCAACCGGCTAGCTACAAAGTCATCAAGGTTCTCTTTAGCAGCTTTCAGAAATTCCTTGTATATTATGCTCACCCATCCAGGGGCTTTGGCTTTGTAGGACCAACCCTGCCAGTAAGGCTCAGACTCTTGAGGGGCAGTGTTGCTTTAGTGGGTTCCTGACCGCGTTATCTTTCTGTCTTGGCTGCGTGAAGATGGTGGAATTAAGTCACGGTCAGAATATGGCTTTTATGTAGACACACCTCTGCCACACCTTCATTTCTTAGTTCTCCACCACAAATGAATAGTGAGAGAATAGCATGCTATTCTCATGCTTAAGTTCAGGGTGAGAATACGTATATAGAGAAAAGTGCATGAAAAGGGAAGTGCGTTCCTTTTATGCATGCTTAACTTGGGTTGGAATCTGGGCCAAAGTGAAAACATGTTTTTAGGCATATTTCCACATTTATTGAAAATCAAGTACACAAATATCACATTTACATAAGTGTGTGAAGTGTGAATACACCCCTGAGTCAATACATGTTAGAATTCCATTTGACAGCAATTACAGTAAGTATTTCTGAGTAAGTCTCTAAGACCTTTGCACATCTGGATTGTACAATCTGTATTATTTATTATTCTTTGAAAAACCCTTCCAACATGTCAAGATTGTTGTTGATCATTGTTAGACAGACATTTTTTTCAAGTCTTGGCATAGCTTTTTATACAATTTAGGCCATCCAGGAACATTCAATGTCATATTGGTAAGCAACTCCAGTGTATATTTGGCCTTATGTTTTAGGTTATTGTCCTGACGAAAGGTGAATTTGTCTCCCAGTGTCTGTTGGAAAACAGGCTGAACCTGGTTTTACTTTAGGATTTTGCTTATGCTTAGCTCTATTCTGTTTATTTTTATCCCCCAAAACTCCCTAGTCCATGCCAATGACAAGCATACCCATAACATGATCTAGCCACCACCATACTTAAAAATATGAAAACTGGTACTATGTTGTGTTGGATTTGCCCAAACATAACACTTTGTATTCAGGATATGAAGATAATTTCTTTGACAAAATGTACTTTAATGTCTTGTTGCAAACAGGATGCATATTTTTGAATATTTTTTATTCTATACATGCTTCCTTGTTCTCACTCTGTCATTTCGGTTAGTATTGTGGAGTAACTACAATGTTGTTGATCCATCCTCAGTTTTCTGCTATCACAGCCATTAAAACTCTGTAACTGTTTTATGGTGGAACAAGTCAAGGGGTGTGAATACTTCTTAAAGGCACTGTATCACTTTTTCTAAAACAAGAAAAGTGCAGTGCATTTAAGAAGTATTCACACCCCTTGACTTGTTCCACATGTTGCTGTGTTGCAGCCTGAATTTTAAATGGTTTAAATGGAGATGTTGTGTCACTGGCCTACACACAATACCCCATGATGTCAATGTGGAATTATGTTTTAGGAAACGTTGACTAATTCCTAAAAAAATGTAAAGCTGAAATGTCTCAAGTCAGTAAGTGTTCAACCCCTTTATTATGACTACCCTAAAAACGTTCAGGAGTAAAAATTAACAAGTCACATAAGTTGCATGGACAAATTTTGTGTGCAATAATAGTTTTTAACATGATTTTTGAATGACTACCTCATCTCTGTACCCCACAAATACAACTATCTGTAAGGTCCCTTCTTCAAGCAGTGGATTTCAAACACAGAATCAACCACAAAGACCAGGGAGGTTTCCCAATGCCTCGCAAAGAAGGGCACCGATTGGAAAATGGGTCAAAATAAAAAAGCTGAGATTAAATATCCCCTTTACCATAGTGAAGTAATTAATTACACTCAATAAACCCAGTCACTACAAAGATACAGGCGTCCTCAGTTGCCGGAGGGGAAGGAAACCGCTCAAGGATTTCATTATGAGGCCAATGATGACTTTAAAACAGTTACATAGTTTAATGGGTGTGAGAAGATAAAACAGAGGATTTTTATTTATTTAACTAGGCAAGTCAGTTAAGAACAAATTCTTATTTACAACGACAGCCTACCGGGGAACAAGGTTAACTGCCTTGTTCAGGGGCAGCAAGAAATATTTTTTACCTTGTCAGCTCAGGGATTTGATCCAGCAACGTTTTGGTTACTGGCCCAACACTCTAACCACTAGGCTACCTGCCGCCCCAAATGGATAAAAAAGATTTTAGTTACTCCACAATACTAACCTAATTGACAAAGGGAAAAGAAGGAAGCCTGTACAGAATAAAACATATTCCAAAACATGCATCCTGTTTGCAACAAGGTACTAAAGTAATACTGCAAAATATTTCACAAAGCAATTAACTTTTTGTCCTGAATACAAAGTGTTATGTTTGGGGCAAATCCAATACAACACATTACTGGGTACCACTTTCCATATTTGCAAGTTTAGTGGTGGCTGCATCATGTTATGGGTATGCTTGAAATTGTTAAGGACTGGGGAGTTATTCAGGATAAAAATCCTAGATATAAACATGGTTCAGTCAGCTTTCCACCAGACACTTAGAAATGAATTCACCTTTCAGCAGGACAATAACCTAAAACACAAGGCCAAATATACACTGAGTTGCTTACGAAGAAAGACAGTGAATGTTCCTTAGTGGCAGAGCTACAGTTTTGAGTAAATCTATTTGAAAATATATGGCAAGACCTCAAAAACAAATTCAGCAATGATCAACAACCAATTTGACACAGCTTGAAGAATGTTGAATAGAATAATGGGCAAGTATTGCACAATCCAGGTGTGGAAAGCTCTTAGAGACTCACCCAGAAAGATTCACAGCTGTAATTGCTTCCAAAGGTTTTTTTTTTTTTTTTTTTTTTTTTTTTTTTTTTTTTTTTACAAAGTATTCACTCAGGGTGTGAATACATACTGTATGTGAATTAGATATTTCTGCCTTTCATTTTCAATAAATTTTCAAAAATGTCTAAAAACATGTTTTCACTTTGTCATTATGGGGTACTGTTGGTAAAAATCTATTTAATCCATCTTGAATTCAGGCTGACACACAACAAAATGTGGGACAAATCAAGTGAAGGCACGTGTATGTCACACGTGCAGTTAACAAAAACATATGGACATTTTTGCTCTATCCAAAATTACAACCAACTGATTGCAGCATTACCACAAAAATCGAAGAGGCATGTGGAAGGAGGAGAAGGTAGGAAACTTGTTTGTCTGCTCTTTATTAATGACCAAAATTGGCAAAACATACCAGTTCCAGGACCAAAATGTTGTCAGCGGCACCGTACAGGTTGCAAAATAGCTGGGAAGAGTTTTTCAATATTCTGTAACACAAAACAATGCTTCATTCAATACGTTTTTTCTACAAAATTCTTTCCACCAATAGAATAATATGTATATAGGGCATACAACCATCTCAGATCTGCAGATTTTGCTGTGAAAATACAGAATCATCACAGTAGATCACTTATTCTGGTGTTTCCGCTATGTAGCTTGTGTCTGGTCACAAGTTCAAGGGGACGCCAAAAAATCATAACATTTACCTGAAACTAACCCTACAAATAGCACCGTTGGGAGGTTTGGTAAAGCCATAGCCAATTAATCAACAATTTAATAACACACTTAGTAAAAATATTTAATTTACAATCTGTAGATGGTATGCGATTAAAAAGGTTCAGAATTGATGTGAAACATCACAGCAGCCTCTGGCCAACTCGTTGACATGTGTGACACTATTCGAAGACAATGTCCCTGACGTAATGCTACACATACTGTACTGATGTGCTACATTCCTGTCTCATACTGTTAAGGAGTAATAAGAGTGTAATCCCTTCATTTCCATTTGTATGTGAACGATCTTTGCAATTGCGTTGACATTACTATGAGAATATTTGTCAAAGAAAACATGTTGATAGTATCGTGACCATTCAGTGCGTTATAATGTTATATTCTCATACAGATAGATCTGTATTTTGAGGGTTGTCCAGCTGGCATTGATTTCTTAAACTGATTTCCACACAGTCTACTGACAGACCTCTCCCTGACCTTGATTTGATGACTTTGTCAAATTTTGGATGATCCCTACTTAGGGCAACAAACATGTACATGTCTTAGCATCCAAACAACAGCTGTATTTGTCCCCCTGAAAATATGTCATATTTACTCACTATCTCTGCCTTCTCAGAGTCTCTAAAGTTAAGCCTCTAACGTTTTTCTAAAAGAAGTTCCCTGTGTGGATATTGGCAGGGGGTGATAATGTAATTCTTCCCTCCAGCACAAATCTCCATTCTCTTCTTGGGTCAGTCAGTTCCCATCATTCCCAGCTGTATTTGGTAACTCGGCGTCTGCCAGTATCTGATTGGAGTGTCTGTGTCTCAGTCCCCAGGAAAGTGGAATGTTTTTACTGTTCACACATTTCTCTCCTTCCCTGACCTCAGATAACTCATCCGTCTCTGTTCTCCTCGCAGAAATCACGTTCCTTTGGATCCTTTCGCACCATGATCAGTAAGTTAAGTCTGACAGATCTGTGGATCGGGAGAGGATCAAGTGGTCTGTGTTTATAACCATGTTTGAAAAGTGAAAGTACATAAGCCAGTGGCAGGAGAATACAAGCTTCATGCCACAAGCCTAAACTGGCAATGTTCTGCAGTGGTGGAAATATGTGACAAAAGCGTAGAAGCATATTGAGAACAGAGAAATACTTTATTGAATGCAGTAGAATGCATATGTAGGGTGATTTTGTATGGGGTTAAACGGGATAAAAAGTACAGTGCCCTCGGAAAGTTCACAGACCACTTGACTTTTTCCACATTTTGTTACATAGTATTCTAAAACAAAAACGAAAACCTCAGCAATCTAATCCTCAGCAATCTACACACAATACCCCATAATGACAAAGTGGAAACAGGTTTTTAGAATTTTTTGAAATGTATTAAAAATAAAAAACAGAAATAGCTTATTAACATAAGTATTCAGACCCTTGCTATGAGAGTCGAAATTGAGCTCAGGTGCATCCTGTTTCCATTGATCATCCTTAATATGTTTCTACAACTTGATTGGAGTTCCACCTGTGGTAAATTCAATTGATTGGACATGATTTGGAAAGGCACACACCTGTCTATATAAGGTCCCACAGTTGAAGGTGCATGTCAGAGCAAAAATCAAGCCATGAGGTTGAAGGAATTGTCCGTCGTGTGCCGAGACAGGATTGTGTCGAGGTCTGGGGAAGGGTACCAAAAATGGCCTCCATCATTTTTAAATGGAAGAAGTTTGGAACCACCAAGACTCTTCCTAGAGCTGGCCACCCGTCCAAACTGAGCAATCGGGGGAGAAGGTGCTTGCTCAGGGAGGTGACCAACAAATCGATGGTCACTCTGACAGAGCTCTAGAGTTCCTCTGTGGAGATGGGATAACCTTCCAGAAGGACAACCATCTCTGCAGCACTACACCAAACAGGCCTTTATGGTATAGTGGCATGCCAGAAGCCACTCCTCAGTAAAAGGCAAATGACAGCCCGCTTGGCGTTCAGACTGGGGCAAAAGTTCACCTTTCACCTTCCAACAGGACAATGACCCTAAGCACACAGCCAAGACAATGCAGGAGTGGCTTTGGCACATTTCAGAGGCATGTTATTGTCACCAGCACAAGGTGCACCTGTGTAGTGATCATGCTGTTTAATCAGCTTCTTGATCAGGTGGATGGATTATCTTGGCAAAGGAGAAAAGCTCACTAACAAGGATGTAACCAAATTTGTGGACAAAATTTGAGAGAAATAAGCTAATTGTGTATATGGTAAATCTCTGAGATCTTTTATTTCAGGTCATGAAACATGGGACCAACACTTCACATGTTGCATTAAAAATGTTGTTCAGTGTACATCTGTGCATATCAATCATATTCAGATGACTTTGGGTTTAAATTAAAACAATCCCAGTGAGCATGGCTGCAGATGGACATCAAAGCTTGGAAGGAGATGAGATAGCCTTTCTCCTCCATTTCTTCGTCATCATCTCACAACATCTGACTGCTTCACTTGACCTCTAACCTCCACTTGGCCACCCTTAACACCTCTGACGCAGACTGCTGGAGTGCATCCACACTGACCATATGCTGGACACTGATGCTCTCGCTACACAATACACACACTTTGCAAGGCTTGTTTTGAACATAGAGTTGAAGTCGGAAGTTTACATACACCTTAGCCAAATACGTTTAAACTCAGTTGTTCACAATTCCTGACATTTAATCCAAGTAAGAATTCCCTGTCTTAGGTCAGTTAGGATCACCACTTTATTTTAAGAATGTGAAATGTTAGAATAATAGCAGAAAGAATGAATTCTTTTGGTTTTTATTTCTTTCATCGCATTCCCAGTGGGTCAGAAGTTTACATACACTCAATTAGTATTTGGTAGCATTGCCTTTAAATTCTTAAAACTTGGGTCAAATGTTTCAGATAGCCTTCCACAAGCTTCCCACAATAAGATGGGTGAATTTTGGTCCATTCCTCCTGACAGAGCTGGTGTAACTGAAACAGGTTTGTAGGCTTCCTTGCTCACACACGCTTTTTCAGTTCTACCCACAAATTTTCTATAGGATTGAGGTCAGGGCTTTGTGATGGCCATTCCAATACCTTGACTTTGTTGTCCTTAAGCCATTTTGCCACAACTTTGGAAGTATGCTTGGGGTCATTGTCCATTTGGAAGACCTATTTGCGACCAAGCTTTAACTTCCTGACTGATGTCTTGAGATGTTGCTTCAATATATCCACATAATTTTCCTTCTTCATGGGGCCATCTATTTTGTGAAGTGCACCAGTCCCTCCTGCAGCAAAGCACCCCCACAACATGATGCTGCCACCCCCGTGCTTCACGGTTGGGATGGTGTCCTTCGGCTTGCAAGCCTCCTCCTTTTTCCTCCAAACATAACGATGGTCATTATGGCCAAAAGGTTATATTTCTGTTTCATCAGACCAGAGGACATTTCTCCAAAAAGTACCACCTTTGTCCCCATGTGCAGTTGGAAACCATAGTCTGGCATTTTTATGGTGGTTTTGGAGCAGTGGCTTCTTCCTTGCTGAGGGGCCTTTCAGGTTATGTCGACGTAGGACTCAATTTACTGTGGATATAGATACTTTTGTACCTGTTTCCTCCAGCATCTTCACAGGGTCCTTTGCTGTTGTTCTGGGATTGATTTGCACTTCTTGCACCAAAGTACGTTCATCTCTAGGAGACAGAATGCGTCTAATTCCTGAGCGGTATGACGGCTTTGTGGTCCCATGGTGTTCATACTTGCATATTATTGTTTGTATAGATGAACGTGGTACCTTCAGACGTTTGGAAATTGCTCCCAAGGATGAACCAGACTTGTGGAGGTCTACAATTTTTTTTCTGAGGTCTTGGCTGATTTCTTTTGATTTTGTCATGATGTTAAGCAAAGAGGCACTGAGCTTGAAGGTAGGCCTTGAAATACATCCACAGGTTCACCTCCAATTAACTCAAATTATGTTAATTAGCCTATCAGAAGGTTCTAAAGCCATGACATCATTTTCTGCTATTTTCCAAGCTGTTTAAAGACACAGTCAACTTAGTGTATGTAAACTTCTGACCCACTGGAATTGTGATACAATGAATTATAAGTGAAATAATCTGTCTGTAAACAATTGTTGGAAAAAATTACAATAAAATAACAATAAATTTGAGTGGTTGAAAAACAAGTTTTAATGACTCCAACCTAAATGTATGTAAACTTCTGACTTCAACTGTACACTCCAGACAGCTGGAGAGGGATCAACATTGACTGTACACTAAACATTCCGCTCCGATCAAGAGCCTAAAACACAAGCTACAGATCTTCGTCAACTCCTGCCTCAGACAAATCTTGCGCATATGGTGGCCTGAGTGGATCTCTAATATAGACCTGTGGAAGAAGCCTGCGTCGAGCACCATAAAAGAGCGGACGTGGAGGTGAGTTGGTCACACGGAATCCACAAGGAAAGCGAATGAAGAGGACGTCCAACAATGACCTGGTGCAGGTGTAGACTCAGAATTGAAGAAGATCCGCTTGTCATGGCCTGAGGTAAAGAAAGCAGCCCAAGACCGGCAACGTTCGAAAACTTTAGTACTTATGTTCCTCCAGTAATGAGATGGATTAACTAAGTAAGTAAACACAGCTAGTCTGAACACAAACTGCACACACAATACACACACCAGCTATGACCACACTCCACACAGGGATGTGCCAGAAAATGTACACTGTGATGCCTCAGTCCTAGTCCTAGGTCTGTGGTGTATTTCATATCATAGGCCACAGAGAGTAATGCTGCTCAGTCTGACTTTATTATGACCAATTTCCCAAAACTTCTTGAAGTTTGTTTACTCACTAAAAGCATGAGTTTGTGTTTACACGGTCAACCCAGTGCTGGTGCTTCTGGCTAAACCTTTTCAAACACTATGTTTCCTTCTCAGTCCCGCACAGATGGTAGGCATTTCTATTGTATCAGCTTTCATACACAATGCTCGCTCCATGCAAAGCTAAACATTTAAAAACTTGTCCTTGGTGTAATAAGATGTTACACACACATACACACACTTTCCTCACTGCTTCAGAGCGACTGTTGGGAAACCTCACATTTCTTGTTTGCCATGGGCCTTAAGTGGGCAAGTGTAGAGCACGACATGCAAGTGGCCCTCAATTAGAGTTGGAAATTATTTCATTGCCACACAAATTAGTGCCACTTACGTCATGAGACTGAGCTGCCCTCTGTCTCAAACAGGATGTCATGGTTAGAAAAACAAAATCACACAGTCAAACGGTCAGCCAAGCCAAATGACCTTCCGCGGACAGTGTTTTTGAGTCCCCCAGCAACCATTCATTATCCCCGTCAGCCGGGCATTACAGGACTACATGCAAACGGACTATAGCTCAAGAAAGGAAGAACACAGCAGTGGTGGAAAAAGTACCCAATTGTCATACTTGAGAAAAAAGTAAAGATACCTTATTATAAGATGACTTGAGTAAAAATCTAAAAGTATCTGGTTTTAAATATACTTAAGTATCAGAAGTAAATGTAATTGCTAAAATATACTTAAGTATCAAAAGCATCAAGTATTTCAAATTCCTTATATTAAGCAAACCAGACGGCACAATTTAACAAGTGTTTCTATTTACTGATAGCCAGTGGCACACTAACACACAGACATAATTTATAAACAAAGCATGTGTGTTTCCACCAGATCAAAGTCAGTAGGGATGTTCTTTTGAGAAGTGTCTGAATTTGTAACGATCGTCGTATGAAGGAGTGGACCAAAACGCAGCGTGGTGTTCACGATAAATTTAATACGCAAAACACTCGAACAAAATAACGACGAGGAGAAAACCGAAACAGTCCTGTCAGGTGCAGACACTAAACAGAAAACAACTACCCACCAAACCCAAACGAAAAAGGACAACTTATATATGATCCCCAATCAGAGACAACGATAGACAGCTGCCTCTGATTGGGAACCACACCAACATAGAAATAAAGAGACTAGAATGCTTACCCTAGTCACACCCTGGCCTCACCAACTAGAGAATAAAAACCTCTCTATGGCCAGGGCGTGACAGAATTGGACAATGTTCCTGTCCTACTAAGCATTTCAAATCTAACGAGTACTTTTGGGCGTCAAGGAAAATGTATTGTAATGACCTGACTAGATCATAAATGAACAATTGTCCAGACAGAGGCTTGAGTTTGCGAATTGACGGTTTATTAAACCAACTTTACACAGGCTACTGTTTGGGCCGTAGCACACGCCAAAAAGATGACAGATAACCCACAAGCCAATCGTGACCTTCTCTTGGGAAGCCCAGACGTAAGAGAGAGAGAACAAAAAGCTGAACCTGGTCTTAACTTCCAATGCTCCACCCCCCTGCCCAACCCCCCTCCACGCCACTCCGCCAACCACCAGGATGCCCGGCATCAGAACATTCCAGGCATTCCCGTGATTGGCAGATAGCAGGTTGATTGACATGTCGGACCCCGCGAACACCGGGTACTGGTCAGTACAACACAACCACCTCCTAGCCTAACACATAACACACAGCTGTCTGTGCGGGTCGCTACACAGCCCCCACCACAAAGTCCCTCGTCCCCGAGGGAACAAACAAAGTCTCTGAAGCGACCCGGAGGTCTCCTTTGCCTGCGTGTCCGTGATGGTCGCAGAGTGCCCCTCTGGGAACCAGGGGATGAAGGCAGGGATATGGGGGACAAGGAAGCGGGAACGGGTAATACAGTCCGTGGCTCTGGGGAACCACGCGGTGACACAGGGGGGGAGACAGGGGGAGTGGGCTGTCTGGAGCCTTGTCTGCGGCACCTGAGGGTGGGTGCCTGGAGAATGTCATTGCCAGAGAGAGGAATTGTGGGGGTTCCTGGGGTTTGGGGAAAAGAGGCCCCTCTGTATGGGGCTAACCTGTCCCGGTGCAGTGCCACCTTTCTCCCCCTGGGAGGAAGCTGCACCCGGTACACAACCTCCCCTACCCTCTCCAGGACACTGCAGGGTCCCACCCAGTGACTGTCCAACTTGGGGCATCTGCCTTTTTTTCCTTAGGGGGCTGTAGACCCAGACCAGCTCCCCAGCCACAAAGTGCCTTCCCCGGGTGTGCACGTCATAGTTCCTTTTCTGCCTCACACCTGCATTCACCAGCTGCTCTCTGGCGAAGGTGTGGGCTGTCTCCAGGCGGTCCTGGAGTCTCCGGGCATACTCCGGCCCCGGAGGAACATGAGGGCTATCCAGGGGCCGACCAAACGCCATCTCCGCAGGGGTGCGGATCTCTCTCCCCAGCATGAGGAGGGCAGGCGTGCAGGAGGTGGAGTCTTGGACAGCGGAGCGGCATGCCATGAGGACCATAGGCAGGTGCTTGTCCCAGTCACGCTGGTGTTTGGAAGAGACGATGGCCAGCTGCTGTCCAAGCGTTTTGTTGAAGCGCTGGTGGCGAACACACGGGACTCAAAGTTTCTGCCTTGGTCGCTGTGGATGGACTCTGCAGCTCCAAACCTGCTGAACATCCCCGCTGTCAGGACGATGGTCTCTGCCTCCTGGTCAGGCAGAGCATAGGCCTCGGGCCATTTTGTGAAATAGTCCATGGCCGTGAGCACCCAGCGGTTTCCACTGTCTGTGGTGGGGAACGGCCCAACTACATCCACTCCCACCCTCTCCATGGGAGCCCCCACTGGGAACTGTTGGAGCTGAGCATGAGA
This sequence comes from Oncorhynchus masou masou, assembly GCF_036934945.1. NCBI lineage: Eukaryota > Metazoa > Chordata > Actinopteri > Salmoniformes > Salmonidae > Oncorhynchus > Oncorhynchus masou. The sequence continues at coordinate 54,100,159 of NC_088240.1, forward strand.
GCGGCCTGGGGGGCCCTTTCTCGCTGTGCAGTTGTCACAGCGGCGACAAAAGTCCTCCACATCCCTCTTGTGCTGCCCCCAGTAGAAGCCCTGACGGAGACGGCGCAGTGTTTTTGTGACCCCAAAGTGTCCAGTCCCCACCCCCCCATGAGTACTCTGGAGCACAGCCTCCCGCAATGCTTTTGGGACCACCACCTGCCACCTCTCCTCTCCCGTAGCTGACTCCTTCCATGCCCGCTGTAGCACGCCATCAGCCAGCCGCAGTCTCTCAAACTTCGACCACAACCCTTTGGTCGCGAGTGAGAGCGCTGTCACCTCTTCCTATGGTGGCCTCACCTGCGCCTCTACCCACTGTAGCACTGGCTGTAGGTCTGTGTCCCGTCCCTGCTGCTGCCGCCATTCAGCCACGTCGACAGTCTGCAGCTTGCAGCAGACAGGCCCGCTCGCCCGACACACTGTGGCACAGACACCCTCCTCTGCCCGCAGCTCTCTCTCCCGTCCCTCTCTCCGTTCACAGTGGTGGCAGCCGTCTGCAGTACAGGGCCGACGGGACATGGCGTCGGCGTTGGAGTGGCGTGCCCCTGCCCTGTGCACCACCGTGAAGTCATATGGCTGAAGCTCCTCCAACCAGCGTGCCACCTGCCCCTCTGGCTCTCTGAAAGACATGAGCCACTGGAGAGCAGAGTGGTCAGTCCTTACAGTAAAGGGCAGACCACCCAGGTAGTACTTGAAGTGTTTGACGGAAGCCACAACAGCCAAGAGCTCCCGCCGGGTGACACAGTAGCGGCGCTCATGTTTGTCAAATGTTTTGCTGAAGTACGCACCCACTCTCTCCCCCTCTGGCCCCACCTGGGCCAGCACCCCACCCATGCCCACATTGCACGCGTCTGTGTCCAGGATAAAGGGCAAGGTGAGGTCAGGGGGGGCGAGCACGGGGGCCTCGATCAGTGCACGTTTGAGGGTGTTGAACGCCTCCTCACACTCCACTGTCCAAGTGAAAGCCTTGTCCTTCGGCAGCAGGCGGTTCAGTGGAGCAGCAACGCTTGAGAAGCCCCGTACAAACCTCCTGTAGTACGAGGCCAGGCCCAGGAAGCTCTTCAGCTGACGCTGGTCGGTGGGGGTGGGCCAGTCTCTGACAGCCCCTACCTTGTCCTCCATGGTGCTGATCCCCTCCTTCCCCACTCGGTGGCCCAAGAAGGACACCTCTCTCCTCATGAAGTGGCACTTCTCGGGGTGGAGCTTCAGACCTGCGGCAGCCACCCTCTCCAGCACACGCCGTAGCGCCCCCAGGGCTGAATGGAAGGAGCTGCCATGGGCCAGGATGTCATCGAGGTATACCAGACACTGCTGTCGGGGATGCCATCCAGCACCCTGTCCATCAAACGCTCAAAAGTAGCTGGAGCGTTGCACAGGCCAAAGCACAGGACCTTGAACTGCCAGTGTCCTCTGTTAGTGGAGAACGCAGTTTTGGCTCTGGCCTCTGGGGAGAGGGGCACCTGCCAGTAGCCACTGCGGAGGTCTAGTGAGGAGAACCAGGAGGACCCCTAACCAGGTCCAGCGACTCATCGATACGTGGTATGGGGTATGAGTCCTTCCTGGTTACCTCATTCAGCCGCCTGTAGTCCGCACAGAACCTCAGCTTGCCCCCTTCTTCGGAACCATGACGACTGGCGCCGCCCAGGGGCTGTCTGAGGGCTCAATGAAGTCTGCCCGCTGCATCTCCAACACAGCCTTGTCTGCCGCCTCCTGGCGTGCCAGCGGGATACGGCGGGGACGCATCTTGATGGGTCGAGCATCACCTGTGTCGATCTCATGCTGCACCAGATGAGTCTGACCCACCTCTTCCTCACTCAACGCAAAGCTGTCTCTGAATTCAAACAGCAACTGCCACAACCGTTCCTGCTGCTCGGGGTCAAGACTAACACAGTTCCTCCCCCATATCTCCCTCACTGCAGACAGTGTCCTCTCCTCTCCCATCTGGGGTAGCTGGGCTGGGGGGTTGCGGCCCGGGCTCACAGAGGGCTGTGTCATGGAGGTAGCTGGGGGAATGTAACACACTGCCGTAGGTGACAGGGGGACTGGGGAAAAGTCACACACAGCTGTGGGGGAGGGGGCGCAGCCATGAGTCTCTGCTGCTTTAACTGTTGGAGTAAAGGGTTTGTTGAGTTGAGTGAATGTGACATTAGGGGGGGCCATGGTGACTTCCGTCCCTCCCTGGAAGCTCAGTGTGCCCCTATTTAGGTCTAACTGGCAGCCTGTGCTCCTAAGAAAGTCCAACCCCAGGATACAAGGGTCCTGCACAGCCGCCACCCACACAGGATGACGCACAGTCCTGCCCCCTACTGTCAGAGTCATTATTCCCTTCCCTTTCATGGGTGCCAGCTCACCTGTGACTGTGCGGAGCTGCACAGTTGTAGGCTCACACTGAGTCCAACCTGGCACAATATCTGGCCTCACCAGGGTTACTGTGGACCCAGTGTCCACCAGGGCGGAGCAGGGCACCCCCTCCACAGTGACAGGGACATGACAAAAGTCCCCAACACAGGTCCGGCCCACCACAACAACAGGCTCCATCCGCTTGCCCTCGTCTGCTTCTGGGGGAAGTGGAGCCTTGCTTCCCGTCTGTGCCGGTGGGCTCCTCCTGAAGATGATGGTGGTTGGGATAGAAAGCCAGGGGTCCGCACTACCCGGTCTATGCGGACCCCGAGCCGTTTCCCTGAGCTCTGGGGGACATGGGGCAATCTCGGCGCAGATGGCCTGGCTGGCCACAACCCCAGCAGACCCTGGGACCAGGGCTTGTGTTTCGTGCTGCCTGTAGCGACACAGCCCGAATGAGTTTTGTCATTTCGGCCACCCAAGCAGGCTTTTCCGGCTCCGGGCTGCTCTGCCCACCCAGCTCGCACAGAGGGTGTGTCTCCCTGCACCCCCACCAAAGCCCCAGCTGAAGCCCCAGCCCACACCAGCTCCCTCTCCAAAGCCATCTCCAAGGCTGTCTGCAATGACTCAGGATGAGCCAGCTGGGTCTGTATGCGCAGCTCCGTAGGAGAGAGCGCCTGTATGAACTGGTCCCGTGCTAGCTCGCTCTGCACGGAGGGGGCATGTGAGCATATGCCCGCCGAGAGAGGCTCTCAATGTCATTAGCTAGCACCCGTAGAGGCTCTCCAGGCTGCCTGCGTCTATTACTCAGTTCGGAGCGCAGTAGCCCGGGCTGTACACACTGTCCATAGTGCCTCCTCAGTGCTCCCACTAAAGCACCATAATCATGCCTGTCCTCGGGGCTAATCAATATCAAACAGGCCAGAGCTTCATCCGTGAGGCATAAAGCCAACTGCAGTGCCCTTTCTTCATCCGACCACCCCCTAAAATGAGCTAACAGTTCAAACTGAGCATGAAAAGCTTCCCAATCCGCCTTACCGGAATACTTCGGGGTCTTAACAGATACGGACGCAGCCGGGAACTGGGCGCCGCCATGTTTGTTTACATCCTGAGCCCCAGATTCCTTGTCAAGCAGCGTCGACGTCGCCACTTCGGTCCGCCCACCAGAATCCGCGCGAAATACAGTCGATGAAGCACTCATGCCCGCTTCAGCCGCCATCGCTCTAACGTCCTCCCTCAAGCGGCCTCTGCGCTCCGACGCCCTGGCGATCTCCTCAGACAGAACCCCCGACGTCCATTCACACGCACCTCCTTGGCCATAATCGTCCCCTACCTCCACCTTCACTTTCTGATTCCCTCGACGCATTTTCAATCCCCGTTCTCACCTAAGGTAGCTAGCCACATAAGTCAGCTAGCTAGCTGGCTAACTTGTTTCAACGTTTTTACTTCTGACACCAATGTAATGACCTGACTAGATCATAAATGAACAATTGTCCAGACAGAGGTTTGAGTTTGCGAATTGACGGTTTATTAAACCAACTTTACACAGGCTACTGTTTGGGCCGTAGCACACGCCAAAAAGATGACAGATAACCCACAAGCCAATCGTGACCTTCTTTTGGGAAGCCCAGACGTAAGAGAGAGAGAACAAAAAGCTGAACCTGGTCTTAACTTCCAATGCTCCACCCCCCTGCCCAATGAAGTAAAAATACATCATTTTCATTAGGAATGTAGTGAAGTAAAATAAAAAGTTGTCAAAAATTTAACTAGTGAAGTAAAGTACAGAACCCCCCCAAAAATGACTTCGGTATTACTTTAAAGTATTTATTTCTCAGGTACTTTACACCACTGGAACACAGTAAAGAAAGAAAGACATAGACAGAAAGAGACGGACAGACATGTGTAATGCATGTATTATTAGCGTGTGTGCATTCAGTTGGGGTTTGATGATTGCAGTATGCTGCTGCTAGGAGACCTGTGTGCCCACTGAACCTCTTCTGTTGCTCTTTAAGCTCTGACATCAGTACCCTAATGGGCTGAGAGCACAAAGTGTATGTGTGTGTGTGTCCGATTTCAGATAAATGTTTGATGAAGTAATGGAAGTTTAAATAATCCGGATGAGGACACACAGTAAGTCCCCTGTGACTCCAGTCAACAAAAGGAAAATGAGAGTGTGTGTGTTTTCTCCTGTCAATGCTCATTTCACTGAGTTGAAATGTATTTACAATACCTTCAACCCCAAGAGGTTTCAGTCTTGGATCAACATCCTTTGGTCTTTAGAGGATATACATTGGAAACTGATGTGTGGATTTAACGCTGGAGTTTAAATGATTGACCTCAAGAAAATATCTGAGTGTTCCAACAGGATCTGCAAAAGCATTAGGAAGATTGAAGGAATCATGGGTTGAATGGGAATGAGGAAGCTGAAGAAAACAGCAAAACGTCTTGGTAGAGGATGCGGTGTGCAGAGCTTTGACCAATCAGAACAGGAAAGGACTGGCATCTGTGAGTTTCCTTACTCGTTCAGCTGTAGTCTGTCTGAATGCACCAAAATGAATGGGGAAAGAGGATATCTAGTCACTACTGAATGCATTCAACTGAAATGTGTCTTCCACATTTAACCCAACCACTCTGAATCAGAGAGGTGCGTTAATCTACGTTATCGGCACCCGGGGAGCAGTTGATGTTGGGGGATAAGTGCCTTGCTCAATGGCAGAACGGCAGATTTCTCCACCTAGCTGGCTCAGGGATTCGAACAATCGACCTTTCAGTTAAACCACTAGGCTACCTGCCCCCAGTCCCAGAGGCACCTTACTAAGGCCGAGAAATGGGGAATCAATCAACATCAAAACACGATGCCAACGGTACATGACATGTGATCATCACATTGTATCTTGAGAATAGTTTCAATATTGGGCTAGAGTATCTAGCTCCGCAACATGTATTATTAACCAGCCACAATTGTGACAAATTGTCTTCTAGTTAATTCTATATAATACACAGGAGGGAATATAGCAATTATAAAGACGTGAACATTTTTCTTTGAGGTTGAAAGTTGTAATGCAAGACAGACCTCACGAGGCCGTTGATAGCATGTGATTTCAGTGCTTTTTTCATTAGAATCTGTTGCACCACATATGTAAATAAATGCACTATTTTCTTGACTTTCTTAGTTAATTCAACTTTTCTATGTATTTGAAACACTCACCAAAACTTCGAAGTGTTTATTATGTGAATAATGACACCGTAATAATACAATATTACAGTGGTCCTTTGACTTTGAATACAGGTGGTGAAGGCAGGGAGGATTTATGTGACAGTTAAGATTTCACCAAATTTTGTCATATAAGCAAAACATTTTTTTTTTCAATGACAGAGGTCATATGACACTGTACATGAAAAGCTTGACGTTTCCCCTAAGTAAATACAAGTTTGAGTTGAAAAGGGACCATCGTGGATCCTTTCCCCCTTGCAGTGGAGGGATACACTGAACGGTGACCAGCCCTCCCACCGGGTGGTTTCGTGTTTCATGTAAATATAGTGCCTAATGACACAGTGTCAGTGCATAGATGCTATTATACCCTCCCAACCAGAGGTCATCTCTGCTGCCTGCCACGCCCTAGGGTGTGGCCACCTCACCACTGCGGTTACAGGCCTGGCTTTTGCCCTAACCAAAATGACAGACATTATTTTATCTTAAAAATTTCTCAGGGTTTTCGCAGTCGGGGAGTGCTGAGAATTCTCGGCGAAGCGAGCATGAGGTTGGTAGAGACTGGGTGATTAGTGGCATTGTCTCAATGGCTCAACTTTCGTTACTTTCTCAGTTTATTTGGTCGCCTTTGAAAGCCAATGCCGCAGCTTCCTGTTGATGTGAACCGCAATAACTTTATGATAGGTGGTGTTGAATGGTTGCGGAAGAGGTCAAGGCATCCATCCATCTTACTTTGAAGTGATTGTGAGAGCCATCACCAACAGAGAATAAATATATTGCTCTCGGCAAAGCCCTGAATCAGTCCTAGGCATTGTAATACCTCAACTAATGTCCTTCAACTAATGTTCGACCTGCTTTTGTTAAAAAACAAAACAAAAAAAACAATAGGACATCACAGCAAGCAAAGAAAAGTAACACATTGAAAACATTTGCTCTCAACAACACGTCACTCCAATGTGTGGCCTACATTTCAAAAAACACAGAAAAAGCCAAAAGTGCACATTGACAAGTGGTCACAGTCCTCTCAGAACAACGTCCAACACTGTGTGTTTCTGATTAGGCCCACGAGACACATCCCCGATGTCCAGATCTCCTAAGCCACGCTGTCCAGGGCATCATACGAACAAGGCAGAGCCAGCTCCGTCCGCTTCATTTGATCTCATATGGCGCTGGCCATGAGGAAAGAATTACTGTACGCCAAGTGCTTGTTAGTGCTGCTTTGATGTACGATTCACCTTTCTCCTCCAAAGCGCGCCGATGGTTTGAGTTTTACATTTAGAATGCAAACTAATCCCCAGGATGAGGCCACGTACAGTATATTTGGCCGTGGCCACAGCAGGCCACTCCCTCATGCACTTAGTCAATATGAGTAAAGGTTTCATCGTTGCAAAGTGTATGAGATGATTAATCCTAACAAACACACACATTTTTTCACCCCGAAAATGTAAATCTTACATCATCTCAGGTGCTTCACACATTCCATCCCTAATCTTTCCAAAGGCTCATACTTTACGTGTAGGGGGAAGCTGGCCCTGTTATTGGGGTCATTTGTTTCATACTGTACGTTAAAGGGATAGTTCGGAATTTTGGCAATGAGGCCATTTATCTACTTCATGTATACCATTTTTACGTACTGTTTCTTTGTCCAGTATGAAGGAAGTTAAAGGTAGTTTCGCCAGCCAATACTAACTGGCTTTAGCACAAGGACTGGAATTCTACAGGAATAGCTAACAAGCTCGCTGTTCCCATAGAATTACAGTAATTGCTAGAAGGAAAGCTCTTTCAAACTACACAGAAACATTAATTCTGAACTATTCCAGGGCCGGCCAGAACGAATCAGTTGGACGGGCATTTGATTTCCATAGGGCTCACAGGACCACCTACATTTTTAAAATGGGTTTTATAGTAAAGACCTGTAATTTAACTGTAAAAATGTTTTACCTTTTAAAGTGGCATGAACACAACAAGTCATGAAGTTGTCATCTCACTGTCAAACAAATCACTTCAAAAAGTAAGTTACCTTCCCACGTTTGTCCAAAAATAATTCCAGCATCCGAACAGGCACTGTGCACCTGCCAACTTTAATTCAATTCGCTGAAATTAATCTCACCGGAGAAAGCATCCGAGCGAGTGAAACAGCGCCCCTTTGCCTTACTATACTGTATGCTGTATGACAAGCCATACTCTTTTTGTCCAGACAGCATCAGCTCCATGGGCTACACATACTGAGCCAGTAGGGCGCTGTTTCCTTCACTCCGATACTTTATCTGAGATTGATGCGTCTATGTCAGTGCGCATCTTGGTCAAATCAATATTCATTTTATTTGGATGGGCAAGGAGGTACGGTAGAGTGGGCCTCCCAAGGCCTGCCCATAACTCTGGCCCTGAGCCTAGTGAACATCTAACAGACAGTGACATACTGACCTCTAATACACTTTCACTGCTCTCAACTAAGGTGTAATCTGTAAACATAGTATCTATTGCACTCTAAATTGCAATTTTTTACTGAATACTTGAAACAATTTAAACCTAAGTGTAAAAAAAGTCATAGAAATACATAAAACATTGGGTATGCACATATTATAAATCACGTATTTTCATGTCAAGTTCAAGATTTATGAATCAGTCTTGGCATGGACTTTATTGTACGCACAATTTAAGATACAATCTGTGCATTTTATTATACTGAACAAAAATATAAAATCAACAAGCAACAATTTCAAAGATTTCACTGGGTTCATATAAGGAAATCAGTCATTTGAAATAAATTCATTAGGTGCTAATCTATGGCTATTCCCATGACTGGGAATACAGGTCTGTTGGTCACAGATACCTAAAAAAAAGTAGGGGTGTAGATCAGAAAAACAGTCAGTATCTTGTGTGACCACCATTTGTTTCATGCTGCGCGACATCTCCTTTGCATGGAGTTGATCAGGTTGTTGATTGTGGAATGTTGTCCCATTCTTCTTCAATGGCTGGAACACGCTGTTGTACACTTCAATCCAGAGCATCCCAAACGTGCTCAATGGCTGACATGTCTGGTGAGTATGCAGGCCATGGAAGAACTGGGACATTTTCAGCTTCCAGGAATTGTATTCAGATCTTTGCAATATGGGGCCGTGCATGATCATGCTGAAACAGTAGGTGATGGCGTCAGATGAATGGCATCGACATTGATAAAATGCAATTGTGTTCGTTTCGGTAGCTTATGCCTTATATTGTCCCCAGCACAAGGTACACATGTGTATGAACATTCTGTTTAATCAGCTTCTTGGTCAGGTCAGATAGATTATCTTGGCAAAGGAGAACTGCACACAAACAGGAATGCAAACAAACTTCTGTACAAAAGTTGAGGGAAATAAGCTTTTTGTGCATATGAACCATTTCTGGGATATTTTAATTCAGATCATGATTACATGTCATTAACACTTTAGGCCTCAGCTCTTTCAGATCATATTACTCTGTGGGTGAGACAAATGAGCACTGGAGGCCCAAAGTGAAATAAGATGCAAGGTGAGGTGCTGTTGAAACATGCACCCTGAAAAGGGAAAATAGATAGAAAGGCAGAAAACTTGGACTGCATGGGAGTTAACTGTACACTAGTCCCTCTATGTGTGTGTGTGTTGAAGTGTCTGACTCTGAACACCTGTGTGCAGTTACAGATTCTCAGGGTACTTAGTAGGAACACCTACAAGTCAGGGGATTCGGTAGTATGTCATCTAAACTCAGCAAAAAAAAAACATCCTCTCACTGTCAACTGCATTTATTTTCAGCAAACTTAACAAGTGTAAATATTTGTATGAACATAAGATTACACAACTGAGACAAACTGAACACATTCCACAGACATGTGACTAACAGAAATGGAATAATGTCTCCCTGAACAAATGGGGGGTCAAAATCAAAAGTAACAGTCAGTATCTGGTGTGGCCACCAGCTGCATGAAGTACTGCAGTGCATCTCCTCCTCATGGACTGCACCAGATTTGCCAGTTCTTGCTGTGAGAAGTTACCCACTCTTCCACCAAGGCACCTGCAAGTTCCCGGACATTTCTGGGGGGAATGGCCCTAGCCCTCACCCTCCGATCCAACAGGTCCCAGACGTGGTCAATGGGATTGAGATTCCTGTCTTGCAGGTAATCAGGCACAGAATGAGCAGTTTGGCTGGTGGCATTGTCATGCCGGAGGGTCTTGCCAGGATGAGCCTGCAGGAGGGGTACCACATGAGGGAGGAGGATATCTTCCCTGTAACGCACAGTGTTGAGATTGCCTGCAATGACAACAAGCTCAGTCCGATGATGCTGTGACACACCGACCCAGACCATGATGGAACCTCCGCCTCCAAATCGATCCCGCTCCAGAGTACAGGCCTCGGTGTAACGCTCAATCCTTCATCGATTAACGCGAATCTGGCCATCACCCCTGGTGAGACAAAACCGCGACTCGTCAGTGAAGAGCACTTTTTGCCAGTCCTGTCTGGTCCATCGACGGTGGGTTTGTGCCCATAGGCGACGTTGTTGCCGGTGATGTCTGGTGAAGACCTGCCTTACAACAGGCCTACAATCCCTTGGTCCAGCCACTCTCAGCCTATTGCCGACAGTCTGAGCACTGATGGAGGGATTGTGCGTTCCCGGTGTAACTCGGCAGTTGTTGCTGCCATCTTGTACCTGTCTCGCAGGTGTGATGTTCGAATGTACCGATCCCGTTACCCCAGGTGTTGTTATACGTGGTCTGCCACTGCGAGGACAATCTGCTGTCCGTCCTGTCTCCCTGTTGCTCTGGCCACATCTGCAGTCCTCATGCCTCCTTGCAGCATGCCTAAGGCACATTAACGCAGATGAGCAGGGACCCTGGGCATCTTTATTTTGGTGTTTTTCAGAGTCAGAAGAAAGGCCTCTTTTGTTTCGTAAGTTTTCATAACTGTGATCTTAATTGCCTACCATCTGTAAGCTGTTTGTGTCTTAATGACCATTCCACAGGTGCATGTTCATTAATTGCTTATGGTTCATTGAACAAGCATGGGAAACAGTGTTTAAACCCTTTACAATGAAGATCTGTCAAGTTATTTGGATTTTACGAATTATCTATGAAAGACAGGGTCCTGAAAAGGGGATATTTCTGTTTTTTGCCGAGTTCAGATACCCTAATAACAATGACATCTCTATCTGTGAGACTGTTCCATCATCAAAATCCCATAGGCCTCCTTGAAGCACCATTAAAGCTCATCTCTCGTCTCAGGGTCTGAGCTGTGGTATTTTGATTAAAGTGGATCAGGCTGTCTACGCTCCCCATGAGTCTTTTTAAGGTCTCTTTTCATGTGTGCATCTGGCTGGAGGGCTGGGACATCAGAGAGGGAGATTGATAGGGTGCCTGAAGGCAATGGACAGAACATGTGGTGACACACACTTTGCCCCGGGATGTGATTCAGTCATCCATTTCTGTGTTCAATCGGCCGCACTCATGTTGACTATCATTTATCAGGGTCGTGTTCATTAGGCACCAAGTGTAAGAACGTTGATTGAAACAGGGAGGGACTGTTTGGACTTTGCCCTAATGAGCACAACGCAGTTGAGGTATTCCACAACAGATTCAGTAGAGCTTACTCAAATATTCTCAAAGGTCACCTCCATAGCTTCATCATAAAGGTGAATGACCAGTATAAAGACTTCACCATCTCAGCTATGAAAACCATCAAGACATTAAAATGTGGCAATGAGCAGGTGAAACACTCCACGCCACTGTTTTGCCAAAAAGCTGAGGGATGGGGTGGGGAAATGTAACCACTCAAATTCATAGAGCTATGGATGCAAGGACCATTATATAAAAATTATAGTAACCATGTTGAGTCGATACAGTGTTTGTTTACATTGACTGTGTTTACAAACATTGGAGTAAAATAAGCTTATATTGTGGGTTTTGATGGGTTATGACAGTTGAACTCATGAGACAATTATAAGATATATTTTTCAAGAATCAATGGGTACATATCATTAATTTATAAGTTTAAAAAAATTGGATGTAGTTACTTCAGATTGCCCCTTTAAAGTACTGTCAAATATAATGAGGCCGAAGGTCAATTAGTTTATTTTCATAAAAAAAACAGGTCCATTATTTTTAGTACAGTCAACTTGATGTCAAACAAAACTAAGATTAGAAAGGCAAAGAGTCATTCAAAGAGTAAAATTAAACGGGGAAGACTGAGGCAGACACACATTCAACTATTCTAACAGTCAGTTCCTATAGAATAACAATTACTGGTACTCACACTAGTGTTTGTGAAACTGTCTGTGTGGATTTGTTTTACCATGGAAGCTCGAAAACGTACAGTAGTAAGAGAGTCAACCAAGAGGACATCTATTCCCCATTTACAGAAAACGTTCACTAAACCAGAAGTAACAGTCTGTGCTTGCACAGGGAGGGCCAAGAGCTCCATCTGGATGCTGCTTCCTGATTGGATGGCCGACAACGTGTATTTTTCTGCATGATGTCCATTGTTGAGAACAATGGAGAGAGAGAGCTCGGAGTCTTGGTCCTCCGAGAGGTGGCTCTGGGAAGAATAATGAGAAGAGAAAGGTTCAGTACGTCAGTCCGGATATCTTACTTGACATAGCAGAGGGAGAGAGAGGAGAGAAAGGCGGGGGTTGACCACTGTCAAATTCAATTTACCATCCCTTTATTGACTTCTTTCCAGGCTCGTTTTTACAACATGGTGCTCAAAACGACATAGGCAATTAAAAAAAGGATTAAACACAGCCGATCGAGGCGAATGACAACAGCGCTCTCCATTTCAAAGTGAATTACTCATCAATTCTGCCACAAGTATAGAGAATCGTTTGCAATACACAAACTATAAAATAACAGCATGGAGCTACACAAGTTAAATCGGAGACATGAACCATAATCATTAAATCTAGACGGGTTGTCAGTCAGCCATAGTGAGATGTTTGAGGACAATTGCAAGGAGCACAGAGATCACAATTGCATTCAGTGGAGTGTAATGTTTGATTTTTCAGATAGAAATATATCATGCAGAACAGGCGTGTTCCTCAGTCATGTCAAAAATGGAATCATGTCAGCTCCACAAAATATTGTGGGGGGGGGAATTCAAAAAGCTGCACAGTTAAAAACTACAAACTCCAGAGAACTTCCAACGTGGTACTCACCTGGGGATCAGTAGTTGGAGATCAGTAGCTGATCAACTTCTTGACAGCATCAAAGCATTTCCACTTGTCTGGGATGTAGAAGGGTTCGAAGATGTGGGGGAAGGGAGTGTCGTAGCCGCAGACTCTAGCGATGGGCGCCTCTAGGTTGAGGAAGCACTCCTCCTGTGGACACACAACAGGGACGTGGTCAGTTTCACTCTCTCAGCAGTCACATTACATCCCTCTTGACATGGACGACAGGCTCTGCAGGTGTGTGGGTAATCGCAACAAGTCGTGTTCAATAGGGCATACGTCGGAAAAATGTAGCAAGAGGAAATTCAGAAATATTTATTGTCCGACAAGTTGAAATAGAAACCTAGTAAAACGGGGACGTACTATCATTCTTGTGCCTAAACATGACCCAGTAAATGCAACTCTTTACCTGACTTTGCGGTACACGAGGCCAGAGGTTTTCATGACCACATTCTCTACGTTCTAGACCTCAGCTGAATCTGGTAATGAATTGTGTGGCTGTTGAACAAGTTGAGGAGACCAAATATTTTGACCTTACCTTAGATTAGAAACTATCATGGTCAAAACATACAAGATGGGGAGAGGTCTGTCCGTAATAAAGAGATGCTCTGTTTTTTTGACACCACACTCCAAAAATCAAGTTCTGCAGGCTCTAGTTTGGTCTAATCTTGATTATTGTCCAGTCGTGAGGTCTAGTGCTGCAAGGAAAGACCTACAGTTGAAGTTGGAAGTTTACATACACCGTAACCAAATACATTTAAACTCAGTTTTTCACAGTTCCTGACATTTAATCCCAGTAAAAGTTCCCCGTTTAAGGTCACTTAGGATCACCACTTTATTTTAAGAATGTGAAATGTCAGAATAATAGTAGAGAGAATTATTTATTTCAGCTTTTATTTCTTTCATCACATTCCCAACGGGTCAGAAGTTTACATACAATTAGTATTTGGTAGCATTGCCTTTAAATTCAAACGTCAAACTGGTCAAATGTTTTGGGTAGCCTTCCACAAGCTTCCCAAAATAAGTTGGGTGAATTTTGTCCCATTCCTCCTGACAGAGCTGGTGTAACTGAGTCAGGTTTGTAGGCCTCCTTACTTGCACACACGTTTTCAGTTCTGCACACACATTTTATATAGGATTGATTGAGGTCAGGGCTTTGTGATGGCCACTCCAATACCTTGACTTTGTTGTCCTTAAGCCATTTTGCCACAACTTTGGAAGTATGCTTGGGGTCATTGTCCATTAGGAAGACGCATTTGCGACCAAGCTTTAACTTCCTGACTGATGTCTTGAGATGTTGCTTCAATATATCCACATAATTTTTCTGCCTCATTATGCCATCTTTAAAAAAAAGTACACCAGTACCTCCTGCAGCAAAGCATCCCCAAACATGATGCTGCCACCCCCGTGCTTCATGGTTGGGATGGTATTCTTCGGCTTGCAAGCCTCCCCTTTTTCCTCCAAACACAACAATGGTCATTATGGCCAAACAGTTAAATTTTTGTTTCATCAGACCAGAGGACATTTCTCCAAAAAGTACGTTTTTTGTCTCCATGTGCAGTTGCAAACCGTAGTCTGTCTTTTTTTATGGTGGTTTTGGAGCAGTGGCTTCTTTTTTGCTGAGTGGCCTTTAAGGTTATGTCGATATAGGACTCGTTTTACTGTGGATATAGATACTTTTGAACCCGTTTCGTACGGGATCTTAACAAGATCCTTTGCTGTTGTTCTGGGATTGATTTGTACTTTTCGCACAAAAGTACGTTCCTCTCTAGGAGACAGAACGTATCTCCTTCCTGAGCGGTATGATGACTGCGTGGTCCCATGGTGTTTATACTTGAGTACTATTGTTTGTACAGATGAACATGGTACCTTCAGGTGTTTGGAAATTGCTCCCAATGATGAACCAGACTCGTGGAGGTCTACAATTGTTTTTCTGAGGTCTTGGCTGATTTCTTTTGCTTTCCCCATGATGTCAAGCAAAGAGGCGCTGAGTTTGAAGGTAGGCCTAGAAATACATCCACAGGTGCACCTCCAATTGACTGAAACGATGTCAATTAGTCTATCAGAAGCTTCTAAAGCCATGACATTTTCTGGAATTGTCCAAACTGTTTAAAGGCACAGTCAACTTAGTGTATGTAAACTTCTGACCCACTGGAATTGTGATTCAGTGAATTATAAGTGAAATAATCTGTCAGTAAACAAAATTACTTGTGTCATGCACAAAGTAGATGTCCTAAACGACTTGCCAAAACTATAGTTTGTTAACAAGAAATTTGCGGAGTGGTTGAAAAACGAGTTTTAATGACTCCAACCTAAGTGTATGTAAATTTCCGACTTCAACTGTAGTTAAGCTGCAGCCGGCCCAGAACAGAGCCCAGCAAATCTGGTTTCAAAAAACAGATAAAGCAACACCTCACGGCACAACGCCTCTCCCCTATTTGACCTAGACAGTTTGTGTATGCACTGTTACATAGGTTGCGTGTGCCTTTCCAAGAAAAAATGTATGGAGTTGTGTCCTTGTCCATTAATGCTCTGCATTATCTAGTGTTTCATGTTTACTGTCGACCCCAGGAAGAGGAGCTGCTGCTTTTGCAACAGCTAATAGGGATCCTGATAAAATAACTAACACCAGGAAAAACTCCAGGCCCCTGCTCTTGTGCTTGACAGAGAGACATTGGAGGGGAATCAGTTTCACTGTCATGGCTGTAGCCACAGTAAGACTGGAAATGATTCACTGGAACATTACTACCAGCTTCACTACCACCATCCTTAAAAGTTGGAGACAAATGGCTTATTTCAAATCACAGCTCAGAGCTGGCCAACGCGCAAAGCTTTGTGTTTTGGCAGCGCTGGAAAACAAGCCATCGCTTATGTCTCTATTGGCTTTTGACCTCCTCCCACAGCATCTGAAAGCAATGGAGGGGCCAATAGCTTCCACAGGAGAGGAGAGCCATCGCTGAGCCAAATTAACCATAGGGTCTTAGTAACTAGCATTCACACACACAGAGACCGACACACCACACATTCACACACCCTCTTAAAATGTGTATGTGATGTGTGCTCACAGCCCACCCAATCAAACCTACACAAGGCAAAAATCAGTCACAAACTTGAAAACTGAGACAAAGACGAGTAGGGAGTCGTTGAGCTTTTAGAACAGATTCTACAGACCCCTAGCTAAACTAAGGCTAGCCCTACTCTGTGGACATTGTGTTGTGTTTGCATGTTTCTGCAGCAATATGTTGTTCCATCTCCTCCAAAACATCTGGCAGGGTTCAGAAGAAAGTCAGGCTCCATGAGAAAGCCTTTGTGTGTCTCCTTATTTCATGGGCTGTAAAAACAACAGAGAGCCTGTAGATGCGTGTCGGCTCCACGTCCCCAGTATCATGCCAGGCCCGCCGGGTCTAATTTACAGATATAGCTTTAGCATTGCCAGCAGCGGCATGTCTCAGGTTGCTTTGATATGTTAAAAAGGAATTGGCAGGCGGACAAAAGGGTCCTCTGGGTCATTAGAGTTTACTGTACCACGCGACGGGAATACATACGCAGTATACATTATTACCACAGTGGTACAACAAAGGTCATACATCAGTGTTACAAGCAATTTTACATGTTTACAACGTACAGGGAAAACGATGGGCTCATGTGTATGGCTCACGGCCCACTGTAGTGTATCAAAGGGGGGTTGGGGGTGTCATTACTCAGCCCACTACAGGCAGCCCCGCTCTGCCTCGCTAATTAGTGGTGATTAGCTTTAAAAAGGATGCCAGCAGTTAGTGCCAGCCAGCATCCCCTCCCCATCCAACCCCACGCCGCCTGCCACTCCATGGCCAAGTGGGCCAAACGGTTTCTGTGGAGAACTCCTTCTGTCCTCTCCAACAGTCTAGGGCAGAGCTGGGAGACTGGACATGATGCATTGTATGTAGAAGACCAGAAGTTCACATATTCTATAGTCAAATATCTCTATTCCCCCTATTGCACCTCGTTGAGGCAAGAACATGAATCAATTTAGCCTCTAAGGTTTTCACAGTCCTAAAGAACTTGAATAGCTCTTCAACACTTGGAAGGTGGTTGATTTCCTTGATGCAGAACTCTCAGAAAGGACGCTCACAATGTCTGGCAGTGGCTAAGGAAAATAAAAAACATTGAGCTGCGACTAATTATATTCTTTGACCAGGTTTCCTTGTCTTGTTGCTCAGTGGGGGCTAGGAGTGTATCAGGCAGACACTTGTGTGGCAGCTGGAGGGGGCCTGCAGTGGACTTCAGTGACAGGATTGACAGCACACTTAATCACAGAGATAAAACGTAAAACAAATTAGATGAGTCTGGTCAGGCCTGCATTTTTGTAGAGTTACATCAGAAGTGTGATAAATCCTGTCAGACTTTTTGAAAGAATGGCTGAATCCGTATTGTGACTTGGAATCAACGTGGAAAATACATTGGATTTGAAATAAGTAATCAACCAGTTCTGCTTTGATCTCATTTGAACCAGCATTGTAAACATTGCAATTAGGGTAAAACTTTCACTTAAATACATTGACTTAACAACCTGTTAGTCAAGTTACATTAATCTAATTTCAACATAATCATCAGAACTATGTATACTGAAATTGCATTGAAAGTTCCATGTAGAAACATAAAAAATATTTTTCATCCTATATTAAATTGGGTGGTTGAAATTATGTTGAATTTCATATGTACTCTGGACATTTTTAGGACTGACCTTCGTTAGTAGACTGGTCAATTTTCTGATTGATAGGCTGTCGGTCAACCAATATATTTTTTTTAGTCGAGCAACACAAATATCGTGCCTTCGGGAAGTATTCAGACCCCTTGACTTTTTCTACATTTTGTTACGTTACAGCCTTATTCTAAATGGATAAAAAATAATAATAAGAATCCTCAGCAATCTAAACACAATACCCCATAGACAAAAGCGAAAACAGGCTTTAAGAAATGCTTGCAGTTATTAAATCTAAAAAACAAATACCTTATGTTAAAGGGTCAGAATGCTTATGTAGATGAGACTCGACATTGAGCTCAGATGCTTCCGGTTTCCATTGATCATCCTTGAGATGTTTCTACAACTTGGAGTCCACCTGTGGTAAATTCAATTGATTGGACATGATTGGGAAAGGCACACACCTGTCTATATAAGGTCACACAATTGACAGAGCATTTCAGAGCAAAAACCAAACCACGAGTTTGAAGGAATTGTCCGTAGAGCTCAGAGACAGGATTGTGTTGTGGCACAGATTTGAGGAAGGCTACCAGAGCTGTCCGGCCAAACTGTGCAATCGGGGGAGAAGGGACTTGGTCAGGGAGGTGACCAAGAACCCGATGGTCACTCTGACAGAGCTCTAGAGTTCCTCAGTGGAGATGAGAGAACCTTCCAGAAAGACAACCATCTCTGCAGGACTCCACCTGCCAGGTCTTTATGGTAGTGCCCAGACAGAAGCCACTCCTCAGTAAAAAAAAAGGCACATGAGAGCCAGTTTTAAGTTTGCCAAAAGGCATCTAAAGATTCTGACCATGAGAAACAAGATTTTCTGGTCTGATGAAACCAAGATTGAACTGTATACCAAGCGTCACGTCTGGAGGAAACCTGGCACCACCCCTACGGTGAAGCATGGTGGTGGCAGCATCATGCTGTGGGGATGTTTTTCAGTGGCAGGGAATGGGAGACTAGCAAGGATCGAGGCAAAGATGAACAGAGCAAAGTACAGAGTACCTTGATGAAAACCTGCTCCAGAGCGCTCAGAACAACGACCCTATGCACACAGCCAAGACAATGCAGGAGTGGCTTTGGGACATGTCTCTGTCCTTGAGACCAGTTTTTTCCCCCCACCTTTATGTAACCAGGTAGGCCAGTTGAGAACAAGTTCTCATTTACAACTGCAAACTGGCCAAGATAAAGCAAAGCAGTGAGACAAAAACAACACAGAGTTACACATGGGATAAACAAACAGTCAATAACAATGTCCTTGAGTGGCCCAGACTTGAACCCGATCAAACATTTCTGGAGAGACCTGAAAATAGCTGTGCAGTGACGCTCCCCATCCAACTTGACAGAGCTTGAGAGGATCTGCAGTAACTCCCCAAATACAGGTGTGCCAGGCTTATAGCGTTATACCCAAGAAGGCTGGCTGTAATCGCTGCCAAAGGTGTTTCAACAAAGCACTGAGTAAAGGGTGTGAATACTTATGAAAATGTCATATTTAAGTTTTATTTTTTATAAATTTGCACAAAAAAACTATTTGATTGTCATTATGGGGTATTGTGTGTAGATTGATGAAAAAAAAATCTATACATTTAATACGGCTGTTACATAACAAAATGTGGAAAAATTCAAGGGGTTTGACTATTTTCCAAATGCACTGTGTGTGTGTGTAATATATATATATATATATATTTCTAAATGGCACACAAGACACCTTGTCTGATTCACGCCTGTCTAAGTGGACTAATCCATTGCAGGGTAAGCCTACATTTCCAGTAAATTCCCATCATTTGTAATCTACAATGTTTGTTTGGTTATGGTCATTTCTGTTAATGCACTCAATATATTATGACAGTCGTACTGTTCTCATTGTAGGAATGGACACTGTTTGCAGAGAGCACAACCTCGGCTACACTTGTGATTAATAGGTGTTGGTTCATTTCATTCCATGTATGACTTATCAATTTATTAATCGTCTTTTGTTTGGTGCGCTCCTGTCAATCTTGAGAAAGGAAACACACCTGACTACATATAGAAGTAGGCCAAGGCTACCTTGCCTGGAAGCAAATGTAGGCCTATAAATGTGCCCAGATCTGGGGATCTGACACCATTTCTGATTATCTTAACTCACCATCACTGTGAGGCTTCTCAAAGTAATTTTTTCTTCGCCTCTAACAGCAAGTAAACAAAGTCTGTTTTTACATCCATTGAGAATGACAATAGTTCCTCAATGAAGCCTATTTGAAAAATCTTTCCAGGGCTCTCCCTTTTGATAACCACTCAGCATGAAAGGGGAAGAAAATGTCATGCTCTGATCGATGGAAACTTCATAAAATAGGCCTACCTGATTACTTCTTATCGCTTGCGCAAATAGCCTACAGCTGTGTGTCAGGAGCTCACTGGCGTGGGAAACTGAGCGCCCAGAACATTTTATATCATGTTGTAAGTTTGCTAGCACAAGCTTCGGGCTGGACCAAGTTAATAGTTGATACGTTTCAAGTTCCTTGCAGACAGACCATGTGTAGCTAATATGATTTATAGGATATTTCTTTTTATCAGGATATTGGCAGTGGTGGAAAAAGTATCCAATTTTCATATGAGTAAAAGTAAAGATACCTTAAAATATAATGACTCAAGTAAGTCACCCAGTAAAATACTACTTGCATAAAAGTCTAAAAGTATTTGGTTTTAAATGTACTTAAGTATCAAAAGTAAAAGTAAAAATCATTTCAAATATCTTATATTAAGCAAACAAGACAAAACATTTTTTTTAAGGCTAGCCAGGGTCACAGTACAACATTCATAATAATAATTCACCAACAAAAATATAAGTTAAAGAATAGCACTAAATCAAATCAAACTTTAAATGCACTTTAAAAAAAGTTTGATTTGATTTTGTCTTATTCTTCAACTTCGATTTTTGGTTGAGATGGAGGCATGAAGCCAACATAGTAATAACTTGTAGACTACCTTTGAAATCAAATCAACCATCCTGCAAATACAAGACAATATCCAAACGTAAAAGTGTTTTATTAATATCATGAATTTGGCATCCTAATTATAGGGCTAATGGTACATTACTAAAAGTATGTGGACACCTGCTCGTCAAACATCTCATTCCAAAATCATGGCATTAATATGGAGTTGGTCCCCCATTTGCTACAATATTAGCCTCCACTCTTCTGGGAAGGCTTTCCACTAGATGTTGGAACTTTTCTGCAGGGATTCACCTACAAGAGCATTAGTGAGGTCTGGCACTGATGTTGGGAGATTAGGCCTGGCTCACAGTCGGTGTTCCAATTAATCCCAAAGGTGTTTGATGGGGTTGAGGTCAGGGCTCTGTGCAGGTCAGTCAGATTCTTCCACACCGATCTCAACCTCTCTCTGTGCACTGGGATATTGTCATGCTGAAACAGGAAAGGGCCACCCCAAATGTTGCCACAAATTTGGAAGCACAAAATTGTCTAGAATGTCATTGAATGCTGTAGCGTTAAGATTTCCCTTCACTTGGAACTAAGGGGTCTAGCCCAAACCATGAAAAACAGCCCCAGATCATTATTCCACCTCCACCAAACGTTACAGTTGTCGCGATACATTGGGGCAGGTAGCATTTGCCTGGCATCCGCCAAACTCAGATTTGTCCATTGGATTGCTCGATGCTGAAGAGTGATTCATCACTCCAGAGAACGCGTTTCCACTGCTCCAGAGTCCAATGGCGGCAAGCTTTACACCATCCAGCCGACAATAGGCATTGCGCATGATGATCTTAGGCTTGTGTGCGGCTGCTGGGCCATGGAAACCTATTTCATGAAGCTCCCGACGAACAGTTATTGTGCTGACGTTGCTTCCAGAGGCAGTTTCGAACTTGGTAGCGAGTGTTGCAACCAAGGATTGAATACTGTATTTAAAAAAATACATTTCCAAACATTTCTTAAAACCTGTTTTACTTCGTCATTATGGGGTATTATGTGTAGATTGATGTTGTTTGGGGGGGGGGGGGGGGGGGGAGACAATTAAATCCATTTTACGATAAGGCTGTAATGTGACAAAATGTTGAAAAAGTCACAGGGTCTGAATACTTTCAGAATGCACTGTGTGGAGCAGTACATAAGAAAGCAACAGTGAGATCTCACTGCTGGGGTACTTTCCTCTGCCTCGTCTCTCAGCAACGTTTAAACTGTATCGTTGTCAGTCTTACATAGGCCATTTCAACACCGCTCTGACGTTGACAGCAGTCCATAGATTTTTTTCTCCATCAGTGTTCTTATTTTACTGGGTTTACAAGTAATACATGGTGTGGTCTATTTAATTTTTTTTAAATTTTAAGACATCTTGGAAAATCCATTTTGATCTTAAAAGTATTTGTTTATTTGCTTCCATGGTTCCCCCTGATGAACAAAGGTTTCAGAGGGTTCAAAGACAGCCGCAGTTAGTGGGTTCATCAACACTGGAGGCTTTTAGAGACTGATTAGAAGAGTTAATTATAGACTTCCTGTGTACTGGTACTTAAATATATTACTTACTAAGCACCTTCCTGGAAGGAAAACTGAATCACACATTCTGTGATCACCCAGTTGAAGGTCAAATTTAGGGGAAATCCTTACAATTTGGATTCAAATCTACCTCTGCAGGTAAAGGATGGCCCAGTATGGATGAATTAATACCCAAACTGGCCAAAGAGGGTTTCATGCTAGAATGTGGCCATTCAACCCATCAACTGGCAAAGAGGAGAACATGGAGCTTGGAGCGATACCTCATGTCCATACTCTACCACAGCCTGTATACTATCCAATTTTACCTTCCTCAGTGTGTGTGAAGCTTAACATCCCTCTGAAGGCGATTGGTGTATCCTGTGAGGGAGAGAGACAGAGGGTATCCAGCCATGGTTTTACAGTGGAAGAAGGTGCAGGAAAACAGGGCCTGAGGAAACAAACCAGCTATCTTTTTTTTCTTTTTTTAACCAGGAAGGGCTGATTGAGATTTTGAAATCTCTTTTTCAAGAGCGTCCTGGACTTGTTAAATGACCTGACAGGCAAACAAGGGTTCTGCTTCTGATTCGGGAAGGCAATTATGTCAGAGAACCGCAGGCTTTCAACTTGGACCAACCCCAACTGGGCCGGAATGGAAGACGGACCAGTAGTACCACAACTCAGCGATGTGCGTTGGGTTGGAGTTTGATGCGGGACTCCGCGTCATTCCCATTACACAAATAAAGGAAGGAACTCGGCAGAGCAACCAGTGTGGATGATTCCAACGCATCTGAAAGCTGTGGTAGGTCAACAGCAAAGGTTACGGGACCAAAGGCAGTGTATAATTAAAAAAATAAGGCCCGAGGGTGTGTGGTATATACCACAGCTAAGGGCTGTTCTTAAGCAAGACATAACTATTGCTATTATCAACTGGTTGCCAACTTAATTAGAGAAGTAAAAATATATGTTTTTTCATACCTGTGGTATACAATCTGATATAGCACGGCAGTCAGCCAATCAGTATTCAGGGCTCGAACCACCCAGTTTATAATCTGGGATTGGTGTTTGCAGTGACTGGGGAGATAGAGTATCAACTGTAGGTACTCAATAAAAAAATAAAATGGACGTTCTAGTTTTGCTTGTGTATCTCAAGTAATGCTAAGTGTACTTCCGTCTATAGCGTGAAACAGAGACTTAAAGCCGCAGTGTTGCTTGTAAGCACAGCCTCTACTGCACGATCCAATCCCAGGGGTCTAGCCTATAAATACTATATACTACCTGTCAAAAGTTAGGACACCTACTCATTCAAGGGATTTTCTTTATTTTTTACTATTTTCTACATTGTAGAATAATAGTGAAGACATCAAAACTATCAAATTACACATATGGAATCATGTAGTAACCAAAAACAAGTGTTAAACAAATCAAAATATATTTTACATTTGAGGTTCTTCAAAGTAGCCACCCTTTGCCTTGATGACAGCTTTCCACACCCTTGGCATTCTCTCAACCAGCTTCATGAGGTAGTCACCTGGAATGCATTTCAATTAACCTCTTACATCTATGGGGGCGCTATTTCATTTTTGGATGAAAAACGTTCCCGTTTTAAACAAGATATTTTGTCACAAAAAGATGCTCGACTATGCATATAATTGATACCATTCGAAAGAAAACACTCTGACGTGTCCAGAAATACCAAGATATTCTCTGTGCGTGCCCTAGAACGTGAGCTTCAGGCAAAACCAAGATGAGATGGCATCCAGGAAATGACAAGGATTTTTGAGGCTCTGTTTTCCATTGTCTCCTTATATGGCTGTGAATGCGAGAGGAATGAGCCTGCCCTTTCTGTCGTTTCCCCAAGGTGTCTGCAGCATTGTGACGTATTTGTAGGCAGATCATTGGAAGATTGACCATAAGAGACCACATTTACCAGGTGTCCGCCCGGTGTCCTGCGCCGAAATTGGTGCGCAAAAGTCACCTGCCAGTATTTTTCCATGCGATACAGAGAGGAAAGCAAGCTTCCACGAACTGCATATCAATGAAGAGATATGTGAAAAAACACCTTGAGGATTGATTCCAAACAACGGTTGCCATGTTTCGGTCGATATTATGTAGTTAATCCAGAAAAAGTTTTACGTTGTAGGTGACTGAATTTTCGGTTCGTTTCGGTAGCCAGACGCAATGTAGAAAACGGAACGATTTCTCCTACACACAGACGCTTTCAGGAAAAACTGCGCATTTGGTATGTAACAGAGTCTCCTCATTGAAAACATCAGAAGCTCTTCAAAGGTAAATGATTTTATTTATTTGGTTATCTGGTTTTTGTGAAAATGTTGCGTGCTAAATGCTACTCAAAATGCTATGCTAGCTTTGCATACTCTTACACAAATTAGTCAATTTCTATGGTTCAAAAGCATATTTTGAAAATCTGAGATGACAGTGTTGTTAAGAAAAGGCTAAGCTTGAGAGCAGACACATTATTTTCATTTTATTTGCGATTTTCAGAAATCGTTAACGTTGCGTTATGCTAATGAGCCTGAGGCTTTAGTCACAAACCCGGATCCGGGATGGGGAGTTTCAAGAAGTTAACAGGTGTGCATTGTTAAAAGTTAAATTCCATAAATGTTCCTTCTTAATGCATTTGAGCCTATCAGCTTTGTTGTGACAAGGTAGGGGTGGTATAAAGAAGATGGAACATTTCAAGAACTTTGAAAGTTTCATCAAGTGCCGTCGCAAAATCCATCAAGCGCTATGATGATACTGGCTCTCATGAGGACCACCACAGGAAAGGAAGACCCAGAGTTACCTCTGCTGAAGAGGATACAATCATTAGAGTTACCAGCCTCAGCCCAAATAAATGCTTCAGAGTTCAAGTAACAAACAACTCAACATCAACTGTTCAGAGGAGATAGCGTGAATCGGGCCTTCATGGTCGAATTGCTGGAAATCTGTCCTTTGGTCTGATGAGTCCAAATTTGAGATTTATGGTTCCAACCGCCATGTCTTTGTGAGATGCAGAGTAGGTGAACGGATGATCTCAGCATGTGTGGTTCCCACCGTTAAGCACGGAGGAAGAGGTGTGATGGTGTGGGGTGCTTTGCTGGTGACACTGTCAGTGATTTATTTAGAATTCAAGGCACACAACAGCATAGCTACCACAGCATTCTGCAGTGATACGCTTAGTGGGACTATCAGTTGTTTTTCAACAGGACAATGACCCAACACACCTCCAGGCTGTGTAAGGGCTATTTAACCAAGGAGAGTGATGAGTGCTGCATCAGATGACGTGGCCTCCACAATCACCCGACCTCAACCCAAGTGAGATGGTTTGGGACAACAAGTGCTCAGCATATGTGGGAACTCCTTCAAGACTGTTGGAAAAGCATTCCTCGTGAAGCTGGTTGAGAGAATGCCAAGAGTGTGCAAAGCTGTCATCAAGACAAAGGGTGGCTACATTGAAGAATGTAAAATATATTTTGATTTGTTTAACACTTTTTTTGTTACTACATGATTCCATACTTTTGACTGGTACTGTATGTAGCCCAGCGAGGTCCATGTGTTAATTATCACAAAGCTGTACGCACAGTAGTATGGGAGAGGCTGCTCAAGTTTACCATGGCCCTCTTTGTATCCCGGAGGTCCATTGTAAGTCAGCAGAGAAGCACTGCTCTGAGTCGAGGTCAGCCAATGACAACACCTTTAACGAGGTGCAGCTAATCCACCGAATGGAAACTTTCAAACCCTTAACGCCGCTGTTCCAAATTTGAAAGAAAGTCTAACTAATCCATAATTGGACCGTGCTTTCACTGCCCTGAGGCAGTTGGCTTTGAACCGATTATCGTTCAGCTTCACCCTGCTGTCCAGACATAATACATTGACAAAAGCCTTATGTATAGCCACTCCTGGAGTCACTAACACGTGGAAAGGGGTGGAAAGAGTTGGCACATGCCTCAGAGCCAGATAACAAAACAGCTGAACATTTGCTAAGACAAAACAGCTGAACGTCGGGATAAACCTACTGACGGCCTGATTTCAATTATTTATTCTTCAACAAACCAAATTAAACAACAAGCTCCAGGGTGGGTAAATCAAGGCATACTCCCAGCCCTGTCACTTCAAAGAAAATCTATTTGCACATCGTTCAAAGTATATTTCACATAAAGAATAGAAGAAAAGTTGAGTCCTGGACTCTGACAGCTGAGCATGCATTTCGTCAATTGTAATAGTAACCCATACCAAACCATAAGCCATTAGTATCACAGCCCTTCATTTCCGCCATGTGCCCCTGGATGGGATATTCCAGGCCGAGTCTTGCCTTTGACTTTGGTGGTAAGGTGTGGTGTAGGTCTCGCTCTCTGCTTCTGACTGGTTGTGAGGTGTGGTGCAGGTCTCGCTCTCTGCTTCTGACTGGTGGTGAGGCGTGGTGCAGGTCTCCCTCTCTGCTTCTGACTGGTGGTGAGGTGTGGTGGTCTCCCATCTCTGCTGTTGACCCTGGTTGTGAGGTGTGGTGCAGGTCTCCCTCTCTGCTGTTGACCCTGGTTGTGAGGTGTGGTGCAGGTCTCCCTCTCTGCTGTTGACCCTGGTTGTGAGGTGTGGTGCAGGTCTCCCTCTCTGCTGTTGACCCTGGTTGTGAGGTGTGGTGCAGGTCTCCCTCTCTGCTGTTGACCCTAGTTGTGAGGTGTGGTGCAGGTCTCCCTCTCTGCTGTTGACCCTGGTTGTGAGGTGTGGTGCAGGTCTCCCTCTCTGCTGTTGACCCTGGTTGTGAGGTGTGGTGCAGGTCTCCCTCTCTGCTGTTGACCCTGGTTGTGAGGTGTGGTGCAGGTCTCCCTCTCTGCTGTTGACCCTGGTTGTTGCACCCTCTCTGCTGTTGACCCTGGTTGTGAGGTGTGGTGCAGGTCTCCCTCTCTGCTTTTGACTGGTTGTGAGGTGTGGTGCAGGTCTTCCTCTCTGCTTCTGACTGGTGGTGAGGCATGGTGCAGGTCTCCCGTTCTGCTTCTGACTGGTGGTGAGGCGTGGTGCAGGTCTCCCTCTCTGCTTCTGACTGGTGGTGAGGTGTGGTGGTCTCCCATCTCTGCTGTTGACCCTGGTTGTGAGGTGTGGTGCAGGTCTCCTCTCTGCTGTTGACCCTGGTTGTGAGGTGTGGTGCAGGTCTCCTCTCTGCTGTTGACCCTGGTTGTGAGGTGTGGTGCAGGTCTCCCTCTCTGCTGTTGACCCTGGTTGTGAGGTGTGGTGCAGGTCTCCCTCTCTGCTGTTGACCCTAGTTGTGAGGTGTGGTGCAGGTCTCCCTCTCTGCTGTTGACCCTGGTTGTGAGGTGTGGTGCAGGTCTCCCTCTCTGCTGTTGACCCTGGTTGTGAGGTGTGGTGCAGGTCTCCCTCTCTGCTGTTGACCCTGGTTGTGAGGTGTGGTGCAGGTCTCCCTCTCTGCTTTTGACTGGTTGTGAGGTGTGGTGCAGGTCTTCCTCTCTGCTTCTGACTGGTGGTGAGGCATGGTGCAGGTCTCCCGTTCTGCTTCTGACTGGTGGTGAGGCGTGGTGCAGGTCTCCCTCTCTGCTCTCGACTCTTGTTAAGTAATGGATTAGGTCTCCCTTTCTGGTCGTTCCACTGAGAGCACTTGATACATTGTTGTTGAAGTTCCCAGAGGCTTGACCCAGGTCCGATAGCTCAGCACCTTCCTACTAAAAGCTCTATTTTTAGCGCTTTTTCCGTTTCATGGCATTATCAGCGTGGAACCCACGACACATACCCGTTGTTAGCGGGTGAGTCACCACAGTCCGGTGAGTCGCAGTACTGACCGCCACCCTTGGCCATCTGTACAGGCTGCAAGTGGGCCCTCTGGAGCCTGCGAGGTCACGTTGCCAAGGGAACTTGGCCCACGAGAGTGTGTGTGTGTGTGTGCCCTGCTCTAGAGGGGGGACAACGTGGCATGTGGCCGCAACACCTGGATACACTTAGACATGAGGTGCAAGTGCGTGTGATCATGTATTCTGTCAGTAGTGGTTGAGGATTCATTTGGCGTGAGATGAAAGCAGTCTCAACAATTCCTCATCATACACAAAGCTCATAAAGCTAATTGCTATGCACAATAAATTCTATAAACCGTTCTATTCACCATATGCTTTCTCACATTCAACAGTGGAGCATGGCGGTCCATTTAAAACCTTGGTTCATGACTAAAAATACTGCTGGTTACCTCAGGACACAAAACATGTGAAAACATGGCTATGACTCATAGACCAATAATCCTACCAATAAGCAGGTCTGGGGATAAACAACAACAACATGAGTGACAGCCAGGGAGATGAGAAGGTCCAATTCGAGGGCCCTCAGCGCCACACCAAAGCTGATGCAAACACACAGAGCATCATCCACTTGAGGTAATGCCTACACTGAATAGCATGCCATTAACTGGATTCCTTTGATTGTGGTCTAGGGGGGGGGGGGGAATTCTAAATAATAATTTTGAAAAAAAACACCCTGCCGACAAGGGTCATAATCATAACTCAGGAAAAGATCAAGGAAGTGAAACTATGGCTCAAACCCTCTCACGTTCTCCCTGAAATGAACACAGAATCAAAAACTTTGATCATGCCCTCACCAGGCCAGAGCAGAGTCTTCATTAGACAGAGGGCGGGAGGGAGGGAAAGGGGATACACCCCCAGTACATTCCATGAGCAGAAAATGTATCCACAGACAAGGTTGAGTATTAGTTTCAACTGGCTTGATTCAATATATATTACTCATTTCAACTGACAAAGTTTAGCAAGTTTCAGTATGACATATCTGTTTTAGAACACCTACTCATTCAAGGGATGTTCTTTATTTTTTAAAACTATTTTCTAGATTGTAGTGGAGACATCAAAACGATGAAATAACACATATAGGATCATGTAGTAAACCAAAAAAGTGTTAACAATTTTTACATTTGAGATTCTTCAAATAGGCACCATTTGCCTTGACAGCTTTGCACACTCTTGGCATTCTCTCAACCAGCTGCACCTGGAATGCTTTTCCAACAGTTTTGAAGGAGTTCCCTCATATGCTGAGCACTTGTTGGCTGCTTTTCCTTCACTCTGCAGTCCGACTTATCCCAAACCATCTCAATTTAGTTGAGGTCAGGGAATTGTGGAGGGCAGGTCATCTGATGCAGCACTCCATCACTCTCCTTCTTGGTCAAATAGCTCTTACATAGCCTGGAGGTGTTTTGGGTCATTGTCCTGTTGAAAAACAAATGATAGTCCCACTAAGAGCAAACCAAATGGGATTGCGTATCGCTGCAGAATGCTGTGGAAGCTATGCAGGTTAAGTGAGCCTTGAATTCTAAATAAAATCAGACCGTGTCACCAGCAAAGCACTCCCACATCATAACACCTCCTCCTCCATGCTTTACGGTGGGAAATACACAAAGAGTTCATCCGTTCACCCACAATGCGTCTCACAAAGACACGGCGGTTGAAACCAAAAATCTCCAATTTGGACTCCAGACCAAAGGACAAAATGTCCACCGGTCTAATGTGCATTGCTCGTGTTTCTTGGCCAAAGCAAGTCACTTCTTCTTATTGTTGTTCTTTAGTAGTGGTTTCTTTGCAGCAATTCAACCATGAAGGCCTGGTTCATGCAGTCTCCTCGGAACAGTTGATGTTGAAATGTGTCCTGTTGCTATTACTCTGTAAAGCATTTATTTGGGTTGCAATTTCTGAGGCTGGTAAATCTAATGAATTTATCCTCTGAAGCAGAGGTAACTCTGGGTTTTCCATTCCTATAGCAGTCCTCATGAAAGCCAGTATCATCAGAGCGCTTGATGGTTTTTGTGAATGCACTTGAAGAAACTATAAAAGTTATTGAAATGTTGACTGACCTTCATGTCGTTTCTCTTTGCTTATTTGAGCTGTTCTTGCCATAATATGGACTTGGTATTTTACCAAATCTTCTGTATACCACCCCTACCTTGTGACAACACAACTGAGGGTGGCTATTTGAAGAATCGCAAATATAAAATATATTTTGATTTGTTTAAGACTTTTTTGGTTACTACATGATTTCATATGTGTTATTTCATAGTTTTTATGGCTTCACTATTACTTTACAATGTAGAAAATAGTTCAAATAAAGAAAAACCCTTGAACGAGTAGGTGTTTTAAAACTTTAGACCGGTATAGTGTCTGTCAGTGTCTCTTAAGCTCAGATTTATTGCCTGACCCCGAGGACACCCACTGACAGACATTTGAACACATTTCAACAGAAAAAGCCCAACCCAAACCCCCATCCACACAGATATAGATACCCTACTGTCCATGTGCAATCCGTCCCACATCTCACCTCTGAAGGCCCCCTGGGATTCCAATAGAACCCTCTGCATGCATGACCACACACAAACACACTTACTTGCACTGTGGAGCTGATCTCGGCAGCAAAGCCTCCGGTGATTGGAGCCTCGTGACTGATAAGCAGCCGTCCGGTCTTGGCCACCGACTGAAAATCACAACACACACAGTCTGATCAATACAGTGTGACACATCACCCATTGACAAAAATCCATGGTTACTGTAGACATAATGTCTCTCCCAAGCCTGCCTGTGGTGTTCGAAGGCAAGCATGTGGCAGGCATTGAGACCAGCATTGTATTATGGTACCCATGACAAATGTACAACGGGGTAGAGGGTGAACATGATTTGAGTACGCAAATACAGTTTGTAGCAACCTTTCCCCCCCAAGGGACCCCGATCTCACATTTGATACATTGTAGTACAGTTAGTTCAGTCAGCACATGAGTAACAATTCATCACACTATGAATAGCCCCCGGAGATAATAAATACGCAAACTCAGACAAATCCCATTCTAAAAGTATTTGTGTAGCATATGTGTGTGTGCGCACAAACGAGTGCAGTATTTTCCACAAGTGCTGGCCTTTAGCGAAATAGCTTCAGATAGTTAGCCAGCTACTTTTTCCACTTAATTAACTAGGCTTCTTTCATTTAAACGTTTCAATTCACTTGCCAGAAAAGTCTGTATAGCCTTCTCCCAATAGAATGAACTAAACTCTGCAAAAAAAGAAAATGTCCTCTCACTGTGAACTGCGTTTATTTTCAGCGAACTTAACATGTGTAAATATTTGAATGAACATAACAAGATTCAACAACTGAGACATAAACTGAACAAGTTCCACAGACATGTGACAGTATCTTGTGTGGCCACCAGCTGCATTAAGTACTGCAGTGCATCTCCTCCTCAAGGACTGCACCAGATTTGCCAGTTCTTGCTGTGAGATGTTACCCCACTCTTCCACCAAGGCACCTGCAAGTTCCTGGACATTTCTGGGGGGAATGGCCCTAGCCCTCACCCTCCGATCCAAAATGTCCCTAACGTGCTCAATGGGATTGCGATCCGGGCTCGTCGCTAGCCATGGAAGAACACTGACATTCCTGTCTTGCAGGAAATCACACACAGTACGGACAATGCAATTTATTGCCCTGGCCACATCTGCAGTCCTCATGCCTCCTTGCAGCATGCCTAAGCATGCCACATACACACAGATGAGCAGGGACCCTGGGCATCTTTCTTTTGGTGTTTTTCAGAGTCAGAAGAAAAGGCCTCTTTAGTGTCCTAAGTTTTCATAACTGTGACCTTAATTGCCTACCGTCTGTAAAGAGGAGACTAGATTTAGTATTTGCCGGAGTAAATTAATTTGTAAGACTAGTTTTTCTGACTAGATTACTAATCTACCACCTTCCCTCAAAGTCCCACCCACAGTGATTGACAGGTCTGGAACCCTACCAACTCTGACTCACAAACATCCTGCCCCCTCCCCTGACAATCCCACCCACAGTGATTGATTAACTGTTTGTCAAAGGGACAGTTCACCTAAATTACAAAAAGACACATTGTTTCCTTATTTTATTTTTGTTTCACCTTTATTTAACCAGGTAGGCTAGTTGAGAACAAGAGTTACACATGGAATAAACACACGTACAGTCAATAACACAATAGAAGATTCTGTGTACAGTGTGTGCAAATGAAGTAAAGAGTTAAGGCAATAAATAGACCATAGTGGCAAAGTAATTACAATTTACACTGGAGTGATACTTATTTTCCACTATAATTTGCAAATAAATTCATAAAAAATCCTACAATGTGATTTTCTGGATTTTTCCCCCTCATTTTGTCTGTCATAGTTGAAGTGTACCGATGATGAAAATTACAGGCCTCTCATCTTTTTAAGTGGGAGAACTTGCACAATTAGTGGCTGACTAAATACTTTTTTGCCCCATTGTATATATATCTTTCAAGGAACAGAAACAGATCCTGGAACAAAAATGATCCATACTGTTCTGGAACAGAACCTTTATTTTAAAAGCTTGGGAACCAGGTAATACTGTTATTTTACATGCCACAACAAGGTTTCCAGTCCCACAAAAAAAGCAGCAAAGTGCCTACGCAAAGCCCTCACTCTGTCACTCAGAACCTTATTCAAGTGTCTGCCTGCAAGCTGAAAATCTTGCAAGTATGTGTGCGAGTTCAGGCTACCTGACCCTCTGAAGCATAGGCTACTGTACTGATGTACAAGCATGATTCAGAAGATATAAGCAGCTCCTCCTAGACAGAATTCTGTGAACCTAATTTAAATAATGCATGTCATAACAAGATGCCCAGTGCTTCAAGCCTCCTCAACACTCTCCCGCTAGCCGCAACATTTCTGTTGCATCTTGCTCCATAGTATACACTTGTCTGTCTATCATGCATGTAAACCACCAGCTTGCCTGCTCTATCCGCACTGATTGGTAAAGTCATTTAAGTAGCTAAATGTAAAAAAAAAAAATAATAATAATAATAATAATTCACAAGTTAAAAAAGGAATGATATAAACCGTTGCTTTTTTTGTGGTTCGAACTGCTTCAGAACTTTATTTTGCTGGTTGGAACAGTGGAACGGAACGAACAGTATGTTTGCACGGCCAGGCTTTGTGTGATATGGATGTTGGAGAGCAGTAGGATGTGTTCTTTCGAAATGTTATTGGGGTTTGACTTAGGCTTGTAGACAACGAGCTGGGTGACATGCTGAGAGAGCATGATGATCATGGAGATCTATTCTCTCAGGCTGTTCATCTGGCTTTACTGTGAACCCTGCTTTAACAGCAGCAGCAGCAGCAGGACAAAGAATAGGTTACGTTGGAGGAAGAAGCAACAGACCACAACATATAACTAATAACACTGTCGTATAGTCTGATCTCATCCAAACCTCGTCCGTCTCTCAACTCCATCTCTGCTCCGTCGTCTCCAAGTCTCCTAATCACATAGCTCTATCCTCAATAGATTATTTCCCTACTCTTGATTAGGAGACAAATAACAGTATAGCAATTATACTTGACGTAAGTACAGTTAGCTACTCCATCAATCCGGTCTGTAAAAACCTGCTGGTGTTGTGTGGTAGTAATGGACTGATTCAGCTGAAGTGATTCTATTGGATCGTGCAGCCCTGAGCTGTGAGTGGAGAGAAATTCCTCCTCCGGTTTGGAATGAGAATATTGTTTCCACAGAGATGATGCACTATACAGACAAAGCCGTGATTCTCCCATTGCCCTATACAAGACGGTCTACTGCAGGCATGTGACACACTGCAACTAGAACAGACAGTAAAGCAAATTATCACCTGGCTCCTCCACCTTCTAAACCACTTGGCAAGTGAAGTCCCAATGTATCACAACATGCCCCATCTGCAATACTGCAGCTTATATACAGGGTTATTTTTTTTACTTGGTGTGGGGACTCCTGACCTCACTCAAAACATACCCGAGAAATACGCAACATATGGATATAGAAAAAAAAGACAAAAATATAGTTAAATTTGTTTACACCAAAAGGACCACAGATACAGTATCAGAACCAAAAGTGTTCTGGGCATCTCTGATGTTCAAGAGGTTGGTTGAGTGTTTGTTGACGTTGCTGAGGTCCCTGGTTTGGTTGCAACACACTGACTCGGTCAGAGACCACATACTAATATGGGGATCTCACCATGACAGTCTCCAGAGTCAACTTATTGGAAGAATGCCTGCTTTGACAGCCATGGCATTTCTAGGTATGGACCTCCGGTTGGGAGTAGGACTGTCCGATCACTCAGGAATATATTTTTATACCATCCCTTTAAAATAATAAATTGCCATTAGATTTGTATCCCTGTCTACTGAGCATGATGAGTAACTGGAATCAGATCTGGAAATTGGGAGAACAAGAGGGTAACGGTGAAAGAGATAAAGCAGAGAGCAAAATCAGGCAAGGGGTGAAAGAGGGCACCAATATCATGCTGTGAAATGTTACGGAATATGACTCACAGGTAGAGTGAAGTCAGGCTACCGCCCAATTCCATGCAGCTAAATTGACCCCATTCCTCCTGCTTGTTGTCACACACGCACACGAGAGATTGTGTTTAAATAAGCATTGCACTTCACTATCTCAGCTAGTGCCAGGAGTGGAGCTGCACACCATACTCCAACACAAGCACAATCTTCAAATGCTTCTAACACAAACAGGCAGCAGCACTGTTATTTCAATTTCTTGAGATAGCATTTCACCCCCCGGGGGGCCTGGGAATCGAATGATCCATTTAGTAATCACACTCCAAATGCCTTCTGGATTTCCGCAGTACTAGGTGGGACGGTGGTCTGGGAAAGTCTCTCCCTAGGCCGACGAGTATTCTGATGTGTGATTGTGATTCCAGTGCATGCTGTGACATAAAGACAAGACAAAATGTCTGGAACACACCGTAGGGGTATTACTGAATGTAAAGCAGGGGTGCCCAAAATGTTGGACTATGTGGACTAAATAGGAATATGAGAACCAGGTGAGGCTTGGGCCAAAGAGTACGTGAGATCACACTCTTATTAATAGTCACAAAACATGTCATAAAATAAACACTATCAGATTCAAACTCAGGATTATTCCAGCTCGCAGATCGCTTGCCTCAAATGCTAGATCATACCCAGCAATTTTCTGTTATGAAGAAACGTACATTTTATTGTGAGCTAGACCGTTTAAAGCTATAATCACTGCTTATCCTTTTGGATAAAGAGTTTGTGGGACAGACAACTAAAACGACGGAGAAGAAACGGCTTCATGTCCATCTAATCTCTACTTTTCTCTCAACCTCCAACACGTCCGTCTGTCTTCTTTCAGTCCGTCTATTTTCCTTCTGTTTTCTGTCTGCCTTCCATCAGTCAGTCAGTCTTCCGTTTTCAGTCTTCCGCCTCTCGCGTGTGTCTGTCCATCGGTCCCTCGCCTGTCGGTGCGTGTCTGTTTGTCCATCTTCCTTCCGTCTCTTTTCTTCGTGTTCAATTTATCAAGTTCAAGTTTTCCGTCTGCCTGTCTCACTCTCTCAGTGTCTGGCACACAGCGCTTTTAAAAAAAGGGCAAATACCATGGTGGTTGCTGTCAGACCTCAGCTTATATTGCTAACCTCACTGGCACTGTCCTACTCACTCATCTCAAATCACTGCCTCACCCAGGGGACAGGGATGGGCCAGACACTTTTCTTGGACACACAATCTCTGACAGTGGTGTACTCATTTACTCAAAACATAGTAATTGAGGTCGGACCTTTAACCCTGACTCTTCCGAGGAGCCAGTGACCCTTTCTCAGAAGCACACTACCGATTTATTTCACTCATCAAAACCAATCATGGTGGTGAACATAGTCCCAATGTCGTAATGTCAATTTGCCTTATATAGACAGTTGTGGAGCAACAGCAGAGGCCCCATGAGCAGTAGGATTTATGTGCATGAGAATTATACGCTTGGAGCAATGAGAGCACACAGACATACCATGAATCTCACTGTACACTCCAGCCAGACAAAGACAGGCATGCATACTGACAGGAGGCTTTTATTGCTACGATTTTACTCCTTGGACAGTGGCCTGATGAATCAGTGTGTGTGTGTGTGTGTGTGTGTGTGTGTTGTGTGTGTGTGTGTGTGTGTGTGTGAGAGAGAGAGACCGAAGGAAAGGGAGATGAGGAGAGGAAGAGTGTGTGATCCGTGTAATCAAGACTCAAGTAGAGCTTTCAAAAAACCTCTGAAACGATGAGTACGGAGCTAGGAGGCTACGCGATAAATCTCTCCACCGCCTCCGATATGAAAGAGTAAAGCATGAGAAGAGGAAGACCAGAAGGTAGAGGGGGAAATGTGGGGAAATTAAAATAAGAGGAAAGGAAGAGCGAAAGAGGAGAGGGAAAAGGAAGGGAAATCTGAGAGAAGCAATGAAAGGCAGGAGTGTAGAAGGTCGGCAGATTTGGGTGGAAGGTAAGAACCCAGAGTCAGTCGGGTGGAAAGCAGAAAGGAGGAGAGCACAGAGAGAGTCAGCATGGTGTATGGTGGGAGAGGTTAATGTCCTCTCTGGAAAATATGGAAGACTTAAAAGAAAGGGTTGAAAGGGAAGAGAGAAAAGGAAGGGAAGGCAGAAAGAGGGCAACAAGATAGAGCGTGAGAAAATAGAAATGGATTTGAATGGATGTCCATTGTAGTCCTATTTCAATATGTGGGACAAAGGGGTTAATGTCCACTCTGGGTCTGTCGAGTCGCAGTCCCGGCGGTAGGGTGGCGACAGTGGTGACTGCACTTTACGGCTCATTGTGCTGCAGGGCTTTCATTAACCCGGGCCCACTCGCCAGAGAGGGAATGTCATGTTTACAGGCGTTCCCATACACACCCAACATAACGAGCAGAGCTCAGCTTCACTCTACTCTGCCTTGGAGTCCCAGGCCATGCAGCCTACGCTCCGGTCCCAACCACACTACCACCAACCAACATGCAGCCAGCTAACCCAGTAGCACAGCTGTCAGGCTTGACCCACTCAGTCCAACTCTGCCTCCGGGCCACTGGATCCACTCATACGGACACGGTTCAAGGCTAAAATCCCTCAGTCGAACAGAAACTTGCCAGGAAATCAATTGAAGTTGAACCTCGACTGATTGACAGTTCTATTATCGCCCAAGACCTGCCAACATTGCAATTCTGATGGCAGTTCAATAGATTTTCCTGGCTGCTTTGAAAATCTTCAGAAGCCAATATTGATGTCTCTGGGAAAGCAGAATGAAAGAGAGACACAAAGTACAAACACAAACTGATCATGGACTCTCACTCTGTAGGACTGTGTGCAGTCAGAGAAGCGAACAAACACTGCGGTTGAGTGGTACAGAAGAAATCAATGTGTTTCATATTGGCAAGTCCAACACAACAAGTTTTAAATGAGGAGAAATATTTTATAAAATGCACATGTGTGATCTAGCCTATACTTCACATGGCTAATTTGGTCCAACTCTTTCCAAGAAAACAAAAACAAATAGCAGGGTTCACAAAAACAAAATCCATCACACACGCTACACACACAAAAACATCCCGGGAGAGTCGCCAGAGCACCTGCAAGAAGAAGCTCCCAGCGTTTTCCCCAACCCTCCGTTTCCACAGGGCACTACGTCAAAAACCCCGGGACAGGAAGTGAAGACAGTGAACCCTGCCACCAGCGAGGAGTCGTGGCCCCGATGGGCTTTGAGTCGGCCTACCCACCCTGTAATCGCCGCCGCTGGGTCCTAATTCACACCGCCGCCTTGAGATCTCAATGACAAAATGGTAGTCGCGGCGCAGCTTGACTCGTTACACAGCCCTTTTAAGTGGCGCTGCACAATTAGCGAGAGGGGTGAGTGCCTGGTGAATGGGAGGCCAGTTAAAGCACCGAGTGTGGGAGGAAACACACAGTCTCAGCACTGGGCCCTTAGCCAAGCCTGCCTACAAAGAGAAGAGTCAGGACGCCTGGGGAGACCTCAGAGAGAAATAACTCCAGACATACCATAAAGGCCCAATAAACCCAATTCAAATCAATTACACTAACTTTCTGCCCTTAAACCATATTGCCATCAACAACTCGGAGTGCAGACCACAGGACGAACAGGCGTGAGCAGTGGTCTGTAAATGTAAGAAAGGGGAGGTAAACTTGTGTCATATGATCTTGTTTTTTAAATTTTACCTTTATTTAACTAGGCAAGTCAGTTAAGAACAAATTCTTATTTTCAATGACGGCCTAGGAACAGTGGGTTAACAGCCTTGTTCAGGGCCACAATGACAGATTTTTACCTTGTCAGCTCAGGGATTTGATCTTGCCACCTTTCAGTTACTAGTCCAACGCTCTAACCACTAGGCTACCCTGCCGTTCTTTGTAGCCAATGTGAGTAAGACCTTGAAACAGGCTAACATACTCAAGG
Organism: Oncorhynchus masou masou; assembly: GCF_036934945.1. Taxonomy (NCBI): domain Eukaryota; kingdom Metazoa; phylum Chordata; class Actinopteri; order Salmoniformes; family Salmonidae; genus Oncorhynchus; species Oncorhynchus masou. The sequence goes on from NC_088240.1 coordinate 54,138,350, forward strand.
CTGCAGGAACAGACAGGTTACCAGGATGCGTGCTCAGAGCATGTGCTGACCAGCTGGCAAGTGTCTTCAATAACATTTTCAAGATCTCTCGGACCCAGACTGTAATACCTACGTACTTCAAGCAAACCACCATAGTCTGTGTGCCTAAGAATGCCAAGGTAACCACCAACTACCACGCCATGGCACCCACATCTGTAGCCACCAAATGCTTTGAAAGGCTGGTCATAGCTCACATCAACGCAGTCATCCCAGAAACCCCAGACCCACAGATGACGCAATCTCTATCGCAATCTCTACTCCCTGACGACCGCCCCCAGGTGGTGAGGGTAGGTAACACATCCGCCACACTGACCCTCAACACTTGGGCCCCTCGGGGGTGCTCAGTCACCTCCTGTACTCCCTGTTCACCCAAGACTGCGTGGGCACGCACAACATCATCATCATTAAGTTGGTCGATGACACGACGGTGGTAGGTCTGATCACTGACGAGGATGAGACAGCCTATAGGGAGGAAGTCAGAGATCTGGCAGTGTGGTGCCAGGACAACAACCTCTCTCTCTCACAATGTGGGCAAGACAAAGGAGATTATTGTTGTGGACTACAGGAAACGGAGGGCCGAACAGTGGAGCGGGTCGTTGCTTCAAATTCCTCGGTGTCCAGATCACTAAGTACCTATCATGGTCCAAACACCAACAAAATCACGAAGAGTAAACAAAATCGTGCCTCTTCCCCTTCATGAGGCTTAATAGCTATATAGCTGCACCATTGAGAGCATCACTACTTGGTATGGCAACTGCTCAGCATCTGACCACAAGGCCATAAACATTTTCAAAGACTTCAGCCAGTCTAAATGACTATCAACCTGTATCACTCAGATCCACAGATGTTGCAATATCTATTGCACTTCACACTGTCCTTTCCTACCAGGACAAAAGGACCACCTACGTGAGAATTCTATTCATTGACGACAGCTCAGCATTCAACAACATTAGTTACCTCAAAGCTTATCACTAAGCTAAGGACCCTGGGACTAAACAGCTCCCTCTGCAACTGGATCCTGGACTTCCTGAAGGGCCACCCCCAAGTGGTAAGGGTAGGTAGCAACATATCCGCCACGCTGATCCTCAACACAGGGGGCCCTCAGGGGTGCGTGCCCAGTCCCCTCCTGTACTCCCTGTTCACCCATGACTGCATGGCCCAGCATGACTCCAACACCATCATTAAGTTTGTCGACCACACAAGTGGTAGGGCTGATCACCAACAACGATGAGACAGCCTATAGGGAGGAGGTCAGAGACCTGGTAGTGTGGTGATCAAGACATAGTTGAAGATTGTGGACTACAGGACAGGGAGGACCGAGCACACCATCATTCACATTGACAGGGCTGTAGTGGAGCAGGTTGAGAGCTTCAAGTTCCTTGGTGTCCACATCACCAATTTACTATCATGGTCCAAACACTCCAAGACAGTCGTGAAGAAGGCACGACAAAGCCTATTCCCCATCAGGAAATGAAAAAGACTCCTGAACAGCTAATCAAATGGCTACCTGGACTATTTGCACTGTTCTCCCCCACTTTGCACTGCTGTTACTCTCTGTTTATTATCTATGCATAGTCACTTTACCTCTACATACATACTACCTTGACTAACCTGGTCCCCCTGCACATTGACTCTGTACATAGCCTTCGCTACTTTTATAGTTGCTCTTTAAGTTAATACTTGAAGTTACTTTTCTTAAAACTGTATTGATGGTTAAGTGCTTATAAGTAAGCACTTCACTCTAAGGTCCCTCTCTTTCTCTCTCAGCCCCTGCTGGTTGTGCCAACTTATGAAAACTAAAAACAGGGATGACACAGCAGTTGAGTGTTATGGGGAATTGATGGCTCATTATTAACTAGGCCTATTCTCCATCACTGTGTGTGTGCGCATCTTTGCCAATGTGTGTGTATCTGTACGGTGCCAATGGGTGTGCATCACTCACTTGTATACAGTAGGGTTGTCTCACAGCACCAACACTGACTGTATGTCAACCCTGAACGTAAGCTTCCTCAGTGGCCAGTTAGACCACTTTAGATTCAATGTGTACCACATCCCTGAATCCCTCCAGGAAAAAGCACCTCCAAAAGGATAGAGAGCTCCTTGTTCCTCTCACCCTTCTTTAAATGCCTCTGTGTGGATTTAGCAAATGTAAGCCTGGCCTCCGCTAGAAGGTGACACAGAGAGGAATTCTAGAAATCTCCAGTGTCGAGGAATGTGGAACGAGGGCTGCAGCCTGGAAAGTCAAGGGGAAAGCAGTGTGAGTCAGTGAGTGATAGGAGGAAAAGGCGATGAGAGAGAGCGCCTGAATGAAGAGATGGAGATCAAGTGACACCATATTAAAATCGCACAGTGTTGAAGCAAAGGCAGTAAAAATCTAATCAACAATGGGCTTAATAAATCCCTGTAGTCTGAAAAGCTCCTCACCAATCCACCACAGTGTTAGCCTTTGGTAGTGTCGGGTTACACACCATACTTTCACCAGGCAGCGAGCGATAGAGCGGGGGGGTTCATTTTCCACTGATATAACCACCGAAACATCACCACAGTAAGGACACATGACAAGGTTATGACATACTGGCCAATAAGCACGCAACCCCACTGGGCCAGACCAGAGTACAGTGTTAATATTGTAATTACAGACATCGGCTACAACAATAAATATGTAGGAGCCATCCCCAAAACCACTGGGCTCTTTCTTCGTGAGACATTTTCTCAAGGGATTGTTTCCAGTGCCTTTCGGCCTACAGCGGACTAAAGATATTATTGAATAAGTGCGACCCAGGAAGCAGAAACAGGCTCTATCCTTGAACAAAAATACAAAATTAAAAAACACTTGAATGAGTAGGTGTGTCCAAACTTTTGACTGGTACTGTGTGTGTAACACTGCTTGCACCCAGCCAGTCGACTGTAATAACCGGTATTCTTAACTCAGACTGAGTTGCTTGCTGAGGACATCTACAGTGCATTCAGAAAGTATATTTACCCTTTTACATATTGCATATTTTGTTGTGTTACAGCCTGAATTTAAAATATATGAAATATTGGTTTCTCATCCATCTACACACAATACCCCACAATGACAAAGTGAAAACATGTTTTTAGAAATGTTTGAAAAAAACAGAAATATAATTTATAGGGTTGCACAAATATATATATAAATATATAAATATATATATATATATAAATAAAAATCGGTGAACATATCAGAATCGGTCGATATTAGCTAAATATGCCAACATTGGTATCAGCTAGTTTGACGCCAATGTTAAAACTCATGTCAAAGCTACCGTGCATACCTATAGAACGTAGGTACGACGCCACGTAATGTCTTGCGCTACACGTGCAACACAGCATTCCTAACCTAGCCCACATAATGTCTGCTGTGTGGATCGAGCAGTCAACAAGTAAGCAGTCATTTGAAAAACAACATTTCAGCGAGACAACTCAAAGGCGAAATCCGTTAAAGCCAAGATAATGGAATTCATTGCCCTTGACAATCAACCGTTCTCTGTCGTGGGTGATGTTGCAATAGTGTCACTGCTATTAGCTTCACGACATACATACTACTAGACAACCATTCTCAGGTCTAGCCATAGATTTCCAAGTAGATTTAAGTCAAAACTGTAACTCGGCCACTCAGGGACATTCACTGCATTTTTCTGTAAAAATCTACCGTGTAGATTTGGCCTTGTGTTTTAGGTTATTGTCCTGTTGAAAGGGAAGTTCAGACTGAACCAGGTTTTCCTCTAGAATTTTGCCTGTGCTTAGCTCCATTCTGTTTATTTTTTTCTCCTGAAAAACTCCCCAGGCCTTAACGATCACAGGCATACCGATAACATGATCCAGCCACCAATATGCTTAAACATATGGAGAGTGGTATTCAGTAATGTGCTGTATTGGATTTGTCCCAAACCCAGCACTTTGTGTTCAGGACAAAAAGTGAATAGCTTTGCCAATATTACTTAAGTGCCTTGTTGCAAACAGGATGCATGTTTTGGAATATATTTATTTCTGTACACACTTCTTTTCACTTTGTCAATTAGGTTACTATTGTGGAGTAACTACAATGTTGTTGATTCATCCTCAATTTTCCCCTCTCACACCCATTAAACTATGTAATTGAAATCCCCGAGCAGCTTCCTTCCTCTCAGCGAACTGAGTTAGGAAGGACGCCTGTATCTTTGTAGTGACTGGGTCTATTGATACACCATCCAAAGTGTAATTAATAACATCCCCATGCTCAAAGGGATATTCAATGTCTGCTTTTAAAGTTTGTACCCATCTACCAATAGGTATCCGTCTTTGTGAGGAATTGGAAAACCTCCCTGTTCTTTGTGGTTGAATCTGTGTTTGAAATTCACTGGAAAACCTAGAGGTTAGAGCGTTGGGCTAGTAACCAAAAGGTTGCAAGTTGAATCCCCGAGCTGACAAGGTCTAAATCTGTTGATCTGCCCCTGAACAGGCAGTTAACCCACTGTTCCTAGGCCGTCATTGAAAATAAGAACTTGTTCTTAACTGACTTACCTAGTAAAATAAAGGTAAAATAAAAAACTGTTACAGATAATTGTATGTGTGGGGTACAGAGATGAGGTCGTCATTCAAAAATCATGTTAAAACACTATTACTGTACACAGAGTCCATACAACTTGTGACTTGCGCATATTTTTATTACTGAACTTATTTAGGTTGCAATAACAAAGGGTTTGAAAAATGATGGACTCAAGATATTTTCATTCATTTGCAATAAATGTGTACTTTTACATTATGGGGTATTGTGTGTAGGCCCGTGACACCATAATAATTTAACCAATTTTAAATTCGGGCTGTAATGTGGAAAGTGTAAATGGGTGTGAATACGGTATTATTAAATATATTGATATAAGCCTATTAACTTGATCAAAGTGTCGAAACTGCAGTAGTCTACTGTGTGCGTTCCGTGTAACAAAGCCCGTCGCAATTTAATCTATTTTAAATTCTAGCTGTAACAACAAAATGTGGAAAAAAGTCAACGGGTGTGAATTCTTTCTGAACTCACTGGGTTCAGTAAAAGGTTAAGTGTAGAACAGGGGGTAAAGTCTAGACCCCTTTCCAGAACCAGGAAATACCGGCTGTACCAGTCGTCCTGGATCCGACATAGAAGCCACTCTGATTGCCCACACCTGCAGACGGGAGGATATTACCTGCCTCAAAACAGGCACCGAATCCTCAGGGACAGTTGAGGTGATGACCCTGCAGAAGAGTGGGGGACACGCAACAAATTGTAGCCTGTACCCCCAATCAAAGTTTAGTCGCGTACAAAGATTTGCAGATGTTATCGCAAAGGGGCAGCGAAATGCTTGTGTTTCTAGCTCCAACAGTACATTAATACAATACACACAACATTCAAAAAGTTCAAAAGAAAGAATGAGCAATGTCTGAAATATAGATATATTCTACCCAGGCTGCCACACCAAACCTTGTCACTGTAATATTGTTGTTGTGTTTATATTGCATATTTTAACATTGTATTTTATTAAGTGTTTTGCTAGTTCAGGATTTTACTATTTGATCATTATATGATGTTATGATTGTAAATTGGTTAACAATTCAGTCTGACTGAGAAACCAATAAAACCTACTACTAGAACTTACAACAGATCTTCCAGAACATTCTCTATTGATCCCCCACCTACATCACTTATGGAGGAAGATTTTAACCCACTTAACACCAAAAGTTTTCACCATCATTGTGAAGACCCTACTTATATACTCATTTCTGAAGAACATTTATTTTGTGTGATGAGTGATACATGTACATTTGTCCTTCATTTTAGGTTCAAACCTGCACACTGAACACTTGTTTTAATATGGTGAAACTATTCCTTGTTAAAATATTTTTTCAAAAGAAACATTGAACGTAAATAGTCAAATCATAGTGTGAAAGCAGGTGAGCTGGTTCTGCTCTTTTTGGTGATTTTCTGGGGTTTGGTGGTAGAAAACAGAGTGTAACCCATATAGATAGGTTGGCTAGGCATGTTTTAACAAGTAACCTTCTTGTTAAGCTTGCATTAAATTGCCCCTCCCTGATGCACACAACATGCTTTCATTCCCTGTCACTTGGGGAGTTATGGCTGATTTAAGATGAAATCGTCAACCCTTTTACAGTCAACCCTGTTACTTTAATTGGCACTTTTCTTAAATTTGAGCTCTTGAAATGGGAAAACATGATTTATGAAGTGGAACGTGCTCTTTATAGCAGAATATTAAAATGTGGTTAAATATATATATTTTCTACAGCATTGCACTACCCAAAATGTGCACTTTCGTTGAACAACCCATAAATAAAGGATTAATAAAATATTTTAAGAACTCATTGAACTTCATTTACTGGAAAGCATAGTCTTCTGTTGGAGCAGGCTCGTCATAAATCTACTTTAATTGAAAAGTGATGTCCCTGACACAATACTGGGGCCATGTTCCATGTTTGTTATTGTTTGTTTGAAGTCATGTTTTTCGATGCATATGTAAACTAATGAGAGATGGGTTTCTGCCAGTGAGTGGAGAGATGCTTAGACAAGTCAGCCTCCTTTAGCGCTCAACAACTTAACTCAAGCCTGCTGTGTCCCAGTCTCCCACTATGCAGTCTCTGTCTCGGCCATAAACACATGCTCTCACCGTCACCCTCGCAACCTTACGACAGTTCAATTAATTCACATATTAGTGTTCTGCGATGCCGTTTGCCAACTGACTCGCTTCGACACATCCCTGTGGCCGCTCAAGGACCTGGTGTTTGGATGCAGTCCATGTTATGTTCATACCTGAACAGAATCACAAAAGAAACATGGTTCGGTCCCTGAGACCCCAATGGAACTGGGCAAGCAGTCAGACAGCAGTACAGCCGGCTTAAAATGAAATGGAACTCACATTCTAAATCCAAAAAGGCTTTCAGGATCAGTTTTACAGTTCAACATATTTTGGGGGTATTTAAGGAGCTAACATCATTTCGCCAGTACTCATCCTGTACAAGCCAAAACCCTTCTATCAAACGTGTACCTTTTAAGTAATGATAAAAGGGAAGCAATCCAGCACAAAATCAACAGAACAAATTGAGGTTACTAAAATAGATCTGGATCTACAGGTCCAGTGTCCACAAGGTTTCTCTTTGAACTTCTCTTCTAGAAAGAAGTATAGCGCTAACTAGGGCTAACTAGGGCTGGGCGATATGGCCAAAATCTCATATCCCGATATAGGTCATTTCATATCCCGATAACGATACCATAGCACATTTTCTGTAAATTCAATGAATAAATAGTTTACATAAAATGACTACATGTAAAGGCTTATTTCACATTTTGAATTATACTCAACAAATAAAAGGCACTTACTCATATTTGATGGTCAATTAATCATGTGGCGAGATATAAAATTATGGATGTATAAAATCTAAAAAGGTAAATAGAAAACACTTCAACTATAGTTGCAAACATAAATAAGGGGCTTGCCTGTTTTGCATGTTGTTATTTTGGCATTAATACGTGTTACATATCAATTTGCATTTGGTACCTTCGGTCGAGTGTTAGCACCAACTCATGAAACCCACGTTTCTGGACCGTGTAAATTGGGGCCCTGTCTTTGCAGATGTAAGGTGTAACAGCAGCTGTTTTCTCCTTCCGTCTTCATGATTCTTTGCCATATGGTGTGCCGCGGGCAAAAGCCTCTTGCAACGTCTGAGTCGGGGTTTGTTTTGAGCACTCAACTGTACTTTTTTGGGTCTCATCTGTAGACTCTCTCTGTACTGTTTCACATGATTCTTGCGTAGGTGGTAAAAAAGAAAAAAAAAAAGGTGGTCAGTGGTGTTTGAGCCTGATGTTGGGACCGGTCTGCGGCATATTTAGCAGAGGACGGTTTTCTGGTCTGTCAGACTTTTCATACCCAAACCACGTCCATGCAACCGAAGTAGCCCCTCTTTGTATGAGCTCCATGTCTCCGTGCTCTGTGTCACGTTCACTCTCTTCCACGTTTGTTTGTGTTGCAAATTTCCTTCCACATTCCTTCCGCAAAGCGTTATCCAAACGAAGAAAAATATTGCCGTAAAGAGTGTGATTTGCGACACAACAAAATAAACGATACAGCATAATACGTTTTTTTCTATTGTCACGCGATATATATCGTCATATTGCCCAGCCCTAGTGCTAACCTGAAGGAAATTCTGCCCATTGATGTTCTGATTAATTTGAGTTGAAAATAATAAATACAAAAGTATGTGGACACCCCTTCAAATTAGTGGATTTGGCCATTTCAGCCACACCTATGCTGACAGGTGTATAAAATCGAGCAAACAAGCATGCAATCTCCATAGACAAACATTGGCAGTAGAATGGCCTTACTGAAGAGAAAAGTGACTTCCAACGTGCCACTGACATCGGATGCCATATTAACAACTCAGTTTGTCAAATTTCTGACCGGTCAACTGTTAGTGCTGTTGTTATTGTGAAGTGAAAAAGTTTAGGAGCAACAACGGCTCAGCAGCGAAGTGGTAGGCCACACAAGCTTAGAACGGGACTGCAGAGTGCTGAAGAGCGAGAAAATTGCCTGTCCTCGGTTGCAACACTCACGACTGAGTTCCAAACTGCCTCTGGAAGCAATGTCACCGCAATAACTGTTCAGCAGCAGCTGTTCAGCAGCTGAGGATGGCTTTCACTTCAGCAGTAATAAATTCATGAACTTCTTTGAGGAAAAGGTAATGATTATTAGAAAGCAAATTACGGACTCCTCTTTAAATCTGCATATTCCTTCAAAGCTCAGTTGTCCTGAGTCTGCACAACTCTGCCAGGACCTAGGATCAAGAGAGACACTCAAGTATTTTAGTACTTTTTCTCTTGACACAATGATGAAAATAATCATGGCCTCTACACCTTCAAGCTGCATACTGGACCCTATTCCAACTAAACTACTGAAAGAGCTGCTTCCTGTGCTTGGCCCTCCGATGTTGAACATAATAAATGGCTCTCTATCCACCGGATGTGTACCAAACTCACTAAAAGTGGCAGTAATAAAGCCTCTCTTGGAAAATCCAAACCTTGACCCAGAAAATATAAAAAACTAAAAATCGGCATATCGAATCTTCCATTCCTCTCAAAAATTTTAGAAAAGGCTGTTGAGCAGCAACTCACTGCCTTCCTGAAGATGAACAATGTATACGAAAGGCTTTTTTAGACCCCATCATAGCACCGAGACAGCACTTGTGAAGGTGGTAAATGACCTTTTAATGGCATCTGTCCTCGTGCTCCTAGACCTTAGTGCTGCTTTTGATACCATCGATCACCACATTCTTTTGATGAGATTGGAAACCCAAATTGGTCTACACAGACAAGTTCTGGCCTGGTTTAGATCTTATCTGTAGGAAAGATATCAGTTTGTCTCTGTGAATGGTTTGTCCTCTGACAAATACATTTCGGTGTTCCTCAAGGTTCCGTTTTAGGAACACTACTGTTTTCACTATATATTTTACATCTTGGGGATGTCATTTGAAAACATAATGTTAACTTTCACTGCTTTGCGGATGACACACAGCTGTACATTTCAATGAAACATGGTGAAGCCCAAACATTGCCCTCGCTAGTAGTCTGTGTTTCAGACATAAGGAAGTGGATGGCTGCAAACATTCTACTTTTAAACTCGGACAAAACAGAGATGCTTGTTCTAGGTCCCAAGAAACAAAGATCTTCTGTTGAATCTGACAATTAATCTTAAATGGTTGTAGTCGTCTCAATAAAACTGTGAAGGACCTTGGCGTTACTCTGGAGCCTGATCTCTCTTGACTAACATATCAAGACTGTTTCAAGGACAGCTTTTTTCCATCTACGTAACATTGCAAAAATCAGAAACTTTGTCCAAAAATGATGCAGAAAAATGAATCCATGCTTTGGTTACTTCTAGGTTAAGACTACTGCAATGCTCTACTTTCCGGCTACCCGGATGAAGCACTAAATAAACTTCAGTTAGTACTAAATACGGCTGCTAGAATCCTGACTAGAACCAAAAAATTTGATCATATTACTCCAGTGCTCGCCTCCCTACACTGGCTTCCTGTTAAGGCAAGGGCAGATTTCAAGGTTTTACTGATAACCTACAAAGCATTACATGGGCTTGCTCCTACCCATCTCTCTGATTTGGTCCTGCCGTACATACCTACACGTACGCTACGGTCACAAGATGCAGGCCTCCTAATTGTCCCTAGAATTTCAAAGCAAACAGCTGGAGGCAGGGCTTTCTCCTATAGAGCTCAATTTTTATGGAATGGTCTGCCCACCCATGTCTTAGACGCAGACTCGGTCTCAACCTCTAAGTCTTTACTGAAGACTCATCTCTTCGGTGGGTCATATGATTGAGTGTAGTCTGGCCCAGGAATGTGAAGGTGAACAGAAAGGCTCTGGAGCAACGAACTGCCCTTGCTGTCTCTGCCTGGCCGGTTCCCCTCTTTCTCTGCCTCTAACCCTATTACAGAGTCACTGGCTTACTGGTGCTCTTTCATGCCGTCCCTAGGAGGGATGCGTCACTTGAGTGAGTTGAGTCACTGATGTGATCTTCCTGTCTGGGTTGGCACCCCCCCTGTGGGTGTGGGGGCTGTGTTTTGGCAAAGTGGGTGGGGTTATATCCTTCCTATTTGGCCCTGTCTGGGGGTATCATCGGATGGGGCCACAGTGTCTCCTGACCATTCCTGTCTCAGCCTCCAGTATTTACGCTGCAGTAGTTTGTGTCGGGGGGCTCGGGTCAGTTTGTTATATCTGGAGTACATCTCCTGTCTTATCTGGTGTCCTGTGTGAATTTAAGTATGTTCTCTCTAATTCTCTCTTTCTATCTCTCTCTTGGAGGACCTGAGCCCTCGGACCATGCCTCAGGACTACCTGGCACGAGGACTCCTTGCTGTCCCCAGTCCACCTGGCCGTGCTGCTGCTCCAGTTTCAACTGTTCTGCCTGCGGCTATGGAATCCTGACCTGTTCACCGGACGTGCTACCTGTCCCAGACATGCTGTTTTCAACTCTCTAGAGACAGCAGGATTGGTAGAGATACTCTTCATGATCGGCTATGAAAAGCCAACAGACATTGACTCCTGAGGTGCTGACTTGCTGCACCCTCAACAACTACTGTGATTATTATTTGACCATGCTGGTCATTTATGAACATTTTGGCCATGTTCTGTTATCTCCACCCGGCACAGCCAGAAGAGGACTGGCCACCCTTCATAGCCTGGTTCTTCTCTAGGTTTCTTCCTAGGTGTTGGCCTTTCTAGGAGCCACCGTGCTTCTACACCTGCATTGCTTGCTGTTTGGGGTATTAGGCTGTTTGAGATAATTTGAGATATCAGCTGATTTGATTTGATCAGGGGCATCATGAAATTGGTTTCCGTGGCCGAGAAACCGCACACAAGCCTATGATCACCATGCGCAATGCCAAGTGTCGACTGGAGTGGTGTAAAGTTCGCCGCCATTGGACTCTGGAGCAGGGGAAATGATGAATCACGCTTCACCATCTAGCAGACGCAAATCAGGGTTATGCATAGTTCCAACTGTAAAGTTTGGTGGAATAGTCTGGGGCTGTTTCATGGTTTGGGCTAGGCCCCTTAGTTCCAGTGAAGGGAAATCTTAATGTACAACATACAATGACATTCTAAACAATACTGTGCTTCCAACTTTGTGGGGAAGGCCCTTTCCTGTTTCAGCATGACAATACTCCCATGCACAAAGCGAGGTTCATACAGAAATAGTTTGTCGAGATTGGTTTGAAAGAACTTAACTGGCCTGCACAGGGCCCAGTACTCAACCCCATCGAACACCTTTGGGATTAATTGGAACACAGTCTGCGAGTCAGGCCTAACGTCAGTGCCAAACCTCACTAATGCTTGTGGCTAAATGGAATCAAGTCCCGCAGCATGTTCCAACATCTAGTGGAAAGCCTCCCCAGAACAGTGGAGGCTGTTATAGCAGCAAAAGGGTGGACCAACTCCAGATTAATGCCCATGACTTTGGAATGAGAATGTTCGACAAGCAGGTGTCCACATACTTTTGGTTATGTAGGGTAGATTTGTTTCATTGTGGGGTATTTACTGAAAGATTGACTTATTAAGCAAAAAATACGAGGTCATGGCTTGGAAGTTTGAAACGCAGCGTGGAGGCTTCTTGTTTACCTCACCATCATAATATGGTTTTCTTCTAAACTGTCAAAAAAATCAGTTGTACAAACATGATACAATGCAAATAGCTCGGGTAGCCATTTCAATACGTTCAGGAGTCTAATGGCTTGGGGGTAAAAGCTGTTGAGGAGCATTTTGGTCCTAGACTTGAGGCTCCAGTACCGCTTAACATGCGGTAGCAGAGAGAACAGTCTATGACTGGAGTGGCTGGGGTCTTTGAAAAGTTTTAGGGCCTTCCTCAAACACCGCCTGGTAGAGAGGTCCTGGTTGACAGGAAGCTTGGCCCCAGTGATGTACTGGGCTGTTTGCACTACCCTCTGTAGTGCATTGCGGTCAGAGGCATTTCAGTTGCCGTACTAGGCAGTGATGCAACCAGTTAAGACGCTCTCGATGGTGCAGCTGTAGAAACATTTGAGGATCTGAGGACCCATGCCAAATCTTCTCAGGCTCCTGAGAGGGAATAGGCGTTGTAGTGCCCTCTTCACGACTGTCTTGGAGTGTTTGGACCATTCTAGTTTGTTGGTGATGTGGACACCAAGGAACTTGAAGCTCTCAACCTGCTCCACTGCAGCCCCGTCGATGAAAATGGGGACGTGCTCGGTCCTCCTTTACCTGTAGTCCACAATAACATCCTTTGTCTTGATTATGGTGAGGGATAGGTTGTTATTCTGGCATCACCCAGCCAGGTCTCTGACCTCCTCCCGATACGCTGTCTCATCGTTGATCGGGCCTACCACTGTTGTGTCATCTGCAATTTTAATGATGGTGTTGGAGTTGTGGCTGGCTGTACAGTCATGAGTGAACAGGGAGCACAGGAGGGGACCGAGCACGCACCCCTGAGGGGCCTCTGTGTTGAGGATCATTGTGGCAGATGTACTGCTACCTACCCTCACCACCTGGGGGCAGCCCGTCAGGAAGTCCAGGTTCTAGTTGCAGAGGGAGGTGTTTAGTGTAGTGGATAATGGTGTTAATGTGAGCCATGACCAGCCTTTCAAAGCACTTCATGGCTCCGAATGTGGGTCTGTAGTCATTTAGGCAGGTTACCTTAGTGCTCTTGGGCACAAGGACCATGGTGGTCTGTTTGAAGCATGTTGGTTTTACAGACTCAATCAGGGACATGTTGAAAATGCCAGTGAAGACACCTGCCAGTTGGTCAGCACATGCCCGGAGCACACGTCCTGGTAATCCATCTGGCCCAGCGGCCTTGTGAATGTTGACCTGTTTTAAAAGGTCTTACTCACTTCGGCTGCAAAGCGCGTGATCACACAGTCATCCTGAACAGCTGATGCTCTCATGCATGCATGCATGCATGCATGCATGCCTCAGTGTTGCATGCCTCAAAGCAAGCATAGAAGTGATTTAGCTCGTCTGGTAGGCCCTTGTCACTGGGCAGCACACGGCTGTGTTTCGTTTTGTGGCCTGTAATAGGTCCGACGAGCGTCGGAGCCAGTGGTGTACGATTCAGTCGGAGTCCTGTATTGACCATTTGCCTGTTTGATGTTTCGTCGGAGGGCATAGCACGATTTCTTATAAGGTTTTGGGTTAGAGTCCCGCACCTTGAAAGTGGCAGCTCTACCATTTAGCTCAGTGCGAATGTTCCCTGTAATCCATGACTTCTGGTTGGGGTATGTACTTATAGTCACTGTGGGGATGACGTCCTCGATGCACTTATTGTTAAAGCCAGTGACTAATGTGGTGTACTCCTCAAGTTTGCAATAAAGGCATTTCACTGTACTTGTACATGTTAAAAGCCCATTTTGAAAGACAACACAAGTAAAACAGTCTAAGTAAAAATGTATTCAAAAGTTGTTGTTTTTTAAGTACTACTCAAAAACTACAATACCACTACACCCACAGCCATAGACTGAGGAAAAGCCTGTTACTTCTGACATTGTATCCAAAACACTCCATCTATCTTAAAAACAGTGTTTGAGTTCTCCCGGGTGGTGCAGTGGTTAAGGGCGCTGTACTGCAGTGGCAGCTGTGCCACCAGACACTCTGGCTACACTGGTTTCGCGCCCAGGCTCTGTCGCAACCGGCCGCAACCGGGAGGTCCGTGGGGCAACGCACAATTGGCCTAGCATCGTCCGGGTTAGGGAGGGCTTGGCCGGTAGGGATATCCTTGTCTCATCGCGCACCAGCGACTCCTGTGGCGGGCCGGGCGCAGTGCACGCTAACCAAAGTTGCCAGGTGCACGGTGTTTCCTCTGACACATTGGTGCGGCTGGCTTCCGGGTTGGATGCGCGCTCTGTTAAGAAGCAGTGCGGCTTGGTTGGGTTGTGTATCGGAGGACGCATGACTTTCAACCTTCGTCTCTCCCGAGCCCGTACGGGAGTTGTAGCGATGAGATAAGATAGTAGCTACAATTAGATACCACGAAATTGGGGAGAAAAAGGGGTAAAATAAAAAAATAAAGTGTTTGCATTTCGCATTGCTTCCATCCCAGTTCATGACAAACAAACAAAGTCTGAACACTCCGTCTCACTGCCGGTACAGTATATTTGCTAGATTTCTTTGAGTAAGACGGCACTTAGTGGGCCAGATTGGTAAGTCTTAGCAAGTGAACAAGCTCTAGAGCTCCCGATACAGTCAGAAACAGTCTTGGAGAAAAGGCCACACTGCCGATATTGCATCCATGTCCCTCCGTTCTCATACCATCACTTAGTTCTCTCTCACTGGAACTGACGAGAGACATCTTCATTTAGCAGAGAGATCGGTGGGTGCCTCTTATGGGTTCAGCCAATGGGTTGCGTCACCTCGAGGGACTTTGAGGCAGTCTAACTGCAGGTATGACCTTTTCACACCATCGTACCAAAAAGGGTAGGCCCATACTCGTGTCACCAGTGGACCCATAGGCAGACAGACCTCTCCACTGTGCATTATTGATAACGTATACAAGTCTATGTGAGGGATGTGCTAAAATTTAAATTCTAGGCCGATACTGATTTAAGTGATATTTTCTTGGTCAGGATTTGGCCAAAAACCATACGAAGAGTCTTCCATTTACTGCTACAAATAAATCAATAGACAAATGGAATGACAGATGCTAAAACACTATGGATAATATACAGTTTCTGTAGTGACAATCACACCTTTCATATCCACGCCTTTAAGTACCCATGCAACCCTGGGGCTTTTAAAAAGAAAAAAATGTTCCACTCCCTGTGAACTTTGAATAAACAAATGAAACTGCCAGCCAGCACCTGCCCACCTGCCAACACATCTGTGTTACCATGGCAAGTGTTAGCCTTCAGTGTGAAGTGCCGACTGCCGGGAACACCAGCCCCACGGGTAACCAAGATCAGCAAGCATGCTATGCCCACACCACTCACTCAGAGCAGATAGAGAGAACATGTCACTGGCCGTTTGATGTTTACACATCCCTTTCTACTTGTCAAATAGGACACACCAGCAGCTATCTGTGGCAGTTGTGCTTGAATGTAGCAGAAGGATAGAGGAGTTTCCTTCATGTTGCGGAAAGTCACAGTGGTCTGTTAAGCCTTTGCTCTCCTTTACTTTTTGCTCTGTTACAGTGGGTGTTCTGGCTTTTCTTTGGCAAAGTCATACATATTTCTGGAGAGGAGGAAGGAGGAGAAGTGAGCACACACACATTTCCTGGGGTCATTAAGGGACACCATATGATGTGGCATGTGTGCTGAGGCCGGGGAAATGGGAACGGTGTGTTTTATGGGAGCAGATAGGACTTGCAGATTCCCAAACCAGAATGGACTTGCTGCCTGCGAGGAGGACAAACGCCACACGAAGAAATATTGTGTGCGATGACAATAGCAATGTTGAGAGAGGGGAGAGTAAGCAAGTGAGGTCAAGAAGGTAAAAGTAGTCAAGTAAAAGTGGATATCGATGACCAAGAGAAAGTTAACAGACCATGACCAAGTGTGTGGAGAGATGGGAGACAGGGAGATATCTAAAATAGCATTTCCCAGCCATGACCTAAGGGTGTGAGATCAATCCCAGGTGAAATAAGCTAATCTTGACAGTTCATCATGAAACAACTTATTTCATCAGTGCCTTGGTGACCTTAAAAAGAGTCTGAGAATAAGTCTTTGAAACATCTTTAAACCCACTAACTGAAGGCAATGAGGACACAATCAAATGAAACAGTACATGACCTCTGCCGTCCCGGATACTAAAAGGACAGTGCGTGAACCCTCCAGATGCCAACCACACGGACCTGGGTACAAAACGCCTTTACAAGTCTCACTGCAAAATCAAACAAACACATCAATTCACCGTGAATTGTCTCAAATTCATTTTATAGGGGACATGCGCGCATGGAGCTTGGAACCTCAAAGCATAAGCCCGAGTCACATCTTGATCACGTTAGCCAGTTTCTTTGCTTTGGAAAGACCCCGTCTGGAAGGGTATTGTGTGTCATGGGAGGTCGAAGCAGTCAAAATAGCCATTTTGGAGAGAGCTGAAGCTACGGGTGGAAAGTAATAAGAGATTCATTGTAGGGAGAGGGCCTGAGCTCCTCAAGGTCTTCCAGGTCCCAGATCCACCACTCTATTACTGACTGCACACCCTCAACAAACGGTTTCACACTGGCCAGATCGTAGTCTGACCAGGACTGGAAAATGCCTCTGAATCACTGACTAGGCACTAATATGAATCTGGACTAGTTTTGAATATTGACGAGGAGCCGTACGATGTGATAGAAATCTCTGATCAAAATTAGATTGTACAAGAGCCAACTCAAGAGTACTTAAGATGTAGGCCACTGAAAACAAAAACAGACTGAAGGTCTGTCAAAGAGGATGATATGGGTTTTTATATAAATTACCACACTGGCTTTTGACCCAGGAGCAAGAGAGAGGGAGACTTTCCACATTATATCATTTGAGCCTGGTGGTCTGGCAGGGCCAAACCAGCCATTTTGTTTATCCCTTAAATGAACGACTATTACATTTACTGGACTGCCGCAGACAGCGGCACAAAATACAGTTTTTCCCTCCATTTCTACAGCAATTTCTGTCTATTCCCTTTGTCAACAAGAGACTTGACTGTATATTTAGATCCCTGTGTCGCCGCCGGTTACCACCGGGGTGGATGGCTCCGGATGGAGGGAACAGGAAACCCAGAGCTATCGTGCTAATGATCACACGTACTAAGAGACACACGTCTATAAAGACCCACCGGGATCAAACAGATAAGAACTGATTGAACTGACTCATATGGACAATCTGGGCATGGATGTCCGCTGTTCAAAGACGCTGAGGAGAGATGCAGGAGCCGACTGTGACTCATAGATTTATATGTAGTCCTAATTGGACTCCCGTGTTCGGATGTGGGTCCATGGACCAACAAGCTGAGCGTGTGTGTACTCACTCACGAGCCCATCAACCCATTTAATGCAATACGATGTTAGCGCAGGCAGGTATTCCTAGAAACGCTGGAGATCAAGCGAACGACCACTGAATTAAAAACAGACTGAATTCTTTCTGACGTACTTGAGGCCAAGAACAGCACTGACAGTTGAAATCAATGGATCAGAGAATAATACTATTTACTATCCTCTGATGGTGCCAATTGTGCCAGCGATTTTTCTTTCCTTATGTCAGCATATAGACTGGCACATAATGAATCATAGGAATTCTCAAAGGAGTCGGAGAAAGCCAACTCAGATGGAACAGGATAAAGATTGGAGGTTACAATGCTCTGTGAGTTATTCCTCTGAGCAATCGTTTGATGAAATGTCACATCTCCCCTTTAGTAGCAAAAGATCTAAGGCTCTGAGGCCAGAGATGGCTGTGTGACTTGGGCAATTCTGGCCACAGTCGTCCTCTGTAAATCCAAAATAGCTGGTGAGTCAGAGGGCTCGGCGGGAGGGTGAGTCAAGAGAAGGAAAGAAGAGGTTTGTGACAACTGTGCCGGCTGACCGGCCCTACATGTGTAGGACTAGTTTCAATAAAATGCGAAATGTAAATTAATGTGGAAATTCCTGAAATAGCTGCCTTGTGTGAATGACCCCGTGTCTGAAAAAGGCTCAGCATCAGCAGAAGTTCTAGCCACAGAGCCAGGGCAGGGAGCACCCAGGGCTAGTCCTCAGTCAGTCAGAGTGACCAAGGGCACCAGGGTTTGACCTCACTCTTCACCTAACCTTTGAATATTAGGCCTACTTTAGGATTGGAAGTGGAGGATTCTGGGTAGTCAGAGGGGTAACAGAAGCAGTTGCGTAAGCACACAAAGGGTCTGTTTCACATTAGAGATTAAGCAGGGACGTGGACTAGATTGCACTTTTAGGTAGGATGAATGATAATTTTGTTTCATAGACATATTCCTGGACAGCAGTTCATTTGATTTAAAATGGTTCCACTCACACTCAATAGTTCTGGGCCGGTGTCTGATTTCCCAGTTACATCAATGCTAATTAAATACAAATTTTAGTTCTCCGTTACTCCTGGATTTATTCAATATGGGTTAGTGAAACCAACCATAAAAGTGAAACATTTCCCCTATCGTCAGGCAACTATGCCCCCTAAATTGCTGTGCAATGCGAGTACAATCAATCTAGCTCTTCAAATGCAGATATGGAAAGGTAGACTAGTTTCAAAGGCGACCTTTATGTGCTATACATTGTAGCACCTAAGGGGACCTACACTGGTAAAAACCTGTAATTCAACCACTCAGCAGCCAGCACTTCCCAACTAAGACGACAGGAGTATTTCACACAAGAAATCCATTATGGCACTCAGTGGATGAATACCTATGTCAAGTCTTGTCTAGTCTTCACTCTAACACACCCCCCATTGCAGAGGCAGACCATTGGCCACAGGTGGGAAAATAAAGTACACACTCAGACAGGGCAGACCATTTGCAATGATGATACTGAACCATGGGGGATTTGGTTTTCTGTGCGTTGTGACCAAAACAAGCACTGCCAAGACAGACAAATAAAAAAAAAAAATTAAAAAAAAACAGTACTTCAGCATAGCCATTTCTGGGTAACCGAACCCATTTCCCCGTCTACGAACCCACCTTTCGTGCATAAAAGGAGCCAATATTCTATTTCATGTCAGGGTTGTTTTCATTAGCTGGCCCCACTGTCTGAAAACATAAAAGGGATTCTCTGCTTTCACTTTGAGAGGAATCAGTAGTCTTACGTAAGCTTTTTATTTTTTTTAAACAGACACCCGCATTTGTTCCTAATTTAAATCTGGACCATGAAGTTTTTTATGATTCAGATTTATTAAAAGATAAAACAAAATATTTGAACGTTGCATTCATGACATATCGGGTACAAAGAACATGGCGATTATTTAGCCTGTGGTTAATTCATCCTCTCCAGTTAATTGCGTGATTAAAAAGCTTCTCCACTCATCCACAACCACCAAATAATGCCACATGGGGCATATAGGGCAACACACAGAGACTGCTGCACAACAACACATTCCCTGGCAGTGTTGTCGGCTTTTGAATTTCACGGCTATAGGGCTGAGTGAGGACATAATAACTTACCAAGAGAAAACAGAATAATATGTAATAAGAGAATGAGGAGATAGGGGGCTATGAACTGACAAGGAAATGGGGAAAGTAAAAAGGTATGAGGGTGGACAATCCACAACACGTTTAGCTGAAGGAGAGAGGAGAAAACAGTGGAGAGGAAGACAAGTGTTGTTGGCAAGGTGAAGACGGAGGCCTTGCCCCCGAGAACCATAAGCGGTGTATAAACACACTATTCAATTTCATAGAGCCGGTTTAATGGGGGCGGCCGTTGCTGAAAATCACCCCGTTTATTTGAGAAAATAGTCTCTGAACAAACGGCCCATAACAGACTGTTGCTGACTTCATTTGAAGCGTCCCGTTGCCAAGACAATAACAATATATGCCATCGATTCCAATTGGGCTCGCCTATTAAATTTCTGGTCTGAGACCATAATTTTGATCTTGTGCCTTAACTGTCAGTTATAAGATTTACTTGGCAGCGGCAGGCCTCGCAGAGCTTACCAACTGTGTCATGTGCTGCACCAGAGGGACTTTAAAACTGCATGATAAAACAGGCAATATAACAATCCATCCAGCACTTTTGCCAGAGTGCAGTGTCCCCAGCGGTTTGCCACGTTCACAACAAAACAGAATGTGGCGGCACGTTTGAAGTGGACCATTTAAAATACGTGGCATTGGCACATCACGGGGGGTGACAAAATACAGTGCCTTCAGAAAGTATTCGTACCTCTTGACTTATTCCACGTTTTGTTGTGTTACAGCCTGAATTCAAAATGTATTACATATATTTATTTCTCACCCATCTGCTGGTGAAGTAATCTCCCAGTGTCTGGTGGAAAGCAGACTGAGTCAGGTTTTCCTAAAAGATTTTGCCAGTGTTTAGCTCTTTTCCGTTTATTTTTTTTGCCTGAAAAACTCCCCAGTCCTTGAACAATTACAAGCATACCCATAACATGATGCAGCCACCACTATACTTGAAAATATGGAGAGTGGTACCCCGTAACGTATTATATTGAATTCTTCCCAAACATAACACTTTGTATTCAGGACTAAAGTCAAAAATGTGGCAAAGCAATTCAGTTAAAGTGCCTTGTTGCAAACAGGATGCATGTTCTGGAATATTTTTATTCTGTACAGGCATTCTTTTCACTTTGTGAATTAGGTTAGTATTGTGGAGTAACTACAATGTTTTGTTATCCTATCACACCCATTAAACTCCAACTGTTTTAAAGTGACCCCAACCCACCACACTAATCACTGGACCCTTATGATCACTCGGCTAAGCATGCCTCTCCTTAATGTCAATATGCCTTGTCCATTGCTGTTCTGGTTAGTGTTTATTGGCTTATTTCACTGTAGAGCCTCTAGCCCTGCTCATTATACCTTATCCAACCTTTCAGTTCATCTGGTTTCAATGATGTTTCTAGAGACAATATCTCTCTCATCATCACTTAATGCCTAGGTTTACCTCCACTGTATTCACATCCTACCATACCTTTGTCTGTACATTATATCTTGAAGCTATTTTATCACCCACAGAAACCTGCTCCTTTTACTCTGTTCCGGACGTCCTAGAAGACCAATTCTCATAGCTTTTAGCCATACCCTTTTATCCTACTCCTCCTCTGTTTCACTGGTGATGTAGAGGTGAATCCAGGCCCTGCAGTGCCTAGCTCCACTCCTATTCCCCAGGAGCTCTCTTTTGATGACTTCTGTAACCGTAATAGCCTTGGTTTCATGCATGTTAACATTAGAAGCCTCCTCCCTAAGTTTGTTTTATTTAATGCTTTAGCACACTGCCAACCCGGATGTCCTAGCCGTGTCTGAATCCTGGCTTAGGAAGACCACCAAAAACTCTGAAATCTTCATCCCTAACTAAAACATTTTCAGACAAGATAGGATGACCAAAGGGGGCAGTTTTGCAATCTACTGTAGAGATAGCCTGCAGAGTTCTGTCCTACTATCCAGGTATGTACCCAAACAATTTGAACTTCTACTTTTAAAAATCATCCTCTCTAAAAACAAGTTTCCTACCGTTGCCGCCTGCTATAGACCACCCTCTGCCCCCAGCTGTGCTCTGGACACCATATGTGAACTGATTGCCCCCCATCTATCTTCAGAGCTCATGCTGCTAGGCGACCTAAACTGGGACATGCTTAAAACTTGAGGATAGGGGGCAGTATTTTCACTTTGGATGAATTGCGTGCCCATAGTGAACTGCATCAAACTCTGTCCTAGATAGCTAATATATGCATATTATTATTACTATTGGATAGAAAACACTCTGAAGCTTCTAAAACCGTTTGAATTATGTCTGAGTATAACAGAACTCATAGGGCAGGCAATCTTCCAAACAAGAAGTGAAATTCTGAAAGTTGGGGCAACTTTGACGTCATCGCCCCTTCCTTTCACAACAAGATATGGATCTGGAAGCACTTCCTACGTCTTCCACTAGATGTCCTCATTCAGTAGAAAGTAGAATGGAGCATTTGCTGTGAACTTTGACCTAATGGGAGGGGAAATAGTCAGTGTCCCGACAGAATGCCATTTTCCTGTGGCGCATTTCTCTGTGGGTGCTACCGCTGTTCCATTTGGCTCCAGATGAAAACGTATGATCCGGTTGGAACGTTATTCGATATATATGATAATAACATCCTGAAGATTGATTATCTACTTAGTTTGACCAGTTTATTCGACCTGGAATATATCTTTTGGAAGTTTTCGTGCGAGTTATCTTGGACCAGCAGTCAGTTTTTGGGCACGTGAGCTGAAAGTGATAGCAAATGCAGCTACTTGGACACTAGTATTGGACATTATGGAACAAAACAACAATTTATTGTGGAACTAGGACTCCTTGCACTACATTCTGATGAAAGATCAAAGGTAAGGGAATATTTATGTTGTAATTTCGTATTTCTGTTGACTCCAACATGGCGGAGAAATACTGTTACTTCTGAGCGCCGTCTCCGATTATTGCAATGTTAGGCTTTTTCCGTAACGTTTAAAACAAAATCTGACACAGCGGTTGCATTAACCTGTTGAAACTCTAGGGGCGCAATTTCATTTTTGGATGAAAAACGTTCCCGTTTTAAACAAGATAATTTGTCACAAAAAGATGCTCGACTATGCATATAATTGATAGCTTTCGAAAGAAAACACTCTGACGTGTCCAGAACTGCAAAGATATTTTCTGTGCGTGCCCCAGAACGTGAGCTTCAGGCAAAACCAAGATGAGACGGCATCCAGGAAATGAGCAGGATTTTTGAGGCTCTGTTTTCCATTGTCTCCTTATATGGCTGTGAATGCGAGAGGAGTAAGTCTGCCCTTTCTGTCGTTTCCCCAAGGTGTCAGCAGCATTGTGACGCATTTGTAGGCATATCATTGGAAGATTGACCATAAGAGACCACATTTACCAGGTGTCCGCCCGGTGTCCTGCGCCGAAATTGGTGCGCAAAAGTCAGCTGCAAGTATTTTTCCACAGAATTCAGAGAAGAATGCAGGCTTCCACGAACAATATATCAAGAGATACACCTTGAGGATTGATTCCAAACAACGTTTGGCATGTTTCGGTCGATATTATGGAGTTAATTCGGAAAAAGTTTGACGTTGTAGGTGACTGAATTTTCGGTTCGTTTCGGTAGCCAAATGTGATGTACAAAACGGAGCGATTTCTCCTACACACAGACGCTTTCAGGAAAAACTGCGCATTTGGTATGTAACAGAGTCTCCTCATTGAAAACATCAGAAGCTCTTCAAAGGTAAATGATTTTATTTATTTGGTTATCTGGTTTTTGTGAAAATGTTGCGTGCTAAATGCTACTCAAAATGCTAAGCTAGCTTAGCATACTCTTACACAAATTAGTCAATTGCTATGGTTCAAAAGCATATTTTGAAAATCTGAGATGACAGTGTTGTTAAGAAAAGGCTAAGCTTGAGAGCAGGCTCATTATTTTCATTTTATTTGCGATTTTCAGAAATCGTTAACGTTGCGTTATGCTAATGAGCCTGAGGCTTTAGTCACAATCCCGGATCCGGGATGGGGAGATTCAAGAGGTTAAGAACCAGTGTATCTTTAATTATATGTAGAACCTGTATCTTTAGTCAAAGTTTATGATGAGTATTTCTGTTATCTGGCGTAGCTTTCTATAATTCTTCCGGATATTTTGGAGGAATTTCTGAACATGGCGTCAATGTAAACCGAGATTTGTGGATATAAAAATGCATATTATCGAACAAAACATACATGTACTGTGTAACAAGTCATATGACTGTCATCTGATGAAGATTTTCAAAAGGTTAGTGATTCATTTTATCTCTAATCCTGCTTTTGTGATTTTATCTTTGGCTGGAAAAAAATGGCTGCGTTTTTCCTTTGATTTGGTGGTGGTCTAACAAATATATATGTTGTATTTTCTCTGTAAAACATTTTAAAAATCTGACATGATGGGTAGATGAACAAGATGTTTATCTTTCATTTGAGGTATTGGACTTGTTAATGTGTGAAAGTTAAATATTTCTAAAGAATATTTTTGAATTCCCTGCACCACCTTTTCAGCTGAACGGGGTGGGGGGGGGGGGGGGGGGGGCCATAACAGGTTTTAACACCCCAGCCATTCAATCTAAGCTTAATGCCCTCAATCTCACACAAATTATCAATGAACCACCCTCAGATATCATCCTAACCAACTTGCCCTCTAAATACACCTCTGCTGTTTTCAACCAAGATCTCAGCGATCACTGTCTCATTGCCTGCATCCGTACTGGGTCAGCGGTCAAACGACCTCCACTCATCACTGTAAAACGCTCCCTGAAACACTTCAGCGAGCAGGCCTTTCTAGTCGACCTGGCCCGGGTATCCTGGAAGGATATTGACCTCATCCCGTCAGTAGAGGATGCCTGGTTAATTTTTAAAAATGCCTTCCTCATCATCTTAAATAAGCATGCCCCATTCAAGAAATTTAGAACCAGGAACAGATATAGCCCTTGGTTCTCTCCAGACCTGACTGCCCTTAACCAACACAAAAACATCCTATGGCATTCTGCATTAGCATCAAACAGCCCCCGTGATATGCAACTTTTCAGGGAAGTTAGAAACCAATATACACAGGCAGTTAGAAAAGCCAAGGCAAGCTTTTTCAAGCAGAAATTTGCTTCCTGCAACACAAACTCAAAAAAGGTTCTGGGACACTGTAAAGTCCATGGAGAACAAAAACACCTCCTCCCAACTGCCCACTGAACTGAGGATAGGAAACTGTCACCACCGATAAATCCACTATAAAATTCAAAAAGCATTTTTTCTACGGCTGGCCATGCTTTCCATCTTGATACCCCTACCCCGGTCAACAACCTGCACCCCCCACAGCAACTCGCCCAAGCCTTCCCCATTTCTCCTTCTCCCAAATCCAGTCAGCTGATGTTCTGAAAGAGCTGCAAAATCTGGACCCCTACAAATCAGCCGGGCTAGACAATCCGGACCTTTTCTTTCTTTATAAAACTATCTGCCGAAATTGTTGCAACCCCTATTACTAGCCTGTTCAACCTCTCTTTCGCGTCGTCTGAGATTCCGAAAGATTGGAAAGCTGCCGCGGTCATCCCCCTCTTCAAAGGGGGTGACACTCTAGACCCAAACTGCTACAGACCTATATCTATCCTACCCTGCCTTTCTAAGGTCTTCGAAAGCCAAGTCAACAAACAGATTACCGACCATTTCGAATCCCACCGTACCTTCTCCGCTATGCAATCTGATTTCAGAGCTGGTCATGGGTGCACCTCAGCCACGCTCAAGGTCCTAAACGACATCATAACCGCCATCGATAAGAAACATTACTGTGCAGCCGTATTCATCGACCTGGCCAAGGCTTTCGACTCTGTCAATCACCACATCCTTATCGGCAGACTCAATAGCCTTGGTTTCTCAAATGATTGCCTCGCCTGGTTCACCAACTACTTCTCAGACAGAGTTCAGTGTGTCATATTGGAGGGCCTATTGTCCGGACCTCTGGCAGTCTCTATGGGGGTGCACAATTCTCTTCTCTGTATACATCAATGATGTCGCTCTTGCTGCTGGTGAGTCTCTGATCCACTTCTACGCAGACGACACCACTCTGTAGACTTCTGGCCCTTCTTTGGACACTGTGTTAACAACCCTCCAGACGAGCTTCAATGCCATACAACTCTCCTTCCGTGGCCTCCAACTGCTCTTAAATACAAGTAAAAATAAATGCATGATTTTCAACCGATCACTGCCTGCACCTGCCCGCCCGTCCAGGATCACTACTCCAGATGGTTCGGACTTAGAATATGTGGACAACTACAAATACCTAGGTGTCTGGTTAGACTGTAAACTCTCCTTCCAGACTCACAATAAGAATCTCCCACCCAAAGTTAAATCTAGAATTGGCTTCCTATTTCGCAACAAAGCATCCTTCACTCATGCTGCCAAACATACCCTCGTAAAACTGACCATCCTACCGATCCTCGACATTGGCGATGTCATTTACAAAATAGCCTCCAATACCCTACTCAATAAATTGGATGCAGTCTATCACAGTGCCATCCGTTTTGTCACCAAAGCTCCATATACTACCCACCACTGCGACCTGTACGCTCTCGTTGACTGGCCCTCGCTTCATACTCATCGCCAAGCCCACTGGCTCCGGGTCATCTACAAGACCCTGCTAGGTAAAGCTCCCCCTGGTCACCATAGCAGCCAGCACCCACCTGTTGCACGCGCCGAGCAGGTATAGCTCTCTGGTCACCCCCAAAACCAATTCCTCCTTTGGCCGCCTCTCCTTCCAATTATCTGTTGTCAATGACTGGAACAAACTACAAAAATCTCTGAAACTGGAAACACTTATCTCCCTCTAACTTTAAGCACCAGCTGTCAGAGCAGCTCAGATTACTGCACCTGTACATAGCCCATCTATAATTTAGCCCAAACAAGTACCTCTTCCCCTAATGTATTTATTTAGCTCCTTTGCACCCCATTATTTCTATTTCTACTTTGCACATTCTTCCACTGCAAATCTACCGTTCCAGTGTTTTACTTGCTATATTGTATTTACTTCGCCACCATGGCCTTTTTTTGCCTTTACCTCCCTTATCTCACCTCATTTGCTCACATTGTATATAGACTTATTTTTCTATTGTATTATTGACTGTAGTTTTGTTTTACTCCATGTATAACTGTTGTTGTATGTGTCGAACTGCTTTGCTTTATCTTGGCCAGGTCACAATTGTAAATGAGAACTTCGAAGAGCCCTTACTGCTGCTCGATCATCCTATTTTTCCAACTTAATTGAGGAAAATAAGAACAATCCGAAATTCCTTTTTGATACTGTCGCAAAGCTAACTAAAAAGCAGCATTCCACAAGAGGGGATGGCTTTCACTTCAGCAGTAATAAAATCATGAACTTCTTTGAGTAAAAGATCATGATTATTAGAAAGCAAATTACGACTCCTCTTTAAATCTGCATACTCCTTCAAAGCTCAGTTGTCCTGAGTCTGCAGGACCTAGGATCAAGAGAGATACTCAAGTATTTTAGTACTTTTTCTCTTGACACAATGATGAAAATAATCATGGCCTCTAAACCTTCAAGCTGCATACTGGACCCTATTCCAACTAAACTACTGAAAGAGCTGCTTCCTGTGCTTGGCCCTCCCATGTTGAACATAATAAAACGGCTCTCTATCCACCAGATGTGTACCAAACTCACCAAAAGTGGCAGTAATAAAGCCTCTCTTGAAAAAGCCAAACCTTGACCCAGAAAATATAATAAACTAAACTATTCGGCATATATCGAATCTTCCATTCCTCTCAAATTTTTTTTAGAAAAGGCTGTTGGTCTGGTTTTAGACCCCATCATAGCACTGAGACAGCACTTCTGAAGGTGGTAAATTACCTTTTAATGGCATCAGACCGAGGCTCTGCATCTGTCCTCGTGCTCCTAGACCTTAGTGCTGCTTTTGATACCATCGATCACCACATTCTTTTGGAGAGATTGGAAACCCAAATTGCTCTACACGGACAAGTTCTGGCCTGGTTTAGATCTTATCTGTCGGAAAGATATCAGTTTGTCTCTGTGAATGCTTTGTCCTCTGACAAATACATTTCGGTGTTCCTCAAGGTTCCGTTTTAGGAACACTATTGTTTTCACTTTATATTTTACCTCTTGGGGATGTCATTTGAAAACATAATGTTAACTTTCACTGCTATGCGGATGACACACAGCTGTAGATTTCAATGAAACATGGTGAAGCCCTAAAATTGCCCTCGCTAGTAGTCTGTGTTTCAGACTAAAGGAAGTGGATGGCTGCAAACTTTCTACTTTTAAACTCGGACAAACACAGAGATGCTTGTTCTAGATCCCAAGAAACAAAGAGATCTTCTGTTGAATCTGACAATTAATCTTAAATGGTTGTAGTCGTCTCAATAAAACTGTGAAGGACCTCGGCGTTACTCTGGACCCTGATCTCTCTTTTGAAGAACATAAAGACTATTTCAAGGACAGCTTTTTTCCATCTATGTAACTTTCTGTCCAAAAATTATGCAGAAAAATTAACCCATGCTTTTGTCACTTCTAGGTTAGACTACTGCAATGCTCTACTTTCCGGCTACCCGGATAAAACACGAAATAAACTTCAGTTAGTGCTAAATACGGCTGCTAGAATCCTGACTAGAACCAAAAACTTTGATCATATTACTCCAGTGCTAGCCTCCCTACACTGGCTTCCTGTTAAGGTAAGGGCTGATTTCAAGGTTTTACTGCTAACCTACAAAGCATTACATGGGCTTGCTCCTACCTATCTCTCTGATTTGGTCCTGCCGTACATACCTACACGTACGCTACGGTCACAAGACGCAGGCCTCCTAATTGTCCCTAGAATTTCTAAGCAAACAGCTGGAGCCAGGGCCTTCTCCTATAGAGCTCAATTTTTATGGAATGGTCTGCCTACCCATGTGAGAGATGCAAACTCAGTCTTTACTGAAGACTCATCTCTTCAGTGGGTCATATGATTGAGTGTAGCCTGGCCCAGGTGTGTGAAGGTGAACGGAAAGGCTCTGGAGCAACGAACCGCCCTTGCTGTCTCTGCCTGGCCGGTTTCCCTCTTTCCACTGGGATTCACTGCCTCCAACCCTATTACAGGCACTGAGTCACTGGCTTACTAGGGCTCTTTCATACAGTCCCTAGGAGGGGTGCGTCACTTGAGTGGGTTGAGTCACTTATGTGATCTTCCTGTCTGGGTTGGCGCACCCTCTTGGGTTGTGCCGTGGCGGAGATCTTTCTGGGCTATACTCGGCCTTGTCTCAGGATGGTAAGTTGGTGGTTGAAGATATCCCTCTAGTGGTGTGGGGACTGTGCTTTGGCAAAGTGGGTGAGGTTATATCCTTCTTGTTTGGCCCTGTCCGGGGGTGTCATCGGATGGGGCCACTGTGTCTCCTGACCCCTCCTGTCTCAGCCTCCAGTATTTATGCTGCAGTAGTTTGTGTCGGGGGGCTAGGGTCAGTTTGTTATATCTGGAGTACTTCTCCTGTCCTATCCGGTGTCCTGTGTGAATTTAAGTATGTTCTCTCTAATTCTTTCTTTTTCTCTCTCTCGGAGGACCTGAGCCCTTGGACCATGCCTCAGGACTACCTGACATGATGACTCCTTGCTGTCCCGAGTCCACCTGGCCGTGCTGCTGCTCCAGTTTCAACTGTTCTGCCAGTGATGATGATTATTATTATTATTATTATTATTATTATTATTATTATTATTTTTGACCATGCTGGTCATTTATGAACATTTGAACATCTTGGCCATGTTCTGTTATAATCTCCACCCGGCACAGCCAGAAGAGGACTGACCACCCCACATAGCCTGGTTCCTCTCTAGGTTTTGGCCTTTCTAGGGAGTTTTTCCTAGCCACCGTGCTTCTACATCTGCATTGCTTGCTGTTTTGGGGTTTAGGCTGGGTTTCTGAACAGCACTTTGAGATATCAGCTGATGTACGAAGAGCTATATAAATAAATTGGATTTGATTTGTTCTCAACTTGCCTACCTGGTTAAATAAATTAAATAAAGTCACCATTGGACACATATAGTGAAATCCCTGAGCGGTTTCCTTCCTTTCCAGCAACTGAGTTAGGAAGGACGCCTGTATCTCTGTAGTGACTGGGTGTATTGATACGCCATCCAAAGTGTAAAGGGATATTCAATGTCTGCTTTATTTTTTCCATCTACCAACAGGTGCCCTTCTTTGCAAGGTATTGGAACACCTACCTGGTCTTTGTGGTTGAACCTGTGTGGTTGAATTTGAAATCCACTGCTCGACTGAGGGACCTTACAGATAATTGTATGTGTGGGGTACAGAGATGAGGTAGTCATAAAAAAAAAGTTTAATGTCCATGCAACTTGTCAAGGGACTTGTTTAGCAAATCTTTACTCCTGAAGTTATTTTGGCTTGCCATAACAGGGGCTGAATACTTATTGACTGAAGACATTCAGCTTTTCATAGTTTTATGAATTAAAATAAAATACACAGGCCTCGCTCACCTCCTCTCCTACAGTTACTTTAATCGTGCGACAATGTAGAAATACAGCCCTAAGTTGGAATTCAATCAATCACGAATGGCAGAAACTGCACTGTAGAGAAAAATAACATGGTTTCTGTGCCACATTGAAGGGCATTTTAAGTGCTAAATTAGACAGTCTACTGCAGGGATCATCAACTACACTGAACAAAAATAAACACAACATGCAACATTTTCAAAGATTTTACTGAGTTACAGTTCAAATATGGAAATCAGTCAATTGAAATAAATAAATTAGGCCCTAATCTATGGATTTCACATGACTGGGCAGGGGTGCAGCCAAGAGTGTGCAGCCAAGAGTGTGCCTGGGAGGGCATAGTCCCAGCCACTGGGG
Source organism: Oncorhynchus masou masou (assembly GCF_036934945.1). Lineage (NCBI taxonomy): Eukaryota > Metazoa > Chordata > Actinopteri > Salmoniformes > Salmonidae > Oncorhynchus > Oncorhynchus masou. The sequence continues at coordinate 54,168,932 of NC_088240.1, forward strand.
AGTCAGGCCCAGCCACTGGGGAGCCAGGCCCAGCCAATCAGCAAGAGTTGTTCCCCACAAAAGGGCTTTAATTAGACAGAAATACTCGTCAGCAATTAATTTTTTCAAGTTTAAGTCTGACCGTAAATCAGAGATTACTATGATGACACACCAAATGCGTTTGATTGATCGCAGGAATAGGATTTTGAAGCCTACAGTCCAAGCCATGTCTTCCAACAGTGCAACAGCTGTCGGCATCCAAAGATTGTCCAATCTAAATAAAGGGTAAGGACGATATCAGTTTATGTAGCCTACGAGCTACATATTATTTATATAGCGCATTGATGTAAATCACACTGCTGCCCTCTCATTTAGCCATTTGCGCCTTACGGATTGTGGTCGTTGTGGATGGCTATTCACAATTGAATATGTGTAACACAATAATGGTTGTATTTAAGAAGTTTAGGCTGCCTATCAATCAGTGGACAGGCTGTGAAAAATGCTCTCTTGCAACAGCTGCATAGTGTGGATCCCAGCCTATGGAATAAAAGTTGAAAAGATTGGACATGGGATCTCAGATCCGCAAAACAGCTAGACCATTGAGAGCATCTTGACTGGCTTCAGTACCGCTTGCTATGGCAACTTCTCAGCATCCGACCACAAGGCAGTACAGAGGGTAGTGCGTAGGACCCAGTACATCACTGGGGCCGAGCTCCCTAACATCCAGGACCTCTATACCAGGCGGTGTGAGAAGGCCCTAAACATTTTCAAAGACTCCAACCACCCAAGACACAGACCAAGTCTGGAACCAACAGGACCCTAAAACAGCTTCTACCCCCAAGCCATAATACTAATCAATAGCTGCACAGACAACCCGCATTGAACTCTTGACTCATCACATATGATGCTGCTACCAGCGTTTATTATCTATCCTGTTCCCTAGTCACTTTACCTCTACCTACACTACCGTTCAAAAGCTTGGGGTCACTTCGAAATGTCCTTGTTTGTGAAAGAAATGCATTTTTTTTAATCCATTAAAATATCAAATTGATCAGAAATACAGTATAGACATCGCTAAATGTTTTAAATGACTATTGTAGCTGGAAACTGCAGATTTTTTATGGAATATCTCCATAGCCGTACAGAGGCCCATTATCAGCAACCATCACTCCTGTGTTCCAATGGCACGTTGTGTTAGCTAATCCAAGTTTATCACTTTAAAAGGCTAATTGATCATTAGAAAACCATTTTGCAATTTTGTTAGCACAGCTGAAAACTCTTTTGATTAAAGAAGCAATAAAACTGGCCTTCTTTAGACTAGTTGAGTATCTGGAGCATCAGCATTTGCGTGTTCGATTACAGGATCAAAATGACCAGAAAGAAAAATAACTTCTGAAACTCGTCAGTCTATTCTTGTTCTGAGAAATGAAGGCTATTCCATGCGAGAAATTGCCAAGAAACTTAAGATCTTGTACAACGCTGTGTATTACTCCCTTCGCAAAACAGTGCAAACTGGCCCTAACCAGAATAGAAAGAGGAGTGAGAGGCCCCGGTGCACAACTGAGCAAGAGAACAAGTATATTAGAGTATCTAGTTTGAGAAACAGATGCCTCACAAGTCCGCAACTGGCAGCTTCATTAAATAGTACCCGCAAAACACCAGTCTCAACTTCAACAGTGAAGAGGCGACTCCGGGATGCTGGCCTTCAATTGGGAATTCATTTGTCTTCTTGTGCCTTAAGGGGAAAGCAATCTAAAAGTAATCAGATTACGTTACTGAGTTTGGGTAATCCAAAAGTTAAACTACTGCTAACAATTTCTGCTAACGACTAGTAACTAACGTATTACATTTAGAAAGTAACCTACCCAATCCTGAGTGTGTGTGTACACAAATTATATAGCCTAACATGCGTCTTACCTTGCAAACGGTCTCAGTGTCCCAAGGCAAGATGGTCTGTAGATCTATGAGTTCGCAGGACACACCCAGTTTCTCCTGAGCCATGTTGGCCACTTCCCTCAGCACATGGATCTGTAAGTCAGGAGTCAGCGATCAAGACCGTGCATTCCATTCTAATCCACAATGGATATTAGAACATTTTATAATGCCATCAAGAATCCTTTTAGAATCAGCAGAAAACCACAACACAGCACCCCTTATTAACTTTCAAGTCAGTTTGGACTAATGAAGGAAGTTGCTTGGATAGACTACATGTTTATTAGCAGATTAGAAAGCTGTATGTTTCCAGATAATGACTGCTGTGCCTGTGAATCATTGGCAATCTAACAGCAGGACATACTGGCTCCATCGTTATTATCCCCAAGCCGTGCATCAGTGCTTTGAGTGTGTCTATGAATGTGTGTGAGGGTTAATGAACTAAATCTATTCATGTGTGTGTCTTGGGTGATAGTCATGAGTCATAACCAGACAGCCAATTGATAAAAAAGAAACACAGCAATCTATAAACTTCTAACACATTTAGACAAGATTCGACAACAGGCATATTAAAAAGATAAATATTCTGGTTTTAGTCAACCATGCTAGAAATGAGTACTAATACACTGAATATTGCAGAAGCAACGACAGAGCCTAGTACTTCTGTCAAGACATGAACAGGTTTAAAGTGTGCAATAAAATGAAACTTTACAATATAACAGTAGGACTAACAAAATGAACCCCTCTGTTTCGCCCATTAGCAGGCCTTTAATGCAGGTTCCAGGCGCGGTTCCGACCGCTCCACTCGCTGGGAGTTGTTTTCTTTTCACTCGTCCATGGAGGGCTGATGGATTACCGGAGTAATGGTGTGGCATTTTAAAAAGCCCCGATTTCGACTACTTGGGTGTATTTTTCATCTCTGCAAAAGTGACAGCTTTGATGGAGATGATTTCCCAGTCATTCCCAGCCCTCAGGATTAGACCCCCACTGCTTTTCAGCTGTACCTATTAGTCTATTTTATCTGGGTGGGTTAAGCCCTTTAAGTGGGCGAGCAGAATCTTTGTAAGGGGCAATGACACCAAGAGCGCTATAGAGACCATTATCCTCTCCTGAGGAAAATAAATCATGGGGACAGGAGTTGAAGACAACGGAAGGCCTTGTGTAGACGTGGACTGTTAACACAGTGGAGCAGCAGCGGTCCAACGGAGACGTCAGAGTCGACACGATAAACCACAAACCCCTGGTGAGAAAACCCCTGTTGAGAGGCGTGGGCTTGTGATGGAGCTATGAGTTAATCCATGGCTCGTCCCTGTCGGCTTAAAAATGTCAAAGACCGAAGACGTAACGCGGATGTCCCTACCTCTGCCCACCTCCAAACCATAAACAATGACTTCTGGCTAAGGTCATGACACATGCACAGTCATAGATGGATATATAGCTCCATCTCATCTATGGCTCGAGTATGTAGAATCAACCCATGGCTCCTTCTTCCACGTCTCACCTGTGTTCCCCACGCGACCAGAGTGACGTCACTTCCTTCCTGTATAACCTCGGCCTGCGAAAGTGGGATGGTGTAGGCCTCTGTAGGGACCTGCTCCACTGCAAAACAAACAATGAAAAAAAAAAAAAAACCTTTATCTCAATTGTTTCAAAACCGGTACTCTCATTTCCTCCCCTTCATTTGCACAGATTGTAAATGACTTGACAGGTGAAAACCCTATGGTGGAAGTTAATCTTGCAAATTCTTGCAGATCAGTCCAGTGAAGGAGAATATCTTAAAATGTATGGCCAACATGACCTGATACACATATGCAACGACAGTACTACACACGACAGGAATATGATTGGGGGGTGGGGGGTCAATCCCGAACACACATCAATCACTCTGTTATGGCCAACTGTGGTTGCTCTGTCAAACGATGGTCCATAACCGCCCGTAGAGCTCAATGATGGAGAGGGTGACAAGGGAAATGACCGGCACACTCACAAATGAAAGCCTACAATCTGTGCTTCCAGTTAGGAACAAAGTCTCTGGCCCATTTGAGATGCTTTTTCCAGACCTCATCAATCACGCGGAGCCTTGTGTGCGCCTCGCTATGGTCCTCTGTACCCCCAATCCATAAAATGTATGCACACATGACTAAGTCGCTTTGGATAACAGCGTCTGCTGAATGACAAATATTATTACTATTACTTGCATTATTAATTATTATAATAATAAATAATACAATCAATGATCAATGTGGACAACAAAATATTTGTGGGATGGGATATAGTTCAAATTGTGTTCCACACACAAGGGACATTATATTCATGCATCGAACTTTCTCTTGGATCCTTTCCCAAAGAGACTAACCCTTTGGCACCCTATTTGTAGAAATGTTGGAGTTCATAAACACTTGGTGGCAAAACACCGGAGGCACCAACTATTATGTAGTTATGTGGTAACAACATTACACAGGTCTTTGGTGCTCATCATACACACGCTTCAGAAAGTGTGTGTGTGTGGGTGTTAAGTGGGGAGACGGGTGCTCTTTAAAAAGTCTCTTGCATGGTAACACATGAACTGCAACGGTCTTTGGGCGTACTATTGATACTCAAGGGCGACATTACGGTTTTCCAACTCCACAATATACTTCCCAGAACAGTCGGAATGACTTCCACCCATTCTCCCTCTAGAGGTTAAGAAACAGGCTGTCGACTTCAGGTTTCGGGAAGGAATTTCAAACGAGTGAAAAGAGCTACCTCTTGCAATCCTTTCACAACCCAATCCTGAAGTCAGTGTGTGTGCTGGTACATGGTTCAAAAAATCATGGATTGAATGTGAATGATAGATTCACCTATAGGCCACATGGGACATTTATTTACAATTAAATGGCTTCCAGATTTAAGTGATGTCAGGGATGGGAGGGTGTTTATTTTTGGTTAATCAGTATCTCTCAGAGCAAATCATCAGGGTGATTCAGAAAGATGTGGAATTGGAAAAATAAAAAAATGCACTCTTTCAAAATAAAAATAAACTCCAGAGACGGAATTTCAAATGATCCCTCTCTCTCTCGGAACATCTTGAGATGCTTATAATACGTAAGCATACAATAAGCTGAAATTCATAGATTTTTTCAGAATCTACTAAATTAAGCTTACACAGAAAGCAACAACAATCATCAAGTAAAACCCCTGCCACCATCGAACAAACGAGTGAACTGCTGGTGACTGGATTCAGGGATCTTTATATAGCGGAATTTCATCAACCTCCTCTGCTGTACACAGCTTCCCTGTTTGACAGTCATTTTACAGTAGTTGTGACCAATCTTACTCAAGAAGACCAATGTCAGGCGGTGATTGTCTTTTTCAGAATAAAGTACCCAATTCACTTAAAGGAAGTCCACTCAACAACCAGCTGTGAGATCATGAGATCACGTGACAAAGGTGATGTATAAGTCTTCATAAAAAAATATTATCTTAATATTGGCAATCTGTCACTAACTAACCTACATTTACAGTTGAAGTCAGAAGTTTACATACACCTTAGAAAAATACATTTAAACTCAGTTTTTCACAATTCCTGACATTTAATCCTACTAAATATTCCCTGTCTTGGGATCACCACTTTATTTTAGGAATGTGAAATATCAAATTTTCTATAGGATTGAGGTCAGGGCTTTGTGATGGCCACTCCAATACCTTGACTGTGTTGTCCTTAAGCAATTTTGGAAGTATGCTTGGGGTCATTGTCCATTTGGAAGACCCATTTGCGACCAAGCTTTAACTTCCTGACTGATGTCTTGAGACGTTGCTTCAATATATTCACGGTTGGGACGGTGTTCTTCGGCTTGCATGCCTCCTCCTTTTTCCTCCAAACATAAAGATGGTCATTATGGCCAAAAAGTTCTATTCTTGTTTCATCGGACCAGTGGACATTTCACCAAAAAAGTATGATCTTTGTCCCCATGTGCAGTTGCAAACAGTCTGGCTTTTTTATGGTGGTTTAGGAGCAGTGGCCGCTTCCTTGCTGAGCGGCCTTTCAGGTTACATCAATATAGGACTCGTTCTACTGTGGATATAGATACATTTTGTAACTTTTGTACGTCACAAGGTCCTTTGGTGTTGTCCTGGAATTAATTTGCACTATTCGCACCAAAGTGCGTTCATCTCTAGGACACAGAATGCGTCTCCTTCCTGAGCGGTATGACAGCTGTGTGGTCTAATGGTATTTATACTTGCGTACTATTGTTTGTACAGATGAACGTAATACCTTCAGGCTTTTGGCAATTGCTATCAAGGATGAACCAGACTTGTGGAGGTCTACAATATTTTTATCTGAGGTCTTGGCTGATTTCTTTTGATTTTCCCATGATGTCAAGCAAAGAGCCACTGAGTTTGAAGGTAGGCCTTGAAATACATCCACAAGTACAGCTCCAATTGACTCAAATTATGTCAATTAGCCTATCAGAAGCCTCTAAAGCCATGACATAATTTTCTGGAATTTTCCAAGCTGTTTAAAGGCACAGTCAACTTAGTGTATGTAAACTTCTGACACACTGGAATTGTGATACAGTGAATTATAAATGAAATACTCTGTAAACAATTGTTGGAAAAATGACTTGCACAAAGTAGATGTCCTAACCGACTTGCCAAAACTAAAGTTTGTTAACAAGAAATGTGTGGAGTGGTTGAAAAAAATAGTTTTAATGACTCCAAACCAAGTGTATGTAAACTTCCGACTTCAACTGTAACTACGGTCCTGATGAAGCCAGTCCTTGTGGTTCCATCCCCTCTGGCTGGTAAGAAAATAAAATGACTGCTTCAACGAAAAACATTACATGACCTCATCATCCAAACAAGCATCGCTCAGAGGGATTAGGACCCGGCACGAGGTAGTGCTTTCTGCACTTTTCGGAAATTAAAGTCATTCCCTAACTGCTACCAGTTCTCAGAGCCCTGTGGGAAACAGACGAGCGATTGTTGGGGGGGTGGATGTAGTCATTTCGCTATGGGAAACATAGCTAGAAGATATTTTGAGAAGAGGAGAGAAATATCCATTAGGTGGTAAACCATGGAACTATTACAGTCAGACAAGAGTGAGTCTTTCTCCTCACAGAAACACACAGAATCTCTCCCTCTCTGACATAGTTTGATTGTCTCATTGAGCCATAGACACTGTACACAATGTGGACCTGCATACCCCACTGTACTTCCAAGTAACTGGGTTTAGTCCATCTGAAAATGAAACAACAAACCCTACAGAAAAAAAAAGATTTAGGGTTTTGTTGAAGGATATAACTGGCGTTACTTCATTCACATTTTGAGAGACAGACAGTAAGTGCCATGACTCATGATTTACTCTGCAGTAGGAAAGAAAGGCTGCTCTTGACTTCCTGAGAAGCATCAAACACAATTTGACATCCAAAATAAAGATAAGGAGTGGAAAAATAAATGTGGCAACTGATTTTCTGTGCCTAGAACATTGCAAAACTGAAACATCATATCCTTGCAGGCCCTAAAGAGGTGGAATTCAACTTGATTGTTAAACCATATTACTGTGACTAACAGTTCACCTCACCATTTTACTGTCTGACTAGAGCTGGGTTTTCCAATAGGCTGCCCACAGGCCAAATTTGACCCCCCCCCCAAGTTCTTTGAGCAAATATAAAATATATTTGTCTTTGGACATAAAGACTAAAATCACCAGGAAAATCAGAGTTATTTTAATTTAGGAAGTTCACGACTATTCCCACGCATAATTACAGAGGCAAATGTGATCGTATCGCAATGTAAACAAGGTTGGAAATAATTGTTTCTGTCAAATACTATATCTGTTTGGGATTCTTGCGGTCAATTTGCAGTGGAGACATTATTTAAAACTATATTCTCACCCTCCGACCATCCCCTCAAGGAAATATCAACCCTGGGTTGAATGTAATTGGAGACCCCTGCACTTGAGGCAATAACACTTCAGACATGCATAGAAATGTCAGAGGTGCAAAATGAGTCAACACTGCCACATCCTATATTCTACAACTTGGAAGCATACACTCACGCTAACCTAATGACTACATCATAAAATGCACATTGATGACAGCATAGCTATACGCATTTGGAAGAATGTTGCATAGTGTTCTGTATATATCAATGATGTCGCTCTTGCTGCTGGTGATTCTCTGATCCACCTCTATGCAGACGACACCAGTCTGTATACTTCAGGCCCTTCTTTGGCCACTGTGTTAACAAACCTCCAGACGAGCTTCAATTCCATGCAACACTCCTTCCGTGGCCTCCAACTGCTCTTTAAATGCAAGGGTAAACTAAATGCATGCTCTTCAACCGATCGCTGCCCCCACCCCCCTCCATCTAGCATCACTTCTCTGGACGGCAATGACTTAGAATACGTGGACAACTACAAATACTGTAAACTCTCCTTCCAGACTCACATTAAACATTTCCAATCTAAAATGAAATCTAGAATTGGATTCCTATTTCGCAACAAAGCCTCCTTCACTTATGCTGCTTAACATACCCTCGTAAAACTGACTATCCTACCGATCCTGACTTCTGCAATGTAATTTACAAAATAGCCTCCAACACTCTACTCAGCAAACTGGATGCAGTCTGTCACCAAAGCCCCATATACTACCCACCACTGCGACCTGTATGCTGTTGGCTGACTCCCGCTACATATTCATCGCCAAACCCACTGGCTCCAGGTCAACTATAAGTCTTTGCAAGGTAATGCCCCGCCTTATCTCAGCTCACTGGTCACCATAGCAACACTCAGCCGTAGCACACGCTCCAGCAGGTACATTTCACTGGTCATCCCCAAAGCCAACACCTCCTTTGGCCTTCCAGTTCTCCAAACTGCAAAAGTCACTGAAGTTCCCTAACAGTGCCTCTTATCAGCACCTAACAACCCTTTCAAAAATTGCACACTCCACTCCCCATCCAACCAGGAGTGGTGTCTGAAAGTCTATGGGTACCATAAACTGACCTCTCAAACTCTCTGACCCGGCCCTGATTGGTTGCCAACCAAGTAGCTAGGTCAGTTGCTAGGGGGCCGGACACCCTTCTGACTCTCCAGGTCTCACACTACACAGTCTCCTTCAAGCAAACTCCTGCACCTCAGCCCTGCCCAACACAACTGGACTCCTCCATATATCTCCATGGACTTGTGGGATGGTGTGCGTGCACCAAGTGAGTTGCGTGACGCGTATACTGTTATTCATAGTTAGTCATATAACTACTGCCTATTGTGTGTTGCCTCTCTGTTTACTTTGTTACACCATGTAGGATTGGGCCATGTCAACCTTTGTCCTATCGTGACTATGTACATGATATACGATGGCGTCGCTCCCTATTGCCCATCTCAGATTATTATTTTTTAAATAAATGTGTAACAAAAACCTCAGCTAAAACCACCATTGGGCTACAGTGTGAAATCACATGCTACAACTGGACGAATCATGACGAAAGATAATCAAATCTATTTATATAGTATGGCCCTTCTTACATCAGCTGATATCTCAAAGTGCTGTGCAGAAACCCAGCCTAAAACCCCAAACAGCATGCAATGCAGGTGTAGAAGCACGGTGGCTAGGAAAAACTCCCTAGAAAGGCCAACACCTAGGAAGAAACCTAGAGAGGAACCAGGCTATGAAGGGTGGCCAGTCCTCTTCTGGCTGTGCCGGGTGGAGATTATAACAGAACATGGCCAAGATGTTCAAATGTTCATAAATGACCAGCATGGTCAAATAATAATAATCACAGTAGTTGTTGAGGGTGCAGCAAGTTAGCACCTCAAGAGTAAATGTCAGTTGGCTTTTCATAGCCGATCAGTAAGAGTATCTCTACCAATCCTGCTGTCTCTAGAGAGTTGAAAAAAGCAGGTCTGGGACAGGTAGCACGTCCGGTGAACAGGTCAGGGTAATATTGTTGAAAACCTGAGCAGAGGCTAAGTAAAGGGAAATCTTTTCTAAAATTAATTTCTGGTGGAGCTTCATCATGGAACCGGTTTGTTCTGTTTGTTTCTGTCTGTGTCTGTGTGTCGTGCATACCATGATGGAGCAAAGTGTTAGTCACACAGGCTGTCTTGCCATATTCATTCTGTGAGCTGCTTTAAACGACTACCAGTTGAGAGCTGCATGCTCTTACTACCAGACAGATTACTCCTCTAGGCTGAGTGTGGCGTGCATGTCATAAATAACCGACATAATGAAGTAACAGCTTCGGGATATGTGTCCGTTTCTTCATCAATTGTGTCGATTGAAAATAGCATTTTTTACAATATTTCTTTCACTGGCCCACTGACGTAGATGATTGACTGGCCCGGACGGTCTCCAAAACATCCTAGGCCAGCGGGCAGCCCTGTATGTAGAGCCCTGTATGGTAAAGGGAGATTTGATTAAACAGAGTTTAACACAATCTCAGAAGAGACGGAGGTAAAGACGGACATAAGGCTTGTTTGGACAGAGTGGTTTCAATACCGGAGATGAAAAATAATGTTCTGGGCATAATCACTTTCTAATCAAAACAGTCTCTCAAAAACAGTCTCTCAAAAACAGTCTCTCAAAAAGTCAGTTTGAGTATCTCACAACTTGATTTATTTGACTCTTATCACCCAAAGCTATCAATGTGTGGAAATTAGAGGCTTGGTTGAGAGGGTTAATAAGAGGCCATTCAGTTGTGAAGGCCATCTATCCCTGCTCTAAAGGTCGAAAAAACGATGTAGGCCAGAGGCAGGCGCCCGAGGCCAGAGAGGACAGCCAACCAGAGGACAGGGCACAGGCTGTCAGCAGGCTATGGCCCATTTGGACCAGCTGGTTCACACTTGCGATTGAATCTGGTGAACTCACTCACACTCAGTCCAGAGCCAAGCGGACAGGGCATAGTTTGTTTGCCGTTCTGTTCTCAAACAAAAAAATAACAAGCCATGTGTCACCAAGGAGACGAAAAGGCTGACAAAAGGCCATTGAGAATGCTTGAGGAAACTGAGCATAGACATGTTGTTGTAAACGCACCTCGCCTACAAACACACATCACCTGGGTCAGATTGGCTCCTTCACTCACCTGCTGCTCTGTAGAGGATCTTGGGCTCGAAGAATATGCAGGGGTTCTGATCTGCGATGCAGGACAGCAGCAGTCCCTTACACTGGACCGGACCTCTGGGTATTACAACCTGGAGTGAAACACATAGTACATTACCCTTTCACACCATCGTGCCAACCTGAACTGTACTGCTCGGACATTTTCCCATAACGTTGTCCCTTTTCTGCACGTTTCCAGCAACTATTAAGGGAGTGTACCCAGGACAACAGTACAGCATGCCTCGACTTAGTAGTGCAAATAGGGGGTTTCTGTACCCACACAGACCATACTATTCAACTGGTACGCAAGGGATGATAGGGATGAGTGTCAAACCTTGATGCCTGGGCAGTGGGCGAAGAAGGCCTCTGGACTCTGGGAATGGTAGAGCGAGCCGTGGCCCACGCAGCCCCACGGCGCCCGGATGGTGAGGTTCCCGCAGTCAAATAGGTTGCCGGAGCGATAGCGGTACTTGGCTGCTTCGTTTACAATCTGAAAACAGACAGACCGTGATACATGAATAATAATAGTCAGAGCGAGACATAACAATACCTCAGTCTCCCACAACATTAAGACAACACGATTGTGTAGGCTCGGCCCTAATTTATGGCTCTCTGTCACCTTCGGCTGCATGGCAAATGGCTCAGCAAAACACAAAAAGACCATGCCCGAGGACCAGTACACCCTTCCCACCTAAGACGGGCCAAACCTCTCCAACAGAAACCAGAGAATTGACTACAGAAATGTGTGTAAGGTACCAAACATGGCTGCAATAGTGTTATTCTATATTCAACTGAGATGACATGTACATGGATGTCTGATCTCTATGGTTACTTGTAGTTGCTCAGAATGACCTCTGTCGACACTGTATTAAATTGTCCTTGCCAGCCCACCCCCTCAGGTCATCACACATAGACCCACTTCCTAGAGGATGTTGGCTGGTTTGATGCGATATCTTAGTTTTACTACCATTGGTTGAGTCTGCGGGTTGGTCAACAATTGAGTTTTGAATAGATCTGGTAATAAATGGGATGAAGGTCTGTTGTTCTTGCTCTTCTCCTGTTTCCTGCCCATGGAAATAGGTTGTATGGACATTTTTATTTTGTGAGCTGCCAAGGCCAATGCCCTGAGTAGGTCTGATTAGTTCACGCTTTGTATCGTAAGCTAGTTAACCTTAAGATGTATATGACTAGAATTATGTTTTGTTAATGTCAGTACTGCCTTGTATGTGAATCTATTCATTTTACAAAGCTATTAAATAATACTTGCTTTCATATTTCGCTTATCATGAGTTCAGGACCATTCCATAATACTTGATTTCACAATAAATGTTAAACGGAGACAGATAAAGACTTGAATTAGGCCAATAGCATTGTCTTAATACAGGTCACATGTGAAGTAAACATTGAGAACACCTGCTCTTTCCATGACAGACTGACGAAGTGAACACAGGTGAAAGCTATGATCAACCCCTTATTGATGTCACTTGTCCACTTCAAAATCAGTGTAGATGAAGGGGACAAGTTAAAAACATATTTTTAAGCCTTGAGACATGAATTGTTTGTGTGCGCCATTCAGAGGGTGAATGGGTGAGAAAGTATTTAAGTGCCTCTGAACGCAGTATGGTAGTAATTGCCAGGTGCATCAGTTTGTGTCAAGAACTGCAACGCTGCTGGGTTTTTCATGCTCAACAGCTTCCAGTGTGTATCAAGAATAGTCCACCACCAAAAAGGACATCCAGCCAACTTGACACAAGTGTGGGAAGCATTGGAGTAAACATGGGCCAGCATCCCTGTGGAACGCTTGTCATCTTGTAGATTCCATGTCTCGACAAATTGAGTCTGTTCTGAGGGCAACCCAATATATGGTGTTCTTAATGTTTTGTACACTGAGTATATTCACAATGCATTCAGAAAGTATTCAGACCCATTGACTGTCTCCACATTTTGTTACGCTACAGCCTTATTCTAAAATATATTAAAATACCCCCCCTCATCGATCTCAAATCAAACTGTATTGTCACGTGCGCCGAACATACAGGTGTAGACCTCACCGTGAAATGCAAGCCCTTAACCAACAACTCAGTTGAAAAAAAAGAGTCGAGAAAATATACTCTAAATAAACTAAAATAAAGAATAAAAAGTTTCAACAAAATAAGGAGGCTATATACAGGGGATACTGGTACTGAGTCAATGTATGGGGGTAAAGGTTAGTTGAGGTCATTTGTACATTTAGGTAGGGGTAAAGTAACTATCAATAGATAATAAAACAGTAAGTAGCAGCAGTGTAAAAACAGGGGGGGGGGGGAGGTCAATGTAAGTAGTCTGGGTGGCAATGTGACACACAATATCCAATAACGACAAAGCAACAATTAGCAACAACATTTTTTGCAAATGTATTAAAACATTAATATCACATTTATGTAAGTATTCAGTATTCCCTTTACTCAGTACTTTGTTGAGGCACCTTTGGCAGCGATTACAGCCGGCCTTCTTGGGTATAACGCTACAAGCTTGACACACCTGTATTTGGGGAGTTTCTCACACTCATCTCTGCAGATCCTCTCAAGCTCTGTCAGGTTGGATGGGGAGCGTCACTGCACAGCTATTTTCAGGTCTCTCCAGAGATGTTCGATCAGGTTCAAGTCCGAGCTCTGACTGGGCCACTCAAAGACATTCACAGACTCGTCCCGAAGCCACTCATGCATTGCCTTGGCTATGTACTTAGGGTTGTTGTCCTGTTGGAAGGTGAACCGTCGCCGCAGCCTAAGCTCCTGAGCAGGTTTTCATCAAGGTTCTCTCTGTATTTTACTTCGTTCATCTTTCGGTCGATCCAGACTAGTTTCCCAGTCCCTGCCGCAGAAAAACATCCCTACAGCATGATGCTGACACCACCATGCTTCACCGTAGGGATGGCGCCAGGTTTCCTCCAGAGGTGACGCTTGGCATTCAGGCCAAAGAGTTACATTTTGCTTTCATCAAACCAGAGAATCTTATTTCTCATAGTCGGAGTCCTTTAGGTGCATTTTGGCAAACTGCAAGCGGGCTGTCATGTTCCTTTTACTACACTACCATAAAGGCCTGATTGTTGGAGCACTACAGAGATGGTTATCCTTCTGGAAGGTTCTCCCATCTCCACAGAGGAACTCTGGAGCGTTGTCAGAGTGACCATTGGGTTCTTGGTCACCTCCCTGACCAAGGCCCTTCAACGATTCCTCAGTTTGGCCGGGCAGCCAGCTCTAAGAATGATGGAGGCCACTGTGTTCTTGGGGACCTTCAATGGTGCAGACATTTTTTGGTACCCTTTCCCAGGAAGCTCGGAACTCTACGGACAATTCCTTCAACATCATGGCTTGGTTTTTGCTCTGATATGTGCTGCCAACTGTGGGACCTTATATAGACAGGTGTGTGTGCGCCTTTCCAAATCATGTCCAATCAATTGAATTTACCACAAGTGGACTCCAAGTTGTTAAAAGAACTCAAGGATGACCAATGGAAACAGGGTGCATTTGTGCACAATTTTGAGTCTCATAGCAAAGGGCATGAATACTAATGTATTTGTTTTTTTATACGTTTGCAAAAATGTCTAAAGGCGTGTTTTTGCTTTGTCATTATGGGGTATTGTGTGTAGATTGATGAGGAAAAATATATATTTTATCCATTTTATAATAAGGCTGCAACATAAAATGTGGAAAAAGTGAAGGGGTCTGAATACTTTCCAAATGCACAGCAAATACTAGAGGCCAACCGATTAATCGGCATGGCCGGGCTTTCATAACAATCGTATATCGGCCTTTATGGAAGCTCTTATGGCCGATTACATTGTAATCCTCAAGGAGACTGCATGGCAGGCTGACCACCTGTTACGTGAGTGCAGCATCAAAAGAACCTTGTGGCTGCAAGGAGCCAAGGTAAGTTGCTAGCTAGCATTAAACTTATTTTATTAAAAAACAATCAATCAATCTTCACCTAATCACTAGTAAACTACACATGGTTGATGATATTACTAGGTTAACTCGCTTGTCCTGCGTTGCATATAATCAAAGAGGTGCCTGTTAATTTATCATCGAATCACAGCCTACTTCAACTTTTCCAAAAGGTGATGATTTAACAAAAGCACATTCGCGAAAAAAACAATCGTTGCACAAATGTACCTAACCATAAACATCAATGCCTTTCTTAAAATCAATACACAGAAGTTTATTTAAACCTGCATATTTAGTTAAAAGAAATTTGATAGCAGGCAATATTGACTAGGGAAATTGTGTCACTTCTCTTGCGTTCAGTGCAAGCAGAGTCAGGGTATACGCAGCAGTTTGGGCGGCTGGCTTGTTGCGAACTGTGTGAAGACCATTTCTTCCTAACAAAGACCAATTCATTTGCCAAAACTTTACAAAATTATGACATAACATTGAAGGTTGTGCAATGTAACAGCAATATTTAGACTTACGGTTGCCACCCATTCGATAAAATACGTAACAGTTCCGTATTTCACTGAAAGAATAAACTTTTTCTTTTTCAAATGATAGTTTCCGGATTTGACCGTATTAATGACCACAAGGCTCGTATTTCTGTGTGTTACTTATATTATAACTAAGTCCATGATTTGATAGAGCAGTAGCAGGCCCGTAAGCATTCATTCAAACAGCACTTTACTGAGTTTGCCAGCAGCTCTTAGCAATGCTTGCTGCACAGCGCTGTTTATGACTTCAAGCCTATCAATTCCCAAGATTAGGCTGGCAATACTAAAGTGCCTATAAGAACATCCAATAGTCAAAGATATATGAAATACAAATGGTATAGAGAGAAATAGTCGACGCGTCATAATTCCTATAATAACTACAACCTAAAACTTCTTAACTGGGAATATTGAAGACTCATGTTAGAGGAACCACCAGCTTCATATGTTCTCAACTTAGACAATAGCTTTTTTACATGGCACATATTGCACTTTTACTTTATTCTCCAACAGTGTTATTGCATTATTTAAACCAAATGGAACAAGTTTCATTATTTATTTGAGACTAAATTGAATTTATTTATGTATCAAAAAAAATTGTTCATTGTTCATTCAGTATTGTCATAATTGTCATTATTACAAATATATCTATCTATCTATCTATCTATCTATATAAAAATTGGCCGGTAAATCGGTGTTGGATTTTTTTGGTCCTCCAATTATCGATATTGAAAAATAATACAAATTGGTCGACCTCTAGTAAATACTTAAAGTGGGGCAAAAAAGTATTTAGTCAGCCACCAATTGTGCAAGTTCTCCCACTTAAAAAGATGAGGCCTGTAATTTTCATCATAGGTACACTTCAACTATGACAGACAAAATTGGAGGAAAAAAAATCCTGAAAATCACATTGTAGGATTTTTTATGAATTTATTGGCAAATTATGGTGGAAAATAAGCATTTGGTCACCTTCAAACCTGCAAGATTTCTGGCTCTCACAGACCTGTAACAACTTCTTTAAGAGGCTCCTCTGTCCACTCTTTACCTGTATTAATGGCACCTGTTTGAATTTGTTATCAGTATAAAAGACACCTGTCCACAAACAGTCACACTCCAAACTACACTATGGCCAAGAACAAAGAGCTGCTGTCAAAGGACACCAGAAACAAAATTGTAGACCTGCACCAGGCTGGGAAGACTGAATCTGCAATAGGTAAGCAGCTTGGTTTGAAGAAATCAACTGTGGGAGCAATTATTAGGAAATGGAAGACATACAAGACCACTGATAATCTCCCTCAATCTGGGGCTCCACGCAAGATCTCACCCCGTGGGGTCAAAATGATCACAAGAACAGTGAGCAAAAATCCCAGAACCACACAGGGGGACCTAGTGAATGACCTGCAGAGAGCTGGGACCAAAGTAACAAAGCCTACCATCAGTAACACACTATGCCGCCAGGTACTCATATCCTGCAGTGCCAGACGTGTCCCCCTGCTTAAGCCAGTACATGTCCAGGCCCGTCTGAAGTTTGCTAGAAAGCATGTGGATGGCCCAGAAGAAGATTGGGAGAATGTCATATGGTCAGAAGAAACCAAAATATAATTTTTTGGTAAAAACTCAACTCGTCGTGTTTTGAGGACAAAGAATGCTGAGTTGCATCCAAAAAACACCATACCTACTGTGAAGCATGGGGGTGGAAACAACATGCTTTGGGGCTGTTTTTCTGCAAAGGGACCAGGACGACTGATCCGTGTAAAGGAAAGAATGAATGGGGCTATGTATCGTGAGATTTTGAGTGAAAACCTCCTTCCATCAGCAAGGCATTGAAGATGAAACGTGGCTGGGTCTTTCAGCATGACAATGATCCCAAACACACCGCCCGGGCAACGAAGGAGTGGCTTCGTAAGAAGCATTTCCAGGTCCTGGAGTGGCCTAGCTAGTCTCCAGATCTCAGCCCCATGGAAAATCTTTGGAGGGAGTTTAAAGTCCATGTTGCCCTGCAACAGCCCCAAAACATCACTGCTCTAGAGATCTGCATGGAGGAATGGGCCAAAATACCAGCAACAGTGTGTGAAAACCTTGTGAAGACTTACAGAAAACGTTTGACCTCTGTCATTGCCAACAAAGGGTATATAACAAAGTATTGAGATAAACTTTTGTTATTGACCAAATACTTATTTTCCAACATAATTTGCAAATAAATTCTCATTGTCTGTCATAGTTGAAGTGTACCTATGATGAAAATTACAGGCCTCTCATCTTTTTAAGTGGGAGACCTGCACAATTGGTGGCTGACTAAATACTTTTTTGCCCCCACTGTATATCAAATATTACCACACAACAGTTGACCTTACCCACCACGAAAAACTATTAAAGACAACAGGTTCTGAGGGGTCTTTTTGGTCTGTAGTTAATATATTACTTGCCAATACATTCCGACGATCATATAAAGTACCTCGGAACCGGATTTCAGAACCCTTTTCCACTTACAGTGCCTTGCGAAAGTATTCGGCCCCCTTGAACTTTGCGACCTTTTGCCACATTTCAGGCTTCAAACATAAAGATATAAAACTGTATTTTTTTGTGAAGAATCAACAACAAGTGGGACACAATCATGAAGTGGAACGACATTTATTGGATATTTCAAACTTTTTTAACAAATCAAAAACTGAAAAATTGGGCGTGCAAAATTATTCAGCCCCTTTACTTTCAGTGCAGCAAACTCTCTCCAGAAGTTCAGTGAGGATCTCTGAACGATCCAATGTTGACCTAAATGACTAATGATGATAAATACAATCCACCTGTGTGTAATCAAGTCTCCGTATAAATGTACCTACACTGTTATAGTCTCAGAGGTCCGTTAAAAGCGCAGAGAGCATCATGAAGAACAAGGAACACACCAGGCAGGTCCGAGATACTGTTGTGAAGAAGTTTAAAGCCGGATTTGGATACAAAAAGATTTCCCAAGTTTTAAACATCCCAAGGAGCAATGTGCAATACAAGGAGAAGACTGATCAGAGATGCAGCCAAGAGGCCCATGATCACTCTGGATGAACTGCAGAGATCTACAGCTGAGGTGGGAGACTCTGTCCATAGGACAACAATCAGTCGTATATTGCACAAATATGGCCTTTATGGAAGTGTGGCAAGAAGAAAGCCATTTCTTAAAGAAATCCATAAAAAGTGTTGTTTAAAGTTTGCCACAAGCCACCTGGGAGACACACCAAACATGTGGAAGAATGTGCTCTGGTCAGATGAAACCAAAATTGAACTTTTTGGCAACAATGCAAAACGTTATGTTTGGCGTAAAAGCAACACAGCTCATCACCCTGAACACAACATCCCCACTGTCAAACATGGTGATGGCAGCATCATGGTTTGGGCCTGCTTTTCTTCAGCAGGGACAGGGAAGATGGTTAAAATTGATGGGAAGATGGATGGAGCCAAATACAGGACCATTCTGGAAGAAAACCTGATTCTGAGTCTGCAAAAGACCTGAGACTGGGTCGGAGATTTGTCTTCCAACAAGACAATGATCCAAAACATAAAGCAAAATCTACAATGGAATGGTTAAAAAATAAACATCCAGGTGTTAGAATGGCCAAGTCAAAGTCCAGACCTGAATCCAATCGAGAATCTGTGGAAAGAACTGAAAACTGCTGTTTACAAATGCTCTCCATCCAACCTCACTGAGCTCGAGCTGTTTTGCAAGGAGGAATGGGAAAAAATTTCAGTCTCTCGATGTGCAAAACTGATAGAGACATACCCCAAGCGACTTACAGCTGTAATCGCAGCAAAAGGTGGCGATACAAAGTATTAACTTAAGGGGGCTGAATAATTTTGCACGCCCAATTTTTCAGTTTTTGATTTGTTAAAAAAGTTTGAAATATCCAATAAATGTCGTTCCACTTCATGATTGTGTCCCACTTGTTGTTGATTCTTCACCAGAAAATACAGTTTTATATCTTTATGTTTGAAGCCTGAAATGTGGCAAAAGGTCGCAAAGGTCAAGGGGGCCGAATACTTTCGCAAGGCACTGTACATATTCACGGTTGACAGAACCTGACCCTTCCACTGATGGTGTCCAAGGCTCTATTTCATCCAATATTCAGGTTGACAATTCTTTCTTGATTTTATGCATCTCTGGGGGCCATTTTGGAAAGAGAGAGAGGAGAGTAGTGTGTGTGTGTGTGTGTGTGTGTGTGTGTGTGTGTGTGTGTGTGTGTGTGTGTGTGTGTGTGCTATTTATAGCAGAAATGCGTCAGCAGAGTGTTAAAAGCTAATGTGTGGTTGGCATCTGGCCAAATTGCATCTCAGTTATAAATGCTTTGCTTTTTTTGACAGCGTTTGATTACAGCTTGATTGTGTGAAAACCTAATCACATGTGAGCAGAGAACTCACTAGAGAAAATATTATATTTACACTAATAACACAAGATTGACATGGATGCAAATGAGGCAGGTGTTTGTTGGTGGGTGAAAACACCTATGAACGAGAGAAGCAGAAATGGGAAATGGATTCCAGTAGTCCCTGATCAAATCTGTTCCCGTCACACGAGAGGCTGGGCTATGATGACAACAAATAAAACCATCTGTGTAATCAAACAGGCAAACAAGTGACTGAGAAATGACACTTTATGCACAAAGAGCAGACAGACTGGCTCACCTGGTCGAAGGCAGGGTAAATGTAGTCGGCAAACTGGATCTCAGCGATGGCTGTGGCGCCGGCAACCGCCGCACCGATTCCAAATCCTACGATGCCTTGCTCACACAGAGGAGTGTTGAACACACGGTCTTTACCTGGAGAGAGAAAGAGGAGGGGAGAGGGTTACTCAGCTATCATTTACCAAGGGGGCTGATGACGACAAATAAGAGCACACACATATCAAACCAACAGAGAGAGTTTGTGCTGTTTATTTCTGACTAATTTCTTCAAAAACATCCACTCATTCATTTTCAATTAGGGATGAAATCCAAGCAAAACACAGTGTAATAGAGCCAGGGCACATGGTAGATGACAAGGTATGTCAGTCACCCCCCACCTAACCAACACTTGCTTCATAAGTGTGTTTAATCATTGCAGTGTCTCCTTAAAATAGCACCTGGACTTAAAATAAGTGAAGTGACACACAGAGACAGAGGATTCCTCCTCAACTGGAGCAAAGTCGGCTGTGACGCACTAAAAAGCCCTCGTCTGAAAAATAAACACAAAAACTATTTTTCCATCCTCCACTCTATAATCTTGACAGTGAGCCGCAGGACTGGGGCTCTACATTTGGGGAGGAATGTTATTTTGGTTCTCTTGCTTTGTTTAATTGCTAAGAAGCAAGTATTTTCTGTCTTTGATCCCTCCGAACCTCGTTTCTGTCCCGTCCAGGGAGACCTGACCTCAAGCGCCCTCCTCTCACCACAGACCGGACACCATTTGAGCATCACAAGCCCTCATAAATTAATAATTAGGCCAAACCATCACAGTCCAATCAGAATCTTGTGTACTTGTAAAACACAGCCAGAGTAAACAAATACATCGGGTGGTCAACGAGTGACACAGTGAGCTCCAAACGTATTGGGACAGTGACAATTGTTTTGTTGTTTTGGCTCTGTACTCCAGAACGTTGGCTTTGAAATGATACAATGACTATGTTGAAGTGCAGACTGTCAGCTTTAATTTGAGTGTCTTTTCATCCGTATCGGGTGAACCGTTTAGAAATTACAGCACTTTTACAGCCTCCCTATTTTAGGGGCCCACAAATTCACTTGTGTATTAAAGTAGTTCAATGTTGAGTATTTGAGCTATACTCCGAGCACGCAATGACCGACATCAAAGCTTGTGACTCTGCAAAGTGGTTGGATTGCATTTTCTGTTGGTTTTTGGTTGCGTTACAGATGCTGTATGATGTCATTCTGGAGTCACTTCTACGTGAATGTGGATGCTACCATGATTACGGATGGGCCTGAGTGAATCGTGAATAAGGATGAGTGAGAATGTTACAGACGCACAAATATATCATACACACCACACATGCTAACCTATCACGATTACAATAAGAGGTAAAACATTTTTTTTTTGTGGGATATGATATTTTTGCATCTGTAACATTCTCACTCATTTTAACGTGGAAGTGTTCATAAACATTCTATTCTTACTTACAATTTAAAAAAATAAAAAAAAGTGAATCCAAAATGACGCAATACATTATTTACCGTTCATTTCAATTGGGCACAAACTAATCTGAAATACAAGCAAAACAAAACAGCAAATGTAGGAGTCACAAGCTTGATTTAATCATTGTTGTGCGAGGAATATGGGACCAAATACAACATATTTTGACTACTTTAAAACACATAGGTGAATTTGTCCCAATACTTTTGGTTCCACAAATATTGTGTCAATGTCCCAATACTTTTGGAGCTCACATTAGATGAATATGCACTGACCTCGCACGCGTTTGAGGCATCCATTGGCTACTCATTCATGACGGACTAATTTTCATTTAGGAGAAATAGAAAGACCGAGGTCGAAGTGGCTAGTCGTTTCCAGGTGGACGGCGCAGGAGACACTTCCTGTGCGCACGCTACTCAGTGGCGGACTAATGCATCACTGGGGTGAATGAGTCAGTCGGCCACACAAATAGAGATTAGCATACTTCCCATAAAGCTGCATGTGGTATAATGGTAGAGAGAGAGGGGGATTAAAAAAAAATCCCTCTCCGCCATCTACCTACCTAGATGAGATTAAAATAATGATCCCTAACAGAAGGTCAACACATCTGACGTCAAATACAACAAAAGAAAGCACAAAGAGGGAGATGAGTATTGGCTTTTCGAAAATCTAATCATATATTTACACCTAGCCAAAACCTGCACATTTGTAACAGCAGTACACCCGCACTAGTTAATCCACTCTAAAAAATAATTTCATATTAGGATAATAAAAGAGGAATTCAAGTGTGCAAGAATGATTACTACTATATGAAAAAATGACGCGATTATTATTAAAATCAAGTTTCTATCGAAAATGTGTCTCCTTGCAATCAACATTTGTAAGCAAGCATAGCTATAGCAGGACTATCACACAATTTTTGGAGTTTTGACCAATAGGTGTATGCATGAAAATGGTTCTCTGCTGCCATCTGGTGGTATCACAATGTCATTAATATTAAAATCAGCACAAACATACACAAACATACTGACATTTGTCCAAAATGGTAAGGGGAAAGTATTCAGCCTCTTACCATATTTGTCTCGGAGACCCACGGTGCAACGAAATACTCCACCAAAGGCGACATCTTCCCCAAAGATGACTGAAGTACAGATACAGGTACATCTCATATTGATTGACACAGTAACACATAGGCCTAACATTTCTAAATGGCATGTCTTATTCACGGATATCCTCCAAAACATTGATGAATACATGAACACATTAAATCCAGACCAGTTTTATTACCTGCGGTGGGGTCGCTGGCGAGAGTGTTGTCCAAGGCACTGGTCACAGACTGAAATAAGTTCATCTTTGTAGTGGGGCCTACAAGAAGTTTATGGAGCGATTAAAAAGTGTCAACAGAAATGATTTGAAATCCATTTTTCTTCTTTTGTATATAGATATTGAATTTGTAATGAACAGATGGAATGGTTTAATTCATAAATGTAACTTATTTTCATTTGAAACTGAATTGAATAAATATTGCATTCAGATTTCAAATTAGGTTCATATTTCAATTCTATATCAGTTTCAAAATTATAAATAATGGAATTCTTTGCATGTGTATCAAGTCTACAAACTATAATTCCCAGTTTTAGCAAAGAGAGGTACACACACACACACACGGAAGTTTACATACACTTAGGTTGGAGTCATTACAACTTGTTTTTCAACCACTCCACAAATTTCTTGTCAACAAAATATCGTTTGGCAAGTCAGTTAGGACATCTACTTTGTGCATGACACAAGTAATTTGTCCAACAATTGTTTACAGACTATGTAAAAATTCCCTGACTTAGGTCAGTTAGCATCACCACTATACTTTAAGAATGTGAAATGTCAGAATAATAGTAGAGAGAATGATTTATTTCAGATTTTTGTTCTTTCATCACATTCCCAGTTGGTCACAAGTTACATTCAATTAACATTTGGTAGCATTTCCTTTAAATTGTTTAACTTGGGTCAAACATTTCAGATAGCCTTCCACAAGCTTCCCACAATACGTTGGGTGAATTATGGTCCATTCCTCCTGACCGAGCTGAGTCAGGTTTGTAGGCCTCCTTGCTCACACACACTTTTTCAGTTCTGCCTACACATTTTCTATAGGATTGACATCAGAGCTTTGTGATGGCAACTCCAATACCTTGACTTTGTTGTCCTTAAGCCATTTTGCCACAACTTTGGAAGTATGCTTGGGGTCATTGTCCATTTGGGGTCATTGTCCATTCTTCCTTGCTGAGCGGCCTTTCGGGTTATGTCGATATAGGACTCGTTTTACTGTGGATATAGATACTTTTGTACCGGTTTCCTCCAGCATCTTCACATGGTCCTTTGCTGCTGTTCTGGAATTAATTTGCACTTTTCACACCTTCATCTCTAGGAGACAGAACACGTCGCCTTCCTGGGCGGTATGACGGCTGCGTGGTCCCATGATGTTTATACTTGCGTACTATTGTTTGTACAGATGAACGTGGTACCTTCAGGCGTTTGGAAATGGCTCCCAAGGATGAATCAGACTTGTGGAGGTCTACAATTGTTTTTCTGAGGTCTTGGCTGATTTCTTTTGATTTTCCCATGATGTCAAGCAAAGAGACACTGAGTTTGAAGGTAGGCCTTGAAATACATCCACAGGTACACCTCCAATTGACTCAAATTATGTCAATTAGCCTATCAGAAGCTTCCAAAGCCATGACATAATTTTCTGGAATTTTCCAAGCTGTTTAAAAGGCACAGTCAACTTAGTGTATGCAAACTTCTGACCCACTGGAATTGTGATACAGTGAATCATAAGTGAAATAATCTGTCTGTAAACAATTTTTGGAAAAAAATACTTGTCATGCACAAAGTAGATGTCCTAACCAACTTGCCAAAACTATAGTTTGTTAACAAGAAATTTGTGGAGTGGTTGAAAAACGAGTTTTAATGACTCCAACCTAAGTGTATGTAAACTTTTGACTTCAACTGTAAGTTTTAGATCTCAGCTGAATCTGGTAATGAATGGTGTGGCTGTTGAAAAAGTTGAGGAGACTAAATGAATTGGTGTTACCTTAGATTGTAAAATGTCATGGTCAAAACATAGATTCAAAAGGTTGTAAAGATGGGGAGAGGTCTGTCCAATAATAAAGAGATGCTCTGCTTTTTTCACAGCAGACTCCACAATGCAATTCCTGCACGCTCTGGTTTTATCTTATCTTGATTATTGTCCAGTCATATGATCAAGTGCTGCAAAGAAAGACCTAGTTAAACTGCAGCTGGCGCAGAACAGAGCCGCATGTCTTGCGCCGCATTGTAATCCGAGGGCTAATATTAACACTATGCATGCCAGTCTCGCTTGGCTACGAGTTGAGGAAAGACTGACCGCGTCTCTTCTTGTTATTATAAGAAACATTGTGTTGGAAATTCCAAAAATTGTTTGCATAGTCAACTTACACACGGCACTCACACTTTACCCACCAGACATGCCACCAATGGTCTTTTCGCGGTCCCCAGGTCCAGAACAAATTCACGGAAACGTACAGTATTATACAGAGCCATGAATGCATGAAACTGCCTTCCATCGTATATATAGCGCCAGTGAACAGCAAACCTGGTCTTAAAAAAAATACAGCAACACCTCACGGCACACCTCTCCCCCATGTGACCTAGTTGTGTGTATGTGCTGACATGTACGTGTAACAGATAATTGCGCGTACACACACGTTAATGCTTTAAATGTAAATTGTTAAGAAATGCTATTTGGCCCCATAATAATTCCTCATGTCATCTGACCACAACACCCGTTCCAATCCAATGTCGTTAATCAAATGCTATGCATTTACATTTGTTGGATGACATGAAAATATAGCTTTTTGGCAACGCACACCAGTGGTGAGATAGGCGTCAAATATAGAGGATAGCCTTATACCTACTGTAAAGTATGGTGGTGGATCTGATTTTAAAAATGGGGCCATTTTACTTCCACTGGTCCTGCGGCCATGGTTAAGGTCAACAGCATCATGAACTTTACCTAGTACCCTGATATTTTTGCCAAAAAACCTGGTTGCCTCTGCAAGGAGGCTGAAACTAGGTCGGAGGTGGACCTTCCAGCAAGTCAATAATCCCAAGTGACCCAAAATCCAAAGAAATTGTTAATTGACCACAAAAATCTACATTTTGCAATGGCCATGTCAGAATATCAAGGATCTGGAAATATTATGTATAGAGTTCTCCATTCTCATAAAACATTTTAGAAAAAGGCTCAGTGCCGTTATCCTCACAAGGTGGGTTCAAACTCAAGCCTACTGCACAACAACACTTTCTATGGCAAACAGAAGCAGAAGGTTCTGTGTACCCCAATGAGACTGCAACAGAGGTGGATTTGTGATCTATGCACGTGATGAGCAACATTATTACCTTCAACCTGAAGACATTAGTTTGACTGATGGGGTTTTAACCCAAGTCTCCTGTGCACCACACAATGTAACTTTTCAGGTCTCTAACCAGTTACTCATCACGCAAGCATCGCAAGTCACAGAATCAATGCCTAGGCCTTAGCTCCGCAGGCTAACAAACTCTTAACCCAGTCAGTCATGTTTTTTGAAAAAAACATTTAACCTTTATTTAACTAGGCACGTTAGTTAAGAACAAATTCTAATTTACAATGACGGTCTACCGAGGAACAGTGGGTTAACTGCCTTGTTCAGGGGCAGAATGACAGATTTTTACCTTGTCAACTCAGGGAATCGACAAGTACCCTTGACAGAGACATGAAACTAAAGTAGTCAGCATGCTTCAGTTTGGCTGGCGGCTAGCCAAACCGAATGAGTGTGCTCAAATGCTCCTTTAAAAATACCTTCGCTTGGCCTTACGAGGGGCGCAGCGGCACTGCATTGCAATGCTGAGCAGTCACTACAGCCTCGGGTTCATCGGACCTGGCATCCTTTCACTCCCTCCTCTCTACATTTTCCTCCTCTGTCTCTGCTGCTAAAGCCACTTTCTTCCACTCTAAATTCCAAGCATCTGCCTCTAACCCTAGGAAGCTCTTTGCCACCTTCTCCTCCCTCCTGAAGCCTCCTCCCCCTCCCCCCCCTCCTCCCTCTCTGCAGATGACTTCGTCAACCATTTTGAAAAGAAGGTCGACGACATCCGATCCTCGTTTGCTAAGTCAAACGACACCGCTGGTTCTGCTCACACTGCCCTACCCTGTGCTCTGACCTCTTTCTCCCCTCTCTCTCCAGATGAAATCTCGCTTCTTGTGACGGCCGGCCGCCCAACAACCTGCCCGCTTGACCCTATCCCCTCCTCTCTTCTCCAGACCATTTCCGGAGACCTTCTCCCTTACCTCACCTCGCTCATCAACTCATCCCTGACCGCTGGCTACGTCCCTTCCGTCTTCAAGAGAGCGAGAGTTGCACCCCTTCTGAAAAAACCTACACTCGATCCCTCCGATGTCAACAACTACAGACCAGTATCCCTTCTTTCTTTTCTCTCCAAAACTCTTGAACGTGCCGTCCTTGGCCAGCTCTCCCGCTATCTCTCTCAGAATGACCTTCTTGATCCAAATCAGTCAGGTTTCAAGACTAGTCATTCAACTGAGACTGCTCTTCTCTGTATCACGGAGGCGCTCCGCACTGCTAAAGCTAACTCTCTCTCCTCTGCTCTCATCCTTCTAGACCTATCGGCTGCCTTCGACACTGTGAACCATCAGATCCTCCTCTCCACCCTCTCCGAGTTGGGCATCTCCGGCGCGGCCCACGCTGGATTGCGTCCTACCTGACAGGTCGCTCCTACCAGGTGGCGTGGCGAGAATCTGTCTCCTCGCCACGCGCTCTCACCACTGGTGTCCCCCAGGGCTCTGTTCTAGGCCCTCTCCTATTCTCGCTATACACCAAGTCACTTGGCTCTGTCATAACCTCACATGGTCTCTCCTATCATTGCTATGCAGACGACACACAATTAATCTTCTCCTTTCCCCCTTCTGATGACCAGGTGGCGAATCGCATCTCTGCATGTCTGGCAGACATATCAGTGTGGATGACGGATCACCACCTCAAGCTGAACCTCGGCAAGACGGAGCTGCTCTTCCTCCCGGGGAAGGACTGCCCGTTCCATGATCTCGCCATCACGGTTGACAACTCCATTGTTTCCTCCTCCCAGAGCGCTAAGAACCTTGGCGTGATCCTGGACAACACCCTGTCGTTCTCAACTAACATCAAGGCGGTGGCCCGTTCCTGTAGGTTCATGCTCTACAACATACGCAGAGTACGCCCCTGCCTCACACAGGAAGCGGCGCAGGTCCTAATCCAGGCACTTGTCATCTCCCGTCTGGATTACTGCAACTCGCTGTTGGCTGGGCTCCCTGCCTGTGCCATCAAACCCCTACAACTCATCCAGAACGCCGCAGCCTGTCTGGTGTTCAACCTTCCCAAGTTCTCTCACGTCACCCCGCTCCTCCGCTCTCTCCACTGGCTTCCAGTTGAAGCTCGCATCCGCTACAAGACCATGGTGCTTGCCTACGGAGCTGTGAGGGGAACGGCACCGCAGTACCTCCAGGCTCTGATCAGGCCCTACACCCAAACAAGGGCACTGCGTTCATCCACCTCTGGCCTGCTCGCCTCCCTACCACTGAGGAAGTACAGTTCCCGCTCAGCCCAGTCAAAACTGTTCGCTGCTCTGGCCCCCCAATGGTGGAACAAACTCCCTCACGACGCCAGGACAGCGGAGTCAATCACCACCTTCCGGAGACACCTGAAACCCCACCTCTTCAAGGAATACCTAGGATAGGATAAGTAATCCTTCTCACCCCCCCCCCCCCCCTCCCCCTTAATGATTTAGATGCACTATTGTAAAGTGGCTGTTCCACTGGATGTCAGAAGGTGAATTCACCAATTTGTAAGTCGCTCTGGATAAGAGCGTCTGCTAAATGACTTAAATGTAAATGTTAAATGTTCAATCCCAGGCTGTGTTACAGCCAGCCGGGCCCGGGAGAGCCAAGAGGCGGCACCCAATTGGACCAGTGTCATCCGGGGTAGTGGAGGGTTTGACCGGATGGGTTTTTCGTCTCATCATACTCTAGTGACTCCTTGTGGTGGGCTGAGCGTCTGCAAGCTGACTTTGGTCATCATTTGGACAGTGTTTCCTCTGACACATTCGTGTGGCTGGCTTCTGAACCCAGCAAGCAGTGTGGGTTAAGGGTTAAGCAGGCAGGGTCATATTTCGGAGGACGCATGGCTCTCGACCTTCGCGTCTCCTGAGTCCGTAGGGGAGTTGCAGCAATGTGACAAGACTAAGTTGGATACCACAAAATCTGATGTTTCTATGTCAAACAATTGTGTTATAGTTCTTATAATACAAACTCTATTTACTACATTTCAACTCTATATCCGACATGGTACAGGTGTCTTTTTTAAGAACAAAACCATGTGTGTGAGGTGTATACTTTTGTTTCAAAGTAGATTTGTTTAAGACTACCAAGAAACACTCTGTGTGACCCTGATTGGAGTAAAAGATTAATAGCCTGATGGGATGGAAAGCTTCAAATGTTTTGTATATTTTATTGTATGGGCAGTCACATGTGTTTGAGGTCCTGAGTTCAACTTTCGATATAAGCGGAATTAGGGGGGAAGCGGTACTCGATAAGCAAGCGGTACATCATCCTTTACATTAACTTCCTCATCTCATCCCTATGGGCTTTAGCTAAGTGGGTTAACAGTCTTGTGACATCCAGTTCAATCTTTTACCCAGACTTCAGCAGAAATGTGGAGAAGCACATTTCGTTTTTTAAACGTTTTTTTAAAGAACCACCAGTCAGGAAGATAGACAGCTGATACTACACAGAGCAAAAATCAATTTTTAGTTAGTTGAAAAAAAAAATCCAAATGCACAAAAATCTAAGTTATCTTAAATTTTGAGCAGAAATGTGTTTTACGTCCCTGTTACAGAGCATTTCTCCTTTGCCAAGATAATCTATCCGCCTGCCAGGAGTGGCATATAAACATCATGATCATTACACAGTTGCAACTTGTGCTGGGGATAATAAAAATCCACTTAAAAATGTGCAGTTTTGTCACAGCTATTGCCACAGATGCCTCAAGTTGAGGGAGCGTGCAATTGGCATGCTGACTGCAGGAATGTCCACCAGAGCTGTTGCCAGAGAATTGAATGTTAATTTCTCTACCATATGCTGCCTGCAACATAGTTTTATAGAATTTGGCAATATGTCCAACCGGCCTCACAGACACAGACCACATGTAACCACACCAGCCCAGGACCTTCACACCCGGCTTCTTCACCTGCGGGATCATCTGAGGGGATGTGGGGGGTGCCGAGGAGTATTTATGTCTAATGATGCCCTTTGTGGGGGGGAAACTAATTCTGATTGGCTGGGCCTGGCTCCCCAGTGGGTGGGTCTGGCTGACAGGTGAGTGGACCTATGCCCTCCAAGGCCCACCCATGGCAGCAACCCTGCCCAGTCATGTGAAATCCATAGTTTTGGGCCTCATGCATTTATTTCAATTGACTGATTTCCTTATATGAACTACAACTCAGTGAAATCTTTGAAATTGCATTTATATTTTTGTTCAGTATATACAGGATACACCAGCGTGGCAGTTGTACTAAACTCCTAAAGGCATAAATGTTGTAAAATAATCCATGTGCATCATTAATAAAAATTACAATTGAATGCTTAGATAACCTATGCAGAAAAATGTATAATATGGAGAGCACTGCGATTGCGGGCGGTGCAGTTGCCGTACCAGGCGGTGATACAGCCCAACAGGATGCTTTATATTGTGCATCTGTAAAAGTTTGTGAGGGTCGTAGGGGACAAGCCGAATTTCCTTCAGCTTCCTGAGGTTGAAGAGGCACTGCTGTGCCTTCTTAATCACACTGTCTGTGTGTGGAGGCCCATTTCAGATTGTCAGTGATGTGTAGGCCATGGAACTTAAAGCTTTTCTCCACTGCGGTGTGTGGTGGACCTACAGCACGACACCTGAGGCATTGGTTGGATGTTTAATTCCATTGCTGTACACACAGATTTGATATATTTACATGACTACTACTCACTCCCTTGCTTCATTCCAGTGCAACCACTGACTAACTGTAGCTAGGGCATATCTAGCAAAAAAAGTGTTGCGTTAGAAAGGGTGGGAGATGAGGAAATTATGCACGGGCAATGAGGCACGGCTGAGTCAAATAGGAATCCCGACTTAATGAAGTGGTGATTAAAGAGCTCAGCCATGTGCTTCTTGTCAGTAACAACCACATCATCAACATTAAGAGATATGGACAGCTGTGAGGAGGAGGGTTTATTCTCCAGGTCTTTAACCTTTTTCCAGAACTTCTTGGGGTTAGGCCCACAGAGAGAGAACGGCTCCTTAAAGTAACTAATTTTTGCCTTCCGGATAGCCGAGTGCACTTACTTCTCATTTGCCTGAACGAGAGCCAGTCAGCCTGAGTATGCCGAGGGTTTTGCCAAATGCAATTCTTGAGGTGGAGTAACTCTGCAACATCACGGTCGAACCAGTGGCTGAACCTGTTTTTAATTCTAATTTTCTTTATGGGGACGTGTTTGTTAACAATACCACTGAAAATATCAAAAAAGAAGGTCCAAGCGTCTTCAACAGAAGGGATCAAGCTGATTCTATACCATTTTACAGAAAACAACTATTATGTAGAATTATTGAAAAACCCTGTTCATGACAGTATCGATTTGTTTAATCATATTAAAGTACGTCTTTGTGTTTGAAGCATTGAATTTCTGCAATCACGTACATTATTTCAATGTGTGCCAATGAACTGTTCACACCGTAACATAGGGATACACGAAATGTCACAAGGTTACAGTACACTTATGAGGTCTCCGTACAAAAGCGAATCACAGCAATATCCAGGAATTTCCCAGGATCAATGTCAATGTATAAATAAATTATTAAATGCTTAGTGCATGATCAACAACAAACAGTATCATAAATGTAGGAAAGAAAGGTTGTGTTTTAATGTCACACGATTTTTGCCAAATCTGTGAAGACTCCAAGCACGAGAAAGGTGTTGATTAAACTCATGAATAAGTAGCTGTAATGAATATATCGATGGCCCCCCTTTATATCTTAATGTATTCACATGAAGAAAAAAAAATGAGAAAAAAAGGATAATTTTGAATTACTTTGTTAGAAAGTTTGCAACAGCTCCAAACAGCTGTCCATGACAAGAAACGCTCACTGGTACCCTAGAACAGCGGTCCCCAAACACCAGGATGCGGCCCATTCACTACCGGGCCACACAAAGGATGAATCATTATTTATTTTAAAAATTGGTAAAAATAAAATAATTGTATACAATTATAGACCATTTGTGCAGTAATTACATTGGTGCAGTCCGTTGGTCCTTTTCTCACCACTCTAATATCTCGGTCACGCCCACAACAGTTTACAGATTTTGAACTTGAGTAATGAGCGTTCATCACGGTCTGCGTGAGCTGTGTTGCCCGCCAACTTTGTACTAGCTAGCTACGTTAGCGGACATGTATAAAAAACAACCATCGCTGGAGAGCTTCTTCTGAAGAGAGATAAAAAGACCCAACGACGATGTCGATAACGCAGAGACAGAAGAGCCAGAGAACGCAAAAAAAAATTAGGCCTCATTCAATATTAAATATGATGAGTCAAACCTAAAATTTGGCTTTGTTGCGACAGGTGACTTGAACGCTCCAAGTCCCCTGTGCGTAGTATGTGGAGATAGCCTCAAAACTGCTTTGGAAAAGCGAAACCAAGCATCCGGCACTGAAAGACAAACCTGTTGAATTCTTTAAGCAAAGAAAACGTGAACAAGGACAGAAGCAAGTCTTGAAAGACACCGCATTAACAAATGTGGCTGCACTGAGAGTCATACTTAATGGCTAGCCGTATTGCTAAGGCCAAGAAGCCTTTCACGATTGGCGAGGATTTGATTCAACCCGCTGCTAAGGACATTTGCCATGAACTCTTAGGAGAGGCTGCAGCTAAAAAGACAGCCAAAAAGAGGAACCTTTGCTATCACAGTCAGTTGGCTAATTAATGAAATAGCAAAGGACGTCGAGGCACAAGTGTTTAGAGGCTTAACGAGTCACTGTGGTATGCAATTCAGGTTGACAAATCTACCGATTAGGACAACAAGGCAATACTGCGCCGAATACAACCTTATAGTGAAATGCTTACTTACGAGCCCCTAACAAACAATGCAGTTTGAAAAAATATGGATAAGAATAAGACATAAAAGTAACAAGTACTTAAAAAGCAGCAGTAAAACAACAATAGTGAGACTATATATACAGGGGAGTACCGGTACAGAGTCAATGTGCTGGATAACCGGTTAGTTGAGGTAATATGTACATGTAGGTTGAGTTATTAAAGTGACTGTGCATAGAGTAAGAAGAGGGCAATACAAATAGTCTGGGTAGCCATTTGATTAGCTGTTCAGGAGTCTTATGGCTTGGTGTAAAAGCTGTTTCGAAGACTCTTGGACCTAGACTTGGAGCTCCGGTACTGCTTGCCTGTGTTGAGGATCAGCATGGCGGATGGGCTGTTACACACCCTTATCACCTGAGGGACGGCCCATCAGGAAGTCCAGGATCCAGTTGCAGAGGGAGGTGTTAAGTCCCAGGGTCCTTAGCTTATTGATGAGCTTTTGAGGGCACTATGGTGTTGAACGCTGAGCTGTAATCAATGAACAGCATTCTCTGATAGGTGTTCCTTTTGTCCAGGTGGAAAAGGGCAGTGTGCAGTGCATTAGAGACTGCATCTGTGGATCTGTTGGGGCAGTATGCAAATTGGAGTGGGTCTTGGGGTTCTGGGATAATGGTGTTGATGTGAGCCATGACCAGCCTTTCAACGCACTTCATGGCTACAGACGTGAATGCTACAGGTCAGTAGTCCTTTAGGCAAGTTACATTAGTGTTCTTGGGCACAGGGACTATGGTGGTCTACTTGAAACTGGTTGGAATTACAGACTCTGTCAGGGACAGATTGAAAATGTCAATAAAGACACTTGCCATTATG
The DNA here is from genome assembly GCF_036934945.1 of Oncorhynchus masou masou. Taxonomy (NCBI): domain Eukaryota; kingdom Metazoa; phylum Chordata; class Actinopteri; order Salmoniformes; family Salmonidae; genus Oncorhynchus; species Oncorhynchus masou. The sequence goes on from NC_088240.1 coordinate 54,202,594, forward strand.
TCAGCGCATGCTCTGAGTACACATCCTGGTAATCCATCTGGCCCTGCGGCCTTGTGAATGTTGGTCTGTTTAAAGGTCTTACTCGCACCGGCTGCAAAGAGTGTGATCACACAGTCTTCCAGAACAGCTGGTGCTCTCATGCATGTTTCAGTGTCATTTGCATCGAAGCGAGCATACAAGTAGTTTAGCTCATCTGGTAGGCTTGTGTCACTGGACAGCTCTCAGCTGTGCTTCCCTTTGTAGTCTGTAATGGTTTTCAAGCCCTGCCACATCCGACGAGCGTCAGCGCCGGTGTAGTACGATTCGATCTTAGTCCTGTATTGACGCTTTGCCTGTTTGATGGTTTGTCGGAGGGCATAGCAGGATTTCTTATAAGCTTCTGGGTTAGAGGCGTGCTCCTTGACAGCGGCAGCTCTAGCCTTTAGCTCAGTGCGGATGTTGCCTGTAATCCATTGCTTCTCGTTGGGGTATGTAAGTACGGTCACTGTGGGGACGGCGTCATCAATGCGCTTATTGATGAAGTCAATGACTGATGTGGTGTACTCCTCAATGCCATCGGAAGAATCCCGGAAAATATTCCAGTCTGTGCTAGCAAAACAGTCCTGTAGATTAGCATCTGCTTCATCTGACCACTTTTTTATTGATCTAGTCACTGGTGCTTCCTGCTTTATTTTTTGCTTGTAAGCAGGAATCAGGAGGATATAACTATTGTCAGATATGCCAAATGGAGGGCGAGGGAGAGTTTTGTATGAGTCTCTGTGTGGAGTGAAGGTGGTCCAGAATTTTTTCCCCTCTGGTTGCACGTTTAACATGCTGATAGAAATTTGTTAACACGGAGTTAAGATATCCTGCATTAAAGTCCCCGGCTACTAGGAGCGCCGCCTCTGCGTGAGCGTTTTCTTGTTTGCTTAAGTTTACATACACTCAATTAGTATTTTGGTAGCATTGCCTTTAAATGGTTTAACTTGGGTCAAACGTTTTGGGTAGTCTTCCACAAGCTTCCCACAATAAGTTGGGTGGATTTTGGCACATTCCTCCTGACACAGCTGGTGATACTGAGTCAGGTTTGAATGCTTTCTTGCTCGCACACGCTTTTTAAGTTATGCCCACAACTTTTCTATAGGATTGAGGTCAGGGGTTTGTGATGGCCACTTCAATACCTTGACTGTGTTGTCCTTAAGCCATTTTGCCACAACTTTGGAAGTATGCTTGGGGTCATTGTCCATTAGGAAGAAGTATTTGCAACAAAGCTTTAACTTACTGACTGATGTCTTGAGATGTTGCTTCAATATATCCACATCATTTTTCTTCCTCCTGATGCCATCTATTTTGTGAAGTGCACCAGTCCCACCTGCAGCAAAGCACCCCCACAACATGATGCTGCAACCCCTGTGCTTCATTGTTGGGATGGTGTTCTTCAGCTTGCAAGTCTTCCCCTTTTTCCTCACAACATAATGGTCATTGTTTCATCAGACCAGAGGGCATTTCTCCAAAAAGTACGATATTTGTCCCCATGTGCAGTTGCAAACTCTATTCTGGCTTTTTTTAATGGTGGTTTTGAAGCAGTGGCTTCTTCCCTGCTGAGCGGCCTTTCAGGTTATCATTTTATTGTGGATATAGATACTTTTTTACCTGTTTCCTCCAGCATCTTCACAAGGTCAATGCTTTGCTGTTGCTCTGAGATTGACTTGCACTTTTTGCACAAAAATACGTTCAACTCTAGGAGACAGAACATGTCTCCTTCCTGAGTGGTATGAAGGCAGCATGTTCCCATGGTGTTTATACTTGCGTACTATTGTTTGTACAGATGAACGAGGTACCTTCAGGCATTTAGAAATTGCTCCCAAGGATGAACCAGACTTGTGAAAGTCTACAATTTTTTTTTCTGAGGCCTTGGCTGATTTCTTTTGATTTTCCCATAATGTCAAGCAAAGACACTGAGTTTGAAATACATCCACAGATACATCTCCAATTGACTCAAATTATGTCAATTTGCCTATCAGAAGCTTTAAAGGCATGACATAATTTTCTGGATTTTTCCATGCCATTTAAAAGGCACAGTCAACTATGTAAACTTCTGACCCACTGGAATTGTGATACAGTGAATTATAAGTGAAATAATCTGTCTGTAAACAATTGTTGGAAAAATCTATTGTGTCATGCACAAAGCAGATGTCCTAACTGACTTGCCAAAACTATAGTTTGTTAACAAGAAATTTGTGGAATAGTTGAAAAACGTTTTAATGACTCCAACCTATGTGTAAGTAAACTTCCGACTTTATCTGTATTTTATTGTACAAAGATGACACATTTGCTAGCAGGATGGAAGGAAATGGAGGTTTAGAAATTCTCTGAGGGCAGCCCGCCGTCCGGCACCTTTTTTCTCCACCTCGTCTTCACGCAAATCACAGGGATCTGGACCTTTCTTGAGAAAGCAGTATATCGTTCAAGTCAGGCTCGTCAAACTCGTTATAGTGGAAAAAAGGATTCTGCCAGTCCGTGGTGGGTAATCTCAGTCCTGATGTCCAAAAGTTATTGTCAGTCATAAAGTAGCGGCAACAATATGTACAAAATAAGTTAAAAAATATAAGTTCAGTTGGAGGCACTTGAAACGTCTGCCTTCTTCTCCAGCGCCATCTTACATGTCCAGCTGGACATAAGGAACACCCTTCAGGTGTCACTGTCTCCCATCACCTCTTGATGGGACGGTCTTGTTGCCGCGAAACAAGCTCAGCAACATGGTGAGTTGTAATGTTTTTATTATATGGTCATTAGAAAAAAATATGTGCATTATAATGTTTTTATAATATCACCATGTTAGACCTATTAAACTAAAATGTTATGAAAAAGTGGCTATACTAAACTTATAGGCCTAATTGATATTCCTTTCGTGTTTTGACCCCCTCCCCCAAAAAATAAATAATAATATAAATCTATATGAGACCTATCCTTGGTGAAAAAAAGGTTGGGGGCCACTGCCCTAGAAAGACTAATGCACCACAGCCAACGACAGAAGAAAAAAAGCAAAGCATTAAAAAAAAAATCCAAATTGAAAAAATGTTCAACAGAAAAAAACAAAGCATGAATGCAGCTGGAATAACGTTAACTAGCTAGCTAATGTTATCATGCTAGTTATAAAGCTAGCTAACTCATTTAGAAAAAATGTAGACCACGAATTGAAGATAGTCAAATGATCTTTACCTTTCAGCAAAGATAGTTGTCTGTATGACAAATTATTTGAGAATGCAAGGGCATTCACTTACCATACTCTGTGGGGACAGGGTCAGGGTGGTAGGTGAAGTGCGCAGCATTCCTTCTTTGTGTTTTTGTTTGGGATGAGCAATTCGGGGATAACCTCAGCAGAGTAATCCCAAACAAGCTCTGATCACCAATATTTACATTCGCGATGGAGGCTTTCGAGCCTGCACCTCTGAGCAGAAACCGTGCAGCAGCCGCCATTGCTGTTGTGAGTGGACTGAACAGGAAGAAGAGAATGATGACAGAGTCCCCTTTTAGTCGAAAGCGGCTGTGATTGGTTGAAACAGTGGGTGGTGTCAGTGGGTTCAGCCTCTTGTCCAATCGCCCTACATTGACCCTGAATACTTGAGGGAGTTATTTTACGCTGGCCCGCGTTGACGTGTCCGTCACGTCGTCTGGTGAAAGTGGGAAGGAGTAGCGCCCTTCTCAAATCGAAGAGTAATCTGCGCCCCTCGGTCATGTTATCATCAAAGCAGCATGGCATCGCCCAGAAAAGTACAACAGATATTTTCCATAAAATAAATGTTTTATATGTGTTTTATTGGGGAGGCAGATAAAGCAATCACTTTAGCATGGGAAAACACATAATCCTACTCATTACTTCACGTGTATTTTGAGACTACTTCGCTGTCGGACAGAGCGGGCACCGACTCAAGTGCGGGAGGCAGCAATTAACTTTCAGCCGATAGAAAACACGCCTACACGGGCGCCTGAGCGAGATTAATCGAACTCCCTGCTTGACTTTTGTCACGTTCGACATTGCAGCCCACTATTAAAGCGAGTCGAGACTGACAGATCTACAAAAATATATATTTTATTTTTTACCTTTATTTAACTAGGCAAGTCAGTTAAGAACAAATTCTTATTTTCAATGACGGCCTAGGAACAGTGGGTTAACTGCTTGTTCAGGGGCAGATCGACAGATTTGTACCTTGTCAAATGACCTTGCATCCTAAATAACTACTCAATATTATTTGTAGATCAGTCAGTCAGTCACAATTTACCCCTGATACCATCACGGTTTTGACGCTCTCAAACACCGCCATTGACTCAGGTAAAGAAATTGTGCCAAAGATTATGGATATACTGACAAAATAATCTCTCGCCCAAACACTTGAAATCGTTGTCCACAAAGTGGCACGGCGGGCTGTCTAGCCCCCGCACATCCTTTCTTTGGATTGGTGGATACATGTCATTATTGTAAATCTGTTTTTGAATATTCGATGAGGGTTGTTGACGTCAACCACCTGTATCAACGGAGAGTGATGCTACACTACTGCATCATTCAATGACTATGCATAACCATCTCGAGACAACGCCTTATAGTGTTTTTCTCTCAAAGTTGCTGTCACCTGTCCTACTTATATACGAACTTAAGCATTACTAAACGTATATTTGATCAAATAAACCTCACGTAGCAAAAAAACCATACAAATGTTTTTTGACCAAATTCGACACTCTCTTAATTGACCTTCATACAAAAACCTTTGCTTGGTCGGTGAAATGGAGACAGCTTTTCCTCCGAGTTGGGCCTCTCCCTCTTTCTGGTTGTGCCAAACATGAAAAAACGAATGACTTTTTATTGTGGGATGATGAAACTGTGTTGTCACTAGATACCACAGCCACAAAGTAATACATCGCGCCCATTCATACATTTTATCTACTTAAAATTGTATTTTAAACCAATGGCATCGGCAGAAATCCATTGTCGAAGGGCGGGCAAAAGGAGGTCCAAAATGTAGGCACTCAAACCATCATTAAATTATAAGACAAACCTTCCCTATACCCTACAGTAATCGATCACAAACCACAACCCATCGAACGTGATTTCGCATTATAGACCAAATAATTTTGTAGTCCTATGTAAATCCATGACTCTTGCATTTAACATGCTACTAGACCTACACATAATAAACTATAGGCAGGGCCGAATAATAAAGACTTAATTTAACTGTAAAAACAAATGGCCCTTTAATTTGGCATGAACACAACCAGTCATGATGTTTTCATCTGATTGTCAAACAAATCACTTCAAAAAGTAGACTACCTGTGCATGTTCATCCACTCCATGGACAGGGAGAGTGTGTGCAGCCATATAGAAATAAATGGTTTAAAGCATGACAGAGAGGTGGGGGTGTTTGTTTAATTTGGAAGAATTTTCATATTTACCACGGTTAAACATACTTAGTGGAAATTCTTACATAGGGACACGCAAAGTCAATCTTAAATGAACCATCCTTTATTTGTCAGCACGCTGGAGAGGTTCCAACCAACTCAATGCACCATAGTACACATGCCAATCAGGAGCTGTGCCTGAGCAGTCCCAGCAGTGACCGACCAATACTGGTTCATAACATGTGACCAATACCTCAGGCTTCTTCTCTCTAAGCTGAGACCTTGAAACTGAGATATCTTTTGTTCGTTCTCAAAACAAGGTCTGGGCTTACTGCCAAATTGCAGCTACTGATAGTGAGGATTTGTTCAGCCACTTGCATGAACAGAGAGATTGGTTCATAGAACAGCACATGAATACAGCACAGAAATTAGTTACCTAAAGACAAGATCAAATTGACAAGAGTCTGGCACAGAAATTAGTTACCTAAAGACAAGATCAAATTGACAAGAGTCTGATGGGTGAGAATAGTATCAATTGTTTCTATTCTATATGAAGAATCTGATTAACAACACAGCTTGGAATTGACACTGAGGCAGGGAAATGAAACCGAGTGCCATAAAGTGACTTTTGAAAATTCTCCTACACAAGCACTGCCTTCAGAAAGTTCACACCCTTTGACTTCTTTCACATTTTGTTGCATTTACAGCCCAAATTTAAAATTGATTAAATTGAGATTTTGTGTCACTGGCCTACACAAAATCCCATCATGTTAAAGTTGAAATGTGTTTTTAGAATGTTTTACAAATTAATAAAAAATGTAAAACTAATATGTCTTGAGTAAATAAGTATTCAACCCGTTTGTTATGGTAAGCCTAAATAAGTTCAGGAGTAAAAACGGCCACCAAAAATTCTGAGATTTCCATACCCAACTACAACATTTTCCGTCAAGATAGAACTGCCAAATGGGGAGGAGTTGCAATCTACCGCAGAGATAGCTTGCAAAGTTCTGTCATACTTTCCAGGTCTATGCTGTCATGTCTTGTTATGTCTGTTCCTGTCCTTTCTCTTCACTCTGTCTCTCTCTGCTGGTCTTTTTAGGTTACCTTCTCTGTCTCTCATTCTTCAGCTGTTCTACATCTCCCCTAACTAGCTCATTCACTCTTTCCCCACCTGTTCTCTCTTCCCCCTCTGATTAGGTCTCTATTTTTCTCTCTGTTCCTGCTACTTTCAGTGTCTGATTCTTGTTTGTGTTTTTGATGCCAGAAGCAAGCTGTCGTCCCGTTTGCTTCCACCTTGTCCTATCCTGTCGGAGTCTGCCTGGCAGGTGCATCCTGCATTTATTCTAACGTTCTTTTTGTTCCATTGACTACGTTGGAAGAGGATTTATGCCATTCCTGTTTTTTCATTAAAGAACTCTGTTTTCTGTTAAAACCGCTTTTGGGTCTTCACTCAAGTACATAACAGAAGAATCAGACCAAGAATGGACCCAGCGGCTCCGGACCCTTTTCACTCCGCCGTCGAGATCCAGGGAGCGATGCTAGGCAGACACGAGGAGGAATTGTCTGCTGCTCGACATGCCGTTGAGACCCTGGCCGTCCAAGTCTCCGACCTCACAAGACAGGTTCACCAACTCCACCTCGATCCACCGCCCACTTCCAGGGTTTCCGAGTCTCCGGAGCCCAGGATCAACAACCCGCCGTGTTACTCTGGGGAGCCCACTGAGTGCCGCTCATTCCTCACTCAGTGTGATGTGGTGTTCTCTCTCCAGCCCAACACTTACTCCAGGAGCGCAGCCCGCATCGCCTACGTCATTTCTCTCCTTACCGGACGGGCGCGTGAGTGGGGCACGGCAATCTGGGAGGCGAGGGCTGAGTGTATTAACCAGTATCAGGACTTTAAGGAGGAGATGATACGGGTTTTTGACCGTTCTGTTTTTGGGGAGGAGGCTTCCAGGGCCCTGTCTTCCCTATGTCAGGGGAATCGGTCCATAACGGATTATTCTATTGAGTTTCGCACTCTCGCTGCCTCTAGTGACTGGAACGAGCCGGCTTTGCTCGCTCGTTTTCAGGAGGGTCTCCTTGTCGAGGTTAAGGATGAGATCCTCTCCCGGGAGGTTCCTTCCAGTCTGGACTCCTTAATAGCTCTCGCTATTCGCATAGAGCGACGGTTTGATCTTCGTCGCCGAGCTCGTGGAAAGGAGCTCGCGTTCTCCGTTGCTCCCCTCTCCACATCACTGCCACCTGCCGCATCACTGCCACCCTCCTCCGCCGGCTCGGAAGCTGAGCCTATGCAGCTGGGGGGTATCCGCATCTCGGCCAAGGAGAAGGAACGGAGAATCACCAATCGCCTCTGTCTCTACTGCGGCTCCGCTGGTCATTTTGTCACCTCATGTCCAGTAAAAGCCAGAGCTCATCAGTAAGAGGAGGGCTACTGGTGAGCGCAACTACTCAGGCCTCTCCTTCTGGATCACGCACTACCTTTCCGGTCCATCTCCGCTGGCCCGGTTCATCTGCTTCCTGCAGTGCCTTGATAGACTCTGGGGCGGAGGGCTGTTTTATGGACGAGACCTGGGCTCGGGAACATGACATTCCTCTCAGACAGTTAGGGGAGCCCACGGCCTTGTTCGCCTTAGATGGTAGTTCTCTCCCCAAGATTCAGCGTGAGACGCTGCCTTTAACCCTCACTGTCTCTGGTAATCATAGCGAAACCATTTCTTTTTTAATTTTTCGTTCACCTTTACACCTGTTGTTTTGGGCCATCCCTGGCTAGTGCGCCATAACCCTTCTATTAATTGGTCTAGTAATACTATCCTATCCTGGAATGTTTCTTGTCATGTGACCTGTTTAATGTCTGCTATCCCTCCTGTTTCCTCTGTCTCTTCTTCACAGGAGGAGCCTGGCGATTTGACAGGGGTGCCGGAGGAGTATCACGATCTGCGCACGGTGTTCAGTCGTTCCAAGGCCACTTCTCTCCCTCCACACCGGTCGTATGACTGTAGTATTGATCTCCTTCCGGGAACTACTCCCCCGGGGTAGATTATACTCTCTGTCGGCTCCCGAACGTAAGGCTCTCGAGGATTATTTGTCGGTTTCGCTCGACGCCGGTACCATAGTCTCCTCCTCCTCTCCCGCCGGAGCGGGGTTTTTTTTTGTTCAGAAGAAGGACGGGTCCCTGCGCCCATGCGTGGATTATCGAGGGCTGAATGACATAACAGTTAAGAATCGTTATCCGCTTCCTCTTATGTCTTCAGCCTTCGAGATCCTGCAGGGAGCCAGGTTTTTCACCAAATTGGACCTTCGTAACGCCTACCATCTCGTGCGCATCAGGGAGGGGACGAGTGGAAGACGGCGTTTAACACTCCGTTAGGGCACTTTGAATACCGGGTTCTTCCTTTCGGCCTCGTTAACGCTCCAGCTGTCTTTCAGGCACTAGTTAACGACGTCCTGAGAGACATGCTGAACATTTTTGTTTTCGTTTACATGGACGATATCCTGATTTTTTCACCGTCTCTCTCGATTCATGTTCAGCACGTGCGACGCGTCCTCCAGCGCCTTTTGGAGAACTGTCTTTATGTGAAGGCTGAGAAGTGCACTTTTCATGCCGCCTCTGTCCCTTTTCTCGGTTCCGTTATTTCCGCTGAGGGCATTAAGATGGATCCCGCTAAGGTCCAGGCTGTCATTGATTGGCCCGTTCCTAAGTCACGCGTCGAGCTGCAGCGCTTTCTGGGCTTCGCTAATTTCTATCGTCGTTTCATCCGTAATTTCGGTCAGGTGGCAGCTCCCCTCACAGCCCTTACTTCTGTTAAGACGTGCTTTAAGTGGTCCGTTTCCGCCCAGGAGCTTTTGATCTTCTTAAGAATCGTTTTACATCCGCACCTATTCTTGTTACACCTGACATCTCTAGTCAGTTTGTTGTTGAGGTTGACGCGTCAGAGGTGGGCGTGGGAGCCATTCTTTCTCAGCGCTCTCTCTGACGGCAAGGTCCATCCTTGCGCGTTTTTCTCTCATCGCTTATCGCCGTCAGAACGTAACTATGATGTTGGTAATCGCGAACTGCTCGCCATCCGCTTAGCCCTAGGCGAATGGCGACAGTGGTTGGAGGGGCGACCGTTCCTTTGTCATTTGGACTGACCATAGGAACCTTGAGTACATCCGTTCAGCCAAACGACTTAATGCGCGTCAGGCTCGTTGGGCTCTGTTTTTCGCTCGTTTCGAGTTTGTTATTTCTTATCGTCCGGGCTCAAAAACACCAAGCCTGATGCTTTATCTCGTCTCTTCAGTTCTTCTGAGGTCTCCACCGACCCCGAGGGGATTCTCCCTGAGGGGCGTGTTGTCGGGTTGACTGTCTGGGGAATTGAGAGGCAGGTAAAGCAAGCACTCGCTCACACTCCGTCGCCGCGAGCTTGTCCTAGGAACCTTCTGTTCGTTCCCGTTCCTACTCGTCCGGCCGTTCTTCAGTGGGCCCACTCTGCCAAGTTAGCCGGCCACCCCGGCGTTCGGGGTACGCTCGCTTCCATTCGCCAGCGTTTCTGGTGGCCCACTCGGGAACGTGACGCGCGTCGATTTGTCGCCGCTTGTTCGGTCTGCGCGCAGACTAAATCTGGGAACTCTCCTCCTGCCGGCCGTCTCAGACCGCTTCCCATTCCCTCTCGACCGTGGTCTCACATCGCTTTAGATTTTATCACCGGACTGCCTTCATCAGCGGGAAGACAGTTATTCTTACGGTTGTCGATAGATTCTCTAAGGCGGCTCATTTCATTCCTCTCGATAAGCTCCCTTCTGCTAAGGAGACGGCTCAGATCATTATCGAGAATGTTTTCCGAATTCATGGCCTTCCGTCTGACGTCGTTTCCGACAGAGGCCCGCAGTTCACGTCTCAATTTTGGAGGGAGTTTTGCCGTTTGATTGGGGCTTCCGTCAGTCTCTCGTCCGGCTTTCATCCCCAGTCTAACGGTCAAGCCGAACGGGCCAATCAGACTGTTGGTCGCATTTACGCAGTCTTTCTTTCGTAACCCTGCGTCTTGGTCAGAACAGCTCCCCTGGGCAGAGTACGCCCACAACTCGCTTCCCTCGTCTGCTACCGGTCTATCCCCTTTTCAGAGTAGCCTCGGGTACCAGCCTCCGCTGTTCTCATCTCAGCTCGCCGAGTCCTGCGTCCCCTCCGCTCAGGCTTTTGTCCAGCGTTGCGAGCGCACCTGGAAGGGGGTCAGGTCGGCACTTTGCCGTAACAGGGCGCAGACTGTGAGGGACGCTAAAGCGTAGGACCAAGAGTCCTAGATATTGTTGCGGTCAGAGAGTATGGCTCTCCACTCAGAACCTTCCCCTTAAGACAGCTTCTCGCAAGTTGGCCCCGCGGTTCATTGGTCCGTTCCGTATTTCTCAGGTCATTAATCCTGTCGCAGTGTGACTTCTTCTCCCCGCTATCTTCGTCGCGTTCACCCGGTCTTCCATGTCTCCTGTGTTAAGCCCGTTCTTCGCGCCCCCGCTCGTCCCTCCCCCCCCATCCTTGTCGAGGGCGCACCCATCTACAGGGTTCGTAAGATTTTGGACATGCGCCCTCGGGGCCGTGGTCATCAGTACCTAGTGGATTGGGAGGGGTACGGTCCTGAGGAGAGGAGTTGGGTTCCCTCTCGGGACGTGCTGGACCGTTCGCTGATCGATGATTTCCTCCGTTGCCGCCAGGTTTCCTCCTCGAGTGCGCCAGGAGGCGCTCGGTGAGTGGGGGGTACTGTCATGTCTTGTTATGTCTGTTCCTGTCCTTTCTCTTCACTCTGTCTCTCTCTGCTGGTCTTTTAGGTTACCTTCTCTGTCTCTCATTCTTCAGCTGTTCTACATCTCCCCCTAACTAGCTCATTCACTCTTTCCCCACCTGTTCTCTCTTCCCCTCTGATTAGGTCTCTATTTCTCTCTCTGTTCCTGCTACTTTCAGTGTCTGATTCTTGTTTGTGTTTTTGATGCCAGAAGCAAGCTGTCGTCCCGTTTGCATCCTGCATTATTCTAACGTTCTTTTTGTTCCATTGACTACATTGGAAGAGGATTTATGCCATTCCTGTTTTTTCATTAAAGAACTCTGTTTTCTGTTAAAACCGCAAACAGAGCTTCTAATTTAAAAAATGTATCTCTCCAGAAATAAGTCTCTCACTGTTGCTACCTGTTATAGACCCCCCTCAGCCCTCAGCTGTGCCCTGGACACCATATATTAATTTATTGCCCCCATCTATCTTCAGAGTTCGTTCTGTTATGTGACCTAAACTGGGATATGCTTTACACCCCAGCAGTCCTACAATCTAAGCTAGATGCCCTCAATCTCACACAAATTATCAAGGAAACCACCAGGTACAACCCTAAATCCGTAAACATGGGCACCCTCATAGATATTATCCTGATCAACTTGCCCTCCAAATACACCTCTGCTGTATTCAATCAGGATCTCAGCGATCACTGCCTCATTGCCGGCATCTGCTATGGGTTCGCGGTCAAACGACCACCCCTCATCACTGTCAAACGCTCCCTAAAACACTTCTGCGAGCAGGCCTTTCTAATCGACCTGGCCCGGGTGATAACAGGATATTGACCTCATCCCGTCAGTCGAGGATGCCTGGTCAATCTTTAAAAGTTATTTCCTCACCATCTTAAATAAGCATGCCCCTTTCAAAAAATGTAGAATTAAGAACAGATGTAGCCCTTGGTTCACTCCAACCCTGACTGCCCTTGACCAGCACAAAAACATCCTGTGGCAGACTGCAATAGCATCGAATAGTTCCAGCGATATGCAACTGTTCAGGGAAGTCATGCACCAATACACACAATCAGTCAGGAAGGCAAAGGCTAGATTTTTTTTAAACAGAAATTTGCATCCTGTAGCTCTAAATCCAAAAAGGTTTGAGACACTGTAAATCCAAGGAGAACAAGAGCACCTCCTCCCGATAAATCCATGATAATCTAAAATTTCAATAACATTCCTCTACGGCTGGCTATGCTTTCCTCCTGGCAACCCCAACCCCAGCCAACAGCTCCGCAGAATATCCCTTTCAGCATTATGAAGTTATTAATTAGACTTTGGATGGTTTATCAATACACCCAGTCACTACAAAGATACAGTCATCATTCCTAACTCAGTTGCTGGAGAGAAAGGAAACAGCTCAGGGATTTCACCTTGAGGCCAATTTTGACTTTAAAACAGTTACAGAGTTTAATGGCTGTGGTAGGAGGAAACAGAGGATGGATCAACAACATTGTAGTTACTCCACAATACTAATCTAAATTACAGTAAAAAGAAGGAATCCTGTAGAGAATAATAATATTTAAAAACATGCATCCTGTTTGGCATAAAGTAAAACTGCCAAACAGTTGGCAAAGAAATTAACTTTATGTCCTGAATACAAAGTGTTAAGTTTGGGGCACAGTACCACTCTTCATATTTTAAATCATGGTTGTGGCTGCATTATTTTATGGGTATGCTTGTCATTGGCATAGAATAGGGAGTTTTTCAGGATAAAAAATAAATGTAAAGGAGCTAAGTATAGGCCAAATCCTAGAGTAAAACCTCGTTCAGTCTGCTTTTCCAGATTGATTCACCTTTCAGCAGGACAATAACCTAAAACAGAAGGCCAAATCTAGACTGGAGTTATTTACCAAGGACACAGTTAATGTTCCTGAGTGGCAGTTAGTTTTGACTTAAATCTACTTTAACATTTTTGTAAATACCTGAAAAGGGTTGACTAGCAATAATCAACAACCAATTTAACAGAGCTTGAAGAATTTTGAAAAGAGTAATCGGCAGATGTTGCTCAATCCAGGTGTGGTAAATTCTTAGAGACTTACCCAGAAAGACTCACAGCTGCAATCACTGCCAAAGGTGTTTCTACAAAGTATTGACTCAGGGTTTGTGAATACTTATGTAAATTAGATGTTCAAATCAAATCAACTTGTATTTGTCACATGCGCAGAATACAACAGGTGTAGACCTTACCGTGAAATGCTTACTCACAAGCCCTTAACCAACAATGCAGTTCAAGAAATAGAGTTCAGAAAATATTTCCTAAATAAACTAAAATAATAATTTAAAAAATATCAAAAAGTAACTCAAGAAATTGACATAACAATAAAGAGGCTATAAACAGGGGCTACCGGAACCGAGTCAATGTGCAGGGGTACAGGTTAGTCGAGGTCATTTGTAAAGTGACTATGGATTCAATCTTAGTCCTCTATTAATGCTTTGCCTGTTTGATGGTTCATCTGAGGTCATAGCGGGATTTCTTATACATTTCCAGATTGGTTTCCCGCTCCTTGAAAGAGGCAGCTCTGGCCTTTAGCTTGATGCGGATGTTGCCTGTAATCCATGGCTTCTGGTTTGGATATGTACAGTACCAGTAAAGAGTTTGGACACACCTACTCATTCCAGGGGTTATATTTATTTTTACTATTTTCCATATGTGTTATTTCATAGTTTTGATGTCTTCACTATTGTTCTACAATGTAGAAAATAGTCAAAAATAAAGAAAAACCCTGAAATGAGTAGGTGTGTCCAAACTTTTGACTGCTGCTGTGTATGAAGACTGTTTAGTGCCAAAATAAGAATTGAAATACAGTACATGTAAAAAAATATATATATACACTGTTCAAAAAATAAAGGAAACACTTAAACAACACAATGTAACTCCAAATCAATCACACTTGTGTGAAATCAAACTGTCCACTTAGGAAGCAACACTGATTGACAATAAATTTCACATGCTGTTGTGCAAACGGAATAGACAACAGGTGGAAATTATAGGCAATTAGCAAGACACCCCCAATAAAGGAGTGGTTCTGCAGGTGGGGACCACAGACCACTTCTCAGTTCCTATGCTTCCTGGCTGATGTTTTGGTCACTTTTGAATGCTGGTGGTGCTTTCACTCTAGTGGTAGCATGAGATGGAGTCTACAACCCACACAAGTGGCTCAGGTAGTGCAGCTCATCCAGGATGGCACACCAATGCGAGCTGTGGCAAGAAGGTTTGCTGTGTCTGTCAGCGTAGTGTCCAGAGCATGGGGGCGCTACCAGGAGACAGGCCAGTACATCAGGAGACGTGGAGGAGGCCGTAGGAGGGCAACAACCCAGCAGCAGGACCGCTACCTCCGCCTTTGCGCAAGGAGGAGCACTGCCAGAGCCCAGCAAAATGACCTCCAGCAGGCCACAAATGTGCATGTGTCTGCTCAAACAGTCAGAAACAGACTCCATGAGGGCCCGATGTCCACAGGTGGGGGTTGTGCTTACAGCCCAACACCGTGCAGGACATTTGGCATTTGCCAGAGAACACCAAGATTGGCATATTCGCCACTGGCGCCCTGTGCTCTTCACAGATGAAAGCAGGTTCACACTGAGCACGTGACAGACGTGACAGAGTCTGGAGACGCCGTGGAGAACGTTCTGCTGCCTGCAACATCCTCCAGCATGACCGGTTTGGCGGTGGGTCAGTCATGGTGTGGGGTGGCATTTCTTTGGGGGGGGCGCACAGCCCTCCATGTGCTCGCCAGAGGTAGCCTGACTGCCATTAGGTACCGAGATGAGATCCTCAGACCCCTTGTGAGACCATATGCTGGTGCGGTTGGCCCTGGGTTCCTCCTAATGCCAGACAATGCTAGACCTCATGTGGCTGGAGTGTGTCAGCAATTCCTGCAAGAGGAAGGCATTGATGCTATGGACTGTCCCGCCTGTTCTCCAGACAGGAATCCGATTGAGCACATCTGGAACATCATGTCTCGCTCCATCCACCAACGCCACGTTGCACCACAGACTGTCCAGGAGTTGGCGGATGCTTTAGTCCAGGTCTGGGAGGAGATCCCTCAGGAGACCATCCCCCACCTCATCAGAAACATGCCCAGGCGTTGTGGGGAGGTCATACAGGCATGTGGAGGCCACACACACTACTGAGCCTCATTTTGACTTGTTTTAAGGACATTACATCAAAATTGGATCAGCCTGTAGTGTGGTTTTCCACTTTAATTTTGAGTGTGACTCCAAATCCAGATCTCCTCCAGATCTCCATGGGTTGATAAATTTGATTTCCATTGATAATTTTTGTGTGATTTTGTTTGTTTGTCAGCACATTCAACTATGTAAAGAAAAAATTATTTAATAAGAATATTTAATTCATTCAGATCTAGAATGTGTTATTTTAGTGTTCCCTTTATTTTTTTGAACAGTGTATAATGTTTCCTGATCTTTCTTTTTACACTTCCGAACAAACTTTCTTTAGATTTTTTTTTTTTGGGGGGGGGGACTATTTGGTGTTCTGTGTAGTGAATTTGTTACTCAATGTGTTTATATGGGCTAATAGCAGTAAGACCACAAAATGTTTTTCATAAAGTTTAGTAAAAACCCCTCCCACGGCTTAGACAAGACTCTTACGGGTTTAAAAATAATGCAACTGCATTTTTGATCTGGGCTGAATACATCACAATTAAAGCGGATATCAGAATTGGAAATGTTGTTAACAACGTTCCAGCATTCTCAACAAACAGACTCGGTAGCGACTACTCTCTCCAAAGTCAAAACAGGGGGCAAGACAGAACTAAATGTATTGATAGGATGGAGAGCAGAATTTACCATCCATCGAGTTTGTTACACCCTGATTTGTTTCCCTCTCTTGTGCTTGTCTCCACCCCCTCCAGGTGTTTCTCATTTTCCCTATCATCCCCTGTGCATTTATACCTGTGTTTTCTGTTTGTCTGTTGCCAGTTTGTCTCGTCAAGCCTACCAGCGGTTTTTACCCATACTCCTGTTTCTCTCTAGCGCTTGTTTTTCTATATTTTTTTTTCCCGGTTTTGACCACTCAGTCTGCCCTTACCCTGACTGCCGTTCTGTACCTTTCTGACTCTTTCCTGGATTACCGACCCCTGCTTACCTGTTGTCTGCCTGCACACTGTTTTGTTAATAAACATCTGTGATTTGAACTGTCTGCATCTGGGTCTTATCCTGAGGTCTGATAGTAGGTACTGGCCTTGACTAACCCAGCAGACTCGGACTAGCTCCACAACCCTATCTCCTCCCAAGGAGCCACCATTGGAAGACACGAGGAGTTACATCAAGGTCTTATGGAAGGATTCCAGACCTTGGAGGAACGCCATGACCGTGCCTTCCATACATTGCTGGAGCAATTCCGTGGATTGTCTGTTAAGTAGCCCGCCATTACAGCAAACCCCCCAGAGTGTCAGTTACCCCGCTACCAGTGGCGCCTCTCCCCAATCTACCCATGCTTCCCGAGAACCCAACTTACCTCCTCCGGAGCGCTACGCTGGAGATCCAGGATCCTGCTGAGCGTTTCTCTCCGTGTTCTCTCATCTTGAGCTACAGCCCTCTTCATTTCCCTCTGATCGCTCGAGGATAGCGTACTTGATAACACTGATGTCTGGGAGGACTCCTGCATGGGCTACGGCAGTGTGGGAGCAGCAATCCACTGTTTGCCTCAGTCTGTAGGAATTCGTGGCAGAAGGTACATAAAGTGTTTGATTCTCTGTTGTCCAGGAGAGAGGAAGTTCGTAAACTGCTCCAACTACATCAGGACTCCTGTCGTGTGGCAGACTATACAGTGGATTTTCTCACAATGGCAGTGGAGAGTGCCTGTAACCCGGAAGCCCTGTTCGATGCGTTCCTTCATGGAGTTCAGGGGCCTGCTTGCATGCGCATTACCACTCCACTATGTCTCCCTGTCATGGGTTTTGCGCCATCAGCACAGATACCAACACAACACAAGCTGTCCAGTATTTAAAAAAATATAATCTTCTGCTGTTATGTGTTTCTATGGACACGGCCTTACTTTTTTAAAACCATTTATCCATTTTCGAGCAAACTGAATGAGCAGCAGCTATGTTTGGCTACATACGGACTGTTAGTGGAATTTCCGCGATAGAGTAACGATTAATGTGATTGGATGTTAATTATTTGACTAGGCTACCTGTATTTGACATTGTATTCGCTGAACACTTGATGGTTTAATTGTATTTTGGGCAGTGAAACGAGGGCTACTCAGGTGAAAAAAAAGCATCATCCAGATTTATAGCCCCGTTGGAAAATCCAAATGGACTGTTTGAAAATGTGAATCACATTTTTACTTGGCGTACCCCCAACGGCTTTGCGCGTACGCCTGTTAGGGAGTAGCTGCCTTAAATAATGTAAAATACGCTTTGGACCTGTTATTGCTCACACTCTCTATTTGGTACAAATTGAAAAAACAATGTAACTGGAAATTAAAACTCCAATATTTCAAAATAATGCCTTGCGATTTGGAGGACGGCCTTTTGCATCCCCCAATGGTCCAAATCCTTACCGATATCATGGACAGTAATGGTTTGAAAACATTCCAAGATTTGAAAGACACCTGCTCATTACCAGGAAACTCTTTTTTTCTACACTTACAACTTAGGTCAGCTATGCATATGCTATTTTACGATGAAATTGGCCCCAACTGTTCACTGTGTCCCCTAAATCAGTTAGGCACATTCCTTCATGTGATGTGGGAGTGCCTCACAGAAAAATGATCCAGGGACAAAATTACAGGATTCATGTTCAAGTTCATGAATGTAAATATTCAACATTTTGCATCTAATATGCTACTTAACGATGATAGCTCCTTGAATCTCTCAATAAATCAGAGATGGTTAATGCTGGCAGGCAGCACTGCCGCAAAAAAAGATGTTGGCAATCGTCTCACTCTCTCCCAATTCGCCATGGGATACAGTTACTATTAGAAGTTCTAATATTAGAATTATCGACAACGACAATTAATGATGCTTGTCAAGAAATAATTGAGGCCTGGACAAATACTCTTGGCTATGTAAAGACTAATCTCAGCTAAACCACATAAGCAATCTATAGAGCCCGAACATACAACCCCCCCCCCCCCCAAAGTAAAGAAACATATATACAGTACCAGTCAAAAAATTGTACACACCTACTCATTCAAGGGTTTTTCTTTATTTTTACTAAATTGTTGAATAACAGTGAAGACATCAAAATATATGGAATCATGTGGTAACCAAAAAAGTTTTAAACAAATCAATATATATAGAAATATATATTTAGATTCTTCAAAGTAGCCACCCTTTTCCTTGATGACAGCTTTGCACACTCTTGGCATTGTCATCTTCTTTTACTTTCTTTGCTTCTAGCCCCTCCGGGAAGAGGTGGTATGGAGAGGGTTTTTCTGGGGAGGGGAGGTGGGACTGAAAAGCAACCCTAGTTGCTAGAAGGGTTGTGAAGGGGTTGAAAACATGGTTTCTGGGTGGGGGGGTTATTGAAGGGAAACATGCTGGATGGGTGGGGTTGGGGGAATGGGGTAGCAGGTTGGGGTGGAGGCTCACCTTTCCCCCCCTCTCTTTACTAAATGTATTGTTACTTTTTGTCTCTGTATGGTTACTTTTTTAATGATAATAATTTGTGTATTGTGCATGTACCCCCCCCCCCTTCCCTTAATAGGAGAATGAAAAAATGAATAAAGATTTGGTATCGAAACAAAATAAATATAACCTTTTGGGGTGAAGAATTACTGCGATTACATGCGTTCCCCGTGTGCACTCGCAACACTAAGCACAGTAATATATTTAAACTCAAAATATGCAATTGCGTTGCAATAAATATTCTTAAATTCATAAATTCCTTAAGACCTGCCCTTAACAAATGTATTTTTTCGTGGATTTTCAGACTTAAATTGTTGTGTTTTAGTGTTACATAAACTAATGAAAATGCGATTGTGTTCTTTGAAATACATTTTCTTTCATATTCTAATGTTACCTAAGTCCTTCATAACCACAATCAAATTACTGTTCCTCCGATAGCATATATGACATGTACAGTGCATTCGGAAAGTATTCGGACCCGTTGACATTATTCACATTTTGTTATGTTACAAACTTTTCTAAAATGGATTAATAAAAAAAATGTCATCATCAATCTACACACAATACCCCATAATGACAAAGCAAAAAAAGGTTTTTAGAAAATTTTGCAAATGTATTAATCATGTTTCCATTGATCATCCTTGAAATGTTTCTACAACTTGATTGGAGTCCACCTGTAGTAAATTCAATTGATTGGACAGGATTTGGAAAGGCACACACCTGTCTATATAAGGTCCCACATTTGACAGTACATGTCAGAGCAAAAACCAATCTATGAGGTCGAAGGAATTGTCCGTGGAGCTCTGAGACAAGATTGTGTCGAGGCGCAGATCTGGGGAAGGGTAGCAAAAACATTGTGCAGCATTGAAGGTTCCCAAGAACACAGTGGCCTCCATCATTCTTAAAGTGAAGAAGTTTGGAACCATCCAGACTCGTCCTAGAGCTGGCCGTACGGCCAAACTGAGCAATCGAGGGAGAAGTGCCTTGGTCAGGGAGGTGACCAAGAACCTGATGTTCACTCTGACAGAGCTCCATAATTCCTCTATGGAGATGGGAGAACCTTCCAGAAGGACAACCATCTCTGCAGCACTCCACCAATCAGGCCTTTATGGTACAGGGGCCAGACCGAAGCCACTCCTCAGTAAAAGACACATGACAGCACACTTGGAGTTTGCCAAAAGGCACCTAAAGGACTCTCAGACCATGAAAAAATAGATTCTCTGGTCTGATGAAACCAAGATTGAACTCTTTGGCCTGAATGCCAAGATCAAGGGAAAGATGAACGAAGAAAAGTACAGAGAGATCCTTGATGAAATCCTGCTCCAAAACGCTCAGAACCTCAGACTGGGGTGAAGGTTCACCTTCCAACAAGACAACGACCCTAAGCATACAGCCAAGACATAGGAGTGGCTTCGGGACAAGTAACTGAATGCCCTTGAGTTTCCCAGCCAGAGCCCGGACTTGAACCCTATTGAACATCTCTGGAGAGGCCTGAAAATAGCGACACTCTCCATCCAACCTGACAGAGCTTGAAAGGATCTGCAGAGAGGAATGGGAGAAACTCCCTAAATGCAGGTATGCCAAGCTTGTAACGTCATACCCAAGAGGACTCGAGGCTATAATTGCTGCCAAAGGTTCTTCAACAAAGTACTAAGTAAAGGGTCAGAATACTTATGTAAATGTAATATTTCTGTTTTTTATTTTATATGTTTGCAAAAATTTCTAAAAACCTGTTTTTGCTTTGTCATTATGGAGTATTGTGTGTAAATTGACGAGGGGAAAAAATATTTAACACATTTTAGAAAAAGGCTGTAACAAAACTAAATGTGGAAAAATTCAAGGGGTCTGAATACATTCTGAATGCACTGTTATTTAGACTGCTAGCATGTTTACTTTCAAAAGACACATCATTGGCCGAAAGGTGAGTCCAACTAGGCCAGGCTTTTCTAGTGTTAATCACTGGCACGGCAACCAATCAAAGTAGATCAGCTTTGTATTAGGTTACATGCTGCATATTAAAACACCCTAAAAGGAAATTTAGAGAATTGCCTAACAGTATACTAATACACACAATAAGGTACGAGGTTGTGGTATATGCCCTATATACCACGGCTAAGGGCTGTTCTTGGCAGGCCTCAACACGGAGTGCCTGGATACAGCTCTTCGCCGTGGTACATTGGCCACATACCACGAAGCCCTGAGATGCCTTATTGCTATTATAATCTGGCTACCAATATGATTAGAGCAGTAAAAATAAATGCTTTGTCATACCCGTAGTATACTGTCTGAAATACCACAGCTGTCAGCCAATCAGCATTCAGGGCTCAAATCACCCAGTTTATAATAATAATAATAATAGGCCATAGCCTATATAGACTAGAACAGTGGTCACCAACCTTTTATTTGTCGAGATCACTTTATGAGTCAAAATGCAAGCAGAGTGCAATTCTCTGCTGAGCGCAAGAGATCAAGTGCACCTACCATGTATTGTGTGATATCAATTAAATGATCAAAAGCCTATAGGGCCTAACTCTATTGCAAAAGCACAGGGCATATTTATATTTCCAATTTAATTACATTTCTACAAATTATGAGCTATTTACACTGACTGGAAATATTGTTTCATGCATTTGCCTATTTTAATTTACAATAACAGGTCATATTTTCTCAATGTAAGCCTTCCCCTTAATATAACGTAGAGTTGCTTATATTTCAAAACTTGAGTCTCAAGCTAGACGATATGAAAACACTGGTAATAGGCCATTTTTTTCACTGGACAGGGAGGGAGAGTGCGAATTGAAGTGGAGAAGAGTGTTTCATGATTTCTAAAAGTGCTGAATAAAAACAGCATTGTCGTGCTGATCATTGTCTCAATGTCCTGAAACTGAAAAAAATTGAAGAGAGCTTTGTTTGCCCACTTGTTTTTGCTAGTTTTGTGAGTCTCGCTAGCTAATGTGGAGTAACCTACACAGCAATAGCTACTGTTCACCGCACATGATACCATGTGAAGTGACAGAACCCAGATATTACAACAAATAAGCTGATCGTTTTTAAAATGTTATATTTTCCCAGTAATGAATAAAGCAACATTCTAATTCATTATAGACCTAAATCAAATATTTAATATATGGTACCAGATTTGATGTAAGATGTCCTTAAAATGTATTATGAGTGTCCTGAAAGGCATCTGCCCAATAAAATGTATCCCTTTCCCACCCCTCCTTGCTATGAATTTTACCAGACTGTAAATGCATCTTTAGGCCAGTGCTTGATTTGACCTGAAATAGGTGCCAGTACTCATTTATATTTAGTTGCAGGAATTCAATACCTTCGAGATATTTTATGAGGTGCAGCAACTCTATCAGAATTAAATCTGAGGTGCCTTTACTCAGTTCAGGTGACCTCCCGCCCAAGTCAAGTACTGTGCTTAGGTAAAAAGACAACAAATTACCTGTTTAACCACACTGCTAACCTTAAAGACCAAAAAGCTCATTTTTGTTTTCACAAAGTATTACAAAAGACAATGTTGACTTTGTGGCTGTGCTGTCTAGTAGAAACCATTCCTGGGTGCAAAAAGGTGAAAAAGAGAGATGTCTGGTGCCATGAAGAGCATGTAACAGTCATAGAAATAGAAAATGGTGCATTCAGTATTGGTCCATTTTCATAGCTCTCCTTGATGTGGTGCTGAAACCCTTTGGTTGGTTTTGATATGAATTTGAGACAGCATTATTACCATACATTGAAGTCGTCCCATTTTACATTGTCAGAGCAGGTTATTCCCCCCCTCCACATAAAATGCCCCCTTTTGTCCATTCAGCAGCTTCACTAATTAATTCAAGACTTTCAGTTATTTGTATCCTACCGGTGCCAGTAAAATATATATATATATATACTATAATCACTATATCTGTCTATCCACAGATGAAACTGACAGCTGAAATAAACAAACATCAGTTAGCTAGTTTATTTGTTGAGCATTTTTTGCAGTTACATGTTTGAGAGTACAGTAAAATGTGTAAACTAAAGAAACACAAAAAATGTCAGTCTAGAAAAAAAAGACAGAAAAAAGTTTAGATTCGTATCTGTCAAGATGCAAGCAAGGGGAAGTCATGAGGACATAAAACATGGAGATGGTAGAGCGCTGTAGGGCAGATATGGACCCGGCTTAAAAAGCTTCCTTCTTTCCTCTCATCCTCTGTGTCAGCACTGATCTGACATACTTGGATAAAATAAAAGTAAAAGGTTCCACTTCATAGCTTACACCAATCCAGACATGTCAGATCAGTGATTACTTCAAGGGGAAGGAAGGATACATTTTCAAAGTATACAAACAAGGCCAGTGTACTGCCAAGCAGGATGTATTTTTCGGGTTGTGCTGAAGCATGGGTAAAGCACGACTTAGGCTATAAATGGAGTCCCATCTGCTGACACCTATGGGTTTTTTTCAGGCCAACAGTGGAACATCTACATGGCCAGATCACATCTTCCAGTTGAGCAGGCTGGATGACTTTACACACCCTGCAGCATCCAGTTTTCGACCACTGTTGCACATTTTCGCCAAGTTCTGTCGATTGCAGAGAAGACGCCAGTCAGTTAAAAGCAAATGACAATAAGATGAATATTATTGGAAATTCACACATTGTTATGCTCACATTAGCTGCCCTGGCAATGCTGTTGGGAGACTGTAAGGCAGCGAGCTCATTGAGGATCCTTTTCAGATCGTTATTGTCAGGAGGTGCTGAAAGGAGATATCGAGGAAGACAAAATTACATTTGTTGCAATTATTTTTCTAATAAAAAAAACATAATAAAAAAAACACTTGGTATTATGGAAGGTATAAGTTAAAAATATGCATAATGTGTGGGCATTTATGTACCTGGCACAGGTGACTGTTGCTGAGACTGGAGCTTTAGGTATGAATGCTCCAGCAGCTCCGCGATGGAAATCCGCTCTCTTGGGTTTCGTACCAAGCACCTCTGGTGGTAGAAAAACAAAACAAAAACATATCCCCATCAGATCCATGTAATTCACAGTAAATCAAAACAACCAAAAAGCCAAATACATAGCGGAATCACTCACCTTCAACACATCTAGCAGATCCTTCTCTGCAATGTCAGGGAACTCTATCTCATGGGTCGGGTCAATGATGGCGTGTAGCTTGGTGATCTGGTTGGTGATGGTCTGGAATGGAGTCTTCCCATAGGTCATGCAGTACATAATGCAACCAAGGGACCACACATCACCTTTAGTACTAATCTATGAATCAAAAGAAACAAAAATATTTATTTTACATCATTTCACATGCATATACATCCAGCATTGATACAAATGAGTCCATATGGAATATGCATGTAATTAAAAATACATTGTTTTGGAAGGACGGGACATCAGCTCACCTTAAACCGTGCCTTCCCTGGCTGGGATGAAGTGTCTTTGATGGCTTCGGGGGGCATGTAGTTCAAGGTCCCCACCTGTGTTTCGGATATTTTTCTTGAAGATCAATATCCGTATTTTGGCAGGCTTCTGGTTATGCATACATACATTATGAACTACAGTTGGAGATGGGGGTTGTGCTCTTACCTGAGAATCTTTCATAATGCTTGTCACATCAGGCTGGATGCGGTTTGCAATGCCAAAGTCGATCAATTTCAGCGAGGCATTCACAATCACAAAATTGGCAGGCTTCAAGTCACTATGGACAATACCTACACACAAAAAAGTTACTTAAAAAAACTAAAAAAGATTCTTATAGAGTGCAATGTTTGGGTATGAGGAACTTAGAAAACAATTGTTACTGATGAAGAGAGATAGAGTTCAAGACAGATGGAGAGATAATAACCATGTTTGTGGATGGTCTGGACTGCCTCCAGCATATTCTTCCAGTAGAACTTCCTCTCCAGCGGGTTGACAGTTTTACGGTTCCGTAACCAGGTGTTGAGGTCCAGGTTACCACATTCCATTAGCATGTAGATGTAGCTGTTGGTTATTTCACTGGAACACAAGAGAACTCAACTGATAAAATGCACTGCTCACTGGGAATCCCATGACATGTATAGTGGGATGGAACTGAGGACCACAATCGAAATACATTGTGTTGGGCCCTCCCGACTGGCACAGCGGTCCAAGGCACTGCATCGCAGTGTTGAGGCGTCACTACAGCCCGGGGTTTAATCCCTGCAAGCTGACTTCACTTGTCAGTTGAACTGTGTTTCCTCTGACACATTTGTGCGGATGGCTTCCAGGTTAAACGAGCAGGTGTTAACAGTGCAGGTTAGCGGGTCATGTTTTGAAGGACGCACAACTCGACCTTCGCCTCTCCCGTTTAGGAGTTGATACAACATCGATGAGACAAAAAAAATTTAAAACTTAAATAATAGATTTATGTTGTTATCATTCCTTTTTTTTTTATATGTAGGCCATTTGACTATGTATTTTATTTTTATGTATGTATCAGTACCACCAGTTTTTGTGTTTTGGATGTATAGTGTATGCATTTTTATAATAATCCAAATAATTTATTGCTAGACCCTAGCGGAATAAGTCAGTAGCAAACACTGAACACTCACTAATCATACAGCTTGATGATCTGATCACTGTACTGCTGCAGGTGATTGAGATGCTCGATCTCATTCTTGTAGCTCTCCACTGTCTGGGGATCAGCCTCCTCCAGGTTCACATACTTCACTGCAAACAGCTGATTCCGTTGGTCCAAAACCTGGTACACCTGAAATGACAGAGGACCTACCATCAAACCAGCTGGCTAATCGGCCATCCAACCACCTGTAGTACTTCCCTGGTATCTTAAATTGTCCAACAAGTACCTGTCTTTTATTTTCCGTTGCACAATGTTTTTGAGAACTTTTGTTACATTGTGCCTTAATGAACACGACAACTGGACCCTACCTTACTGGATCCACCTCGGCCAATCATTTTCAGGACGAGGAACTGTTTGCCTTTTATCACGATGGACTCGTTTGAGAGAGCAGTGGTGGAACCCTGAAGTAAGGGACAAGTGCAGAGTCATTCAACCATCAAGTTCACATTTCATTTGACATAGGCCTTTAACTTGAGTTAGTTCCTCCTGACCTGACTGCGTCTCAAGTGATCAGGGAAATCCCATGGATGGCGTTTGTGGTTTACCTGGTGGGTCTGTTGGGCATAGGACACCTGGCCGAGGGGGGTGCACGGCTGCTGCTGGGCAGGGCCGGCTTTATGGGCTGCTGAGAGAGGGGCCGCAAACGGAGGGTTCCTCTTGACCACGGGGGTAACGTAACTGAGGAGAAAAGGGAATTCAAATGTCAAAGAAAGTCCTATTTTCTGCACCACTGCTTCCCATCTTTCCTCTTGATTCCAAGACGAAACACACTCAGATCTCACCACACTGTCTGCCGTGACTGTTACTTAAGCCACGTCACAGGATGGATGACAGTCTTGACTTTGCAATATGTCACCTCAGATTAAAATGTGCTCATTTTTCAAGAGGTAGTTCTCAAAGTAACCTTTTCAAAGTAACTTTAGTTAAACAAAATATATTATTTTATTGAGGGTAGCTTTACTGTAGCGCATCTTCTTGCAGTGGGAAGTAATATTTTCAGGTTAGCTTCCCCAACACTGACAATACCATTTCCTAATATATCTCAAGAGACAAATAGAATCATTAGATTACGGTTATTAGGATCATTGCACAAGAGCTTTTATGTCAGATATATGTCCACTCCAGCCCCCTCACCAGTTGGCCCTGGGGTCTTTGTAGTTGGGCGTCTGGCAGGCGACGGGTGGGTTGAGTCTGGACGGGAGAGGGAGGGATGGGGTGGGCAGAGAGTCCACCAGACGTGGAATGGGCCTGAGATCAGGAGGGGTGTGCTTCTCCTGATGACGACCAAAACACACACACAGATAAACCCAAAGGTTAAAATAGAAGAATCCAAAAGAAAACAAAAGTGCTAAGTGTCAAAACAGAGGCAAAAAGAGACAGAAATGTAGTTAACTCAGCCATAAGAATGAACAAACTAAATTGGAGTTTGATGCTAGCACTTTTCATGTTGATGACACAGTAGTAACACCAAAAATAAAATAGCAAGCCAAACCTCTGGAGACACGACTCGGCTGACACGGGCTGGCATTTTCCACCCTGAAGACAGCTCCATGCTAGAGGGTTTGGGCTGTGTCTGGCTCAGAGGTAAACGGGCGGGAATCTCCGGCTCCCTCTCTCTACCATAGTTTGACAGACTCAATGACCCGTGGGACTGTGGCTCTGTAAAAAGAAACACGCATAAGGAATCTATTCAACTAAAACTTACATCAGGTTTGCAAGCTTGAAGCCATTATCACTTTGTAGTCAGGATGAACAGGGTCATGTTCATTAGGTACCAAACAGGAGAAAACAGAGGGACTACATTTTCCATTGCATGCCCTAACGAACACCCCCAAGACATACAGCATAATTAACTAAATTTAAATTAAACCTACCTGGGACACTCTCTCGGTCTTCTGCGGGGAGAAACTGGTAATTCCCGGCTTTTAGCTTCTGCATTGCCGTCTCAATTAGTTCAGTGGGCTTTGCGTTCACCTGAAGGGCTTTCTGTAGTATTGAGGTGCATTTCTTGACCTGACCTATTGGAAGAATATGAACAAAAATCTCTTTAGTATCAGAACTCTATATTACGCACAATCGTTTATGTAAGATACAAATACAAATGGGCAATCTACCTTGAGCCACCTCAAACTGAGCATGTGCTATGTGCACAAAGGCAAAGCCTTTGCAGTTGGATCTCACAACGATGAAGTTGTCCCGAGCATCATCTGGGTCATCAATACTACAGAGGACATTTTTAGACAGCCATCAAACCAACAAACCAATTCTAGATCACTAGAAACACATCTGAATACATGCATGTTTTTGTATTTACAAAAATATCCTTTAGTACACTCACCCTTTGAGTTCGGCAAATCGGACCAGCATCTTGGCATAGCTTTCGTTTTTGCTGTACATTCCCAATGGCAGTCTGGAGAAGACTCTGGAATAGCAGTCCTTCAGCTTTAGGAGAAGGTTGGTGTCCGTCTGAGGATTGCCCCTCTTCTCCAGCTTAGTCAGATAGAGCCGGCAAGCCTCAGGGGAGTTGGAACCGATTATCTGGTTTATATTGTCAGTGGTATCTACCATTGAAACAGCAGAGAACATATGAGTGAGGAACTTTTTTCTCTCACAAGTTTACCAATCGGTTAGTGAGCACCTCTTTGAATATGTGGGTGTGCACCAACTAATGCTTTTCACTAAACAAGCTTTTTGTACCGTCAACTACTAGGTCAAAATGGCTTCACTTCAATGTAAAAGGTTTTCACCTTCCACCCTAGTGGCATCTCTCCTGTCTTGCCTGTGCAGCAGTGTCGTGGTGGAGTCTACCATTCCCATGTCCTCCCATGGGCGTGGCTCAGGGCTAATGATCGGTGTCTGAGAGAGCACATCAACAACGATATGATTGTCCAATCAACTAGTCTTTAAAATAGGATTGAGAGATATCAAATGCTCTGCTCTCCATGTTATTTCAACAATACCCCCCCCCCACAATCTATAATTACAACTGAAACAGTGGGGATTTTCATTCACAGACCTTTAGATTGAGGAAGTCCCCATCTTCAACACGCTTTTGGGCTGAGGACAAGGTAAACATGGCACTTGAACCAGATGTTTGCCTAAAACAAAGTTCCATTCATCAGTTTAGGCTTTGTAATCCTGTGTTCTGGACGCATTTCCTTGAAATAGGTAAAAAATAAAAACGCTTACCTGGACAAGCTACTTGGAATGAGAGCCTCCCTTCTCTTCACCTGTCTTCCATCACTGTCATCATCATCCATTTCATAGATAGAGCGATGGACTACAGGCACTCTCCCTGGCTAGAAGGGCAGGATAATAACGAACAAGAGATTATTTAAAGCCAGAGAAGTGATGGGGGGGAAAACTACTTTAAAACTAGGGCTCACGATATTATATTCTCACTATACTTAGGTACCGATACGACATGTATTGCGAATCTCACGATTCTATATGTATCGTGATTCGATACTGCGATTTTATTGCGATTTGATGTTCCTAACGTATTGCTCACTATATGTCTGCTGCAGAGACAAGAGAGCCATAATGAAAACAAGGTTTGATCAGGCATGAAAATAAAAGTGCGAACATGTTGGCTAACAATTTAAAAAGATGGAGAACAAGCTACAGGATGAAAAATACCCAGGTTTTGGCGCAGATACAACCAACTGGCGCTAGCTAACGCTACCTAGCAAAAAACACAATCGA
Organism: Oncorhynchus masou masou; assembly: GCF_036934945.1. NCBI lineage: Eukaryota > Metazoa > Chordata > Actinopteri > Salmoniformes > Salmonidae > Oncorhynchus > Oncorhynchus masou. The sequence goes on from NC_088240.1 coordinate 54,231,647, forward strand.
TACTTGGAGTCAAAGTATCGATACAATATCGTCCAAAGTAATATTGCAATATGCAACTGTATCAACCCCCCCAACACTATTTAAAACTACTACTAATAAAACTAATGTAGAATCTTTAAAAGACTAAAATCAAACTTTACTATGCCAACGGCTCTCTTTCGTTGAGACCCAGACCTCCAAGCTGGAGCCTGGTCCTCTAGGGGTTCATTCCGTGGTTCCATTGTTCTAAGGGAATGAGAAGAACAGTGTCAACAACAAAAATTTCACGAGACAGAGTAGAAGAATGTAAATCCAAACAGAGAGAAGCTTGGTGTGAGAACATGGCACTGTAAAAAAACACACAAAAAACACTAGTTTTTTACCCTGAAGAAAATATACTGGAGAGCTGCAAGTCGCCTGTACCGTCGGAGTCTCTGGAGACTTTGAGAAATTCTTTGCCATTTTTTGCAGAACCATTTATATTATAAGTTGAGACTGAAAGAAAAATTGTTTTAACAACACATTAAGACAATCAATATACAGTACTAAAACCCTAAAGTAGCATAATAGTGATTCCATTCAAATCTAGGGTGAAGAAACATGTATTATACTATTTTTTGTTTTTGAAAAAAGAAAATGGGCTTCTTGTTAATACTGATCTCAAATGGGATTGGAAATTGGACATAACTAACCTGGTACATTTTCCTTATCCTCAGAGGAAAGAAGTTCTGCTTTGCCCAGTGTCAAGTTCTGCACAGCAGCCTCCAGCAGGTCATTGGGTTTGGCATTCAGTTCAATTGCCCTCTGAAGTATCCAAGTACTTTTCTTCGTGTTGCCTTTTGAGATGGGATAGTAAATAATAATCTTACTGACTAGATACCAATAATACTTTCCTGCAGCAGTATGGGGTTCCTGAATGGGACTTTCACAGATTGGACTGATGCATTCATCATTGGCATGATATGAGTAACATGTTAGAGATTCAATAGTTACTCTGTATTGGGTGAATATGAAAAAGCTGGTAAAGCCATGGAGCCAAAGTTGAGCAAATAACCCAAATTGTGTTGCCTGTGTGTATACATCATCTATGCCGGTCGAACCAAAGATAGTTGTACATCTCTCTACCTTGAGACAGTTCAAACTGAGCGTGTGCAATGTGGACAAAAGCGAAATCCTGGCAGTGTGTCGTCGCAACATTGAAGTTGCCCTCTGCCCCACTGGGGTCTTGAATTCTGAAAGAAATTAAAGGACTCATTCGACAATGTGAAGGAAATAAATAAATACCAAAAGGTTGTCTGTTAAAGGGGCAATCTGGGATTGGTACATACATTTTTAGACTTAAATTCTGAAATAAGCCATTGATTTCTTGAATAAAATAATTTACCGGTATAAATGCCTCCAGAGCTTAGTTCAACTGTCGGAATCCGTCAGAGACCCCAACATCTAAACTTATTTCACTTCCATTATTTGTAAACCATGTAATTGTAAACAAACACTGAATAGCTTCAACATATGAATATACCTATTATTTTGAGCTCATGGATGGTCAGTCCTTGCATCCGTGAATTTGAGAATGGTTACCTTTTTGCTAACCTTATCCCTCAGCTGTTAACCAAAACGTGGCAATGTGGCCACTTTGTAGTTTTCCCAAATCCTAGATTGCCACTTTAATATTATTAATACACACCACACTGTTTTTAACTGATGTAGCTAAGTACAGTCAACTGTGGAACATGTTGCAAAACAAAGCTCAAGCCTCTCATGGTACAGCATGATTATGGTTCACTCACACATTCAGCTCTGCAAATCTGACCAGCATTTTGGCATAGCTCTCATTTTGGCAGTGTTTTCCCAGTGGCATAGTTGAGAATACACGGGTATAGAAGTCTGTAAGCTTTGTGAGATGACTAGCATCCAAGTGAGGGTCTCCTTTCTTCTCCAAGACCATCAGATATGCGAGACACGTTTCAGGCGAATTGGAGCCAATGGCCTGGTTGATATTATCAGTGTCATCTGCATGAAAATGGGAGGAAAAAAAGACAGTGAGTGACCGTTTGCAAACTCAGTGGTCTTATATGGGCATATCATTATGTACAATATATGAGACATGTTGTCTTCGCCATGGAACGAATGAAATGGTTTTATTACCTTCGATAAGACATCTTGTTTTAATTCGGTCGAGCTTCTGACACAACATGGCAAGTTGGTGCTGTCTGTCTGTATGTTCCTCCTCCAACATCGCTGCAAAGAATGTAGTTAACGTCACCGTCGATACGTTAGCTAATGGATATTGAGGCAGTTACTGACTGTAAGCCTAGCTAGCTATTCACACATATGACATCTACGCTATAGTGCGATATATACTCCTGATGTGTGAATCAACAAGCATACATCAGACCCTGATGTAAATAACCTGGGATATGTGTTGCTAAATTAACGTCCTTAGCTAGCTAACCATTTGCATCTCGTCTTGCCAAAGAAAAGCTAGCTTAGCTAATAACGCGTTAGCTACTAGTTCTAGCTAGTTAACTACCGGATTATGGCGTATGCCGTAGCACAAAGATTTGCAAGGAAACAAAGCTATAAAGCAATCAAAATCACTTTTTTTTAAAGTCGTACATTAGATTAAAACGCATCTCACCTTTTCATCAAATGTAGTTTCACGAGAAATAATTACACTTCCCAGCTAAAAAAAAAAAACCCAACAACGTCAGTCTGTCTGTTTATAACACACTTTCAAATCTACCACGTCCAAGTACTTCGTCAGCTCATTGGCCAGTTTGTATGGATGACTACGCCCCAAATATTCAAAATACTTCGCCCACTTCGATTAAAATGATTTGTCATTTTGTAATTATGGGATTGCTCAAATGTACTTAAGTATAGTATCAAAAGTAAAAATATAAACCATTTCAAATTCCTTACATGTTCTATTGACGGATAGCCAGGGGCACACTCCAACACTCAGTAATATGTGTTGGAGTAAAAAGTACATCATTTTCTTTAGGAAAGTCGTGAAGTAAAAGTTGGCAAAAATATAAATAGTAAAGTACAGATAGCCCAAAAAACGACTTAAGTAGTAATTTCAAGTATTTTTACTTAAGTACTTTACACCACTGGTTAATGGTCCTAATTATTTACTCATAATAAATCCATAGTTTGCCTGGATGACATTTATACTTTTATTAACCAAATGCGTTTTTTATGCCTATAACATTTCACAGAACAGCTCAAATAAAGCCAAAGTCCTATGATATGTTCTACCACTGGGGGGCAGAAGACCAACACCTAAAATAGCCCAGAAATACTTAGTGTGCCTCTTTCCCCGGCTTTGGTTCCACATCCTCTCCCCAGTTTCAAGATGGCAGCCATGAGGCTATGAAGAAGCGACAAATATTTATGGAATAAATAATGAGAACGGATGCTAGGTAGCAGCTGTTAGACACATATGCTTGTGATATGACTGGTGTCATTATTGCAAGTGTTGTTTCGAGAGTGAAATTTACAAGGAAAAATACGTTGCATATCGGTATGCTGATTTGCTAAGTTAGCGCTAGCTAACTAAACACATGAATTCTGGGGACGACCACATCTGATTCGCCAGCTGTCAGCTAAGCAAGTATATTGAGCTGTACGGTGAGTGTCTGTATTTTAGCAATGAAGACAATGAACTAACTGTATATATCGATTTCAGACCCCCCAAAATATATCTAACGTTACCTAGACTTGATTAGAATGCCGTGTTCAGAACAACTGGGAACTCTGAAATCTCCGACTTAATTGCGTCCAAAACAACTCGGAATCCAGAAATAAACGATCTTCAATGGAAAATCGATATGAACCGTAATCCAACTCGGATTTCCAACTCGGGAACTCGGACCTCTTTCTTGATTTCCGACTTTCCGACCTGCATGATTTGAGCTCGTATTTGTATGAGTTCTCAGTTGTTTTGAATGGGTGCATTAGATGATGCAGAAATTGAGCCCCACGGTGGTCTCATAATATCCATAAAACCTAGCGTTCAAACAGGGAAATGGTTCCAATAGTTCTTCAAACAGAAATTTTTCCCATAGAGATTTAAGAAACAGTTCATTAAGGGTTGTTTCGTGTAGGTTTACCCTGGCGTGACGTTTTGATAACCATGGAAATCTCTCGGACAAGGTGACTTATCAATACATTTATTATTTTAACCATTATTTAACTAGGCAAGTCAGTTAAAAACAAATTATTATTTACAATAACGGCCTACCAAAAGGCCTGTGTGGACGGGGGCTGGGACACGACAAAACTACATAAAGAGAGACCTTGCTGACAACAGCATGGTAGCAACATGGCAGCAGCACAACATGGCACAAACATTATTGGGCACAGACAACAGCACAAAGGGCAAGAAGGTTGAGACAACAATACATCACGCAAAGCAGCCACAATTGTCAGTAAGAGTGTCCATGATTGACTCTTTGAATGAAAAGATTGAGATAAAACTGTCCAGTTTGAGTGTGTTTTTGCAACTCGTTCCAGTTGCCAGCTCCAGCGAACTGAAAAGACAAGCGACCCAAGGATGTGTGTGCTTTGGGGGCCTTTAACAGAATGTGACTGGCAGAACGGGTGTTGTATGTGGAGGATGAGGGCTGCAGTAGATTTCTCAGATAGGGTGGAGTGAGCCCTAAGAGGGTTTTATAAATAGGCATCAACCAGTGCGTCTTGTGACAGCTATACAGAGGTGACCAGTTTACAGAGGAGTATAGAGTTGAGTGATGTGCCTTTGGGTACTCCCTTGGTGATGGGCAGTGGCTGAGACAGCAAATGTTCTGACTTTATACACTGCACTCTGAGAGTAGTTAGCAAACCAGGCCAAAGACCCCTCAGATACACCAATATTTCTTAACCGGCCCACAAGAATGGAATGGTCTACCGTATCAAAAGCTTTGGCCAAATAAATAAAAAAAACAGCACAACTATTTACTCTCAGATTTGAAAATGCTAAGTAGCATCAAAGTAGACGACATGCTAAACTACAAATCCCTGCAAGCTCCTGCACATCATCTCTAGCTGACACCTTTGCTAACCTTTGCTAACAGGCATTGTCAATTTAAAATTTGCACAAGACTGTTAATAATTGCCCATTTAAAGAAATGTAGCCAATGTATTCATTACTACATTTCGCTAACATATTTAATCCAGAGATGCTTACCTTTGCCTCGATTCGGCAGTCTCGTCCAGATCCTTGCATTTGTAGTTCTTTATGATGGCCACATTAGAAGCTAATTAGCATTTCATTTTTGGGGTTAAATACAGGCCAGTATTTTGTTAGTCACATTGTCCTAGAGAGATTTACACAGTTATCAAAATGTCACGCCAGGATAAGCCAACACGAAACGCAGCCCTTATTTTTCAAAACTATCTAAAATCCCTTATGGTAAACATTAATGGTGTAAAAACAATTGGAACCATTTCCCTGTTTGACTGCTAGGTTTTATGGTTATTATGACTCATACTGTGATACTTTTTAAATTGCCAGGAGGAAGTAGTAACCAGGAAGAAAATAGCTAGCTATTACAGCTAGCAACTTACTCATTTATTAGATGGATGTTGATGACAGTCTTGCTTGAAAATTCTGATTATAAATCAAATTTGCTAATAATGGTATGTCCTCCTTTTAGCTCAGCTTCACCATGGCCATCTCTCAGTTTCGCCTTTTCAAGATTTGTACATGGCTTGCAACCTTCCTTTCTTTCTTCAGAAGGTTAATATGCAGGTAAGGAACAACCATTATGTTGAATTGAAAGAAGCAAAACTGATCTAGAACCCTTTGCCGTGTCAGATTCGGTCAAATCTGACAGCCGTAGTCTGTAAGCTTTCCAGTCACTTTACTTAATGTTGAAATTAATGATATAGAATGCCATTCCTTGAGCACTACCAAATACATTAGCATAGAAATCAAATGCTATTTGCACGTGAAAATTGCTTCCCATGGAATGCCTTTGCTCTAAAAATGTCTGTTTTTGTGGTGGCCCACAGTTTTGACTGTAAGCACATTTCCTTTTTTGACATAGATCTGGGAGGTTGCGTAAGCTAAGTGGGGATCAGATATCTCTTCCAACAACGGTTGATTTTTCATCAGTACCCAAACCGGTCAGTGATATACAAGTTTATAAGATGCATCATGTTCGCAATAATGTGCTGTAAGTGCTTAGTCGAATCGCTTTACATCCCTAACAAACCTGCTTTCCCCCTATTGTCATTAATTACATCATCAGGCATTTATTGTGCAACCAACAGTCAATTTTTACTTTGTGGCACACTTAAATCCTTTCTCTTTATTTTCGTCATATTATTTGACCAAACCCTGTGCAGGCAGAGATTGAAGAATGGAGCTCGTGGGATGAAGATGGTCCCACAAGTATCAAGATCGAGGGCGGTAATGGCAATGTGTCACCACAGCCCGGCGAGGAAGTGGAACCAGACTACTTCAAAGACATGGCTCCCACCATCAGGAAAACACAGAAAGTAGGCTGGGTCTTCATTTAAAGCTGAAATCTGTGCCACTGTTCACCCCAGTTGCTTTTGTTGTTGTTTGTTTTGTTTAGTTGATGAAACTCAGGAAGGGAGTGTCAGACAGCATGATTTAAAAAAAATTGCAGTACTGCACATACTCTAGTATTATATGTGCATGCAATGATGTCCAAGGGGGAAAAGGTGTTTGTTGTTTGACTTAACTTCTTTGTTGAAATATCCCAAATGGATGAGGCGTTATGGATTCCAACTTAAAGTGCATTTCTCAACACTAATTAAAGGTAGACTCAGCAATATACTTGTACCAGAAGGGAGGAGCAGGGTAACTCCCAACACAAACATAAATTGTCTAAAGAGCGAGGCTGCACTGTACAACATTTGTTTTCACCGAGCTATCACATGGCATGAGAGGGCGAAGCAAACTCCCGTGCACATGCACTGATGCTTAACAGTATTTGTTTTGGTGATGAAGAGTGCAGCCTCTTGCCTCACACTCTGTTGACAATATCGCTGGCCACACTGCTGCTTGTAGTCGCGCCATATCATATTGTTGAGTCTTAGTAGTTTTAACTTGTCTCTTTTCTCTCTGTCCCCACCCTAGATTGTACTGAAGAAGAGGGAGCCACTCAACTACTTGGTACCCGATGGCAGTGCGGGCTTCTCCAGCAGACTGGCAGCCACTCAGGACACCTCCTTCATTCAGCCATCTGTGAGTTTGTGTAGCATCGCCCAGAGTACAGTGCCTATAGAAAGTTTACACCCTCTTGAGCTTTTTTTTCTCACATTTTGTTGCCATAAAATGTCATCTAAAATTAGATATTATTTTTTTCGACAGCACTACACAACCTAGTCCACATTTTCAGAGTGAAAGAAAGTTATCGAAAATGTTCTAAATTAAGAAAACACAACTGAAATATCATCGTTGGATAAGTCTCCTCCCGCCTGTGTTAATACTTGGTGGAAGAACCTTTGGCAACCTTTGCAGCTGTTAATAATTTGGAATGAGCTTCTAACAACTTTACACAACTCTTAGGGCAACAAACTCAGCAAAAAAAGAAACGTCCCTTTTTCAGGACCCTGTCTTTCAAAGATAATTCGTAAATATCCAAGTAACTTCACAGATCTTCATTGTAAAGGATTTAAACACCGTTTCCCATGCTTGTTCAATGAACCATAAACAATTAATGAACATGCACCTGTGAAACAGTTGTTAAGACACTAACAGCTTACAGACGGTAGGCAATTAAGGTCACAGTTATGAAAACTTAGGACACTAAAGAGGCCTTCCACTGACTCTGAAAAACACCAAAAGAAAAATCCCCAGGGTCTCTGCTCATATGCGTGAACGTGCCCTTAGGCATGCTACAAGGAGGCATGAGGACTGCAGATGTGGCCAGGGCAATACATTGCAATATCCCTACTGTGAGACGCCTAAGACAGCGCTACAGGACGGACAGCTGATCGTCCTCGCAGTGGCAGACCACGCCTGCACAGGATCGGTACATCCGAACATCACACTTGCGGGACAGGTACAGGATGGCAACAACAACTGCCAGAGTTACACCAGGAACGCACAATTTCTCCATCAGTGCTCAGACTTTCCGCAATAAGCTGAGAGAGGCTGGACTAAGGGCTTGTAGGCCTGTTGTAAGGCTGGTCCTCACCAGACATCACCTGCAAGAATGTCGCCTATGGGCACAAACCCATCGTTGATGGACCAGACAGGACTGGTAAAAGTGCTCTTCACTGATGAGTCGCGGTTTTGTCTTACCATGGGTGATGGTCGGATTCTCGTTTATCGTCGAAGGAATGAGCGTTACACCGAGGCCTGTACTCTGGAGCGGGATCGATTTGGGGGTGGAGGGTCCGTCATGGTTTGGGGGCGGCGTGTCACAGCATCATCGGACTGAGCTTGTTGTCATTGCAGGCAATCTCAAGATTTTGACCCCCCCCTTGTTCATGGACACATTATTCCATTTCTGTTAGTCACATGTCTGTGGAAGTTGTTAAATTTAGTTATGCTCATACAAATATTTGCACATGTTAAGTTTGCTGAAAATAAACGCAGTTGACCGTGAGAGGACGTTTCTTTTTTTGTTGAGTTTATATCCATTGTTTTTGTTAAAATTGCTCAAACTCATAACATTTGGTTGGGGATCATTTACAGACAGGAATATTTCAACTTGGACTTATTTTACGCCGATTAAAGTCAGGACTGAGACTATACCACAGAGGAACACTCGGCACCTCTTGAAAAGCCATTCTGGTGTGTCTTTGGCATTATAATGTATAATTGTCTTACTGAAAAAATGTATCTTAGGTTTACAGAAGACCGAGTCGGGTTTTCCGCAAACTTTTTTTATCCTGACAAACTCTGCAGTCCCTGCTGATGACAAGCATACCCATAAAATTTTGCCACCACATTACTTTAAAATATAGAGGGGTTCACTCTGTGTTGTATTGGATTTGACCCAATCCTGTAGTTTTTAATATTACTTATCAGCCTTGTTGCAAACAGAATGGATAATTTGGAGTGGATTATTTATTTTATTTTATTTTTTTATAAATTTTACACAGGTGTATTTATTTCCACTTTGTCATACAGGCCAGTAATATGAAATGAATGCAATGTTGTTGCATTCAGTTTTCTGAAAACCTGACCGTGGAATAGACCCACTAGAAATACTTTTTAGTCCTGAATGAAATTTGCTTGAAAATCTGATACCAGTTTTTTTGGATATTGCCAAATATAACCAAATGTAACGAGCTTGAGCAATTTTGACGAAAACAATGGATTTATATTGCCCTAAGAGGTGTGCAAAATTGGTAGAATCTTATTCCAAGTTATTCACACACAGCTGTAATGGCTGGCAAAGGTGCTTCCACCAAGTATTGACTCAGGGGGGTGGAGAATTATCCAATTATGATATTTCAGTTTTGCTTTCGTTCCCTTAATTTGGAAAATGTTCTAACTTTCACTTTAAAACTATGGAGTAGGTTGTCTTAATTGAATCTCTTATCTCCTTGTACGGTGGATTAGCGGTACTTATTATTTTGATGAATACTGATTTTTGCAGGGGTGGTGTTTGAAGTTAGGGTGGGGTTTTTAACTTGAATGTTCTAATGCATACTGCTAACCTCTGAAATTGTTGTAAACCGGTGTCTTTTGAAAGGGGATGGGCTGGTGAGGGGCTTTGAGAGAGGTGGTACTGCTCTATCCACTGTCCAGATTTCAAAACCTCAGCCACCAAAAAACTGAGCAGCTAGACAACGCCTATCTAATTTCTTGTTTCAAGGATTACAGACCATCTCTCTATAGCAATATGCGGAAGTCTGAGTCTCTTTTTAGTTCACCATCTCAAATGTCTGTTTTAGTTGGACCAGTGCTCTGACATTGTTCATTCCCAGGAGTGCACAAGTCCTCCAGGGCCACAGTTCTCTGTATTCATGTTGAATAAAGGTTTTATAGTGTTTTGTGAAGAATAGTTGCTAATGGAGATTAGGTCCCACTGCCATCCTATACTGTGTCAGCTATCGTGTCCTGACTGCATTCCTGTCCTCCTCCTCTGTCCCACAGTCTGAGCTTGGAGACATGGATACCTGGCATGAGGACGCCAACGCCTGGGAGGATGAGTCGTCAGATGCTGCCTGGGAGGCCGATTTGGTGCTCAGGTGATAGCACTTTTAATAATGTGAAGAGCAAGGGTATTCAAATCTTACACGACAGGTCCAGAGCCTGCTGGTTTTCTGTTTTACCTGACAATGAATTTCACCGAACTGGTGTCCCAGGTCTAAATCAGACCCTGATTGGAGGGGAAGAATGGGGGGGGGGGGGCAGTGGAACTGGCTTCGATGTAGTCTGCGCTGGACTGATTTCTTCCTCCTGCTCCCAACCACTATCCGCATAACTGGTTCTGAACCCAACCGCTGTCTTGTGATGTTATTTTAGGCGTATGTATGCAGCTCACTTGCCAGCCACAAGTGGCCCGTTTATATTAAGCTATCGGTATTAGTGGGCTATCAGCCAATATGCTAGACGTAGAGAGACTTTCACTTTCTCTTGAGCTATTTTTATAGCCTACCTTTTTTAGGAGTGGGAAAATTTTCAGACTGAGACAAATATGGGTTATAAATATGTATTTATAGGCAATGTAGTGAACAATAGCCTAATCATATTCAGGTAGTACATTTCCTTGGAAAGATAACTGCCAGTGATTCTCCACCCATGCATTGGCAGCCTACTCTATTTCAATGAGACCACACATATACACTACATTACCAAAAGTATGTGGACACCTGCTCATCGAACATCTTTCCAAACTCATGGGTATTAATATGGGGTTGGTCACCCATTTGCTGCTATAACATACTGTTCTTGGAAGGTTTTCCACTAGATGTTGGAACATTGTTGTGGCTTCCATTCAGCCACGAGCATTAGTGTGGTCGGGCATTGATGTTGGGCGATTAGGCCTGGATCGCAGTCGGCGTTCCAATTCATCCCAAAGGTGTTCAATGGGGTTGAGGTCAGAGCTCTGTGCAGCCCATCAAGTTATTCCAAACCGATCTCAACAAACCGTTTCTGTATGGACCTCGCTTTTTGCATGGGGGTATTTTCATGCTGAAACAGGAAAGGGCCTTCCCCCAAATATTGCCACAAAGTTGGAAGATCAGAATTGTTTAGAAATGTCACTGTATGCTGTAGCGTTAAGATTTCCCTTCACTGGAACTAAAGGGCCTAGCCGAACCATGGAAAACAGCCCCAGACCATTATTCCTCCTCCACTAAACTATACAATTGGCACTATGAATTGTGGCAGGTAGCTTTCCCTCGCATCCGCCAAACCCAGATGGGTCCGTCGGACTGCAAGATGGTGAAGCGTGATTCATCCCTCCAGAGAATGTGTTTCCACTGCTGTGGAGTCCAATGGTGGCGAGCTTTACACCACTCAAGCCGATGCTTGGTATTGAGCATAGTGATCTTAGGCTTGTGTGGGGCTGCTTGGCCATGGAAACCCATTTCATGATGGTCCTGACGAACAGTTCTTGTGCTGCCGTTGTTTCCCTTGGCAGTTTGGAACTCGGTATTGAGTGTTGCAACTGAGGACAGACCATTTTTATGCACTTCAGCACTCCTGTTCTGTGAGCTTCTGTGGCCTACCACTTTGCGGCTGAGCCCTGGTTGCTCCCATCATATGGCGGTGGCATCATATGGCGGTGCCACTTTGAAAGTCACTGAGCTCTTCAGTAAGGCCATTCTGCTGCCGATGTTTGTCTAAGGATAATGCGTGGCTGTGCGCTTGATTTTTATACACCTGTCAGCAACGAGTGTGGCGGAAATAGCAAAATCCACATACTTTTGTGTACAAGTCGTGCTTGATCTCACGCCCAACTAGATGAAGCAGCGAATTCTGAGTGTGTGAATAATGTGACAAAGATGTGCTTTAAATACAATAGGAAGGCTAACGCATACAAAGAAGAAGGATGACCGTTTCCAAATAATCTGTGCAACAACAAAAGTAATTTAATCCAGAAGTCATCTGTCTGCCTACTCCCACCCACAGCATGAAAAAGGCTGACCTCACCGCAATGATCTCTGTCGGGACCCACAGGCAGCCCTCTACTTCGAGGTTCAGATTTGAGTTTGAGGGGTCAAGAGAATATTTGAAATGCAATTCCGTTTTTGAAAATATTTTTGAGACCTTATACCATGTAGATATGGCTCCTGATATATTTGTGTATTGGGAAACATAGACTCTCAAGGATACAGTTGAAGTCGGAAGTTTACATACACCTTAGCCAAATGCATTTACACTCAGTTTTTCACAATTCCTGACATTTGATCCTAGTAAAAATTGCATGTATTCGGTCAGTTAGGATCACCACTTTATTTTAAGAATGTGAAATGTCAGAATAATAGTAGAGAGAATGCTAATTTCGGCTTGTATTGCTTTCATCACATTCCCAGTGGGTCAGAAGTTTACATGCACTCAATTTAGTATTTGGTAGCATTGCTTTTAAAATTGTTTAACTTGGGTCAAACGTTTCGGGTAGCCTTCCTTCCACAAGCTTCCCACAATAAGTTGGGTGAATTTTGGCCCATCCTGACAGAGCTGGTGTAACTGAGTCAGGTTTGAAGGCCTCCTTCCTCGCACATCCTTTTTCAGTTTTGCCCACAACTTTTCTATAGGATTGAGGACAGGAGTTTGTAATGGCCACTCCAATACCTTAACTGTGTTTTCCTTAAGCCATTTTGCCACAACTTGGATGTATGCTTGGGGTCTTTGGAAGACCCATTTGCGACCAAACTTTAACTTCCTGACTGATGTCTTGAGATGTTGCTTCAATATGTCCACATAATTTTCCTTCTCATGATGCCATCTATTTTGTGAAGTGCACCAGACCCGCCTGCCCCAAAGCACCCCCACAACATGATGCTTCCACCCTGTGCTTCACGGTTGGGATGGTATTCTTTGGCTTGCAAGCCTCCCCCTTTTTCCTCTCAACATACCGGTCATTATGGCCAAACAATTCTATTTTTGTTTCATCAGACCAGAGGACATTTCTCCAAAAAGTATGATCTTTGTCCCCATGTGCAGTTGCAAATCGTAGTCTGGCTTTTTTTATGGAGATTTTGGAGCATTGGCTTCTTCCTTGCTGAGCGGCCTTTCAGGTTATGTCTATATGACTCGTTTTTACTGTGGATATAAATACGCTTTTACCTGTTTCCTCCAGCAGCTTCACAAGGTCCTTTGCTGTTCCAGGATTGATTTGCACTTTTCGCACAAAGTACATTCATCTCTCGGAGACAGAACACGTCTCCTTCCTGAGCGGTATGACGGCTGCATGGTCCCATGGTGTTTATACTTACGTACTATTGTTTGTAGAGATGAACGTGGTACCTTCAGGCATTTGAAAATTGCTCCCAAGGATGAACCAGACTTGTGGAGGTCTACAATTGTTTTTCTGAGGTCTTGTCTGATTTCTTTTGATTTTTCCATGATGTCAAGCAGAGGCACTGAGTTAGTCGACTGGTCGATTGTTTGGGCGACCAGTAGCAAAACAAAATTAATCATGGTGTACAAGACACCTGTCAGATTTGCGCCTGTCTGAGTGGGCTGTGGGGATGGCACAGTCCATCACTCTAAAATTTGATCTGCTGGAAATGTATATGGTTATATTACGTAAGAACAGTGGTGCGATACTAATAACAATTATTATTTTATAACAAATGTGCTTTCTCCCGCGATAGCGGTCGCTCTCTGCGGAAACACATCAGTGCGCTGTTGAATTGGCGCCTTTTCCAAGACCATGTTGCTATGTGAGTAATATCAACGTTAAACAGCATATTGGTGTTGAGAACCAGTGGTGGCAAAAGTACCCAATTGTAAAAGATAACTTAAATCTCTTGATACTGCCCATCCCGGGTCCGGGAGCGTTGTCATCAACTGACACTAATTAGCATAATGCAACAGACAAATATTACTAGAAAATATTCCTATTCATGAAATCACAAGTGAAATATTTTGAAACACAGCTTAGCCTTTTGTTAATCAAAAAAAAAATGCTTTACAGCCAAAGCAAGACAATCATACATGATTTGAGATGCAATCCAGCATTTTCGTTTTAAAATAAAGCATTCCTTGAGTAATTGGCGTAAACAATAAATAAACCGTTTCATTTCGGAAATTGCATTCATGAATGAATGCAACTGTTTTTGAGTCTTTGCTGTAATAAAGGCTTTACAATTATTTTTTTATACTTGACCTCCAATATTTTCCACAAAAAATTACAATTTATTCCACGCATCTGACTTCCTCCTGAGCATCCATTAAAATATTCCCCCGTTTCGACTTTATTTGTCACGTCCTTAGCATCCATTTTGCTGTCACGTGTTTGGAATTTGTTATATCCAAGTTATTGATGTGATTATGGTATAGGTCAGTCCCTAGTGGTCACATGCATGCGATGCATACATTTGTCACGTAAATAGAGTAAGGGTTGAGGGAATAGGGAATATTTTTCCTAAACAAATGAAGGATTTCGGTACCAGAACCTTTCAGTCAGAAATGGCTGTAATGTTGTAGCTTCAGCCAAAAAATAAACAATAGATTGATGTTCTGTGGTCACTGCAGCAGGGAGGTGAGAGAGACACAGTTACTCGCTGTCATTTTTTTTAACCAGTGCAGCAAGTCTGAGCCCGGCCCTACACAATCAAATCAAATGCGGTCATACTCCCTGTAGTCATTTGTGTGTCTTTTAACTATTTCATCAAACGGTGCGCTCAAAGCATCAGCCAAGCTCAGTACATATAGTTGATTTGATTAAAACACACAGGATGTGTCATTTTATGGGAAAAAACATTTAAAAATTTGGACCAGACAAATTGTCGGGGACAGCCCTAGTTCAATGTGAAAAATTGTCATGTTCAGTGTCATATTACTGTCATATTGTCAAGAGATCTGCAAGTTTAGTTGTTATCCAGCAGGTGGCAGTATATTAAGAATGTTCAGCACAAAGTCAACATGAAAGAAAGGCATTATTTGCACACAGAAAATTCAGGGACTTCAGGGAAACTTGGTTGGCAGAACTTTTTGATTTTTTTTTTTCTCTCTACCTCCTGAACTATCACCTTTGCTCTCTCAAAAAGCTTAGTAATGAGGTTTGTTGCAATCCTTTTAAACTCACACCTTTTTGTGTTTCCCTGTCTACCAGACAACAGAAGATGGCTGAGAGAGAAAAGCGTTCCATGGAGCAGCAGAGGAAGAAGATGGAGAAGGAGGTTCAAAGGATGATGAAGAAGGACCAGAAGATTGCGGTCAAGCTCTCGTAACATTTTTTTTAGAGCACTCACCCCGTGAGCCGGAGGGCAAGAAAGGAACACTTAGACAAACCTCATCACTCTATCCTCTAGTCATCTCCACACGAAGATCATCTCTACTCCACACAGCGGTCATTTAAAATAAATCTCTGTCCACCAGCCATCATTCGAGACATGGCTTGGCCAGTGTGATGTTTGTTCAAAGACAGTTGCATTTAGCTTCCGGAAAGGCACGGCAGTATACCTGGGATGTGTTCATTAGGGCACGCAACGGAAATGAGCGTTTTTTTTTTTATTATCTAACAAGTTCAGGAAGTCACCCCCTGTATCAGTTCTTTCTTTATTTTTTGCGACGAATGAACACTACCCTGATTTACAGTTGAAGTCGGAAGTTTACATACACCTTAGTCAAATACATTTAAACTCAGGCTTTCACAATTCCTGACATTTAATCCTCGTAAAAATTCCCTGTCTTAGGTCAGTTAGGATCACGACTTAATTTTAAGAATGTGAAATGTCAGAATAATAGTAGAGAATTATTTATTTCTGCTTTTATTTTCATCACATTCCCAGTGGGTCAGGAGTTTACATACACTCAATTAGTATTTGGTAGCATTACCTTAAAATTGTGAGCTGGTGTAACTGAGTCAGGTTTGTAGGCCTCCTTGCTCGCACATGCTTTTTTTGTTCTGCCCACAAATGTTCTATAGGATTGAGGTCAGAGCTTTGTGATGGCCACTTCAATACCTTGACTTTGTTGTCCTTAAGACATTTTGCCTCAACTTTTGAAGTATGCTTGGGGTCATTGTCCATTTGGAAGACCCATTTGCGACCAAGCTTTAACTTCCTGACTGATGTCTTGAGATGTTGCTTCATTATATCTACATCATTTTCCTTCCTCATAGTGCCATCTATTTTGTGAAGTGCACCAGTCCCTTCTGCAGCAAAGCACCCCCACAATGTGATGCTGCCACCCCTGTGCTTCACGGTTGGGATGGTGTTCTTCGGCTTGCAAGCCTCCCCCTTTTTCCTCTCAACATACCAGAGGACATTTCTCCAAAAAGTACCGTCTTGCAAACCATAGTCTGGCATTTTTATGGTGGTTTTGGAGCAGTGGCTTCTTCCTTGCTCATCTGCCTTTCAGGTTATGTCAGTATAGGACTCTTTTTTTATTGTGGATATAGATAGTTATGTACCGGTTTCCTCCAGCATCTTCACAAGGTCCTTTGCTGTTGTTCTGGGATTGATTTGCACTTTTCCCACCAAAGAACGTTCATCTCTAGGAGACAGAACACGTCTCCTTCCTGAGCGGTATGACAGCTGCGTGGTCCCATGGTGTTTATACTTACGTACTATTGTTTGTACGTATAAACATGGTACATTCAGGCGTTTGGAAATTGCTCCCAAGGATGAACCAGACTTGTGTTCTTGGCTGATTTTCTTTTGATTTTCCCATGATAGGAAATTATAGGTAGGCCTTGAAATACATCCTCGGGTACACCTCCAATTGACTCAAATGATGTCAATTAGCCTATCAGAAGCTTCTAAAGCCATGACATAATTTTATGGAATTTTCCAACCTATTTAAAGGCACAGTCAACTTAGTGTATGTACACTTCTGACCCACTGTAATTGTGATGCAGTGAATTATAAATTAAATAATCTGTCTGTAAGCAATTTTTGGACAAATTACTCCGAACCGACTTGCCAAAACTATAGTTTGTTAACAAGAAATTTGTGGAGTGGTTGAAAAACAAGTTTTATTGACTCCAACCTAAGTGTATGTAAACTTCCGACTTCAACTGCAATTGCAGTTTGTGTGACAATACTTTGAGTCTGAAGGGTTAAATAAATACTCTGCAATGCCCTTTGGCATTGCCCTATATCAAAGACTTGCTATCAAATGTCACTCTGGCTAGGTATGACTCTGGGTTCAGTAATTTAGATTTGAGTTACAGAAAACAAACTGTCCATTTGTATTTCCCAGGAATATGTGTAAATATTCTGATACCTACAGTACAAGCGAACTCTCAAGAGACCTATTTTTCTGGCATTGTCTTATAACAAGAAGGATGAAGGTGTGTAATTAAATGTAAGTCTCACTGTATATCAGTTACATACATCCCTTTTGTTGCCTTGGTTATTGTGCTTTTTAATTATGTTTCTCGTCGTCTTTGTCCGAAAACACATTCTCTCATTGATGTTGCTTGATATTCCTGATGTACTTTTACTGTAAAGCCTTCAATATACTGGAATTGCACTTTTTAATTGAAGGCTTAAAAATACGTTTCAAGCTGAGTGTGTGGACACTGTCAAAGGGATTTGGGAATTTAATTGAGCCATACTCAAGAGTTGACTGTGGGTTCCTATGGTAATCCTGTGGTTACCGATCTGCCAGGCTCAACATCTCTGACATATTGTTCCTGCTTGTTCTTATCCCTGCTTTTTAATACACCAAAATAGAAGTGACTCCTCTTTAATGACTTTTGCCTTTGTTATTATTGAATGTGGGTTTTTATTTTATTTTACACGTTCAATGTAGCATAACACACACAAACTCTGTCTCTGTGTTATCTGAGACACCTTGGTGATCAGACTTGGATGGCCAACTGACATCCTTGATCGGTGATCATAGCAAATAAAAAGATGCAAAGCTCCGTGCTTCCCTCTGTAATTTGTGGACCGTTAGTAACAGAATCGGTCAATAGATTTCATAAGTCAAAGCCTTTTATATTGACTGGACTAAATCTGTTACGTATCAATATGGTTTTGGTATGGTCAATCGATGTCGAATCAATTGGAGCTTTTTGTGATGAAAGTGTGCGCTTTTGTGCGAGTTCCCAGCAACCGGTGTATGAGACTGGAATGTCAAGCAGAAGGGTCTAGTTGCCATGGAAACATATATGCAGAGATGGAGCTGACATGCATTTGCAATTAGACAGACCTGTTGGATTAGAGTAACTGATAGTCCCTTTTACACATTTGTGTTTTCCTTGTTCCGTCACTGGGGTCTTCTGTATATAATAAGGGGACTCTGGCAAAAATAGTTGTTATATAGAATGTCTAAATGAACGATGCCTTTGATACCGTGGTGATTTCATGGTTATTTTAGGTGGGGCTTTGTGGTAAATGAGGGATTAATTTCTGTTTTTTCAGACTCTTGATATCGATAGTATTATATTACCCATTGCATGGAACATTGGATCGTGAAGAAAGAGGTTGTTAGCCACAGAGAATTATGAAAATAATACCGCTGACAATTGTCCTTTTTGCCTTCTTTGCAAATACTTCCAATTGGTATCAAAGTCAGCATGATGGGGATATGTGCTTTATGTTTATCTTTGTCAAATGTCTTTTTGCACATTCCTTAATTTTCTGTAATAAATCTCTGGGTCACTTTTCAATTGTGTCTGAATGTTAACCAATATTAGAGTCATGACAGAAACAAAGGTACAAAACCAGTAAAGCAAGTGGATTTTAAGATTAAATCTGCATTAAATCACTTTTTGTTTTTTTCAGACTTGTTTGTGATTGAACATCATTTTTAGTATTGGACTAAAATGTCCTCCCGAGATTTCACTCAAGTCATATTTCTCTGCACCACCCACGATTTATTGCATTAGGAAGAACTACCATTCTGAATAAACCTTTTACGTGCATGGAGCCCAGTGTCATTTGATATGCTTGTTCTCTTAAAGAGATTGAATAGGGCATTTTAATCTCGTGTGATGCAAATTCCTTTCAAATGCTTTTCAAACCCAAAACCTAGTTGTCCTGACTCTCTTCATTTCTGGCCATAAAATGTAACAACATCATCACAAAGTCACTATCTGTCTCCAAAAAACACCCCTGCCTGACCAAACCACTCAGACTGATCATGACCTACTTCTTGGAACAAAATGTCTCACTCGTCAGTTTTTTGGCAAGAGTTGGGGGTAGAGGGAGGGCTGAAGGATAATCTGCCCTGTTCCTGCAGAATTATAATTTTTACATTGTAAAACTGAAATTGTCTCATCTGTGTCAATAATAGCCATTCTAAGTAAAGTATCCATCCATGTCTCCTTGATTCCTCACATCTTACCGCCTCGCCTCCTCAGAATGCATTGGAGAAGGTCAGACGGGGGGGGACCTTGGTTCATCATCTCCAATACAATTGAGAAGGATGCAGGGAAATAGGATGCATGGAATCAAAGAAAGACAAATTGAGGCAGCCCTGAACTCAGCTAATGCTGCATTCGTAACCAAGTGGGAGGTGGGAATTGACCAGTTGTGAAGACATAAATAACAGTTGGATGCATTCACATGCTATGAACTCATTGAGAAACTCCAGATGGCTAATGGCCAACCAGCTGAGCAAACCATAATCTAAAAGTTCAGCTATCAAGGATGTAAACAAATGACGTTCAAAAACCATATTAATAGATTGCCTTTTATAAAGTTTTATAGCATTTAACTGCTGAAAATGCTGTCATCAAGGTAATTTCCTTAGTAGTTGATGTCAGAAGTCAGCAGGTGAGACAAATGAGAGAGCTCAGGAGGATAGACGAGTTCCCCACTAGTAATTACCTGTTGAGGGCCATTCGTCTGTGGTAAATTCCCACTGGTTACGAACGCAGCATGACTCCATCCCCCCTCCCCATATTGATTCAACCTTCTCTTTTCTACCAGGCCTGGTTGCAGAGAGAGATTACAACAGATGGAATGATTCATCAGTCTCCTTGCACTCTAATGAACAGAGGGTCATGGTTATGTAATGCAACATCCCCATATGGCAGTAGGGGAAATGGGTTATTTAGCATCACATGGGGCTTCTCATTCCAACTCGTCTCATTTCATCAGTCTGCCAGCTGATTAGATTTACTTTAACCCTCACACAAACATAGATGTAACGTGACAAGTGAAAACATTGTGTGTGTGTAAACAGTCACTGCTGATCTGTGGCATGACCTTTCTTCGAAGATGGTCAGTCAGTTGAATAAATGAATTAGGCCCTAATCTATGGATATCACATGACTGGGAATACAGATATGTATCTGTTGGTGACAGATACCTTAAAAAAAAGTTGGGGTCCTGGATCAGAAAACCAGCCAGTATCAGTTGTGACCACCATTTGCCTCATGCAGTGTGACACATCTCCTTCGAATAGAGATGATCAGGCTGTTGATTGTGACCTGTGGAGTCTTGTTCCACTCCTCTTCAATGTGCTTAATTGCTGGATATTGGCGGAAACTGGAACACACTGTTGTACGCGTAGATCCAGAGCATTGCGAACATGCTCAGTGGGTGACATGTCTGGTGGGTATGCAGGCCATGGAAGAACTGGGACATTTTTCAGCTTCCAGGAATTGTGTTCAGATCCTTGTGACATGGGGCCGTGATTTATCATGCTGAAAAATGAGGTTACGGCGGCGGATGATTGGCACGACAATGGGCTTCAGGTTCTCATCACGGTGACTCTGTGCATTCTATAAAATGCAATTGTGTACCATAACCCCACCGCCACGATACACAACGCCGACATCAGCAAACTGCTCACCCACATGACGCCATACACGCTGCTATCTGCCCAGTACAGTTGAAACCGGGATTCATCCGTGAAGAGCACACTTCTCCAGTGTGCCAGTGGCCATTGAAGGTGAGAATTTGCCCACTGAAGTCAGTTACGACGTCAAACAGCAGTCAGGTCAAAACCCTGGTGAAGAAAATACAATCCCGCAGATGAAGAACCTGGATGTGGAGGTCCTGGGCATGCATGGTTACACGTGGTCTGAGGTTGAGGCCAGTTGGACATACTGACAAATTCTCCACAACTACGTTGGAGGCAGCTTATGGTAGAGAAATTAACATTGAATTCGCTGGCAACAGCTCTGGTTGACATTCCTGCAGTCTGCATGACAATTGCATGCTCCCTCAAAACCTTATGCTACAGATGTGACAAAATTACACATTTTAGAGTGGCCTTGTGTCCCCAGTAATGATCATGCCATGTAATCAGCTTCTTGATATGCCACACCTGTCAGGTGGATTTATTGTGTCAAAGGAGAAATGCAAACTAATTTGTGCACAAAATGAGAAGCTTTTTGAGCATATGGAAAATATTTGGGATCTTTAATCTAGGCTCAAACACTTTACATAATGCGTTTTTATTCAGTGTATTATGCAGTCATATGGAAAGGCTCAGACAGATCAGTTTATTAATTCATTTGAACTTGTTCCTTAGTTAAGAGCTGTTGTGCGGATGCAGCAGCATGTACCCTCGTGTTTGGGGCCGGGAACATAGTGTTCTGCTGTTCTCAGAGCTGGCCTCTGACATGTGGCTTTGCAATTAAGGATTCCCCCTCTACTCTGGAGATTTAAAAAAAACAGTACATCCGAGAAATCTTTTTAGTTTGATTTGCTCACTGAAATATCCTTCTTGTTGGCTTTTAAAGAGAAACTGAAAATAATCAATTGAAATTGGCACCCATGAGAAAGACGAGCTGAACTATGCATCTCAATTGGTTGTAGAACGAGACAACGGTTGTGTGCTGTTGCTAGATATGGCATGTAGAATGTATGTTCACTATAGAAATGCTTGGGATGAAAGTCTGTTCAACCCGTCCCACCAGAAAATGCCCAAGAGGAATCAAACATGGATTGTATTATCATGCTTTAATAAATATATTAGGACATTTGATGTTAAGAGTATTACACAAAGTAGCTCAGGCACAAACGAGTATGGGATGTTTCGAAGCATTGAGCTCATACTCCCATCAACAATTTGTTACACACGTACGTAAAAAGCTCTACTCCCAGGTAGAAAAATAAACATTAAGAGTGAACTGAAGCTTTGGCTGCAGGTTTAAGATTTGGGAACATAAAACCATTACAAACGCTTGCTTAAACTAACATTCAATTTCATCCCCACCCTCAGAAATCCTAATACTTTCAGAAAAATAACATAGTTGCTTTAAGTAGGGGTAACTAGAGCCAGCCCAGGACATCAATGATGCAAAACCACCTACTCAGATTATCCATTTAGACACAATTATGATAACAGAACAGATGGAAAGTAAATAAAATCCCCTTCACCATAAATTTTACATAACTCACAACAACTGTACACAGTGCAAAGTAACCGCGTGGGAACCTAAATTAATAACTGTAGCTTTAATATTCACAAGTGTAGAAAAACTAAAGATTTTCACAAATACTCTTTGATTAACTGATGTTTAAGTGCTTCAAGTTGAGGGGTCAGGCTGTGCATGCAGGGGTCAGAGGCCGTTCGTTACACATCTGCCCCATGATGATGAGTGACATGACGGAGAGAGTGCAAGCCCATCATGCAACAGCCACGGATCAGTGATGCGATGTTGTAGACTGGCGCCGCCCCATCCACGCCATGCCGGGAATACAGCCAGGCCACCGTGGGCAACACTGGTACGGCCACAGCAACAAGATCGACAAGGAAGCTGCTGCTCCAATAGCGTTTGTTGACCACGTCCATCTCGGGGGCCCTGCAGGGCTCCTCACTGCTCACCTCAAAATTCAGCTCCTCCATGAAGCGCATGGAGACCATCACCTCAGGGTCTGAGCAACACAGGCCTGAATCACTGGACATGTCAGGGCTCACTGGCAAAACTGGTGTGGGCTGGCTGGGGCTAGGCAGGCTTAAGGTGGACTGGTTATGGCTGGATGGGATAGGGGCCGAGGCTGGGCCCTGCAGTGCTGGGATTTCTAGGAGGCTGGTAGAAGCTGGGAGGAGAGCATCTCCAACTGCACCACCATGGAGCTTCAGCAGCTGCAGCAGGAGGGTGTGCAGGTCAGGAGGGAAGGACACCACCTCGGTCTGAACGGCCTTGTCCTCTGGAGCAGGGAAGGGGAGTGTGCTGCAGCAGAATGTGTTGGAGGGTGGTGAAGGCAGTGGTGTGACCTTCTCCTCCAGACTGTGGAGTAGAGTGGACACCCCTGGACCAGCCTCTGGGTGGCAGCGCAGCTTACCGCTAGAGTCGTGGCTGGAGTCCACCGCCGTGGACATGAGCACGTGCTCCAGGTTGTTGTTGACCAGCAGCCCACTGTCCGCCATCTCCTCCACCGCCTGGTCACCCACATCCCCCTGCTGGTCGTTGACAGGGGAGTCGGAGTCGCCACAGATGAAGTCCATGGTTGGCTCGTCTTGCAGCGTGGAGCCGCTCTGGGCCATCTCCATGCTGTGCAGCAGGGACTCCAGCTTGCGGTTCTGGATGTTGATGTCGACAAAGTACTTCTGGATGCCCTTGTCCTTCTCCATCAGGCTGCTCTTCATGGTCTCCACAACCTGCCGGAGCTGCTTGATCTCCTTTCGTGCCTCCTTTAGAGCCAGCTGTGCCTCGACGCGGTGGCACTCCTCCTCGATCCAGTCCTCCCTCATCCGTCCCAGCTGGGATTTGAGATTCTCAATCTCAGACTCCCTGAGGGAAAAAAGAGAGGGTCAGCTAGTAGTTACAGCTGTGTGAGATTGCAATGTTTGGCTGCACTGTAGGTGGAATGCACTCTATGGGATGAATTTAGGAAATAAGCTAAACATGTGATGTTCACTGAGAAGGTAACCTGTCGTGGACGGTGTTCTCCACCTCCCTCAGCTTGCTCCTCAGGTGGCGAATGGCCACCTCCTTCTGTTGCAGGGGGGTGAGGTACTGCTCTGGATTGGGGGGTCTGATGCCATGGTTGTCCCCACAGGAGTGGTATCTTCTGGGGGTCATCCTTCTGGGGAGACAAGACAGGAAATTACACCTTTGCCCCGAGTCACATACTGTATGCTCTACTGGTCAGACACCATCTTTTTATCAATATGGATACTGATGAAGAGGACACCACGTCTATTATACACACCATCCTGTACTGTGCCCCATCTAAAGTACGCTCCCTCAGTTCTGTGGGGAAGGAACTAGGCCTTGCAAAAAAAATAAAGGGATTGGTGCAACTTGCACGATGCAAAGTCCGGCTGGGACACAAGCTGACCAGCCAGCAGACATAATGATGAAAAAAAAGCTAAAATGCCAGGTTGGTCAAAAGCTTGCAGGGATAGATAGGAAAACAATGAATTGGGAGGGAAAGCATAAATTACATTTGCTCTACAAGGTAAGTGTTTTTGCCTGAGAATTCCCTGAAATGCCTACATTTATCACTACAAGCACATTAACCTTCAATTGTACATTAGAAGTTCTGGAATATCCCTGTGATCAGGGCTCAGGTTAAAACATTTTTTAAAAGGGTTGATGAAACATTTGTTTCAGAGGATGGATTTGGCTAATATGCAGAGCAGCCCCTCTTACAAACAGGCTTAAAAGCTAGCGCTATATCCTAGCAACAACCTGGGACTTGTTCTTTGATGCGAGCTCTCTGCATCCCTGCCAGAAATAGAACAGGCTAACAGAAGGTAGTGAGAGAACTAGGACGTCACACAAAACCCAGCCAGGCAGAAGAGAGCGGAGGGGAACAAGGACAAAAATCCTGTAGCAATAAAATGACTTGAGAAACAAATGCAGTCGTGGACGTTTTCACGTCTGCATAAGATACATAAGTACATAAGTATTCTCTGTGTTGCATAGAGAATGAATCACGTTAAAGCCTGTGGGCTGAATTCAATAGGACTCTGGTTAGTTATTTTTACAGTCTGAGCAGAAAGGCAAGGTTGAGCTTGTTTGAGCAGTGCTGCTGTCATGGCAGCACAGGAACCCTCAAGTGAATATTCTGCCACATAGCAACATGAGAACCCAGAGGCGCGACCACAAATGTCAGACAGTAAGTGAAAAAGGAGGCAGGGATGCAGCCAGGCAAGCACGTCTGGCTAGCGACTGAAATAGGATGAAATATTAATGAACTCTTCCTCTCCTATAAACCCAAGGTTGACACCCACACACCAAAATAATCCCGACTGTTTATAAAATCCTCTAATCTCAGTATAGCCCAATCCTGACCGATATAATCCCTCAGGAGGGGGGAGGGGAGACAACAAAAAGTCCCAGCATAGAGCCTAATCTATCCACCCTTGCCCCACCTAGTGAATGCCCACCCCTCACAGAGCAACACAGGCATCATTACAAATTGACCCCTAACCCCTTCTTCCTAGGGCATTTCATGTTGATCGGAAAGGATAGGAACATGGTAGTTGCGCGTGTCCTTCGATAGGCTAGGTGGAATTATTGACATGGCTCTTTACCTGGAGGGTACTGTGGGGCTAGAGTTGCTGCTGCTGTTGGTGGTGGATGAGGGAACTGTCCTGTACGGGGCATAGAGCTCTGCATCACGGGATGATGAGGGGATCCCTGCCAGCTTGAACACAGGGAGGCTCCTGATGTGGGCACCCCGACTGTGGGGAAAGACAGGCAAAGCTAGAGAAGACATTTTCCACAATACCAGTCTTGTAATGTTGTGCATTTATCATTGAAAAAACAAAATACCAGTGGGGGCGGGGAAATATACAGCAATAAAAAAATAGCATAGCTATTATTGGAACAGTTTCCCAGACCCAATTACATTTTTTTGTTGAAAGTGCATTTTAGTTTAGGATCAGGCTGAATCTGGGTCAGGGAAAACAGGCCCTTTAAGTATAACACCCACTAGTGGGGGAAGATAAATGGTAAAGGCATGGTGTGTCTGCTTCTACAATGGAGGCAGGAGAGAAACAGAGCCACCTCATACATCACCTGCGTGAGGAGATCTTCTTCCCTGTGGAGCTGTGGGCCAGGCTCCCCCCTCGCTTTAGGCTGCCAGTGCTGCTGGAGGAGCTGAAGTCTGCCTCACTACCTGCAGAGTCAGGCAAACACATCAGGATATTACTACTGACCTGGCATCAGCAGGCAGGACACACTAAACACTCATGCCATACACACACACACTTGCATTCTGCTTTTCCATGACTACACATCTTGCAGTTGTGTTCCATGTCTATTTCAAGAACCAATTTCTCTGCATTCAGATGTCAAAAACATAGAAATTGTTATTTTTTAAACACCATGTGAGACACTTTAAAACGGTAAACAACCCGAATAGCTTCATCCTGCTGCAAAGCCCTTCCTTGTTAGAGGCTATGGTGCGTTTGTGGTTGGCAACAATGGCATGATTCAAGCAGAGGCTATTAGATTACACAGCTGCCATAAAATAAGCAGGCCCGATCGGGTCAACCTTGCACGAGAGGGTACCTAATAAATGCAGCCTCACCCGCACCCATTCATAGACACTAACTACCTTTAGCGCCTATTGACGATAGGCTCTACTGGCCGAGCGAGTTTATTATGAGCCCCAACGCTCGTACTTGAACGTTAACATGCGTCGCTTACAGTACGGTTTTGGAAACATAAGGAACGAATCTTTGTTTTTTTCTCGCTGATATAAAGGTGTAGCAATTTAACCATTCATATGTTTCCCACAAGGACATATTTCCATGTTATAGCGCTTGTTTACGGAGGACAGACAGAAGACAGCTAAGTAGCACTGGTAGTTGACTATGAGTCTTCGAACACCTGTGTCATTGAACAATACTGTCAGCTGCAATATAAAACAGTGAACAGCAAGTATATTTTGCATTTGTGATATGAAAAGAGGGCAAAGTTTAGAACCGACTCAATTTAAATGGAGTATTTGGCTGCCAGAGCCAATACACCTCTGAAACTGAACCTGTGAGTTGATTGGACTATAAGGAATAACATCGGGTTCCTTTAGTCCATTATCCGGCAAGGCCATTAGATCCGTCACTCACCTGTCTGGTGGCTGCAGGACAGGCTGTGGCATCCCTTGCCCTAACGTACCTATAGTAGAGCTGTACCAAATCATGACAACCAATTTTATTCCATAAATAGCCTCTGAAGACATGTTGCTAAATTAGTGCAAAAATACTATTGCAAGATTGCATTCTCAACCAAAATAAATCACTCTCAGAATGAGCCAGCGTGGCAACTCAGTATGTGGGTAGAACATCATTCTCCCTAATCAGTGATGGGTAAACTCCTGAAAGGTTATGACATACCTGAGTAGCATCTCTTCCCATTCGATAAAACCATAGTAAAGTGCTCACAGTGAATTTGTGATTAAATAACAACAAAACTGAACCTTCAACACTGGGTGAGTGAATCAAGTGCAAGTACAACGTGAAGTCTGACTGCTACTCGGCCTAATTGGAAAACCTCACGTCCAACATTATTTATCCAATCCGCAGCCTCTCTGGATTTGAACCTTGATTAAGGCGTTTGGTCGGATTCAATTATGCTGAGCCTCGGGTTGCGTGACGTGGACGGGCAAAAGGAGTAAGGAAGGATGCCCATCTCAAATCAAACAGTAATCTTCGCTTCTCGGTCATGTCTTCAACAAGGCAGCATGGCGAATCGTCCAGAAACATGCATCTATTTTCCATATAGTATATATTTGAATTTTCAAACTTTTTTCAAATTTAGCATGTGAAAACACAGAATCCTACTCATTACTCCACATGCTTAATTACATCACTTTTGTTTTGAGCCAACTTCAACGTGGGCTTTAAACGGGATCCCCGGGCCAGATTAATCGAATCCCCTCATTGTTGGCATTCTTCTGCACAGACCTTGCTGACACATGCCAGATTTGACAAAGCCTAGATAAGTATTTTATATATCAGCTAACCACATCATATGTCAGCAATATGGTGCCCAAAGGCACAGAAGATGTGGTGTCATGCAACCATTGGTTAATACATGCAATGTCTGAGCAGCGGAACACAACCATTGAGTGCGTCCCAATAATATCTCCTTCTTCCTGCATTTGTTCATTATTCCCCAGAAATGTAAAAGCATTGGATTGGTGTAGACATGGGCTAGAGGAAGTTTCGCTCACACGGCTAACTAGCTAGCCATTTCACACTGGTGACACTCACCCCCCTTTTGACTTCCTTCTTTTCCACAGCAACCAGTGATCCGGGTCACGGCACCAATGTAACAGTTTAGCATCCATCCCTCTCCTCACCCCTACCTGGGCTCAAACCAGGGACCCTCTGCACACATTAACAACTGCCTCCCACGAAACATCATTACCCATCGCTCCACAAAAGCCATGGCCCTTGCAGAGCAAGGGGGACAACTTCTTCAAGGTCTCAGAGCAAGTGGCGTCACCGATTGAAACACTATTAATGCTCACACCGCTAACTAGCTAGCCATTTCACATCAGTTACACTTACCTTCTACTGCTAATTTTACATGAAAACAATACTATGCAGATAGTGTATACACACAAACCATGTAGAACTCGGGGTTGGGCTCAATTTGAATTAAAGGCAGTCAAGTAGGAAATTATTAGAATTTAAAATGCAGACATTTAAAAACAAAATGAAATAAATAGCTTCTACTTTTGAGTTTATTGAGAAGTCATTGAAAATAAATGCCCTTTTTTTCTATTATTGGATTGTGATTTTTAGTTTACTTCCTGAATTGACTGCTTTCAATTCAAATTGAGCCCAACCCTGGATATTTCATACATATTTTAATCTGATGTAGATGTATTTTGTAGATCTATTTTAATTGACAGTTAGACAAGTACTGAAATCAAACAAATACACAGAATGAGCATTGAGAGAAATGCCTAAGACAGGGCTGCCCAACCCTCTTCCTGGAGATCTACTGTCCTGTAGGTTTTCAGTTCAACCCTAATTCAGCGTATCTGATTCAGCTTGTTAAGGTCTTGTTGAGCTGCTAATTAGTAGAGTCAGGTGTGTTAAATTAGGGTTGGACTGAAAACCCACAGGACGGTAGATCTCCAGGAAGAGGGTTGGTCAGCCCTGGCCTAAGATCTACTAGGACAACGTATGTATGATCCTCCTAACCCCACCTACAAAAAAAACTGAAGCCATTCCCTGCAGTAGCCTACCTCTGGGCAATGTGGACAATCGCTGCTCCCTCTTGTGCCTTGGCGGGGGTGCGTGCCACTCTTCCATCACCCTCACCCTCTTCACCTTGGTCTTGCACTCGGCGGTGGGCGTGGGGGAGCCATGCGGACTGTTGTCTGAGCCTGATGGGGTTTTGGAGGGGGACACAGACTGACTACTGGGGCAGCCGGTGTCATCTATGTCGACAGGTATAGCCAAGAATATGCATGCAGCATGGAACACACAGCAGTCAATCAATCACACAGAGCTCGAGGTTCACTCCCTCGTATCTGTTCATACTGTAACTCATTCAACCAATAGTGTTCATGTTACCAACGCCACAGCACTGTGTTATGGAATCTGAAGGGAGGCGAAAGGGGTGACGAGGAACTTCCATGATGACTTAATGTTACTCAATATACGTCAATATGTTGTAACCTCATTTTGGTTAGGTGTAACTGTTGTCAAAATAATGTCTATAGAGAAAAGAATCTAGGCCTACTACAGACGGCTAGGTAATTTCTGGAATAATGCCAACTATTATGCAAACTTTTATGCTTGCCAACTTTGTTGTTTGTGGTAGGTTAGTAGCCTTGTGTAATTCAAATTTGTTGCAACAGTATGCTAGTTGTTTGAAACAACAGTAATCAACAAGCTTTCATATGATATGATGAGGACTTCTCTTTACATCATTTGACTTGGCAACACTCACAAAATCTCCAGTGCATGATTATGTAACCAACGCCCTGACTAGTATGTGATAAGATGTGGATTCGGCCTACTTGGCCAGAATGGCATAACAAAGCCTACATAAGTGTGTAATGCATGATTTCAGACATTTTTATATGATGAACGCTGGCCGCAGGGGTGGACTGGGATCGGAAATCGTCCTGGGCATTGCTAACACACAGGCGGCCATTCACTCTGCACCCAAAAGATTCTATTTAGATAGACCAGCCCATCTGCCATTGCCAGAACTGCCCTGGCAGCCATATAAAAATGTGACAATAGTGACAGGTGAAAGCAAATTCCTATCAATTTTATGTTTTCAGCTACATTTAGTGAGGTTAGAAGAGGAAACTACTTTAGACTGTTAGGATGTACCCTAACCTTGATCTGAAACATGGGAACCACATACCTGAGCAAAAGCTGTTGGTGCTGATGGTCCGTTTGGAGTTGTCCGAGCTGATGTCACAGTCCTTACCCTCCTCCTCTGAAATGGGTGATTCGGACAGGGGCGACCCTTTCTCATTAGGCTGGAAAGGATGGAGGATCAAGCGTGGGATGCGGCTGCGGGGGCTCTCCTTCCCTGGCGACTTCTTTTCCTGAGCACCATACAAGTATCACAAATATGCTCGCCACTTGAATTTTTGCCACAAGAACAAATCAGATTCATATCAGAATTGGTGTGCACAAATGCAACTTTGCGCATTTTGTTTTTGTCTCACAAGCTCTGTCACAGCAACACAGTCAGGAACTAATTATGGTCTGCTATTGTGACTGTGACAGTCTAGATTAGATAACTATCATTCTCATGATGTGAAATTTTAACCAAAATATTAGCTGTTAAGATTCAAAATGATAGCCTAATTATTGCAAGAATGATTGATTTTGAAAGTGTTGCAATGACACGCACCTCATATTCCTGGAATGGTCCCATGGTGCTTAATGCTGCCTTTTCCCCTTTGGATCTGTGAGAAAAGTAAAAGGTGAGATATATTTCTGTCCAAGGCATCATGACGTGGCACACTGGCACTGAACCCTTTACGAACAAGGGGCGATCTGTCTGGAATCTGTTATGTAAATCATGTCACCCCCGCCCACGTCCACCCCTGCCTGGCACAGATGGCACAGACACTGACCGGACCTTGGTCATTAATCCAGTGAGACCCACATCAAAAATAGGCTACCAGATGGAAAATATTTTTGTTTTACTTGAAAATACTTTGCATGTATTTCCCCAAACATGGAACAAAGGCATGAGACCGTTTCTTACATCCAATAAAAGCAAAGCTTACTGTCCTTCACATGCATGTGCCACAGAAAAATGCAACAACCTAAAAACGCATGATCCGATTACGTATCAATGTAATTGAATGATGATTGAAATCTAGTTGTAAATGATGCTGCAGATAGGAACTGGGTGGGGTTCTAACTCTTAATGTATTCATGTGTTTCTAAATGATGTCCCACCAGGTGGATAACAAACAGCAGCATCTTCAAACATCTATAAGAAAGAGGTTGACTAAGTGCCATGAGTTATTCTGCCAAGATAAAAAAAAAACACAGAAATATGACATCATTTATTCCTTTTGGGATCCTGTGCCAAAGAGCCTTTTTCCTGCCAAATAGATGACACCAGAGAGTAACACACCGGCAAAAAAAACCAAAAAAACGCTCACTGAATATTGAGAAAAGAATTACAGAATAACAGTGTACAATGTTTGGGTTGTATATCGACTTTCACAGACCCTATACAGGTAGTTCAATTCACCCTCTCCATTTTTGACTTAGACATGCAAAGGCCTCCAGGCTCCAGTACATGCACAAAAGTGTATGTTTTATTGATGTTTGACGGCTGAATAATTCAAGGTTCACATAATGCCTGACTGCACATTATAACATAACTCCATTCTTTATCCATTCCCTCTCTCCTGTTGAATGTTGTGCCGCTTAGCATCATCGCTTAAAGGAGTTGGTTATGTAAGTGTGTACGTCTTTGGCCTTCTCCTTTTTTATATCAAGAATGACGTAATTGACCCCTAAGGTCGTTATCGCTTTCCTGAATCCAGACTTCTTTCCTCCCCTTTACAGTCCAGATGCTCTCTCTTTATTCTGACTGCATGGCACCCAGGATGTTGGTAAATATAGCAGCTGTCCCTGTCACCAAGCAAACACCCCACTTGAAATACACTGTGTAGCCTGACCATCATGTCTTCCACTACAGGTACGTTTTCAGCAAGTAAGGGCAAAGAAATCAGTTAAACAGTTCAACCACAAAAAAATAATACTTGAAGGCAGGTTTTAAACCAGATTGTATGCACTTTTAGTCTTCCAGGTCCCCCAGCCCTGATATGAGAACACCCCAAATGTTCACCTGAAATTAGTTCAGCTTTTTGTACCTCTTAAGGCAACTGAGAAGTGTGTCATGAGCATCACAATAAAACAGCAGTACGCCAGCATTTTATGCCTCGATATGTTTTCCTTTTGTTTCTACCCGCCTCTGGATAGCTGGCACACAGCTTCAGAGTGGAATCAGATTAGGCAGCAGGCACAGTCACAGAGCTACCCACCAAACAATGCCCTAGCAACAGACTTAGCAACAGAGGAAAATTACTGCAAGGAAGACACAGGCTAAATTGGGCCAATTAAATTTGCAGACAGTTCTATGTTCAGCATCTTCCGAGAGTGCAATAGGAAGGTTTTCCTCCTGCAACATAAAAAATGTCAATGTTGTTTACTTTGGGAGTGGTCTATGGCAGTGTGGGGGGAGTGTTACAGACTGGAACAGTGTCAGGTGTGCTCCCATATGAGCAAGTGCACGTGAGCCATTGTCTCTGTGCACATTAACAGCAATCAATGTCAGGAAAATGCTATCAAGTTTGTGCATTGCTATACTCAATAGTTGTTATCGTATCATGTCCATACAGTGTCTCAATGGTGATTGAATCTCAGTAGTGCTTGTAAACCTCCTCCTGGGTCATGAGGAATGACCCAGGTAGAAGAAAAGGTCAAAGGAAATGGACTGAAACGGTGAAGGACTACCTGGACTTGTAAAATAACAAGCACATATTTTCGCTTTCCGTTACAAAATATTTTAAAACATTTCATTTTCCATGCAGGCAAATGTAACCCTGGTGGTCCCTTAGAAGATAGAGACCTGGGTGGAGGGTTGACAGCCTCAGATTCACAGAGAGATGTTTTCATCTAAGCCTTGCCCATGCATGCTCTCGGTAGATAAGATGCAAAACAACATGAGCATCTCCACAGCGGGAGCCGTATGGCTGCAACAAGATCTCACGGTCTCACGTTAGAATTAGATGTTTGTCCTTCTTTCTCAATCGAAATTTGACGCTTGAGAAAGATGGACAAACATGGACAAACGTTTAATTCT
Organism: Oncorhynchus masou masou; assembly: GCF_036934945.1. NCBI lineage: Eukaryota > Metazoa > Chordata > Actinopteri > Salmoniformes > Salmonidae > Oncorhynchus > Oncorhynchus masou. The sequence goes on from NC_088240.1 coordinate 54,264,922, forward strand.
GACAACAGCCAGAGCGCCAGATGGCTCCCGCTGTGGAGATGGTCACGTTGGTCAACACCTCTCGGTGAATCTGAGGCTGTCAACCCTTCACTCAGGTCTCTATCTGCCAAGGCACCACCAAGGTTACATTTGTTGCCAACGTCAAATTTCGAAGTGTTTAAGGTTAATAAGTTCAGCCATTAACTCAGAATTTTTAAGGTTAGGGCCAGGTTTAGGCATTAACTCTAAATTTTTAAGGTTAGTGCCAGGTTAAGGCATTAACTCTGAATTTTTAAGGTTAGGGCCAGGTTTAGGCATTAACTCCAAAATCTTAAGGTTAGGCATTAACTCCGAATGGGCTATGGTAAGGGTTAAGGTTTGGGGAAAAAAAAAAAAAAAAATTCTATTGCTGGATTCAAAATTGCAACCTGGCACCAGAGGCAGATGCTTAGGCATTAACTCTGAATGATTAAGTTAAGGGACAAAAATCTAAAAAACAACAACTTCTACAGCTGGATTTGAACATGCAACCTTTGGCACCAGAAGCAGATCCTTACACCCATCCCTGTCCACATCAAAAACATAAACCTACTTGAAACTAACACCGCTCACTGTTGCCCCTTGTGGATGGTTTCCACACAATCCCCTGAAGTCCTTAGATATGGATTTACGTCTACCACTGATTTGGCATCATGGGTGACCTGGCAGTGTTGTTCACAGTGTTCCTGGCTTTAGTCCTATGGCTGGAACTTATGCAATCAACTGGGTATCAAACCCGGGTGTTTTGCACAACACAAGACTATGTTAGCTTACCAAGCTAAAGTCTATAGACCTCAGCTCTGGGAGTTAACAGTAATTGTCTGTTCTGCAGGCAAGGTTACTCAGCGAGTGGTTTGCAGCCGTTAATCTCAATATCAAATAATTTCTGGGTAATAATGATGTACCTTGCTGTAATTGTTTTAAATTAAAATGGTCAAAAAGAAACAAAAATAGCTTCTTAGCAAAGAGCAATTTCTCAAAGAAGAATTTTGCTAGGACTCTCTGGTAGTGGTCTGAGTGGGAAGGGGAAAACTGAAATGAGCTGTCATTGGCAGAGAGGTTTGGAACACTCTTTGTTATTGGTCTATTAACACATTTACCACCTGGTGGTGTCACCAGGCAGGCCAAAATGCCATCCCACCAAAACAGGCTGACATTTTAGGTGGTCTATTCAAACAGCTCTTACACTAAAAGGGCATTATCATACTTTTCACAATTTCACAGTATTTTTCTAACCTCATAGTGTGGAAATATATAAGACTTCTGGGCCTTTAAATAGCTTCACAGATCTGCAGGGTATGGCAAGCTCATATTTAACAAGATAACTCATTTAGTTATGAAAGCTCATTTAGTGGGTATGATGGTTTCATTTACTTTGAGGTTGTTTTATTTGTTATTTGCACTACACTTTATTTCTGAGCTGGGAATTACTTCATGATACTGCATCCTCATTCTGTTCAATCTGTATATTGTCTGCCTGCTTGGCTTTGTTATATAATCCAATCTCTTCCTCTGAGTGGGTTGACATATGGTATGGCACATAATAATTTATTGAAAGCCATATAAAAAAAAGAGAACATAAGCTCATTGGACACGTTGTGTATGTGCAGGTATTGTGTATGGTTTGTGTGTGTGTGTGTGTGTGCGTGCGTGTGCGCGTGTGCGTGCGTGTGTGCGTGCGTGTGTGTGTGTGTGCGTGTGTGTGTAAGAACATGCAAACGTATGTGAGCATTCAGCAGGATGATAGAAACTATGTGTTTCAAGGTGTCTACTTTTCTGTCTTTTGATGATGTTCACAAACGAATACATTACAGTTTCTCCAATAAAACCACATCTAAAAATGTCCAGCTCTATAAAGTGCTTTGATAGATTTCCCCCAAATCCACCATAGATTTTCCTTATCATCCTGAAATTTATGGTGTGCATAAAATACCCATAAAAGACCCATAACAATGGCAAGGTGTAAAAGCTTTCATTTGCTTTTCGGTGGTTGATAACATTCAGTTATCAACAGTTATCCCATTCAGTGCACTCTAAATACACACATTATGTACAGAGAGAATACAGACAACCAATTTATGACGGCAAAACGTTCCTTAATATCCTTATAATATCTGTTTCTGCAAATACCGACCATGTTTGTCCATGTTTAAGTTACATTATGTGATGTGCTTCATGGACTTGGATGAAAGTCTCCCCCTTTTTAACATCAAAGGTAGGCCTAATATCAAAAGTTATCCGCCACATGCATAAATTCTTAATATTGACGGGTTGAAAATGATTTTAGACCATTCTACTAAAATCCAACAACGAAGGCAAAACATATAGTCTAGCCCATAAATGTACTGAAATATGGCTGCCAAAACATGCATTGTCGCTCTTGTAACCCCAGAAGAAAGATATCAAAGCATTGGGGGGATGGTCGCCCATGGGATTATCGTAATACGCAGTTGAAATCAGTGGCGCTGTCCACTGTCTCGTGGTGCTGAACATGAGTTCAAACTTAACCTGACCATCTTTTCAACCAGCCCCACCTTTAACATTTGGTTAGTGCGAAATGGGAAAGTAAACAACATCATAGGCCAGCTTGAAATCAGAATTACATGCGTATCGTTTTTCCTATTCCTATTTTTTCCTAAATATTTTCATTAAGCTATTTACATAAACATATAATTATACTTGCTTGGATGTTTGGTGTTGATTCCCCCAGTCGCAAAGGATGCGGGTGTAGCCTAAACCACGGACACCACAACGAGTCCCGCGTTACTCCAGTGTTCCTCACGAGTCTGACTGTGGAGCCCATCCCACTCTGTGTTTTGATATGAGGAAATTACACTGTGCACACAGGATTGGACGAGGATGAAGCTGCTAAACACTCACCACCAGTGACAGCGCGTGCTCGAAGTCAAGTATGACCAATGTTCCAGCAGTGTAGGGTTACATAACGCAGGCATGATTGTTCCGACCTCAAATTGCCTTCTTCCGCCTCCCATAGCCTATGTAGCGAGATTCAGATTTGAATTTGTTCCCCCAAAATGACACAGACAATAAGATCAGGATGTGTGACAACAACAAATGCATGAAATAACAACAAATATCTACATTTTGAAACAATATAGTTGCATCTCAGGCAATGTCAGTACGATTGAGGCGCAGCATGGGTTTCCTGTCCATGGTGCTGAAGTCACTGGGCGAGTCCAAGGAATTGAGCAGTAGCGTCATTAGGCCTGGGCTTTTTGCTCCAGCCCCCAACCTTCTTACATTTCAGTCTGATATGAGTTTCCATAACCACACATCACTTGCACTATGCAGTATTTATAAGAAAACATTTTACTGGCACGTTTTTATGACAAAAATCCAACAATACAATATAATGCGCTAGGCAAAAGGCACTGAAAGGAGCCCCTAGAATGACACAGTGCCTGCTGTGATCGACAGAGATTTCACATCGCAATGGACCACTCACGTCCCTTGACCCCTTGCCCACCCTTGCGGCACCGGTTAGATGTCAATGTCGTCACTCAGCAAAATGCCTGTCACTCAGTCAGAATCTGGATCTTCGGAACTTCTTACAAAAGTGTGCAAGCAGGTTGTGCAAGTTGAGGTAGCAATGAATGAGGTAGAGAGGTTGCAGAACAGCCATGAAGTCAATGTGCAGCAACAGCAGAGTTGTAGGTTTGTGCAGGGTTGGTAGTATCAAAAAAATCAAATCAAATTTATTTATATAGCCCTTCGTACATCAGCTGATATCTCAAAGTGCTGTACAGAAACCCAGCCTAAAACCCCAAACAGCAAGCAATGCAGGTGTAGAAGCACGGTGGTTAGGAAAAACTCCCTAGAAAGGCCAAAACCTAGGAAGAAACCTAGAGAGGAACCAGGCTATGTGGGGTGGCCAGTCCTCTTCTGGCTGTGCCGGGTAGAGATTATAACAGAACATGGCCAAGATGTTCAAATGTTCATAAATGACCAGCATGGTCGAATAATAAAAAGACAGAACAGTTGAAACTGGAGCAGCAGCACGGCCAGGTGGACTGGGGACAGCAAGGAGTCATCATGTCAGGTAGTCCTGGGGCATGGTCCTAGGGCTCAGGTCAGTTGAAACTGGAGCAGCAGCACGGCCAGGTGGACTGGGGATAGCAAGGAGTCATCATGTCAGGTAGTCCTGGGGCATGGTCCTAGGGCTCAGGTCCTCCGAGAGAGAGAAGGAGAGAATTAGAGAACACACACTTAGATTCACACAGGACACCGAATTGGACAGGAGAAGTACTCCAGATATAACAAACTGACCCCAGCCCCCCGACACATAAACTACTGCAGCATAAATACTGGAGGCTGAGACAGGAGGGTTCAGGAGACACTGTGGCCCCATCCGAGGACACCCCCGGACAGGGCCAAACAGGAAGGATATAACCCCACCCACTTTGCCAAAGCACAGCCCCCACACCACTAGTAGCTAACTGAATTGTCTCTCTCGGTATAAGGGCTGGCTAATGCTAATTTAGTGAATGGGCAAGCACGGGATATTGATGTAAGTCGTGATGAAACGTGTTCATTTTCAGCTAGTGTATTTGATGGGTTTTGTTTCTGTAGCTAGCTTGGCTGGCTATACACTTTGGTAGCTACTGGCTGGTTTTCATGGTTTGGGCTAGGCCCCTTAGTTTCATTGAAGGGAAATATTAATGATACAGCATACAATGACATTCTAGATGTTTATGTGCTTCTAACTTTGAGGCAATAGTTTGGGGAAGGCCCTTTTGTGTTTCAGTATAACAATGCCCCTGTGCACAAAGCGAGGTCCATACAGAAATGGTTTGTCAAGATTGGTGTGGAAGAACTTGACTGGCCTGCACAGAGCCCTGACCTCAACCCCATCGAACACACCCATCGAACAAGCACCCCATCAGTGAGCGACCTCACTAATTATCTTGTGGCTGAATGGGAGCAAGTCCCCGCAGCAATGTTCCAACATCTAGCGGAAAGCCTTTCCAGAAAAGTGTTATAGCAGCAAAGTGGGGACCAACTCCATATGAATGATTTTGGAATTAAATGTTGTCGAGTTGGTGTCCACATACTTTTGATCATGTAGTGTACATAGACCCTTAAATGATGCAATCTAAAACATCTACGATTAGCTGGTGGAACTGATTAAATTAAATTAATAATATAGGTCTTATAACTTATTCCACTCTGCAGGTCCACGTTTTGGCTCATTTATCGTTATATCCATATACAGTGCATTCGGAAAGTATTCAGATCCCTTGACTTTTTCCACATTTTGTTACATTACAGCCTCATTCTAAAATATATTTTAAAAATCTCCCCTCATCAATCTACACACTATACCCCATAATGACAAAGCAAAAACTGTATTTTAGACATTTTTGCAAATATATAAAAAATTCTCCCATTCTTCTCTGCAGATCCTCTCAAGCTCTGTCGGGTTGGGTGGGGAGTGTCCCTGCACAGCTATTTTCAGGTCTCTCCGCTCTGAATGGACCACACAAGGACATTCATAGACTTATCCCGAAGCCACTCCTGCGTTGTCTTGGCTGTGTGCTTAGGGTCATTGTCCCGTTGGAAGGTGAACTTTCACCCAAGTCTGAGGTCCTGAGCGCTCTGGAGCAGGTTTTCATCAAGGATCTCTCTGTACTTTGCTCATCTTTCCCTCGATCCTGACTAGTCTCCCAGTCCCTGCCGCTGAAAAACATCCCCACAGCATGATGCTGACACCACCATGCTTCACCGTAGGGATGGTGCCAGGTTTCCTCCAGACATGAGACTTGGCATTCAGGCCAAAGAGTTCAATCTTGTTTCTCATGGTCTGAGAGTCGTTTTGTCATGTGCCTTTTACTGAGGAGTGGCTTCGGTCTGGCCACTGTACCATAAAGGTCTGATTGGTGGAGTGCTGCAGAGATTTTTTTTAAATGAATTTGCAAAAATGTCTAAAAACCTGTTTTTCGCTTTTTCATTATGAGGTATTGTGTGTTGATTGATGAGGATTTGTTTTTATTGAATCAATTTTAGAATAAGACTGCAACGTAACACAATGTGGATAAAGGGAAGGGGTCTGAATGCACTGCATTGGACAGGGGTGGGCAACTCCAGTCCTCGGGGGCCTGATTGGTGTCACACTTTTGCCCCAGGCCCAGTTCACAAACCAATAATCAACTAATCATGATCTTCAGCTCAGAATGCATTTCGTTTAATCAGCTGTGTATGCTAGGAATGGGGGAAAAGTGTGGCACCACTCCAGCCTCTGAAGATGAGAGTTGCCCGTCCCTGGCCTAAGGGCTAGTTAGGGACCATTGGTAAATTACACAATGTAAATGGGACAATATGTTAAAATTCTAATAGCTCCGAATGTCAATGACTTAAAAACCTCAAACACACTATAAATTGTAGAAATTCATATACAATTATTGAAAGCATTTAATGAGTAAACTAAAAGGTGTGCAACATGGAAATATTGTCTCATTCACATTGTGTAATTTAATGTCTGTCAAAGTCAGACAGACTGCTGTAGATAATTGGCTAAATAATTTGGCTTACTCTTCCCATCTGCGAACGAACACACCAGACACCCACATCACACTACACCCCAAAACCAACTAATGTTTGAATTCATTCATGGCCGCTGTAATGTACATATGTAAATATTGTAAATATAAATAGTCCTATATCTTGATTTAGCCTGAGCAAATTTTAAAATAAATTATAGCTTTTTCTAAAAAAATGTATACAAATACAATACTACAATCTCATTGTCAGTTCAATGTGTTTATTTTACTGTACTCTTCCATAATGTATGGTAAAGCATAAATACATTAACCTTGTTTTATTTGTTACAACCTTCAACAGCACAGATAACCTTCCATCATCTTACAAAGAGAGAAAAAACTGTCTATCAGAGATTTTCTGTACTCCGACTTTCTATTAAAATATTGTAAAATCTGAGGGTAATTTGAAGCACTTGAAGCCTAGTTTATAGAAAACTAAAGGCCTATTCTCACGTGAAACATTTGGAGTAAAATACTGACCCTGTCCATGTGTCTTAAGAGTAAACTTAAAGAGTGAAAGCTCCATGTCAAAGCGACAGATATCAGGAGGTGGTGGACAAATGCTGCCCTCTGCTGGAGTGTACTGCAACACATTGGAAAAGTAAATCATGCTATTTCAACCACATGCTATTTTATGGACTGATTTAATCATGTTTATTTCTCCACATATCAATTTATAGAAATGCAAATAGATAATCATTCACATTAAAGTTTTAGATGAATGTAATAAATGCATTTAAAGGTTTTAAATCCTAATTTAAAACCTCAAATATGCCATATACACTACCGGTCAAAAGTTTTAAAACACCTACTCATTCAAGGGTTTTTCTTTATTTTTACTATTTTAGTGAAGACGTCAAAACAAGGAAATAACACATATGGAATCATGTAGTAACCAAAAAAAGTGTTAAACAAATCAAAATATATTTTATATTTGAGATTCTTCAAATAGCCACCCTTTGACTTGATGACAGCTTTGCACACTCTTGGCATTCTCTCAACCAGCTTCATGAGGTAGTCACCTGGGATGCATTTCAATTAACAGGTGAGCCTTCTTAAAGGTTAATTTGTAGAATTTATTTCCTTCTTAATGCCAATCTTCTTCTTTGAGCCAATCAGTTGTGTTGTGAAAAGGTAGTGTGGTTTACAGAAGATAGACCTATTTTCTTTAAAAACCAAGTCCATATTATGGCAAGAACAGCTCAAATAAGCAACGAGAAACGACAGTCCATCATTACTTTAAGACATGAAGGTCAGTCAATACGGAACATTTCAAGAACTTTGAAGGTTTCTTCAGGTGCAGTCGCAAAAACCATCAAACGCTATGATGAAACTGGCTCTCATGAGGACCACCACAGTAAAGGAGGACCCAGAGTTATCTCTGCGGCAGAGTATGAGTTCATTAGAGTTACCAGCCTCAGAAATTGCAGCCCAAATAAATGCTTCACAGAGTTCAAGAAACAAACACATCTGTGTGAATCAGGCCATCATGGTCAAATTGCTGCAAAGATACCACTACTAAAGGACACCAATAATAAGAAGAGACTTGCTTGGGCCAAGAAACACGAGCAATGGACATTAGACGGGTGGAAATTTGTCCTTTGGTCTGGAGTCCAAATTTGAGATTTTTTGTTCCAACCGCAGTATCATTGTGAGACGCATTGTGGGTGAATGGATGATCTCTGCATGTGTATTTCTCACCTTAAAGCATGGAGGAGGAGGTGTTATGGTGTGGGGGTGCTTTGCTGGTGACACTGTCAGTGATTTATTTAGAATTCAAGCCACACTTAACCAGCATGGCTACCGCAGCATTCTGCAGCGATAGGTCATCCCATCCGGGTTGGGCTTAGTGGGACTATCATTTGTTTTTCAACAGGAAAATGACCCTGTGTATGGGCTATTTTACCAAGAAGGAGAGTGATGTAGTGCTGCATTAGATGACCTTGCCTCCATCCCCAGACCTCAACGAAATTGAGATGGTTTGGAATGAGTCGGACCGCAGAGTGAAGGAAAAGCAGCCAACAAGTGCTCAGCATACGTGGGAACTCCTTCAAGACTGTTGGAAAAGCATTCCAGGTGAAGCTGGTTGAAAGAATGCTAAGAGTGTGCAAAGTTGTCATCAAGGCATAGGGTTGGCTATTTGAAGAATCTCAAATATAAAATATATTTTGATTTGTGTAACACTTTTTTGGTTACTACATGATTCCATATATGTGTTATTTCATAGTTTTGATGTCTTCATTATTATTCTACAATGTAGAAAATAATAAAAAATAAAGAAAAGCCCTTGAATGAGTAGGTGTTCTTAAACTTTTCACGGGTAGTGTAGATAAAAGCTAAAACTTTACATACCACAAAAAAATCTGCATCCGAAATTGATTTTGTGGAGTTCTTCAAAACCAGGTAAAGTATTTGGTTGGTGAATCTTCTGGATCCAATCTTACCCAACTGTCATTGGAAATAGGGCCTGCATAGAGGTTGGCTATAGTCCGAAACATACACAGAGTAAAAACTATGGCAGACACACAATTAGTGAATGCATCAACACCTGCATGCATTATAAATCACTGTGAAGTTGTTTCCTGTCTCAAACTATTTAAAATCTTATCACTGTAAAGGACCTTGTCGGTTTGTTGACCTACTAACACCACAGTTAGTTAATATGTTACTGACAAGGCCTATGCACACATCTTATCTCTGACTAACCCGTTCAAGATTGGAGATTTCCACAAGGGATTTTCATTGTCCTTTATCTGGAGACATGATGGCCTTATCATGAACTGATTGACACATTTTTGAGGATACATTATTATCATGTCTTCATCAGGTGGGCCTAGATATTTAGAGAAGTACGGGTCGTATGATTTTGAAGCAACTTGCAGTTCATGGCAATGCCATTGGAGGCCGGTAGAGTACAGCAAAAAGAGAGGCTGAATAGCGTAATGAATAGTGTTCGTGCCATTTATTTTCTGGAACGGAACACATTCTCTTCTAGTACTTTCAGAATCTATTGATACCCTTTGCCAATTTGGTTTACGCACAGAAATACAATATATATAACCGAGGTCCTTTGTCTTGAAAAGTAAAGATTGCACCTGTGACCTTCGGTTGGGATGTAGAACATCGCCCCAAATAGCTGAACTATTGCGAAAGGTTTTTATAAAGTAAAACAAGATGGCCCCAAATTCTTTGCATGTTTGAAATAAATAAAATGTTTTCGTGTCTAAAAGTTTATTGGGGGGGGGGGGGGTCTTAGATAAGTTGTTACATTCATCAATATAGGCCAATAGGCTACTCTCTCAGCTGGTTCGGAACGTTCCATGACCTCTGCTCTGTTGAAATCTTTGTCCAACTCTTGACCCATGCCAACGTCTTATTGTAACTTTAAACTTGGCTTCCTGTGGCGTTACTTATGGCGATGAGACACGACTTCTCGGCCGTCGGAGATGTCTCCTCCGTCTTAACGTCCATAGAAAGACTGGGAAAAGTTCTCCAATAAGTAGGCTACATGAGCGTCTGCAAGTGGGCGTGTTTCTCTATTGATTCAACAGTCTCCGCTCTTGTGTGAAGTCGAGGGCGCGAACGCACTTTTCTGGTGAGAAGGGAACGCAGAAGTCTAACTGAAGCGCAGTCTATCTTCAGCTCTTGCTGTCTAAAATCGCTTCATTGTGGAGAGGGCTTCGAAACATCTTTGGGACACTATCACCATGGACGCATTTCAAGTACTATCGTTATATTTGTCACTCCTCTTCATTTGGAATATACCATGTTTTCAGTCAGCTGCCATCATATCCCCCTCTATGCCAAGGAGAAACAAGGGAGTCAAGATACTTCATGATGGACAAAGGTCAACCACATTTCTCAAAGAGATCTTCGCATCATCCCCTATGTTAAGCCGTCACCGAGAAGACTTTAATAAGGACGCAATTGTGCCCCACGATTACATGCTCTCCATATACAGAACGTATTCGGCTGCAGAGAGACTCGGACTAAACGCAAGTTTTTTCCGCTCCTCAAAGTCTGCAAACACCATAACAAGTTTTGTGGACAGAGGAACAGGTTGGTCTCATCTAAAATGACTTAGCTATGTAGTCTACTACCGTTGCATACGAACAAGTAACAATCTTGCTACGTTTGTTCTAGATTTGTACACATCGCTGCAGCCATGGTATGCATTTTTTTTAAATAAAAAAAACAAAAAACTTTCACAATAGCATAAACTATTAATTTGACAATGGCTGTCTTATTGAAAGAAATGCTGGAGTTGCATATTGTGGAAAAAGTGTGTGCCTGTTCTACTCTTGATCCATAAAGAGTGCCATAAAATAAAATAACCACATCAAAATACAGTGTGCTGGCCAATCTAAATATGCAGAAGTTTGAATTGTAAAATATACTATTAATGAATGCATAAAACGATATATCACAAGCTAAAGTGCAATTATCTTGTCAGCCTCAAAGTTGCACTGGAACGTTATCACCGTTTATGAGGGACGCATTACGTTTTGTTGTCGCATTCAGTTCACTTTGAGCCCTTGGGACACATTTTAAAGAGCCATAGGCGTACGTCAGTTTTGCAAAGTAAAACGTTATATTATACTTACATTGACCCCCAGGTAAGACGACAATAAAACACTAATTGAGGCCATATCTAAATGAAGGTAGTAAATCATTCTCGATTGGTCCCCGCGTGCACCAAACCCATCCTGCTTAAACCTTGCCTTGTCGTCCGACTAGACTATCTCAAAACAGAGCCAATTGTGATAATCCTAGAAAAAGTAATATTTCCAAAGAACTTGTGCATTCATTTACAAATTGGTGTAGGACTATGTGAATCAGTGAACACGTCAAACAGGAAATTACAGTTGGCTTGCATCAAGATAGGAATGAACAGTTTGTGTTACAGATCATCATGCAATCTGTATGGCCAACTCTGCAGTTAATAAACGGATATATTAGAATGGGTTAGGGTGGGCTACAGGTGATTAGGGACAGTTTATGTAACAAGGAAGATAAACACCAACAAACCGAACACATGTACGTCTGCTTTATCTTTAGAGGAGAAATGCAATCAGTTAACGTCATTGTTGCCATTATTTACCATCTGTAACATAGAGATGATTTGGTGAAAAAGCCTCACTTTCCCCCTGATTTTGATTTGATGTGTCACTGGCTCTGACCCTTCTCTGGACTCTCTGAGGGTTGCTTAGCATCGAACCGCTGATTGGAGTATTTGAACTCGTGATCTAATTGAGTGTTCATGTCATAACATATCAAACACTGTCTATTCTCCCATAATGACCCAGCTCAGCCAATGGCACATCACCAAAAACGAAGGAAAAAAATGTAAGAGCACGTCCTTCGCTATAAAGTGGTTAGTATTTTACTGTGTACCTCCCTGTGCGACCGCCACTTTAATTACTGACAATATTTTTTCTTCCGTTCTCTCAACACATTGGTGGTTTCTGTTAAGATTCTACCAGGCCCTCGAGTGTTGAGTTGTATTGTTTAATAGGTTACAACATAATGTTTTTTGCACTTTAAAAAGTCCGAAATGTAATATTTATGCGCTGGTTTGCGTGCGTAATATATGCATGTTGTGCTTTTTCAGCAATTACGCACAGCTCTTTTTGGAAACACTTGTACGATAGACGACACTTTTGTATAAAACTGAAATGTTTTATATTGTGTAGCCTTTCCCCTCTGCAGGTAAAATTAGGAGACGTCCCTATGTTCGTTATGGTCGCAAGGTCAGTCAAGAATAAACCAAATGTATAAAAATTACTTTTGGCACTTGAAGTAACTCATTAAAACGCAGATGGTGCTCGCTGGCCTCGGAAGCCACAGCACTAAATCTCTCTCTCTCTCTCTCTCTCTCTCTCTCTCTCTCTCTCTCTCTCTCTCTCTCTCTCTCTCTCTCTCTCTCTCTCTCTCTCTATATATATATATATATATATATATATATATATATATATATATATATATGACTCCTCTCTTTCTCAACCTCCAAAAAGTTGTAGCCTAATACATAAAAGAAAGCGTAACATCAATGTTATATGTTGTCCACAAACACAGATAATACAACAATAGGCCTAACATAAATGGATGACGCCGTATCGTTCATATTTTGGTCAGATAAATATGTAAATTACATATTATTTTATTATTATCTCCAAATCAACAAACTGTAATGTCTTTAAAAGTTCTTTAAAACAGATTCCCGCTGTAACTTAAAGTCAGCATAATCAGGCCAAGCACTTTTGAACCGGGAGTGTTGTCGTTGGCAAGAGGAGATTAAAATATAAGCGGGTAAGTATTTTAATGAGGAAGAGGGGAATTCAGAACTGTTAATTATTTGGTGACCTTGTATACGATTTGTTTGAGGTCTTATAAAAACCTTAATGTAGACCATACGTGCAAAGTTACTGAAACAAACACAAGGTTTCACTCTACTTTTACTATTAAACTCTGCAGGGTTCACAGAGGGGGGAAAGTTCTGGCAACCATGTTCAAATATCTATTTAGAATAAAATATTATTTTGATATATGGCATCTATATTGGAGTAATAGATTAATAGCCTACACACAGGGCGCAATTGTTTAGGCCTAGAACAGGCTACCAAGAGTTTAAATAAAATGTTTTTCAGTGCATTTAATTTGATGGACAAATGATAAACGGAATCACATTTGGTTGATATTTCAGAACACCACAGATTGATCTGTTTTATGTAGGCCGAGTATATTCCTGTTATCGTGAATTACTAAAGAAAATCGCATTTAGTTTGGGGAAATAATTTGTTCATGGTAGCCTTTTTACTTCAGCCTATTTGAGTATTTACCCTATTATCCCTAAGTATATTTATATTTGACTGATGAAAGATGAGGAAAATCAAAAGTTATGTGTTTAAAAAAAACTTTAATGTATTTTATGAAATCTTGGGTTTTCGATATAAAAATAAAACACTGCATACCGCCGGTATACCCTTCACAGAAGAAGAAATGAACGATATTCTAACTTATATGAGAGCACATTGACTCGCTGTGATCAAATATGTGTGGCCTTGGCCTCGTGGGTCTCGAGCAGGGAATAATGTATTAATTCTGTATTGTTCAGTTGAGTGTACAGTAGCCTATGTCGCCTTTGGTCGGTTGAATCTGGCAGAATCCCCTTCCGTCATGTCACTAGGCCCCTCGTTTCTTTGCTCCACAACTTTGATAATCGTTTCAGAAATTATTTTTCCCAAGCAAAGAATAATGAATAAACGTGTTTGATAAAATATTCACTAATTTAATCAGGCTCTTCGTTTAGTGGTGATAGGCCTACATTGAAAAAGAAAAGTATTCTCAGAAGGGATTCATTTGGGGTGTTATTAGAAAACAATAGCCTAATATAATTAACATTTCAAATGAATGATAAGATTCAATTGACAATTCAATTGAAGTTTGCTTCTGAATTTCACATTTCTCTCCCAATAATAATTAAATGACATAGGCTATATTTTGATTCTGTTCTAATAATAAAAAGTGACAACATTTAAAGTACAGGGCAAAAGTATAGGAATATAGGCTACTGAACGGTATTTTGCACATCGACAATGTATAAAATCCAAAAAGGAGAGAGAGAGAGAGAGAGAGAGAGAGAGAGAGAGAGAGAGAGAGAGAGAGACACACAGAAATATGTAATTGCCTGCTGTTGTATTGTGATCATAGGCTTAGCCTACAATATTCAGGCTACTGTCTCAACAATTATATCTGAGTTTCATGGAAATAAAGTTGATTCAAACAGGTGACACCTCATCGTATTAGGCATAATGGACACATCTAAATAATTGATTATTATGGTAGTTGTTTTGACAGGTTTGCACCTGTTGATTATTGATGTTAAGAGTGAAGATGGTTTATTGTACAGTACCAAAATGAAAATCACCCTTTCTGCTCAGAAATGATATAAAATAGCCTATGATGTTAACTACGAGACCTTTTTGAAATCTAATTTGATGACGTGTCAGTCGTAGTTTGTCTCAGCTCGACATTGGAGTGGGCACAGAAAAACAAGAGAGAAGGCCAGTGGATCTGGCCTCTGTGAGAATGTGAACCCTCCTCCTCCCTCCCTCTCCTGAACACTGTACACCCTAAGTGAATCTGACTGCAATTATTTCTTTTTATCTTGCAGACGATCTCTTGCACTCTCCTTTGCGAAGACAAAAGTATCTGTTTGATGTCTCAACCCTTTCAGACAAAGAGGAGTTGGTTGGAGCTGAATTAAGGATATTTAGAAAAGTGCCCGGGGATTTGCAAACGTCCCCGACAGGTCTCTATGACATTCAATTACTCTCCTGTCGATCAGAACGGCTACTGGATTCCAGATCCCTTGATCCTCTGGATTCCCGAAAACCAGGATGGGAGGTTTTGGACGTGTGGGAAATGTTTAAAAACCGGCATCACTCTGCCCAGGGGAGCCAGCTTTGTCTCCAGCTCAAGGGCACTCTTGGTAAATCAGAAATGGAAATCGATTTAAAACAGATGGGATTTGACAGAACCGGTCGAAACCAGCAAGAGAAGGCCATCTTGGTGGTTTACACCAGGTCCAAGAAAAGGGAGAACCTGTTCAACGAAATGAAAGAGAAGATCAAGTCGCGCGGATCGGGGAGCAGGTCGGAGGAGGAGAGGGGCCTGCGGTTCAAAGCCAGGCGCCGACGGAGGACTGCATTGAACAATCGGCATGGGAAAAGACATGGCAAAAAGTCAAAATCTAGATGCAGTAAAAAGGCTCTGCACGTTAATTTCAAAGAGCTAGGGTGGGATGACTGGATCATTGCGCCATTGGATTACGAAGCGTACCACTGCGAGGGCGTGTGCGACTTCCCTTTGAGGTCGCATTTAGAGCCAACTAACCATGCCATCATTCAAACTCTCATGAATTCAATGGACCCCAATAGCACACCTCCTAGCTGTTGTGTTCCCACTAAACTAAGTCCCATCAGCATTCTTTACATAGACTCGGGCAATAACGTTGTGTACAAACAGTACGAGGACATGGTGGTAGAGCAGTGTGGCTGCAGGTAGCGTCCTTTTCTTCTGCGACACTTGAACGTATTTAAACCCCGTAAAAACAAAGATAAGTCCGTCGGCCCAGGTCAGGATATGAAAGCTGTGGCATATCTTAAGCATATAGACCCATGCGTTCTTGCCATATCATGGTGCGCCTAAACTTCACTCAAAAGGGATCCACGAGAGACATTATTTGCAGTTTGGGCCTATGCAAGCATATTTGTGTTGGTCACATTTAAACTCAGTAGAATCTCACATAGCCTTATCTGTCCAATTGTTGTGTTAAACTAATACATACTCCTAGTCTACATTGCCGTCCATATGATGTGTTTTTCAACTTTCAATTGCATAGTCTATTGTTTCGCGAGGCCCCGACATGGACAGACAGACAGTTCGTTATAAACCATTAGTCCGCAGGAGAGGAGTGGCTATCGAAAGGCTAGTGATAGGCTATCATTTGTTCTTTTCTGAGCAGACTTGGAATTGTTGGTCTTCCATCAGTGAATTACGTCCTAAATGGGCACAGTGGAATGCACCTGTTCAAACTAGGCCGCAGTCACGGGATAGCCCTTGTGCATTGTTGCAGCTCCCTGCAGCGGTCTTGCAAAGAGGACTCATTTGTAGCGGGTGTTTTCAGGCTCACTGCCAGCATCCAGCTGAAACTATCGAGCTCTTCTGATGCGTTATCAATCGGCCCAAGCACCCCCCCCCCACCCCCTCTCTCTCCAATTCCTCTCTCTCAAATATATTTCTCTCTCTCTCTCTGTCTCTCTGACTCTCTCTCTCTCTCCCTTTCTCTCTCCAAAAGGTGAATGTAATCTACCAAACACACAATGGGCTCTGAGGAAAAGAGATAACGCAGGTATGCCTACAAGAGATGTGTCTGTGCGCCCTGTTTCAACCGAATGGAGTGCGCGCTCGAGTCACCACAGCCGGCGGGAAACGTATGCGAGACTTTAACAAACGATTCTAAACATGGGCTCTATGGACATAGGCATTCATATTGTGCCTGTCATTTTACAGCTGACTGTATCTCGATGACTTGCTGAAGGCACACTGAAAGGCAGTTGGACCCGGTTGCGCACAGGAGTACGTGGGGACACCAGAGGCCACGATAAATAATCAAGACAAACATTTGCATCTCCAACGCATCTTACAATAGGCACTTCCACAACTGACTGCGGCAATGTCATGTAGTCAGGAGGAACGCCTTTTTCGTGATAAATCGACTGACCAGAAAAGACTCGCAAACGAGATATTTAAATGCACATTAGCTTTGAATGCACTGCTGTTCGTTATTTGAGCTGTAAATATTTGTATAGTTAAAACTTTACAAGTGCAACGAATGAAGAAATGACAAAATGCATTTCTTTGTACATGTACATACTTTAAATGCACTCAAATCGTTATAATATCTATTCTATAATAATTTTATTAATGGTGATGTACAGAGTTTCATGATAATCATATATTTCTTACATTGATAAGAGTAATTTAAGCTGTATAAAAACTGTTGAGGGTGGAAATACCATTATTGATGTCTACCTCATAATTACCTAGGTTCTGAGTTCTGAGGTGCATTCAACTGTGTTAAATTCTTTTTAAATGATATATGAAATATACATTTATATACATTTATATATATAATATATATATATATATATATATATATATATATATATATATATATATATATATATATATATATATATATATATATATATATATATATATATATATATATATATATATATATATATATATATATATATATATATATATATATATATATATATATGTATGTATGTATGTATGTATGTATGTATATATCTATATATATCTATATATTATAGGATATTATTCCACACTATTACTGTACTAATAAAGTGAAGAAAAAACATCCAACACTCTTGTTCTTCGGATGACTTAACTCCCCCTTTCTGTGAGCTGATCCTTTGTGACAGAGAGAAAACATCGTTTTTAGTGATTTATAACTCTGCTTGTTTCCAATGAAGTTACAGATATGAACCACACTAATTACAGTACCTAACGTTACTGTAAGTATAATGTTAACTGAAGTGGTCTACATGGATTTGATTTGAATAATGGGAAAAACTCACACTTCAATCGGCCCTTTGTGCATTTTTTCATGTTGACCAAAATAAGAAGTGAGAAGAATGTCTCCTTTGATGATTGGATTATATTAACTATGGGAAAAAAGCATTTGTTTTACACTTTCTTTCAAAGCCTGTATATAAGCAGAGATGCTATTTGTTTGTATAGTGTTCTGTTGCTCAACAATATCTATGCATATTTCAATAATATCAGTCTTATTGGATCACAATGAATCCATGATGTATTTCCAAATTTTAACCATTAAATGTGCTTGAATGACAAAACTAGCTTATAGCAAAGCATGGTGTTTTTTTTCTAGTAGGGGATACAGGACATTCTACCCATGTAGGATTTTAATTAGTGCTGCTAGTTACAGCACCGAAATGCCTGACTTTGAAAGTTGTAGTTGTTTTCGAACTTATGCAGTAGAACTCTTTGGTGGTGACAATGGAGTTCAGCTTCCTTTAAAAGTTTATGCAATGCAAACAAATCATTCATCTTTATTGGTAGGAGTTGATATACTGTGCCTTCGGAAAGTATTCAGACCCGTTGAGTTTTTACACATTTTGTTACTCTGCAGCCTTATTCTAAAATTGATAAAATGGTTGTTTCCCCCTCATCAATCTACACACAATACCCCATAATTACAAAGCAAAAACAGGTTTTTAGAAATGTTGCTAATTTATAAAAAATAAAATATCACATTTGTATAAGTATTCAGACCCTTTACTCAGTACTTTGTTGAAGCATCTTTGGCAGCGATTACAGCATCAAGTCTTCTTGGGTGTGACTCTATAAGCTTGGTACACCCGTATTTGGGGAGTTTCTCCCATTCTTCTCTGCAGATCCTCCCAAGCTCTGTCAGGTTGGAAGGGGAGCGTTGCTGCACAGCTATTTTCAGGTTTCTCCAGAGATGTTCGATCGGGTTCAAGTCCGGGCTCTGGCTGGTCCACTCAAGGACATTCAGAGACTTGTCCCGAAGCCACTCCAGAGCTGTTTTGCCTGTGTATTTTGGGTCGTTGTCCTGTTTTAAGATTAACCTTCACCCCAGTCTGAGGTCCTGATTGCCCTGGAGCAGATTTTCATCAAGGATCTCTCTGTACTTTTCTCTGTTCATCTTTGCCTCGATCCTGACTTGTCTCCCAGTCCCTGCCACTGAAAAACATCCCCACAGCATGATGCTGCCACCACCATGCTTCACCGTGGGGATAGGTCCAGGTTTACTCCAGACGTGATGCTTGGCATTCTGGTTTCATCAGACCAGAGAATCTTGTTTGTCATGGCCTGAGAGTCCTTTAGGTGCCTTTTGGCAAACTCCAAGTGTGCTGTCATGTGCATTTTACTGAAGAGTGGCTGCCGTCTGGCCACTCTACCATAAAGGCATGATTGGTGGAGTGCTGCAGAGATGGTTGTCCTTTTGCATTGTTCTCCCATCTCCACAGAGGAACTCTAGAGCTCTGTCTGAGTTACCATCTTGGTTACCTCCCTGAAAAAAGGCCCTTCTCCCCTGATTGCTCAGTTTGGCCGGGTGGCCAGCACTAGGAAGAGTCTTGGTGGTTTCCTAACTTCTTCCATTTAGGAATGATGGAGGCCACTGTGTTCTTGGGGACCTTCAATTCTGGTACCCTTTCCCAGATCTGTTCCTTGGCACAATCCTGTCTCTGAGACCTACGGACAATTTCTTCGACCTCATGGCTTGTTTTTTTCTCTGACATGCACTGTCAACTGTGGGACCTTATATAGACAGGTGTGTGCTTTCCAAATCATGTCCAATCAGTTGCATTTCCCACAGGTGGACTCCAATCAAGTTGTAGAAACATCTGAAGGATGATCAATGGAAACAGGATGCACTTGAGCTCAATTTCAAGTCTCATAGCAAAGCGTCTGAATACTTACGTAGATAAGGCATTGCTGCTAGTTTTTTTGTATAAATTTGCAAATATTTCTAAAAACCTGTTTTCCCCTTCGTCATTATGGGGTATTGTGTGTAGATTAATTAGATGTTTTATTTATTTAATCCATTTTAGAATAAGGCTGTAACGTAACAAATTGTACAAAAATTCAAGGGGTCTGAATACGTTCCGAAGGCACTGTAGGCTATGGTTTATCTAATGGTACTGTGTAGGTCATGAACTTATTGGAAGTCATAGGGCTCTCGGCTTCAAGCCACAGGATCATTTAGTGTTTCACTAACATGTAAACAGACAATGAGTGTTATTGTTCAGTGTTTGGCTGGCTCAGCGCTGTGCTAAAACTATGTTAACATGTGGTGGCCATTCAAGTAGAAGGAAATGCATTGACTGTCACTGATATGGTACTGAATGGATGAACCACAGCTATTTCCCAATGAATTAGCCACCCCCCTGGGTCAAGTTTACTTAACACTTTAATGTTTCACAATCTCAGGACGAAAAAAAGTTTGAAAGCAGGGATTGCTTCCATATAAGCTATGGACCTTGGCCTGGAAACAATTAGGAAATGGCTTTGAAATGTTATATGTTGTCCAGGTTCTTGTACAGTATCATGTCACTCCCCACATGGTCGCTGTGGGAAAGAGAGGACACTAAGTGCGCTCTTTAGCTGCCCCTGCAAATGACTGACACAGCAACCACTCCCCTGAGCATAACCAAATGGCCCTTCAGGCTATGTCTGTGTGTCAGCATTGAATATAAGGATGCTATGTGGCTAATGCTAGGCCCACTAGCTAACTCCCCACAAGTGCAGTGCGTTGGTGACACCCATAGCCTGGTGATACCTTACTAGCAGACGTGCAGTGCAAGTGGAAAAGAGCAAAGACACAGGTCTGAAGGGAAATACAGGAAGTGTGTGACAGGTTGACTGCCATTAGCCAAATGTCCTCTACGCTCTTACCTTACATGTGAGATTACGTATGCTGCTTCTGTGAAAAATGAGGGCTTGGAATTTCAATTCCCCTTACATTTTAGGTCCCTTTATTTGATTGGATACAGTGATGATATCTCTGGTTTTGACGCCGGGAGGAAGTTTTGAGAATGGTTACATGCCGATGAAAGGGAAGGAATGCTTTAGTTTAGTCGTCTTAATCATTCACTCTTTAGCTTTAATGGTCTCATAAAGAATAACAGGTTCGTCCTCATAGTTGCATAATTGTCTTAGTCACCATTATGACGAAGCCATTCCGAGAGACTGCTTTGTTTAACATTTCTACCTATCATCTATCATTTCTATCTATTTCTATTTATTTAGCCAGTGTTGTATTGGCAAAGGCACAGCTCCTTTTCATCAGAATATGTGGAGAATGTTTAACACAAATAGCCTTGACACCCCACATCTGTGGACCACTGAGTTGTGCCTGCCTCTTCATGGTCCGTGATGATGCCTGATAACAAGGTTAAGATCTACAATGTGTTTCTCCAAACCGTCCGGGAGTCTCTCCAACGTCAAAAAAAACACAAGTTGGCTCCTATAGAGACAGACATTTCCCCCATACCTAACCCCACTGTTATCAGTGATGTCCTCACAAACTGTGCAGTGAGGAGATAAATCGAACTTAACATTTAGGCTGTGAGCAGCTTTTAAGCGAGTATAAAGGGAAATGGGCATAGTGAAATATGATATGATTTATTGTTAACTATGAGAACTCTCATTGTGATTTGTTGAATGACTGAATTTGGGATGCAGGGAAAGGGAATGCTTGGACAGTGCAAAGGCCTGAACTCAAACTGTTCATGAGACTATTGATGACATCAAATTGGAATTTCTTTATCAAAGATTTTCAGTGTCTGTTTCTCCTCTCAGAGATTTTTTGTTAATCTCTGGAAAGAGATCCCTCCTTTTTAATTCCTTGCATCTAATAGAGCCTGGCTGGGTTGTGGCTCATTCCCCAACCTCCCCTTTTACCTCACAGGACAGTGCAAGGGGGTTTCTGTCCCTATAATAGAAAATAAATACTCAGAACCCCAGATGTGTGTGCGGGCACACACAAATTGTGTTGGTTAGGAGTGTCCAAGTATATTTAAATGTGAGAGTGAACATGCATGTATATTGTACAATGTGTGTGTGAGCGTGAGCGTATGCTAGAGGACAGAAGGACAGCAGCATACACAGATGGGCAGATGAGTGCTGCAGAGTAGCGGCAGATGCCTGGACTGACCCCCACTGCCACCCTGCATTGAACCACTGGCCTGCACACAATGGTAGGGACGGATCTAAACATTAAATATACTTCCTTGTGCCTTAATGCCAGAGGTCCCATTATGTCCATAAACAGTTGAAGTCGGAGGTTTACATACACTTAGATTGGAGTCATGAAAACTCGTTTTTCAACCAAATTTCTTGTTAACAAACTATAGATTTGGCAAGTCGGTTAAGACATCTACATCGTACATAACAAGTCATTTTTCCAACAATTGTTTACAGAGAGATTATTTCACTTAAAATTCATTGTATCACAATTCGAGTGGGTCAGAAGTTTACATACACTAAGTTGACTGTGCCTTTAAACAGCTTGGAAAATTCCAGAAAATGATATCATAGATTTAGAAGCTTCTGATAGGCTAATTGACGTCATTTGAGTTAATTGGAGGTCTACATGTGGATGTATTTCAAGGCCTACCTTCAAACTCAGTGCCTCTTTGCTTGACATCATGGGAGAATCAAACAAAATCAGCCAAGAACTCAGAAAAGAAATTGTAGACCTCCACAAGTCTGATTTATCCTTGGGAGCAATTTCCAAACGCCTAAAGGTACCACGTTCATCTGTACAAACAATAGTACGCAAGTATAAACACCATGGGACCACGAAGCCGTCATATCGCTCAGGAAGGAGACACGTTCTGTCTCCTAGAGATGAACGTACTTTGGTGCAAAAAGTGGAAATCAATTCCAGGAAAAAAGCAAAGGACCTTGTGAAGATGCTGGAAGAAACAGGAACAAAAGTATCTATATCCAAAGTAAAATGAGTCCTATATCGACATAACCTGAAAGGCCGCACAGCAAGGAAGAAGCCACTGCTCCACAACCACCATAAAAAAGCCAGACTACGGTTTGCAACTGCACATGGGGACAAAGATCATGCTTTTTGGAGAAATTACCTCTGGTCTGATCAAACAAAAATAGAATAGTTTGGCCATAATGACCATCATTGTGTTTGGAGGAAAAAGGGGGAGGCTTACAAGCCAAAGAACACCATCCCAACTGTGAAGCACGGGGGTGGCAACATCATTTTGTGGTGGTACTTTGCTGCAGGTGCACTTCACAAAATAGATGGCAACATGAGGAAGGACATTTATGTGGATATATTGAAGCAACATCTCAAGACATCAGTCAGGAAGTTAAAGCTTGGTCACAAATTGGTCTTCCAAATGGACAATGACCCCAAGCATACTTCCAAAGTTGTGGCAAAATGGCTTAAGGACAACACAGTCAAGGTATTTGTTTGGCCATCACAAAGCCCTGACCTCAATCCTATAGAAAATGTGTGGGCAGAACTGAAAAAGCGTGTGCGTGCCAGGAGGCCTACAAACCTGACTCAGTTACACCAGCTCTGTCAGGAGAAATGGGCCAAAATTCACCCAACTTATTGTGGGAAGCTTGTGGAAGGCTACCTGAAACGTTTGACCCAAGTTAAATAATTTAAAGGCAATGCTACCAAATACTAATTGAGTGTATGTATACTTCTGACCCACTGGGAATGTGATGAAAGAACTAAAAGCTGAAATAAATAACTCTTTCTACAATTATTCTGACATTTCACATTCTTAAAATAAAGTGGCGATCCTAACTGACATAAGACAGGGATTTTTACTAGGATTAAATGTCAGGAATTGTGAAAAACCGAGTTTAAATGTATTTGGCTAAGGTGTACGTAAACTTCCTACTTCAACTGTACTTCTTTTTTTCTGAGGCAGACAGTTGAACATGTTGAGCAGGACAACCATAAGGGCATGAGAGAGAAAAGACGAAATGAGTAAACCCTTTTCTATCTATCATGATTTGAACCTTTATATGAGGCAGTGATGCTGTAAAGAAAGGTGGTTGCCCTTGGCAGCTGCTCACTAAGTTAAAAAAAGAAGGAAAACACAGGAGTAGCATAACAAAGCACTATGGAGTTCTCTCTGATAGGGCATCTGCTAGGCTTCTTTTTTTCTCCAGCCCTGCGGAGGACCCTCTGTGGCCCTATGGTAGCCCACTCTACCCCACCATCAGGTATACCATGAGTCCATACGAGGGACAGACTGGCGGACGCCTCCACTTCCCTGCAGATCATCTGCTAATTGTATTACATCACACCCTTTGAGGCAGTCGTTACTTTATTATCTATCCTATCTCAATATTCCGAATCGAATTGGAGCATGGAGAGATTTTTGCGAGGGGTGCTTGTAAATTGGGGCGAGGGAGTAGCTTTTGGGACACATGATACTGGGGAAAGGTTTGCTCAGTTGTCTCCACCAAGTCTGTCCCCAAACAATTTGATTGGCTGGCTTTAAGCATTAAACGTTCAAATAGCTCTTTGTTGACTGTTGCTGGATGCTATTGTCCTCCATTATCATTGGCCTGTACCCTACCTGCACTAAGCTGAATTTGAATTTGTCTTGCTAGGTGATCTAAACTGGGACATGCTTAAATCACCTGATCAAGTCCTAAAGCAATGGGACTCCCTAAATCTTTCTCAGATTATAACCAATCCCACAAGGTACAGTATGACTCCAAACAACCAGAAAAAGGCTACTCTCCTCGCAAATAATCATGATAAGTATCAGTCTGGTGTTTTCTGTAATGACCTTAGTGATCACTGTTTAAGCCTGTGTTCGTAATGGCTGCTCAGTGAAACAACCTGACCTGATTTGTCATGGACGCTTGCTAAAAAACTTTAATGAGCAAGCCTTCATTCAAGAACTGTCCTCTGTAAAATGGTATAGAATCAGCTTGATCCCCTCCGTCGAAGATGCTTGGACCTTCATCTTTTAAAAATATTTTCAGTGGTATTGTTAACATACATTCCCCCATAAAGAAATGAGAATTAAAAATCGGTTCAGCCCCTGGTTCGACATTGATCTTGCAGTTACTCCACCTCAAGAATTGCATTTGGCAAAAGCCTAGGCACACGCATACTCAGGCTGACTGGCTATCGTTCAGGCAAATGAGAAATAAGTGCACTCAGGCTATCCGGAAGGCCAAAGTTAGTTTCTTTATGGAGCTGTTCTCTCTCTGTGGGTCTAACCCAAGAAGAAAATGGTTAAAGACCTGGAGAATAAACCCTTCTCCATACAGCTGCCCATGTCCCTTAACGTTGATGGTGTGGTTGTTACTGACACGAAGCACATTGCTGAGCTCTTTAATCACCACTTCATTAAGTCAGGATTCTTATTTGACTCAGCCATGACACCTTGCACGTCCAACATTTCCTCATCTCCCACCCCTTCTAATGTGACTATCCCCGATTCTTCTCCCTCGTTTTTCCCCTGCCCCGCTATAAAGTTTCTCCCTGCAGGCAGTCACTGAGTTTGAGGTGCTCAAGGAGCTCCTTAAACTTGACCCCCCAAAAAGATCTGGGTCAGATGGTCTAGACCCTTTCTTCTTTAAGGTTGCTGCCCCTATCATCGCCAAGCCTATCTCCAACATTTTTAACCTGTCTCTCCTTTTTGGGGTGGTTCCCATTGCTTGTAAGGCATCCACGGTTCCTCCTGTATTTAAAGGAGAGATCAAGCTGATCCTAACCGTTATAGGCTTATTTCAATTTTGCCCTGTTTATCAAAAGTGTTGTAAAAACTTGTCAATAATCAACTGACTGGCTTTCTTAATGTCAATAGTATTCTCTCAGGTATGCAATCTGGTTTCCACTCAGGTTATGGATGTGTGACTGCAACCTTAATGGTCCTCAATGACGTCACCATTGCCCTTGATTCTATGCAATATTGTGCTGCTATTTTTATTGACTTGGCCAAAGCCTTTGATACGGTAGACCATTCCATTCTTGTGGGCCGGTTTAGGAATATTGGTGTCTCTGAGGAGTATTTGGCCTGATTTGCTAACTATCTCTCTCAAAGAGTGCAGTGTATAAAGTCAGAAAATCTGCTGTCTCAGCCACTGCCTGACACAAAGGGTGTACCCCAAGGCTTGATCCTAGGCGCCACGCTCTTCTCAATTTACAACAATTTACAACAACATAGCTCATCTATTTCTATGCAGATTATACAGTCTTATACTTGTCTCTCTTGTCTCTTTTGTTGTGATGTATGTTTTGTCCTATATTTATATTGTATTTTTTTTTTAAATCCCAGTCCCCTTTTGCCTTTTGGTAGGCCGTCATTGTAAATAAGAACTTGTTCTTAACTGACTTGCCTAGTTAAATAAGGGTTAAATAAAAATGTCTATGCTAGTAGGTTACAGAAACAACCACATTTAGAGTAAGGTTTCCTTTTCAATCTATTAAAATGATTGAACGTTGGCTCCGAGTATTTCATCTATAGTATATTGGATGCTGGTTGAGATATGGTCCTATACAAAATATTTTCAATTAAACATTTAATTGACTCTTAGCTGTGCCAAAGCAGCGGAGAGCAAGAGTAAAATAAAAAAGACCAGAAACAGAATGTCAATTGGGTGAGGTTGATTGATCTATATGGGGGCACCTTTCAAGCTCCCATTTATTTTCTCAAGGAATGTCCCAGAGTGCCATTTCATCTCTCTTCATCTTGTTGCTACTAACCAGGCGTATGCCTCTGATGGTGAACTGTCTTATTGAAAGCAATATTTCCTCAAATTGACAGTGTATCAAATGCTTAAGCATAAGCTTTACCATAGACTATAAGCACCTGCAAATAGATGTACCTCACTGAGAACTGTGTGTGCGTACAGATATATATATATTTTTTTGTGAGGGCATGTGTCTGAGTATCTGTGTGTGAGACTGCCTAGTGTTTGTGTGTGTTTGTATGTGAATCTGAATGTGCTGAAGACCAGAGTAAATTTGCTCAGTAACTTTGACAATGCTTATGTTTGGGGGCAAAGCCAGGACATGGCCTCCCTGTCAATTCACATCTGTGATGGCAACGGTAGTGGTGGTGGGAGGAGGATGATGATTTGCCAGGGGGCTGGGCATGCCTTTCATTGGTCAAGACCTCCAGGACAAACCATAAGGGGTGCTTGTCCAACCCAACAGTGTGATTTAGAAACCATACATCAGATAGCCATATCAAATCATTTCAACATAGAACATTAACCTGTTTTGATTCGTATTTAGTGAGAACATAGCCCCTGATTAAACTAATGGACCAGATGGGAGAAACAGACAGAGGTCTTTGTTTTGTACCGTAAAACGAGACAGGGAGAAAAACGAACATGGGTCAGGGGCAATGAGGCAGGAAGACTAGGATCTCACTGAGTAGGAGATGGAGGGGCAGGGTGGTGGGGTGTTAGGAATACTTGATGGACAACTCCACAGCTCTGCGAAGGCAAAACATTCACTTAAAAATGGTGCCTGGGGTATCTCAAAAGGTCAGAGCCCAGAACACCACCACACTACATTAATCATGAGCCGTTGCAGCTTACCTGTCTAGCGTTTCAGCCACGCCGTACAGTTCACCTCAATTACGCTTGATTACGAGGTGTGGAAGACACAGTGCCCAGGCCCAGCCTCCAGAAAAGATCAGACATCAATAATGCAACTTCAGATTGGATGAGCATGTCTGTTACCAAAGCAACAAGGCAAGGGGAACATACACCAGGTCTTTGACTGTTTGCTAAGGTCCCACACTCGCACGCGCACACACACACGCACACACACACACACACACACACACACACACACACACACACACACACACACACACACACACACACACACACACACACACACACACACACACACACACACACACACACACACACACACGCTCACAGTCTTTCTAGGCAAGGCTCAATGAGCATTTGGATGTGGAGTCTTTGAATTCTCCGACTGTGTCTGTTTTATAGCTCTTGTGTCATGTGGTGGTGGGTTGGGTAGCAGGAGAGCACACACACACACACACACACACTGCATGGTGTACAAAAGAGAGTAAAAGGCTTCACACTGTCCCAGCCCCCTCACAGCAATTACCCCATTACGCGTTGGTGGCGGATGGAACTGTTACAGATGTTTTATGATGGGGGCCCTTTTCATTTTGTCTTCCCGATGAGAGACAGATTTATGGTGCAACTCTGTCCTCCATTCAGGAATGCCATCCCCTTCCCAACCCCTTTTACACACATACACATAAGGATGAGAAGTTCCGGAGTTGTTATGTTTTTGTAGGCTTCTCCCCTGAAGTGGATGAAACATGGAAAAAAAGTGCATATTCAAATTAGGAGTGGGTCAAATGTTTTGAGAACAGTTTTCTCCTCCTACCAGGCTGGCTTATATGGTCACAGAGGTTGTTGGCAGCAGTCTAAAAGAAGAATAAATGTTTGATGGCCCCTCCAATAGGTAGGCTTCCAGGCTGGCCGACAGCCTCTTCTCACGGGAGGGAGAAAACTGTGGAGACCCCCTCAGAGAGCCCCTGGTCTGTGGACAGATAGCAGGCACAGAATCAAACCAACTATGACAAATTCACACCAAATGTTATTCTACTGAAAGTAACCATCATAAAAAAGCCAACAGTAAAGACTGGTTCACTTTTTTTCAAGAGTAATATCTTTGGATTCTCAGTGACGTGTTTGATGTGCTGAGGTCTCTTGCTGTGGTTTCTTTTCAGAGGCTGTTTTGGTGTGGTTCCCCTAAAGTTGGACTGTGAATCAAATCAACAGTTCAGTAGCTTTTATGCCTTAGCAAAATTGGTCATAAATTGATGGATGAAATGCAGTCTAATTACAGGGCTACATACTAAAAAGCCCCCCTCTGAGTCTTGGCTACAATTATTAAGGTTATACAAAATAGACTATATGGCAGGCAGTGGGGTCCCAAAAAGCTTTAAAGTGCACAACTTATTTCACAACTCATAACTAAGACAAGGAGGCATTTTGAAATGGGAGAATGCTTGTGTTTGTCACCAATAGTTCCTCTTTAGAGAACAAACTGTGGAAAGTTGTCAGGTACAAGTCTTTTAACAAACAAGGTCAGCAGAGGAACAGTGGATATGAATCATTTACCAGAGGGAGACAAAGAGGTCTAGCGAGACTAGATAGCCCAGAGGACCCAGAGGCCTCTGTGACCTAAACACAGGCTCATCGTGTTACACACAGAGACACCACGGTGACATTTCTGACGCCACTCTCCAATCAATCCTGGAAAAAAAACTTTCAGATTGCTGATTGATTTTCCTATTGTGACTTGATATTTGAGATGTCACAGGCCTTTTTTGTCACTAAAAATGTCCCCATATGACATTACTTACACAGAGAGACTGTAGCACTGCTGTTCTCAGATCTTCTTTCTAGGCGACATCATACCTCAGGATCATTTTTGATTTATGTTATGACATCCAGCATGGTTCAAATTGTGCATTTATTCAAAGTTGAATTTTATGATATGTAGTTGTCATAACTTTAGATTTTGATTTTGATTAATTCCTTAAAATGCCACTTTCTGTTTAGAGTGACATAAATTATTGTGGTCTTTTATGGCATGAGGAATGCAGTGAGTTTTGTTTGACCAAATGTAACCTTATCAGGTACTTACTCTTTTTTTCTATTCTTGTGTCTCTCACATCTCTTAGCTTAAGCAAACAAAGTGAGCTCTCACACAATATTTCTGTTTGCTCTAGTCTGACCTCTTTGTGAACTGTGGTTAAGTGAAAGGCACTTTCAGCCGGTGGAATCAAATGGCAGTAACCATATGCCTTTCAACTGATACAAAGGTGGGAGAAATGGGGTGGGGGCAGGGACTTGCATGCTAGGGTGAAAAGGAAAGTGCCGTGCCGTATCTTTTTGTGCTGGTTAAAGTGGTGGTGGTGTTGGGGTGCGGGGTGAGGGGGTGTTAAGGGGGCAGTGTTAGCTGGACATGCTGCGGAACAGAAGGAGAGAACAGAAGAGAATGTCCGACTGAGATGGACATTTCTCATGGGCGAGTGCAATGAGCAAACAGTGTGCAAACAGTCAGCATTCCTTGCTCGCTCTCTGTGTGTGTCTGTATATGTGAGTCTCTGTGTGTGTGTGTGTGTGCGTGTGTGTGTGTGTGTGTGTGTGTGTACATTTGTGCATGAGTGCTTGTGTGTGTGCGCGTATTGTGCCTGGTTTCAGTGAAGATGTTCAGAGCTCCAGGTTGGTCTGGATCTGATGTGTGATTTGCTCCACTTGACCCTGTGCTCACTGAGGCCTGACTGACAAACCTCATCCTGCTCTTGAAGACTACGTCTCTGTCAGACTGGGCCAATGACTCACCAACCACCTCGGCATCAACTGGAAGCTAGCTACTCAGTCACAATGCTGCTGTGATACAGAACAGAGTCTTAAGGTTATCTTTAGTGTTTATGTCTGGTTAAAAAAAACATTGGTGTATGTGGTGCACCACTTGGTGTAGGCTTCTTGCATGGCAGGATAGCTACTTTTGATTGCATAAGTGACAAAATACAAGTTCTAAGGTGTAGTTGTAGTTAGAATGAACTGCCATTTGTTTCTCTGATACAATATACGATTTTGATGGCAAAGAGCCTCGCAAAACCCTGATGTGCTTCAAGCTCAAGAGTTGATACACAGGGTTGATAAACGTGCCAAATGAAAAATGATTTGCTGCCCCATTACAATACAGCCCTATAATCTGTCTTTCAGTTCCATTATGAAAGGGGGATCAGACATTCTTTGTAGCAGGGGATGTGGAGGACAGGAAGTATGTTTGTACAGAAGCAACATTAATTCATTCCTCTCTGCGCTCTTTGAAGAGCACCAGCAGCTATGACAGGCTAAATGTTTCCAGAGATGTCACATTTCCACAAAATCTAAAAAGGCTCTCGTGAGCACTCATCCTTTCATGTTTGATCCTGTGTTGGAGATTGTATGATAAACAGACTGGGGGTGGTTGCTGGGATGTTGGTGGGGGAGAGGGGCGGGTCGTTGGATGGGAATGTACACCATGGTATGGCCCTGCCTGGTCTGCCACAGGATCCAGATGCCTTCGCAAATTAGCTCTTTGTCTACTTCAGAGGGGGCTTGAAATGCAAGTCTGAATTAAGATCTGGAGTTTCTCTTCAACCTTCTAGGATTGCAAGAATATTGCACTGAATCAGATTCATTTGGGACTACTTCCATGTCACCCCACCTTCCCTGCCCTCCCTGGCCTTAAACATGCACACACACACACCCCACCCCTAACAGACAATTAACAGATGCTGTGGAGTTGCTCTACATTAAACCATTAGTTGTGTTACTACACTGTCACAAGCTAGTATAGAAACATACATGTTAGTAGCTAGGTTTCCATCCAATTGGCGGACATTTTTCCCACAAATATTTTTAAAAAAGATGCAAATTTTTCCACAAGTGGTGTGTTTCCACCAAATGGACTTGTTGCAGATAAAAAAAAATCAGTGAGTTATGACGTAGTGCACACTAAGTTTTCATATACCGAATTAAAATCTAAAGTTCAATGTGTTTCCATTGCATTTTTGACTCTATCTGTAGTTTTGTCACAAAACTGTAAATAGCAAATGTGCCTACTCTGGTTTTGACACGTGTGCTCTGGTCAACAGCTCGCAGATAGCCTACACTTGCTAGTAGACGGTGCGGGTAGGCTAGTCTACATGATGAGCTTATTATGGATAAGAGCTAGAGTATTTGCATTTGTCAAACGGCAGTCAAGCGTCGATCATCATGTCACCAGAATAAGACCCGCAACATTTATTGGAAAGGAGCATCAGACTCATCACTGTGCACTTTCACCTGTGAAGTTCATCATGACTTATTTTATCCGTAACCTAATAAACTGCATGTTTTCACAAGTCGTAGTGGGAGGACCACACACCATATCATTGTTTCCAACGCCATTTCTCGCATACTTAATTTAACTTGCACAAAAAGATCCCACCATGTTGAACAAACAGGCATTTATAAATGTGTACCGAAACTTGCAGTTTCCATCACAGCTGCACCGAGCATAAAAACTGTGAATGGAAATGTGGTTAGTGATATAAAAACATCCAGTGGCGGTCGGTGCTGTTTAAGATGAGAGAGGACGATTATTTTTTTTCATGAGAATGGCCTTATTTCTATAACAACATATTGGATGACTGTCATTCATATTCCATTCACCCTGCTCAATGTAACATTGATAGGGTTAGGTTACTACATGATACACAAATTTGCCCTATAATCATCATGAGGTTGCTACAACCTAGCCTATGAATGAAAGTTTACAATGTAGGTGCACACAGGTCGAGAGAAAAATTTGTCCAACAGTTGCAAACTAGAATTTCTATTAGACAAATTCTGGTATTTTTATCATTGTTTCGTTCCTTTTGCTTCCATTTAAGAAATGTTTTTTTCAACAGAATTGGCGGCAAGAATACAACCCTGATCACACATAAAAACAGATCACTTTCATAGCAGCCACGTTGTGTTCCTTCTCGCATCTACACGCTCTCCTCCTCTCACCTTTTCCCTTTGCTTGTGGACTTAAATGCACAACACATCAGCTGTATGTGAACAGGCAAAAAAACTTTCCGAGCCAAACCATATCATATCCACTACACAGCCTACATCGTTGTCACCATATTAGCTAAAGTAACGTCATAGTTAACATAACTAATAGAACTAACACGTCAATAAACCCACTAGAATAATGCAGTACAGTGTACAGCAGTTTAGCAATTGCACCTGCGGGCTCTGGTGGCAATAAATTAGTAAAAACCAAAAGCTTACCCTGACTTGGAAAAGTTCCAGTGTTGTGTTGAATAGTCATTGCCAGCTAACTAATATAGCATCCCTCTGGTTGAGCCGGGTGTTTGAGTAGTCTAAACTAGATAGCTGTATTTGCTAGTTAATTATGTGAAAGTTAAAAAAACAACTAAACATATACACTACCAATCAAAAGTTTTAGAACACCTACTTATTGAAGGGTTTTTCTTTATTTTTACAATTTTCTACATTGTAGAATAATAGTGAACACATCAAAACTATGAAATAACACATGGAATCATGTAGTAACCAAAAATCTAAATATACTTTATGTTTGAGATTCTTCAAATAGCCTCCCTTTGCCTTGATGACAGCTTTGCACACTCTTGGCATTTTCTCAACCAGCTTCACCTGGAATGCTTTTACAACAGTCTTGAAGCAGTTCCCACATATGCTGAGCACTTGTTGACTGCTATTCCTTCACTCTGCGGTCCAACTCATCCCAAACGATCTCAAATTGGTTGAGGTCGGCGGATTGTGGAGGCCAGGTCATCTGATGTAGAACTCAATCCCTCTCCTTCTTGGTAAAATAGCCCTTACAAAGCCTGGAGGTGTGTTGGGTAATTGTCCTTTTGAAAAACTAATGATAGTCCCACTAAGCCCAAACCAGATGGAATGGCGAATTGCTGCAGAATGCTGTGGTATCCATGCTGGTTAAGTGTGCCTTGAGTTCTAAATAAATCACTGACAGTGTCACCAGCAAAGCACCCCCACATCATAACACCTCCTCCATGCTTTACGGTGGGAAATACACATGCAGAGATCATCCGTTCACCCACACCCTGCCTCACAAAGTCACGGCAGTTGGAACAAAAAATCTCCAATTTGGACTCCAGACCAAAGCACAGATTTCCACCGGGCTAATGTCCTTTGCTCGTGTTTTCCAGCCAAAGCAAGTCTGTTCTTCTTATTGGTGTCCTTCACTAGGGGTTTCTTTGCAGCAATTCGACCATGAAGACTTGATTCACACAGTCTCCTCTGAACAGTTGATGTTGAGATGTGTCTGTTACTTGAACTCCGTGAAGCATTTATTTGGGCTGCAATTTTTGAGGCTGGTAACTCTAATGAACTTATACACTGCAGCAGAAGTAACTGGGTCTTCCTTTCTTATGGCAGTCCCCCTGAGAGCCAGTTTCATCATAGCGATTGATGGTTTTTGTGACGACACTTGAAGAAACCTTCAAATTTTACGTATTGACAGACCTTCATGTCTTAAAGTAACGATGGACTGTCGTTTCTCTTTGCTTATTTGAGCTGTTCTTGCCAAATTATGGACATTGTCTTTTACCAAATAGGGCTATCTTCTGTATACCCCCCCCTACCTTGTCACAACACACACTTTTTCGGTTACTACATGATTCCATATGTGTTATTTTATAGTATTGATGTCTTCACTATTATTCTACAATATAAAAATATACAAAACCCTTGAATGAGTAGGTGTTCTAAAACTTTGGACCGGTAGTGTATATTAGTAGTGTATATTGCTTAGGTCTTTATTTTTGAAGAAATTAATTTGTTCAAAACTGTTTAACTATTGTCTTTCTCTCCCTTAGTGTCAACTACTCACCTGATTTTATGCACTGCAGTGCTAGCTAGCTGTAGCTTAATATTTCAGTACTAGATTTATTCTCTGATCCTTTGATTGGATGGACAACATGTCAGTTCATGCTGCAAGAGCTCTAATAGGTTGGAGGACATCTTCTGGAAGTTGTCATATTTACTCTGTAAGTCTATGGAAGGGGTTGTGAACCATGAGCCTCCTGGGTTTTGTATTGAAGTCAGTGTACCCAGAGATGGATGGAACTTAGCTATCCTCCGGCTACACCATGGTGCTACCCTACAGAGTGCTGTTGAGGCTACTGTAAACATTCATTGCAAAAGGTGTGCTTTAATAAATTATTTGGTAACGTGAACATATTTAGTAAGTTTTATCTAAATGATAACTTTTAAAACCTTCACAATTATATTTTCATGAAATTCACAGAGGAGGATTGTCCTCCCCTTCTTCCTCTGAGGAGCCTCCACTGCTTAAGTTGGTACATATATACATGTACATTTAACAGTACTGAACTCACAGATTCTGCATTTGTTTTTCTGCTGCTCATCAAGAAAAACAAGATATCAGTCTTCGGAGTATGGTTTGATGTGGGTGTGTTGTCATACCCTGGTAGTTACTTCGGTTTGTCCCTCTTGAGGCACCACTGCAACAACATAGCCAGTACCACTTCCTGAAAATAGTCAGAATTAATCTAATATAAATCAAGAAATCAGTAATTAATTTTGATGTTTTTCCCGTGGACATTGTAGTCGTGCAAATTTACATCTAGCTAAGATGTTTGGTGAGGTATTTCTCAAGTAAAAACAATGTGTGACGTGTTGTCTTATGTGAACAAGTCCGAGGCGCAGAGCACAGACCATGAGACAGACCTGTCCACATTACACAGCATCTCAGAAGATAGAGAGCAATCACTGCAGCTGTTTCTCTGTGCATGACAATTCTCCCTAGGCATTGCCAACATGTGTTACTGGGCAAAAGGGGGCATGATTGTTGACATACTTGTATCCAACCCAACATTCAAGTGTAACATTTTTCCTGACTTGCCCTTTTTTCCTAACCATCTTGCAAATCTCAGTTTTGGACAAATCTGACTTTATGACCAAAATGATCCTATTTACACTTTTTAGTCAATTTTGATACTAGAATAAATGTTTCTGACTCATATCAATGTCACATAACTCGTTTTCAACCTGAGAAGTTGGTTCTTTGGTTCAGTTCCCCAACTTCTCAGTCAAGTTGTTAATTAAAACTTCTTTGGGATCGGTGTCCCATCCACGGGAAGGTTGAGCTAATGTAGGCTAATGAAATTAGCATGAGGTTGTAAGTAACAAGAAAATTTCCCAGGACATAGACATATCTGATATTGGCAGAAAGCTTACATTTTTGTTAATTAACTGCACTGTCAATTTACAGTGAACAAATACCATGCTATTGTTTGAGGAGAGAGCACAATGTTGAACATGAAAAGTTATTAATAAACAAATTAGACACATTTAGGCAGTGTTGACACAAAAGTTTGAACAGAAATGCAATGGTTCATTGGATCAGTCTACAACTTTGCACATACACTGCTGCCATCTAGTTGCCAAATCTACATTTCACCTGGGCTGGAATAATACATTATTGCCTTTCTCTTGTATTTCAAAGATGATGGTACAAAAAAATACAAATGAACGGTTGTTTTTTTCTTTGTATTATCGTTTACCATATCTATTGTGTTATATTCTCCTACATTCCTTTCACATTTCCACAATCTTCAAAATGTTTACTTTCAAATGGTACCAAGAATATGCATATCCTTGCTTCAGGGCCTGAACTCGGCACTTAGATTTAGGTATGTAATTTTAGGCGAAAATTTGGAAAAAAGGGGCGTATCCTTAAGCCCAGAACTGTATTTTACATCAGATCCTTCCCTGTTGCTGTCACTTGGGCGTTGATCTTGGTAGATCGGTTAGCATCTCTCTGCAGAGAGCCAAGTTCTCCATCAAGATACTGGATGTGGATCAGTTTGACACTTGACATTTTCATTGTTTTCAATGTTATGCTTGTGTTGCAATCCATTTGGCCCAATTTGTTACAAGCAGATTGTTTTTACAATGAAATGGAACACGTTATTGGTTTAAATGGATGGCTTTTTGCAAAATCCAATCAGTTTCCCACGTTGATTCACCGTCGTCACGTTGAATTTTTGGTTGATGTGGAAACAACATTGTTTCAACCAGTTTTTGCCCAGTGGGAAGCTTGTTGAGTATTTTGTGTCCCAACACTCCGTTGGTGAGCAATAAAAGGGTCTCAGAGAAAACAGAGCATTTCTAGTTGAACTCCAGAACAGAGGCAGTAAAGTGAATGTAAACTGAAGCAAGTAAGAAAAGAGAGAGACAGAAAAAAATCGAGCTCTCGTAAAAATAGAACATAAAAATACCAGAACAGTAGTGAAACATCTTTTCATTTTTCTTAATAAAACCCATAAATCAGCCTGCATTAATGGGTAAGGTTTCACAACACAGGTCCATTTAAATGTCTATGAGTCCCATTAAATTGCTCTGGTCATATTTAGGATGCTTAACTGCTAGCCTCTCAGACCTGATCAATGGAAGTATACACCTGAATTCATAATGTGGGTGACACTTCTTGTGGGTGACCCATTTTGTCACCATAAACAACTATAACAAATCAATTCAGAAGCAGTATAATTGATCAAATGGATGGTAGATCACTGGATCATATTTTTATTTTTTTTCTCCATGGTTCTCTCCTAGGAGGAGCAAGTGGACAGTGGCAGAGAGACAGCGGGTGTGTGGAGGAATGGATCTGTCAATCTCTAGTTCACAAACAGCCCAGCAAGAAAAACAGAAAGAACTTGTGTCAACATAACAAAAGAATGCCCGTGGAAGTTTACATACTACATCCAATTACCACAGTTTATGTGTGCCTGGGTGGGAACGCTTCCCATTGCACAATACCTACACACGCACAGATGCCAAACGAACACATGTCTCCATCCACCTTGGAGAAAGCAGTGGTGGCTGTATTTTCCCAGGGGCTAGCTAGCCACGATGATGGCATAGGCTAAGAGCTCCTGGTGGGTTTGGTATGAGCCATCAGCGAGGAGGGCATTCCAGAGTTCCCGCCAGGCTGATTGGCAGTGGCTGCTCCTCTCGTCCCTCCAAGGCAATGCATCACTGCTGCCAGCAGGGTGCCCTCTGACGGGCACATCTCGTTAACATGGGGGGATGGATAAAGAGAGGGATGGAGAGAGAAAGAAAAATGGGGGATGGAGAGAGCGAGTGAGAGAGGTCGAGATCAGTAGTACGGCCCTCCAATAACAGTACACTGAGGAGCTTTGCACGTAGGCCGTGTACGCCGAGTGTCTTCTTTCCCTGGCCCATAGAGATAGTGGTATGTGGGACCACGAATGATGAGAGGTCTAATGATGAGACAGAATAATGTGACAGCATATTGGGAAACGTAATTCGAATCGGCAATGATTGATGTGGTTATGTGAGATGCCTTGCAGCAAACTGAAGCATGATATCTGAACCATCATCGCTATTACGCAATACGAGGTCACATCCTGAAGAGGATAGACCAGAGGGCCTGTGAGGACTTTGAGATACATTGTTAGCTATGACTATTTGGCTTGACTCCCTGACCCCTGGGTGACCATTGTACTTACAGCTTGGAATTTCTATTCAGCGTTTAGCCTTCTCTCCACTTCTGATGGAAGATGTTGCAATTTGCTACCTCAAATAAAACTCAGCTCCAAAGCCAAAGAACCATTGCCAAAAATGCGACAAGCATTTCAGAATTATTCGAAAATAACAGTAAACGAACTGACAAAATCATTGGAGCCATCCAATTGTGTCAATAAAAGTGTGGATTTATAGACATGTCGATTTTACAACTCTTCAGTCCGAGGACCAACACTATCCACTTACTGCTGGTTGGCCACGTAAAATGGCTCAAGTGTTTATGCTATGCAGCCGGTGGCTTGTATCTGCTCTCAGTCAGAACAGCGAAGGCATGACATGTTTGCCTGGAGGATTCTATGTCGGGTAAAGAAACCATTAACATCAACTTGTGGGAAGTATGGCAAGCAGGGCAGGGTATAAGAGATGCTGCATGTGTGTGTTTGTGTGCGTGAGTGCATGGGTGTTTGTACAAGTTACAATTGTCATATTAGAGCCATGCTCAGATTGACAGCAAAGGATTTGTTTGGGTTTTTACAACATTACATTTCGTGAGTGTGTGTGCGTGCCGGAGTGAGTGCATACTGTATGAGAGTGAGTTTGCAAGTTACGAGAGGTGCGTTAAATCAAATCAGATCAAAGTTTATTGGTCGCATACACAATTTATCGTGTGCAGCGAAATGCTTGTGTTACTAGCTCCTAACAGTTCAGCAGAAATGTCAAACAGTACGCAAATAATAATCAAAAACTAGGAATGAGAGCTCAGTGCTCAGTGACAGCAATGGATTGTTATTTTATTTTTTACAACATTCAGATCACACATGAAATGTGAAACATATGCATGCAGACGTTTTAGGTATTATCTTATATAATTTAGATTTCTTTCTTCTCCGTCAAAATGAGGTCACATTAATTTTCCCTTTCTTCATCTGACTGCATATAAAAAGAAAATGACACAAGTGAAGGAGTAATCAATTGTCGTGACTTTCTCCAATATGGCAAATGTTTTTCTTACTGAGGCAGATTCATATCTCTTACATACTGTACAATGTACTTTTTATTTCCCTTGAACGAAAAAAAAATCACTGTGAAGAGGGATAACTGCATGTTTTTCCCTACACAAAAAACATATTTTGCTCTTAGCCAATCAGATTATGAGGTGTCTATTCGAGTTTGTGATGTCATGAGAGGTTTTGCAAGGGGTGGGAGAACGGTGAGACTGCAAAGGGGCTGTGGGTGTACTCGGGTGGGTGGGTGTGTGTGTGGGGGGGTTTCATCTTAGCCAGGCACTGGGTTGGATAAATAAACCCGGAAACATTAAAAGCCCTTTGCCCCTTGTGCATTAGATTGTGTAAACATACATTTAGAAACTGCTTGACCTGACACTGTGCTACACACTCTGACAATCATCTTCCTCCTCGCCATTCACAAGTCTCCCTTTATGTTCAGAGTGCCATGGGTCATATGTAAAGCAACACAATATTTATGTGCGCACACACACACACACACACACACACACACACACACACACACACACACACACACACACACACACACACACACACACACACACACGCACGCACGCACACACACACACACACACACACACACACACACACACACACACACAGTTCTATTTGACTTCTCATAGAGATTAAGATTGAAAATATGATTTTAAATTCTGTTTGATTTGCATTTAGGTTGCGGTTAATCAAAGGGATCTCAGAAGTGCCATATTTGAGTGCACAGAAGACGAAGTTACCACGGAGTACTTTTGAATAACTACCTGGGTGGGCAGAGAAAACCCTGCACATGGCAGCAGACACACAAAGGGATAATGTAATAGAGACAGGTACTAGATTAGGAAAGTTGTTCTGAGATTCTGCTTTAGTACTTAAGTTTTACGGATGGATTAAAGCATTACACTCACACACACATGCACACACACTCACGCACACACAGACGCACGCACGCACGCACACACACACTACCAACTGAACAAATCAATAAATGATCTGTACTAGACCAAGATGTTATCCCTCCCCAGTGGGCATGGGTTGTCATTAGTAAACATTTCCTTAACAACATATCCAAGGTGTAAAAAAACAAACAACTGTTGTGTGGTGTGGTCTTCCAGTTAACTAGGTTTACTGGAAACTCCATGTTATTGAAACCCAAAGGTCATAAATCCCATAGACTATGTACTTACTACCTGGATGAGTATGGACCATAGAATGTTGACAAACACAACACTCTTTCTATACTTTTGAATTTGTTGGAGACTGTGTGTATTTACATTTGTGTGTAAACACACGTATGTGTGTGTGTAAACACACGTATGTGTGTGTGTAAACACACGTATGTGTGTGTGCGTGTTTGTGTGTGTGTGTGTCCATGTGTGTGTATCCGTGGGTGCATATGACCTGCATTATCCCCTTTTCTTTGGTTACAGAGTCTTCCATGTTTTTGACTCACGATTGGAGCCCTGAGGCAGACAGCAGGGGTTCCAAACTTAGTTTCCTGTAAAAAATACCTCCGCACTCCACATCCTAATTAATCTGAAGGGCATGCCCAAGATCCCTATAAAATCATACAAGACTATACCAATTTCCTGGTAGCTTGCTCGCTACATGTGCTTCTTGTTCTTCAACATAACAGTTTCCTTCCCTGCAACCCATACCAGGGAAGATTTATGCCCCCTCTTTTTTTTCCATTTTCCTTCGGAGTGATTTTGACATTATAGCACGATACAGAGAAATTGTATTTTCTGTCCCCTTTACTCTGAAATAAAAAATGGAGAATTCATGAAGATCGACCATCAGACAAACGGTGAAAACATGTGGCTCCCCCTAGTTTAATTAAGCAATAAGGCACGTGTGGGTGTGGTATATGGCCAATATAACATGGCTAAGGGCTGTTTTTAGGCACGAAGCATCGCGGAGTGCCTGGACACAGCCCTTATCTATGGTATATTGGCCATATACCACAAACCCCAGAGGTGCCTTATTGCTATTATAAACTGGTTACCAATGTAATTAGAGCAGTACAAATAAAGGTTTTGTCATACCTGTGGTATACGGTCTGATACACCACAGCTGTCAACCAATCAGCATTCAGGGCTCGAAACACCCAGTTTATAATATCAAGTACATATCGAATAAGATTAAATCATGGGATAACATTGGCAGAAGCATTTCTGTGTGTGTTGTCTCTTTGCATGTGTGTCTGTGATAATGTCTGTCTGTGTGTATGTATTGAGTTACGGGGGGCCAACAACAGCCTGGCTCTAAAATGTAAAGAAACATACACTGATTGCTCACATTGCTCCACCCTAACACTCAAAATCAGTCACAAAGCCATCTGTCTGAGACACAACAGATCCCTTATTACAGACACACACACTCACATGTACGCACGCACGCACGCACACACACACACACACACACACACACACACACACACACACACACACACACACACACACACACACACACACACACACACACACACACACACACACACACACACACACACACGAGCACATGCACACACACAAACCCACAAACCCCCACACACATACTCAGATACACAGCCCACTGGGAACACCACGAGATTTCAACGTGGAGAATTGGGTAATATTTGGTTTATGTTTATATGTTCACCAATGACATTACAACCTAATTTCACCAACTCAAAAAGAAAAAAAAGCCAAAAGTTTGTTGAATTTGCAATGTGTTGTCACTGTGATTTCAACAATTTAAAACACATCAAACTTAAAATGGGAATACAATGTGAGACATTGGGTTTATTTATACAATGACTTCATGTGTAATCATTGGGCTTCATCTAACAGCACAACCAAATGACCTGGATTGCAGATGAGATTACATTAAAGTACATGGTGCAGGTGATCAATGCCGTTGCAGATTATTATAGCATTTTGTGAATATTTCCACAGACCTTAACCTTTGCATGCTATATTGAACATGCACACTTTCGATTATTTCGTGAGAAGATTTGTTGTTACGGTAACCTCAAAATGTGTCCACGATCTGTTCTACATTTTAAGGTTGAAAAATACTGTTATATTAGTTTGTAAGATAGCCTTAACTGTAGGTAATATTGAGTTTGGTTGTATTTGGTTGACAATGCAATCAAATATCAACATTTAAAGGAGATGTATCTATTGCTTAAATAGTTCTATCTGAGTGACTGGCTTAATCCTATTTGTTAACTGTAATTTTTGGTTGAGATGGAGAAGTGAGTCCAACATAACATTTGTTAACTTTTCTAAGGTTAATAGGCTATTTACTGTATTTCCAAAGTGATATTGAATATTGTTTGGTTGTTAACGCAACCAAATATCAACATTTTGAAGGAGATGTATTTTCCTCTTGGATAGTAACGTCTTTGCCAATGACTTAGTCTGGCTTTAATTCAGTATGTCTACAAATTAATAATTGATATGTTGGATTCACATACATTTTAAATACAGTTTGATTTGATTTAGTCCTATTCTTTAAATTCGATTTTTCGTTGAGATGAAGACTTGAATCCAACAAATTTATTATTAACTTGTAAATTCCATTTGATATCAACCTAAAGCTTGAAACGCTAGGCCTATATGTATTGTCTATTTTTAGTTTAATCCTGGGCTGAAAGGCTATAAAGGCCTAAATCGCATCATTGATGTTACTGTATATGGTTACATTTAATTTGCTCTGTCAAACCTAGCCTTTGGAATTACTTTGACAGCAATAGTGAATCTATTAAGTGGAGATTTATCAACAATCATTCTCACGATAGCATACACAGTTGAAGTCAGACATTTACATACACCTTAGCCAAATACATTTAAACTCAGTTTTTCACAATTCCTGACATTTGATCCTAGTAAAAATACCCTGTCTTAGGTCAGTTAGGATCACCACTTCATTTTAAGAATGTGAAATGTCAGAATAATAGTAGAGAGAATGATTTATTTCAGCTTTTATTTATTTCATCACATTCCCAGTGGGTCAGAAATTTACATACACTCAATTAGTGTTTGGTAGCATTGCCTTTAAATTGTTTAACTTGGGTCAAAAGTTTCGGGTAGCCTTCCACAAGCTTCCCACAATAAGTTGGGTGAATTTTGGCCCATTCCTCCTGACAGAGCTGGTGTAACTGAGTCAGGTTTGTAGGGCTCCTTGCTCGCACATGCTTTTTCAGTTCTGCCCACAAATTTTCTGTGGGATTGAGGTCAGGGCTTTGTGGTGGCAAATCCAATACCTTGACTTTGTTGTCCTCAAGCCATTTTGCCACACCTTTGGATGTATGTTTGCGGTCATTGTCCATTTGGAAGACTGATTTGCGAACAAGCTTTAACTTCCTGACTGATGTCTTGAGATGCTGCTTCAATATATCCACATCATTTTTCCTTCCTCATGATGCCATCTATTTTGTTTACCCCCACAATGCTGCCACCCCTGTGCTTCACGGTTGGGATGGTGTTCTTTGGCTTGAAAGCCTCCCCATTTCCCCCCAAACATGTCGATGTTCATTATGGCGAAACAGTTTGATTTTTGTTTCATCAGACCAGAGGACATTTCTCCGAAAAGTACGATCTTTGTCTCCATGTGAAGTTGCAAATCATAGTCTGACTTTTTATGGCGGTTATGGAGCAGTGGGTTCTTCCTTGCTGAGTGGCCTTTCTGGTAATGTCAATATAGGACTCGTTTTACTGTGGATATAAATACTTTTGTACCTGTTTCTTCCAGCATCTTCACAAGTTCCTTTGCTGTTGTTCTGGGATTGATTTGCACTTTTCGCACCAAAGTACATTTATCTCTAGGAGACAGAATACGTCTCCTTCCTGAGCGGTATGACGGCTGCATGGTCCCATGGTGTTTATATTTGCGTACTGTTGTTTCTACAGATGAATGTCGTACCTTCAGACGTTTGGAAATTGCTCCCAAGGATGAAACAGACTTGTGGAGGTCAACAATTTTTAAAAATGATTTCTTTTGATTTCCCCATGATGTCAAGCATGACACAAGTAATTTTTTCCAACAATTGTTTAAAGACAGATTATTTCACTTATAATTCACTGTTTCACAATTCCAGTGTGTCAGAAGTTTACATAAGCTAAGTTGACTCTGCCTTTAAACAGCTTGGAAAATTCCAGAAAATTA
Source organism: Oncorhynchus masou masou (assembly GCF_036934945.1). Lineage (NCBI taxonomy): Eukaryota > Metazoa > Chordata > Actinopteri > Salmoniformes > Salmonidae > Oncorhynchus > Oncorhynchus masou. The sequence continues at coordinate 54,308,930 of NC_088240.1, forward strand.
TGTCATGGCTTTAGAAGCTTCTAATAGGTTAATTGACATCATTTGATTCAATTGGAGGTGTACCTGTGAATGTATTTCAAGGCCTACCTTCAAACTCAGTGCGTCTTTGCTTGACATCATGGGAAAATCAAAAGAAATCAGCCAAGACCTAAGAAAAATAAATTGTAGACTTCCACAAGTCTGTTTCATTGTATGCAAGTATAAACACCATGGGTGTCACGTTCTGACCTTAGTTCTTTTGTTTTGTCTTTGTTTTTGTGTGGTCAGGGCGTAAGTTGGGGTGGGCAGTCTATGTTTTTCTATGTTGGTTTTTGTGTTCGGCCTAGTATGGTTCTCAATCAGAGGCAGGTGTCGTTAGTTGTCTCTGATTGAGAATCATACTTAGGTAGCCTTTTTCCACCTGGGTTTTGTGGGTGTTTATTTTCTGTCTTTGTGTTACGTGTGTATGTCACCAGACAGGACTGTTTCGTTTCGTTCGTTCATTTTGTTATTTTTGTATTGTTTCAGTGTTCAGTTTTTCCTTTAATGTCAAATTATGAACACTTAACACTCTGCGCTTTGTTCCGATCCTTACTCTTCCTCAGAAGAGGAGGAAATCCATTACAGAAACACCCACCACAAAAGCACCCAGCAGCGTGGTAACAGGCAGCAGCAGCAGAAGCAGCGATCGCAGGACTCCTGGACTTGGGAGGAGATTCTGGACGGCAAGGGACCATGGGCACAGGCTGGAGAATATCGCCGCCCCAAGGCTGAGCTGGAGGCAGCGAAAGCCGAGAGGCGGTGGTATGACGAGGCAGCACGGCGGCGCGGCTGGAAGCCCGAGAGGCAGCCTCTTGGGCAGGGGCACACGGGGAGTGTGGCGAAGGCAGGTAGGAGACCTGCACCAACTTCCCGTGCTTACCGGAGAGAGAGGGACCAGGCAGGCACCGTGTTATGCGGTGGAGCTCACGGTGTCTCCGGTGCTTGTGCATAGCCCGGTGCGGTACATTCCAGTTCCTTGTATCAGCCGGGCAAGAGTGGGCATCGAGCCAGGTGCCATGAAGCCGGCTCTACGCATCTGGTCTCCAGTGCATCTCCTCGGGCCGGTGTACATGGCATCAGCCTTACGCATGGTGTCCCCGGTTCGCCAGCACAGCCCAGTGGGGCTATTCCACCTCGCCGTACTGGCCTGGCTACGGGGAGCATTCAACCATGTAAGGTTGGGCAGGCTCGGTGCTCACGAGCTCCAGTGCGCCTTCACGGTCCGGTCTGTCCGGTGCCACCTCCACGTACCAGCCCTCCGGTGGCAGCCCACGGCACCAGGCTGTCTCTCCGTCTTCTCCCTACAGGTGCTCCCGCCTGTCCAGTGCTGTCAGAGCCTTCCTCCTCTCCAGCGCTGCCAGAGTCTCCCATCTGTCCTGAGCTGCCAGAGTCTCCCGTCTGACCTGATCTGCCAGAGTCTCCCGTCTGTCCTGAGCTGCCAGAGCCGCCAGTCTGTCCTGAGCTGCCAGAGCCGCCAGTCTGTCCTGAACCCGCAGTCAGCCAGGAGCTGCCAGAGCCGTCAGACAGCCAGGAGCTGCCAGAGCCGTCAGTCAGCCAGGAGCCTCCAGAGCCGTCAGTCAGCCAGGAGCTTCCAGAGCCGTCAGTCTGCCAGGAGCTGCCAGAGCCGTCAGTCAGCCAGGAGCTACCAGAGCTGTCAGTCTTCCAGGAGCTGCCAGAGCCGTCAGTCATCCAGGAGCTGTCAGAGCTGCCTTTCACGCCGGCGATGCCAGAATCGCCCTTCACTCCGGAGCTGTCGGAGTCTCCCGCCTGTCCGGCGCTGCCGGAGTCTCCTGCATGTCCGGCGCTGCCGGAGTCGTCCTTCACTGGAATCTCCCGTCCATTCAGGACCCGTGGCGAGGGTGCCCAGTCCGAGGTCGGCGGCGAGGGTCGCCGCTCATAAGAGGCCACGGGGGCGGTTGAGGAGGCAGACAAAAACTATGGTGAAGTGGGGTCCATGTTCCTCAGACAGACGCCCACCCAGACCCTCCCCTATAGGTTCTGTCACGTTCTGTCATGTTCTGACCTTAGTTGCTTTGTTTTGTCTTTGTTTTTGTATGGTCAGTGCGTGAGTTGGGGTGGGCAGTCTGTTTGTTTTTCTATGTTGGTTTTTGTGTTCGGCCTAGTATGGTTCTCAATCAGAGGCAGGTGTCGTTAGTTGACTCTGATTGAGAATCATACTTAGGTAGCCCTTTTCCACCTGGTTTTTGTGGGTGTTTATTTTCTGTCTTTGTGTTACGTGTTTATGTCACCAGACAGGACTGTTTCGTTTCGTTCGTTCATTTTGTTATTTTGTTTTGATTCAGTGTTCAGTGCTTCCTTTAATGTCAAATTATGAACACTTACCACGCTGTGCTTTGGTCCGATCCTTACTCCTCCTCAGACAAAGAAGAGGAAATCCATTACAATGTCTCCTAGAGATTAACCTATTTTGGTGCGAAATGTGCAAATCAATCCCAGAACAACAGCAAAGGACCTTGTGAAGATGCTGGAGGAAACAGGTACAAAAGTATCTATATCCACAGTAAAACAAGTCCTATATCGACATAACCTGAAAGAACGCTCAGCAGGAAAAAGGGGGAGGCTTGCAAGCCAAAGACTACCATACCAGCCATGAAGCACGGGGGTGGCATCATCATGTTGTGGTGGTGCTTTGATGCAGGAGGGACTGGTGAACTTCACAAAATAGATGGCACCACGAGGAAGAAAATGTATGTGGATTTATAGAAGCAACATCTCAAAACATCAGTCAGGAAGTTAAAGCTTGGTCGCAAATGGGTCTTCCAAATGGACAATGACACCAAGCATACTTCCAAAGTTGTGGCAAAATGGTTTAAGGACAACAAAGACAAGGTATCGGATTGGCCATCACAAAGCCCTGACCCCAATCCTATAGAACATTTGTGGGCAGATCTGAGAAAGCGTGTGCAAGCAAGGAGGCCTACAAACCTGACTCAGTTACACCTGCTCAGTCAGGAGGAATGGGCCAAAATTCACCCAATTTATTGTGGGAAGCTTGTGGAAGGCTACCCGAAACGTTTGACCCAAGTTAAACAATTTAAAAGGCAATGCTACCAAATACTAATTGACTGTCTGTAAACTTCTGACTGAATGTGGTGAAAGAAATAAAAGATTAAATAAATCATGCTCTCTACTATTATTCTGACATTTCACATTCTTAAAATATAGTGGTGATCCTAACTGACCTAAGACGGGGAATTCTTACAAGGATTTAATGTCAGGAACTGTGAAAAACTGAGTTTAAATGCATTTGGCTAAGGTGTATGTGAACTTCTGACTTCAACTGTATGTTATTTATCATTCTCTAGGAGTTAGAAGGTCCAGCTACAAAGAGACCTTCCCACTCCCCTCCCCGCATACCAGTGGTGTACAGGCTGTCCTAATCTGTGACCCTGCACCTTCCCCCTTACTGGGTGTCTCCTGAACGACCAGGACATTTTTATTAGCCTTCTGACCAGCAGGCAGGAAAGAGAGAGCAGTTGCTGGACCTTAGCAACAGACTGGCCTGTGAGGAAACAACTGTTGCTCAGGAGAAGTAAAGGGTTTTTACAGTGTGATTGATGAGGCGGCTGAAAGAGTATTGATAAGCAACTATTTGCGGGGGAAGGGGAGAGGGGACCCATGGAACAATGTCTGGGTTGGGCTCAAGGAGAGGAAGTGGACATTTGCAGCAATAAACTTGTTTTGGCGTGAAATAAGTGTTTGTACACGTCTCAGTCAGTTCAGGGGGTCGACATTACTTCTGACTGAATAAGCATGGTTGTACAATTGCGTATTTATTTGTAGTAGTTTATAATTTAAACGTACCTATATGTGCATATAGTATTTGTGCATGGCTATAGTATTTGTAGGCCAATCTATACCGAAATTAACAACCATTACCTACCAGCAAATGCACCCCCTACCCAGGCACCCCTACCCAGGCAAATACTGACGTGATACAAGTCAGTATTTGATGTCCATCCATATCTGAGGATGTCAGGAGATTACATGAAAACTGGCCTCTAGGGGCAACAGTGAGAGCTGTTACCTTCAAGTAGGCTTTGGTTTTACTAGGTAGTGGTGGACGGGGATGGCGGTTGGGTGTGATTATCTGTCTCAGGTTGCATGTTTGAATGCAGCAACATAAAGTTGCTTTTGATATTTTAGTTTTAAGCCTAACCCAAACCTTAACCCTTACCTTAACCATTTAGAGTTAATACCTAACCTTAAGAATATAGGAGTTCAAGTCTAACCTTAAGAATTTGAAGGTAGTGCCTAAACTTAACCTTGGAACGATACAGAAAAGTAACCAAACACTTCAAAATAAAAATAAATAAATACAGTATTTGCATGCTCTCACGGTAACAGAAGTTGTTTTGATTAGCATCTCAAATCTCAATCTGGGCGGTAGGTAGCCTTGCAGTTAAGTGTGCTGTGCCAATAACCGAAAGAACGCTGGTTTGACTCCCTGAGCCGACTAGGTGAAAAATCTGTAAATGTGCCCCGTGATCAAGGCACTTAACCCTAATTTCCCCTGTAAATCAATCTGGATAAGAGAATCTAGTAAATGCAATATCAAATCAACACAGGGAAAATAGTCAGTCATGTGACTGGAAGTCCGCTCTGCATGTAGGCCTGTATGTGCTGCCGCTCAGACAACTAAACATTTTACCCTATTGTGTTAGTTAAAATGTTACGATTCTTTGCTTCCAAGTGGTAAAAAGCCCTTTTGTCTAGTGAACAACAAGACAGATATTGGCTATGTTTTGGGATGGTTAATGAAAGTTTTAGTCTAAACTGAATTAGGTGGGTATTGTTTATTGTAGGCCTACTATTTGTTTACTTAAAGGATACTTTGGGATTACAAACAGCAAATATGTTTCAGAACCAATAAACTTACCCCTGATGTTTATTGGACTCTTATACAAGTATTCCCTCCCTTCTCCGCCAAATGCCCACTCCCATCTCCTACACACACACACACACACACACACACACACACACACACACACACACACACACACACACACACACACACACACACACACACACACACACACACACACACACACACACACACACACACACACACACACACACACACACAGCACGCCGGCCACAAAGTGCATGCAATTCTAATGAGGGACAGAAGATTAAAGGGATGTTATGTTCTGCGTTACAGTACATGGGTAAGCTTAGTGTGACGGTGAGAGGTGAGGGAGAGGAGCACAGAGGGAAGAAATTGAGAACGCTGCTTGATTAAAGAGCTCTGGAATATCTAACCTTTGACTGCACTAAGAGTCACTTTAACACAGTGCTGCCCGAACCTCATATGCCATGCTAGTCATGTGTATATACGCTGGGGAATGAGAGGTGGGTAGGGTGGGTGACCAGTCCTCAGATTTGAACGAGATAATCCTCTATTTCATATCCCTGACACAGATATCTGGGAACGCTGCAGTAAAACCACCAACAGTTATTCTGCAGGGACTCTTACTCTGCAGAGCGACAGGGCAGAGAAGGCAACAGGCAACACCTACACTGTGCTATAAAGGTAGACAATTTACACATGGACAGAGACCTGGGGGAAGCTCGTGGATACCATTTTTATGTATCTGTGTCTAGTTTGAAGGAAGTTGCTAACTTGCGCTAGCACAACTGCTAACTAGTTAGCATTTGCTCACGAAACTAAGTCTAACTTCCTTCCTACTGGACACAGATATATAAAAAAGGACATCTACGAGATTATCTGACACTGGGGATGTAAATAAAGAGCCTCATTGCCAAAATCCTGAAGTATCCCTTTAAGTTTTATACATTGCTCTATGCAAAACCAACCTTTTAGTCTTCAGTCCACATTTTCATGTCGTATTTTCATAGAAAGAACTACCAAAGACCAAGTGCGATGTTCAGGTAAGCCCAATTCTACCATATCTCAGCCGACGTGCAAATTGTCTACCTTTATAGCACAGTGCAGTATGTTGCCTTCTCTGCCCTGTCGTTCTGCAGAGTAATATTATACACAGAATCATTACTGCCAGTTACCTTTAGTGGTTTTACTGCAGCATTCCCAGATGTCTGAGTCAGGGATATGATGAAATAGAGGACTTCCAGGTCAAATTTGAGGACCCGTCACCCACCCTACACCTCTCATTCCCCAGTGTACCCTTCATATACATGAATAGCCTGGCATATGATGCCTGGGCAGGACAGTGTTAAAGTGACTCTTAGTGCAGTCAAAGGTTAGATATTCTAGAGCTCTTTAATCAAGCAGTGTTCTCAATTTCTTCCCTCTGTGTTCCTCTCCCTCACCTCTCACCGTCACACTAAGCTTACCCATGTATTGTAACGCAGAACATAACATCCCTTTAATCTTCTGTCCCTCATTAGAATTGCAAATACCTTGTGGCCGGTGTGTGTGTGCGCGTGCATGTGTGTATGTGAGTGAGTGAGTGAGTGAGTGTGTGTGTGTGTGTGTGTGTGTGTGTGTGTGTGTGTGTGTGTGTGTGTGTGTGTGTGTGTGTGCGTGTAAGAGATGGGGGTAGGAATTTTGCTGAGAAGGGAGGGAATATTTGAATTACAGTCCAATAAATATCAGGGGTACGTTTATTGGTACTGAAGCATATTTGCCGTTTGTTGGGAAACACTAAACCAAGGAAGGTTCCTGGCGAAGTGGAAGGGTGGTGCTCTTTTCTGGGTTACAGAGAACCCAGAGGAAATTCATTCTGACATTAACAGGCTGCTATAGGAAGTGTTGTTGGATTAAATTAACATGGTGCGGCCCGGGCGGCTGGTTGGTGAGGGGGTGGAGGCGGATTTTTTTGGGGGGGTGGGTGGGGACAGGGGGTATCAGATTCAGGACAAATATGATTTGCTTGTGGCACTGTTGGTGCCAGTCGACAAGCAAGAGAATCAGAGTGAGAGAGCCTATTGGTGAACAGGAGATGGCTCAGAGTAAGAGAGGTGCGTTCCGTGTTGAAGCAGCTGCAATCTCATTCACTATTTTGAAAACATTATTTAATTATGCCCTGGGCACAGGGTGCGTCATTGAATGGAGATGACAGAGTCGAAGAATGAATCACTGATGGAATGACGCCGAGACTCGTTGTTTTTGAGTGGAGGCGAAGAAGAGTATTGGAAGGTGTGGCCGGACTGGTAGATATGACACCAGATTTCCTGTGACTCCCTCATAAACTCTTAGCGAGTTGAGGCATTATGTAAGGATTTGCCCAAGGGAGGGGAGATGAGTATGGGCACCTAGCTATTCCCTGCTGAGAAAAAACAATTCTGAAATTAAATGCACTTCGTGAGAACCCAGTGGTGTGATAAATCTCTATGGTGCCTTAGTGCCGACCCTGTTTGTCTGTAAGCACCAGGTGCAGACTAACAGTGGAATGCTTACTTATGGGTCCTTTCCCAACAATGTAAAGTTAAATAAATAAATAAATGATATATTGAAATAGTGATACAGGTATTAAATACATGGTGAATAACAAATCACAATAACAAGTAAAAATACTGTAGCATGGCTATATACTGTACAGTGAGTACCAGTCTTTGTAGGTAGGGGTAATGTGACTAGGCAACAGTTTGAAGGTAGGGGTAATGTGACTAGGCAACAGGATAGATAATAGACAGTAGTGGCAGTGTATGTGGTAAGTGTGTGTGTTTGTGTGTGTGTGTGTGTGTGTGTGTGCATGTGGGTGTGTGTGCGCATGTGTGTGTGTGCGTGTTATGTGTGTATTAGGATGTCAGTGTAAGTATGTGTGAGTGTGTAGGCAGAGTCCAGTGTGTGTGCATAGTCAGTGCAAGAGATTTAGTGCAAAAAATGGTCAATGCAGGTGGTTTTTGGTTTCAAGGATATTATACACTGTATAGCATATGTCAACAACATACGGAATGTCTCGTGGTTAGATGACTGGCAGGATGAATTGTCCTCTGGTGGATGAGTTGCTCTCTGGATCTCTGGTGAATTTCCCAGAGCAGAACCTTGATTTCAAATTCAGCAGGCAAATCCAAAACGAGACAAGGCTAATAAAGCGAGCATGCTTGCTCCTCAGACTCATCGTCACATCATACAGATCAATATTAGCCTGCTGTTTGACAGCATCCCCAGAGGATCGAGCTCTGGGTTCGAGCCCAGGCTCTGTTGCAGCCGGCTGCGACCGGGAGGTCCATGGGGCGACGCACAATTGGCCTAGCGTCGTCCGGGTTAGGGAGGGTTTGGCCGGTAGAGATATCCTTGTCTCATTGCGCACTAGCGACTCCTGTGGCAGGCTGGGCGCAGTGCACGCTAACCAGGTCGCCAGTTGCACAATGTTTCCTCTGACACGTTGGTGCGGCTGGCTTCCGGGTTGGATGAGCGCTGTGTTAAGAAGCAGCACGGCTTGGTTGGGTTGTGTTTCGGAGGACGCATGGCTTTCGACCTTCGTCTCTCCCGAGCCCGTACAGGAGTTGTAGTGGTGAGACAAGATAGTAACTACTAACAATTGGGTACCATGAATTTGTGGAGAAAAAGGGGGGTAGAAATTCAAAAGAAAGAAAATAAACATTTTCAGTCTTTCATCATTTTTCTTTGCTCTGCAGTTGAAAGTGATGTAGCTAAAGGTCATTCGGGGGTGGTATCTATGTGATTTATTTCTCCAATTAGTAACAATAATTCCTCATATAGGCATTCTCCATCACTTTGTGGAATCTCAAAGACTTGCCTAGTTTTCCAGATGAAACATCTTGCATGAAACATCTGCAAGCCAGCTCTTCAAATATTGCCTGACAAAATATGACATTTCATTCCAGACTGACTGCTATTATTTTGGTATTTTATTTCAGACTCACTGCCATGATATTTTGATATGGGAGAGGGCATTAACCCCTATGATTCACGTGGTCTCCCTTACACGCTGTGACTAGGGGAGAAACTCCCCCTTCTTTCCCTTCTCCTTCTGAATCTTGAGGAAATAAGAAAGTGTTCTAGCTCTTTGTCCTTGAAGTAGGGTCACAAAAACCTGGAATGTTCAGGAAGGAAGTCACGGAAGCAAGGCTATCTCAAAGAGCCCCACTCATTCCCCCTCCTCCGCTCTCTGAAAAACGGAAAGAGGAGGGGAGCACGGGCACAGGTGGTACCCCGTATGAGTGGGGCCATGGGGTGGGGGTTAGGAGGTTGGGTGGAGGGCGGGTGGGGGTAAGCGGTTCTGAGGCAGCCGTCTCCTCATGGCTGTCTCTCATCATGCCGTTGACCCCCCAGGAAGCTTTAGATGCCTGGCTGGGTTTATAATTCTCTTATCGAGGCTAATCTCAGAGATAAGGAAGGGGGGAGTTGAAAGTGTAAATGGAGCACCGTGGCCCTGGAATCCTGTTGCAGGCCCATTCTTTCTTTACCTGCCTCCTGTGAGATTTGTTAACTGTTTGTGTCTACAGGCCAGCTACCTCTGCTCAGTGAAGTGTGTCCCAGCAGTTTATTTGTGTGTGTGCAATTGTGTGTGTGCGTGTGAGAGAGAAAAAGAGAGAAAGACAGATGTGTGCAAAGGATGTGTGTGCGCGTATCTGTATGTGAGAAATAGTTTTTAATGGAATGTGTGTCTGTTTAGTGGAGTGAAGAGTCTCCTCAGTCAGCTGGTTCTGAGGCTAAGTTTACTAACCCAAACCAACCCCATTAAGGGTCTGAACCCTGCCCTGTGCATCTGGGTCCTGGACTTCCTGACGGGCCGCCCCCAGGTGGTGAAGGTAGGAAACAACACCTCCACTTCGCTGATCCTCAACACAGGGGCCCCACAAGGGTGCATCCTCAGCCCCTTCGTGTACTGCCTGTTCACCCATGACTGCGTGGCCACGCATGCCTCCAACTCAATCATCAAGTTTGCAAACGACACAACAGCAGGAGACCTGATTAACAACAATGACGAGACAGAGAGGAGGTGTGAGCCCTGGGAGTGTGGTGCCAGGAAAATAACCTTTCCCTCAACGTAAAAAAAAACAAAGGACCTGATCGTGGACTTCAGGAAACAGCAAAGGGAGTACCCCCCTATTCATATTGACGAGACAGTAGTGGGGAAGGTGGAACACTTCAAGTTCCTCAGCATACATATCACTGATGAACTGAAATGGTCCACTCACACAGACAGGGTGGTGAAGAAGGCGCAATATAATCTCTTCAACCTCAGGAGGCTACATTTTTGGGCTTGGCTCCTGAAACCCTCACAAACTTTTACAGATATACAATTGAGAGCATCCTGTCAGGCTGTATCACCACCTGGTACGACAACTGCACCACCCACATCCGCAGGGCTCTCCAGAGGGTGGTGCATTTTGCCCAACTCATCACCAGGGGCAAACTACCTGCCCTCCAAGACACATACAGCACCCGATGTCACAAGAAGGCTAAAAAGATCATCAAGGACAACAACCACCCGAGCCACTGCCTGTTCACCCCGCTATCATCCAGAAGGTGAGGTCAGTACAGGTGCATCAAAGCTGGGACCGAGAGACTGAAAAACAGGCCATCAGACTGTTAAATAGCCATCACTAGCACATTAGAGGCTGCTGCCCTATATACATAGACTTGAAATCACTAGCCACTTAAATAACGGAACACTAGTCACTTTAATAATGTTTCCATATTTTGCATTACTCATATATTACATTTAAGCATGACTCATAGTATTGACAGAAACAAGCATCTTTCTGGTAAGAAGAGGGGCGGGGGGGTATGCCTTATGATTAACGAAACGTGGTGTGATCATAACAACATACAGGAACTCAAGTCCTTCTGTTCACCTGACGTAGAATTCCTCACAATCAAATGTCGACTGCATTATCTACCAAGAGAATTCTCTTCGATTATAATCACAGCCGCATATATTCCCCCCCAAGCATACACATCGATGGCCCTGAACAAACTTTTATTTGACACTATGTAACCTGGAAACCACATATCCTGAGGCTGCATTCATTGTAGCTGGGGATTTTAACAAGGCTAATCTGAAGACAAAACTCCCTAAATTCTATCAGCATATCAATTGTGCTCGGCGATGTCGTACCCACAGCAACTATTAAAACAGTCCCAAACCAGAAACCGTGGATTGATGGCAGCATTCGCGTGAAACTGAAAGCGCGAACCACTGCTTTTAACCAGGGCAAGGCGACTGGAAACATGACCGAATACAAACAGTGTAGGTATTCCCTCCGCAAGGCAATCAAACAAGCTAAGCGTCAGTATAGAGACAGAGTAGAGTCACAATTCAACGGCTCAGACACAAGAGGCATGTGACAGGGTCTACAGTCAATCCCGGATAACAAAAAGAAAACCAGCCCCGTCGTGGACCAGGATGTCTTGCTCCCAGACAGACTAAACAACTTCTTTGCTTGTTTTGAGGACAATACAGTACCACTGACATGGCCCGCCACCAAAACCTGTAGACTCTTCTTCACTGCAGCCGACGTGAGTAAAACATTTAAACGTGTTAACTCTCGCAAGGCTGCAGGCCCAGACTGCATCCCCAGCAGCGTCCTCAGAGCATGCGCAGACCAGCTTTCTGGTGTGTTTACGGACATATTCAATCAATCCTTATCCCAGTCTGCTGTCCCCACATGCTTCAAGAGGGCCACCATTGTTCCTGTTCCCAAGAAAGCTAAGGTAACTGAGCTAAATGACTACTGCCACGTAGCACTCACTTCCGTCATCATGAAGTGCTTTGAGAGACTAGTCAAGGACCATATCACCTCCGCCCTACCTGACACCATAGACCCACTTCAATTTGCTTACCGCCCCAATAGGTCCACAGACGATGCAATCGCAACCACACTGCACACTGCCCTAACCCATCTGGACAAGAGGAATACCTATGTGAGAATGCTGTTCATCGACTACAGCTCAGCATTTAACACCATAGTACCCTCCAAACTCGTCATCAAGCTTGAGACCCTGGGTCTCAACCCCGCCCTGTGCAACTGGGTACTGGACTTCCTGTCCAGTATTCTCATTAATATTTTTGTATTTCGCAGTAACACAAGCATTTCGCTACATCTGCAATTAGATCTGCTAAATATGTGTATGTGACCAACAAAATTTGCCATGTCAATAAAGTCTAATGAATTAAATTGAATTGAATTGAGAGAGAGAGAGAGAGAGAGAGAGAGAGAGAGAGAGAGAGAGAGAGAGAGAGAGAGAGAGAGAGAGAGAGAGAGAGAGAGAGAGAGAGAGAGAGAGGGGTACTGGTCATATCCTGGGCTATATTTGATTTCCTCTGGCTTCAGAACAACACCGGTGTTAATCATAGGTTCAGTGTCATGTTTGTATATTTTCAAAGATCACAGCTAAAAAGGAGGGTGGTCAGAGGGTATTGGAGCAGGGATTCAACTTGAGATGGAGGGAGAGAGAGAGAGAGGTAGAGGAAGGGGGAGAGAGGGAAAAAATGTCTGAAGTTACAGCATCCTCTCCCAGGCATAAATCTTTGTCAGACGAAGCGGATGTAGCTACTGAGGGAAAGTGCTAATTGATCCACAGAAGTCAAGCGGTTCTGAATCAAACCAACAGATGTGTATATGATTCTGTCACTGACAGGGGCCCCATTTTGATGTAGTGTTCTCTCTCTTTACCGCAAACACAGTTCTCATGTTTCCTCCCATGTCTGTATGATGAGGCTGTTGATCATCATTAAGCATTCCCTCCAGTATTCTACCATTCTGTGATTGCAATTTTTCTTGCAAAATCAACAATTCGCTGTGTATTATGTGAGGGCTTACAAATTGGACCAATCACCACAGTTTTTCTGCCTGAAACAGTTAAATATATCGCAATATTATCACATAAAACTGACACATCACTGACCCATTACCGAATAATATGGGTCAATCAAGCCAAACCCCAACAAACTTTTTCCCTCGTCAGCGCAATTGGACAAATCAGCGCATATCACCATGCAAAATCTCAGAATTGCCTCAGCAAAATCAAGGATTTTTGCCTGCAAATATCACATGAAATCCCTGCAAAATCCTGGAGGGACTGGTTAAGCTAGTTGTTACACAATCTTCCTGCCCTGGTGTGATTTCTCAGTGTAACCTGTTTCCCATGGCACATGGTTCTGAATCACCGAATGAGCCAGTCCATCACCGGACGACGTGGACACAAAATTGGTGGGTTCCTCTTTGGTAATTCATATTTAAAGATGTAATTTAAATGCTCCCGGTTTACGAGGCTTTAATAAGGTTCGATCCTCCCACATGCTGCATGAGTCATTCTCTCAAAAGTGATATTTGATTGTTAACCTGATCTGACTGTTATATTAACCTTTGTTTACATTTAACTAGTTCGTTTTAGATTTGTTTTAACTTGTGTGTGTAACTGATGATGTCATCTCCGTATTTTAAGGCTCTTCATTATTTTGGTTCTCAATGGCTTTTATCACTCGCAAGCTCTGTATGAGGGGGTGGATGTGTGAGTGTCAGGGGGTGTGGAAATGGTGTCACTGGAGCCTCCCATGTTCCCTTTTGGGCAATTATATCATGTGTACACTACTTACAAAACTCTCTTGGTGTTGCGGTATGCTAGTGTGTTCTAGTGTGTACCACTCACACAACTCTTTCACCGAGTTACATCTACTCACACAACTCTCTCAATATATCATACTAGTATGTACTCCTGACAGTGTGACCATCTCACCGTACTGTGTCTGTTTATCCCTTAGCTCCCCTCTTTCCCGCCAGCGTTTAGCCTGGCCAGATTATAGACCTGACCTGACTGTGGCATTTCTTGGTTATCACAAGAATAGAGTAATCGCGTGGCATGACAGGATTCTTCCCTCTAATTATCTCTTGGCAATTTTGACTGGGCCAGTTTTCCCCCCTCCTTTTCTTTTCTCTCTCTCTCTCTCTGCGGTTGCTGTCTCACTCCTTTCATCTCCGTTCCCACCTTATTCTGGGCCGGTGTGAATTTGAGGGTATGGCACACTCAATGACCAAATGACACTTCGTCAGTGCTGGGCTTTGACACGCCACTCTCATTATGTAATGAGACTTCAAACCCTTCCTGTTCAGTCCTTGCAGGCATAGATAAGATGAATGATCCTCCATTCATCCCCAGTGATTCATATCTGACATGTCAAAGCAGACACCTTTTAAGCTGGTAGCTAACGGGATCTCTCCTCTGAGTAGATCGTAGGTAACAGTTAAAGGGAATGTATTATTGATGTACTGCCTACGTCCATAATTAACTTGCAATCTGTGTCATCTAAAGGCTTCCCATGAAGTTTAGTTTGGAGGAATAAGCAGTATTTTGGGAGTAGAGCCCCTATGTGTTGTGAGGAAAGGCATTTAAGGATGAGAAAGTGGAAGGGTGTTTCATATAAAGATGACTTTATTGGTCATTTGCAAGCGAAAGAAAGACACACATGAATGCTTTTGGAAAGGTGCGGGGGGGCTGCCACACTGGGTACCTGGGGGAGCTGTTCTTTTGAAGGGTCAAGTACCATCCTCAAGGGTGCAACTGTTGCTGGCTCGCCTCACTAACTGCTAGGCTACCGGACACCCATATTAGTGACGCTCCCCACCCTGCTTAACTACAGACGGTCTTCCCATGACCAGTTTTCCCCCTGTCATATACTGTACCTTCAGACTGATTGTTAGCTCAGTAGGTGTTTGGAGAGAGTGTGTGTTTGTACATGTACATGTGTCTGTGTGAGTCTTTGTGTGTGTGCATACATGCGTATGTGTTCTTGGCGTCTATATGGTCAAGTATCTACATGTTTCCCAGGCTTTCAGGCCAAGCCTAGTCCCCAGAGCGAGACCCTTGGGGCCCCAACCCATTTTGAGCTCATACAGTATATGATGAGGCAATGCAGGACCAGGGGAGGCTTGCAGAAGCAGACACTCTTAGTCATAGTGAGTAGGACTCTCTCACACACACAGGCACAGACTGGGGAAATGCCCCAGACTTACTGGCAGACTTTGGACTGGATTCCTCCTGTCCTTTTCTACCATCCATCCCAGCCAGATGTTGTATACTCTTTAGACCACACAGAGAGACGTGATCATTATGGGACCATGCCTGACACACGCCTCGAGACTCATAGCAAGAGCCTTTACCAGCCCTGTCTGTGCATTGCATTGAGGTCACTTCTGCTAAATAAGTTCCATAATACTGATGCATGATCTATAATGCATTCCCCCAGTTCTCCTGCTGATCAGCATGGACAGCCTGAGTTTGAGAGAGGGAGAGGAGGGGTGTGAAGAGGAAAGGATAGAAGCAGGAAGAGGAGAGTAAATTAGAAGAGAGGAGAAGAGCGGAGAAGGTGGGGAGTGGAGAGGAGAGGAGAGAGGAAAGAGGAGAGAAAATCTCTGCTGTTGTCTGTCCTCTGACATGCGGCTTGAGGGACGTGTATCCCTCTGATTAGCTCAACGAGTCCCACGGGGGGCAGACTTAAATCAGATCTTTCCCCCTTTCAGTCAGTCTGCAGCAGAGGGGCCTCTGCCCCACCTCACAGCACAGGCACATTCCAGCATAGCCCAGCTCAAAGCAGTGTAAAGCAGGGCCTGAATCTAACAGCCACAGCCACGACCACCAGACTGTCTCTCTACATGTGACTGAAACCAGACTCGGTCCCTGCTCCCAGGAGGTAGGGGGGCGGGGGAGAGAGGGGGAGAGGGGGGAGAAGGAAGAGTGGGGGGGGGGGGGGGGGGCAGACTTCTCAGAGGATCCCTGGGAGTCACTGCCCTCCAACAAAATGCCACAATTAAGGAACTGCGTCCTGGATTGCATCACAGTGGCCATTTGTAATTGTTGAGGAGTAAAACGGTCTGGGTTTCCAGACAGACACAGGAGGAAAAAGGGGTGGTTCCTCAGTGGTCCAATTTGAATTCTTTGACCCCTGTGTGCATGCATTATTTTTCCATGTCTTGCCTGATTACATGCCTAGATAAATACTGCTGCTGCAGCATATTGTACAGTGTGGAGAGACACAGTCTTTCTCTGTTTTGTAATTGTACTCTCCCACCGAGGGCCTGTGCAGTGCACTGGGCGGTGTCTGACGACATGTCTTCCCTAATATCCAAGGTCTTTTACCTTTGAGACCTTTGTACATCTGGTGCACAGAGGCTTTGTTAATCTCTCTCTCCGCGGTGACCTAGGCAGATGAGGATCTGCTCTGTTCTTAATCACACGTCCATCTTTATAAGCTCCTTGTCTTATTACAGACACTTCACCGCTGTATTTAGGGGCTATAAATCATATTTTGTAATATTGGTTCTGTTGGCTCAGAGTGGAGGGGGGCTGATATGAGGCTTCTCAGTTACATCCCAGGGGAGAGGGCAAACACAGCCCTGTCTTCTCTCTGGCCAGGGAAGGGATGGAGCAAGAGGGTGAGAGAGAGTGGGGAGGGAGATGGAGAGGAAAAGAGAGAGCGAGAGAGAGAGGTAGAGCGCGCTAGAACAAGAGCGAGACAGTCCTGTCTGTTTGTGACCCGTGGATAAGAGATTGGATCATATATGATCAAAGAGCAGGTGGGGATATTGAGTTGTAGTTTACTATATCATAATTGATTCTGGGATAAACATTTTCATATGGACTTTTCATATGGTCAATGTGTGTGTTTAAGGTGTGAAGGCCTCAGGCCTCCGAATACTAGAAGATAGCTCCACTTGCTATGAACCTGCTCATGTACGTGAGCGTAGCTATAGGTTTTGCTCGGGGGAAAGAGGGGTTTCAGTTCGGAGAGGTGGGGGCGGTAACTGGAATAGTTGTGGTATTGTCAGCTAAGCTATCCTCCTTACTACTCATAAGACTATTCCTTCCGGTGATCCAGCCTTTTCTGTTTGCTTTGTGGAGTGTGTCCATATGGAAGCTCAGTCACTCTGGGATATAGCGTCTGTCTCTTGAGCCAAGAAGGACAAACAGAGGACCACAGCTATCTCCGCCGCTCTCCATACATACCCACACCCTACACGCTCTCACATGTGCACAAGCACAATAGATCTGGGTGCGAATAGTATTCGTTTTCTTTCTGCTACTTTGAGGATTGTATTGAGCCACTTGAAGTGCCAGATTGGAGGGACCTGCACTTTTGGGAGTATTCCATTGATTCCATGATGCCAGACAACCCCAGTCAAGCACAGCTACAGCATTCGAAAAGAAAAGAAATACTGAAACCCAGGTTTGAAGCTCACATCCTTTGACCAGTTCAACTCTGATCATTGAGGTGGGCTAAAGTGTGGTTCCATGTTGCTCTCCTCCAGTCTATTATGACACTATGCCGACCTTAAGTACAGCACAGATTTCACTGATGGCTATACTTTCCATGGCATAAGTAAATGCCTAAAAACAACACAGGCTACACCAGAAAGGGTTAACTAGCAACGCAGGCTGGTTCTGGCGAATGCTTCACAACTGCCTTGCATCACCTGGGAAATGCACTGCATCCATATTAAAGAGAGCTTATTAACACTTCCTCAGACTAGGGGAATGTTCCCCGCAGTATGGAAAAGGGCTTTTAATAACCTTCCCCACTCCACACACGCAGGGCTCTCTGGGAACCCCCCCCCAGATTTAAACAATTATCAGGCTACTGTACGTCCACAGCACACAAAGATGCGCTCTAAATTACAGTGCTTAAACTGTCCGAGGAAATGTGGCGATACCTCAAGGAAGGAACATATTGTGCGTGTTTGCATCCCAAATGGCGCCTTATTCCCAACATAGTGCACTACCTTTGAACAAACTCCTATGGAGTTTGTTGACTTATGCCAAAACTAGTGCACTATATAGGGAATAGGGTGCCATTTCAGACGCAACCCAATACATAAATAATGTCTCCCAGCTCCTCTCTCCTTGCGGTGCAGTGCTGCTCGAGTCAACAGGAACGCAGTTTCCTTTCCACCATGTTGGTTCCCACTGGGCACAGACGTCAGTTCAAAGTCTAATTTTGATTTACATTTGGTTGAGTTATAAACTAATGAAACTTTAACTTGAAATCAACAAAACATTTCACCACCATTGGATTTAGGTTCAATTTAGGTTCAAATTCCTTACGTTGATTACTTTTTGCAAGTCCATTCAGTTTTTCATGTTGATTCAACGTCTTCACATTGCATTTTCTGGTTGAAATTATGTGGAAACAACGTTGATTCAACCAGTTTTGCCCAGGGGGTTCTCTGTCTCACTAGGATGTTTCTGTTTATATGGTTTTCTATGCTAACGAACAAAATATGTGGGACAGAGTGTACAAAACATTAGGAACACCTTTCTAGTATTGAGTTGCACCCACTTTGCCCTCAGAACAGCCTAATTTCATCGGGGCATGGACTCTACAAGGTGTCGAAAGGGTTCCACAGAGATGCTGGTCCATGTTGACTTCAATGCTTCCCACAGTTGTGTCAAGTTGCTGGATGTCCTTTGGGTGGTGGACCATTCTTGATACACACGGGAAACTGTTGAGCGTGAAAAACCCAGCAGCGTTGCAGTTCTTGACACATTCAAATCGATGCACCTGGCACCTACCACCATACCCTGTTCAAAGGGCTCTTCAATATTTTGTCTTCTCCATTCATCCTCTGAATGACACACATACACAATTAATGTCTCAATTGTCTCAAGGCTTCAAAATCTTCCTTTACCCTTTCTCCTCCCCTTTGTATAACACTGACTGAAGTGGATTTAACCAACATCAATAAGAGATCATAGCTTTCACCTGGATTCACCTGGTCAGTATACAGTACCGGTCAAAAGTTTGGACACACTTACTCATTCAAGGGTTTTTCTTTATTTGGACTATTTTCTACATTGTAGAATAATAGTGAAGACATCAAAACTATGAAACAACACAGATGGAATCATGGTAGTAATCAAAAAAGTGTTAAACAAATCAGAAAAATAAAATAAATTGAACAACTAATTGATAAACATCGGTTCAATTACTTGAATTCCAATTAGTTCAGGTTTTTGTGAGCCCAACACATTTCCATTTCTCCACATTTTCCCACAAGATAAATCAAGTCAAGAACTATGAGGGACGTTATGTGCATGACCATGGACATTGGGCCTGTTTTTTCCGTCTCGGGTTAGAGATGGATACACGTTTACGCTTACTCCCTTAGGTTAGTTACACACAGACTGCATAGACCGAACGAAGAGAGGAATATACACAACACAACATTGAGAGAGAGGGATAGAGACAGTTCGTGAAAGTAGGCCTTATCTACGTTGAAGAACTAGTAAAATGATTTAGTCAGACAGCTAGCCTAGCTAAGTAGGATGACTGAAGACAGTACAGTATGGGGATCATGGAGATAACGCTGTCTGGCTGTTTGGCTGCTACTGCCTAAGAGGAGAAGAGATGATGACTTTAAGGAATGAAAAATAATAAGTAACATACACAACTGAAATATTTTATTATTTCATAGTCATTTCCTATGTTTCTATTGATGTCTATCCAATGTGGAATTGACAGAGACAATGGAATATGTTCAATGTTTTGGTAATTGAATGTTCAAAACTTTTGGATTTGGACTTTATATTAAAAAGCTCCAAAATATTTTTTATGTCATTACTTCATAATGCATTTAATGTAAAAAAAAATTATTGAAAAATGAAAACCGTGATTATTTTTTAATAATCAAACCGAAACCGAACCGACCTCAAAAAGCACTAATTTGCTCAACAAACAAATGAGGAATACAAAGTACACTGAACTAAATATAAACGCAACATGCAACAATTTCAACATTTTTACTGAGTTACAGTTCATATAAGAACATCAGTCCATTGAAATAAGTTCATGAGGCCCTCATCTATGGATTTCACATGACTGGGAATACAGATATGCATCTGTTGGTCACAGATATCATAAAAAAGGTAGGGACCTGGATCAGAAAACCAGTCAGTATCTGGTGTGACCACCATTTTCCTCATGCAACGCGACACATCTTCTTCACATAGGCTGTTGATTGTTGCCTGTGGAATGTTGTCCCACTCCCCTTCAATGGCTGTGTGAATTAGCTGGATATTGACAGGAACTGGAACGCACTGTCGTACACGTCGATCCAGAGCATCCCAAACATGCTCAATGGGTGACATGTCTGGTGAATATGCAGGCCATGGAAGAACTGGGACATTTTCAGCTTCCAGGAATTGTGTACAGATAATTGCGACATGAGGCCATACATTATCATGCTGTGAAGCATGAGGTGATGGTGACAGATGAATGCCACGACAATGGGCCTCAGGATCTCGTCACTTTATCTCTGTGCATTCAAATTGCCATCAATAAAATGCAATTGTGTTAGTTGTCCATTTCTTATGCCTTCCCATACCGTTACCCCACCTCCACCAGAGGGCACTCTGTTCACAACGTTGACGTCAGCATAGCGCTCGCTCAATGAAGTCGGTTACAACACCAAACTGCAGTGAGTCAAGACCCCAGTGAGGATGACGAGCATGAAGATGAGCTTCCCTGAGACGGTTCTGACAGTTTGTGCAGAAATTCTTTGGTTGTGCAAACCCACAGTTTCATCAGCTGTCTGGGTGGCTGGTCTCAGACAATCACGCAGGTGAAGAAGCCAGATGTGGAGGTCCTGGGCTGGTGTGGTTACACTTGGGCTGCGGTTGTGAGGCCGGTTAGACGTACTGCCAAATTCTCTAAAATGATGTTGGAGGCGGCTTATGGTAGAGAAATGAAGATTCAATTCTCTGGCAACAGCTCTGGTGGACATTCCTGCAGTCACCATGCCAATTGCACGTTCCCTCAAAACTTGAGACATCTGTGGCCTTGTGTTGCGTGACAAAACTACACATTTTAGTGGCCTTGTATTGTGGCATTTAATTGACCCCAGCACAAGGTGTACCTGTTCTTTTTGGTATACCACAACTGTCAGGTGGATGGATTATCTTGGCAATGGAGGAATTCTCACTAACAGGGATATAAACACATTTGTTTTTTTGAGAGAAATAAGCTTTTTTTGCATATGGAAATTTTCTGGGATCTTCTATTTCAGCTCATGAAGCATGGGACCAACACTACATGTTGCGTTTATATTTTGTGAACTGTATATTGAAAGCAGTTGCTTCCACCTCGTTGTGGTTCTTGAGTTAATTAAGCATTTAACATCCCATCATGCTTAGGTTCATGTACTGCATAAAATGGTGGACAGGCCATTATTTTGGACAATGTTTTGGCTACCATGGCTATGCCCCATAGGATGCCAATGCCCCCATCCACGGGACATGAATGGTCACAATGGTTTGATGAGCGTGAAAACAATGTAAACCATTGAAGCTGTTCTGGAGGCTCGTGGTGGCCCAACACCCTATTAAGACACTTTATGTTGGTGTTTCCTTTATTTTGGCATTTACCTGTCTGTCACCTTTGAGGTTGGGCAAAGGAAAAATAATGACACTACAGCGATGGACAAGAGCAAATTGACATATCAAGTCACATGACTATACCCGAGCTCAAGCCCTTTGCTTATTGGAAGATGTCACGTCCAATCAACTCGTCTTGGTAGCCCTGTAATGTGTGTCATTGAAACATTGTTTCCCTTCCTCATTATGTTCTCTTCACCTCATGTAGGCCACAGCCTTCTTTTTGGGCGTGAAGACAAGGGTTTTTGTGGGGGAACTGGGGTGGGTGGGTAGGTGGGTGGGGGGGGGGGGGTACTGTTGTTAACCCTTGTTTCACACCAGCTGCTCAATGTGGGAGGGTCATAGTTCAGCGTGTTGCAAATTTAATTTATCTCAGGTGTTCTTCATTTCCACACACACACACACACACACACACACACACACACACACACACACACACACACACACACACACACACACACACACACACACACACACACACACACACACACACACACACACACACACACTCACCAGGTTGTGACCATGTTTCTGTAATGCAAATGTCAAATCAAATAGGCCTACATTACTGTTTTGTTACAGAGGTGAGGGAATGCCATGAAAGGAGAAGTCGTCGTACATTTTACACGTAAAAAGTAGGCATTAATATATCGTCAAAGCTGTCTTTTTACAACTGTATTTATTTGGCAAAACACCAATAGAGCAGAATCAGGTTAGATGTATTTTTTAACTGCCTTATGGTTTATGGTTGTTACGTAGTATTCCTTGCTTTTTTGTAACACCAGTACCTTAACTCTTCTATTGAATTACAAATGTTTCAACACAACCAAAAGCCATGCATGGTAATATGGTAGACTTTCTTTCAACTGTAGGTTTGAATTGTCAATCAAAACATGAATTGTGTGTTTTTTAATGCTTAACTCAGATTCTGAACCCACTGTGCCTCGTTCACTCACACTTACATCAGTCCGATGAGGCAAGGGGAGAACTTGGCTCGCACGTTTCTGTCTGTCGTTAAAACAGAAAAGAGAAGTTTCATTTTTTTTTGTGTGTGTCAAACCGCACACATACAGAACATCTTTAACTTCCTTCACAGTCATTATTTTGTTGGTGGTGATAGAGGGAGAGGGAGCAGCAACATAGAAGGGGAAGAGAGAGAGAGAGAGGCCGTGTCTAGACATGGCAGTTCATGCAGCTATTCCGATCATAGAGTTCTGATCATGGAATTCCGAACGCATCATCTACACCTACATTTAAATGTGTCTACCGTGTCCACAGTGTGTCCGGATTCCCTTTTCCCACACTATATTTAAATGCCAATATGCATTCTACAAACGGTGGAATAGGCAAAATATGATAATAACACAACAATCACTGATGGCAGTAGCTAACTACTGTAGCTAACTAGCCAGCTAACTAGCCAGCAAGCTAGCAAGCAACATTAAAAGGGATTGCAAACGGTTAGCATAACTCTAGCCAAAAAGAAAATGTTCTAAATATTATCTAGCTGGTTAGCATTTATGAGGCCAGCAAACACGTTAATCACACACTAGGAATGTATTTCCTGCAACGTTATAATGGAAAGGTGCCTCTCGGACCCAAAATGCACGTTTTCTGGAGACTTGTGGGAGGAGTGCTGATGACGTTGCCCACCGCATACACTTTCGGTAGCCTGATTGCGTCCAGACTGAGAAGAAATCCGCACACAATGCATCCCTGACCACCTCCTGAAGTGGTCAGCCAGATCTGAACATAGTCAGACCAGAAAGTGACTTTTGTGGATCTAGACCTGTCTTTTCAATGCGATCTCTGTATTCTGATAGCAGAAGTTGCATGTAAGTGTCAAGTGTAGACACGACCAGAGAGACAAAGTTTGAGGTAGAAAAGAGAGAGAGAGACTGAAAGAAAAAGAAAAAGAGATAAAGAGTAGAGTTGAATTATTGACCTTGGAGATAGGGGCTCCATTATCTCACCTCTAATTGGTGATTGATCTAAGGGGGCCCTGGCAGGATCCAGGGTCTTTTTTTCCCATGAAGATTAAAACAAACTGTTTAAAGTTGTTTCAAACAACGCGCTCGCAGGGGGTCAGAGGGCAACCACATAGTATTGGCTAATGGTAGCAAATAATGTCAATCACACCAAATGACCCACTGGTGAGACTTGCGCCTGCCTCTCACTGGAATGCAAGGAATGAACTCGCCGGATGAGTGCCTGATTGGGGGACCACAGCACTCAGACAATCTTCTTCTTTCTCTTTTGCTTTCTTTCTTTCTTTCTTTCTTTCTATCTGTATCTTTCTCTCTTTCTCTTTACTTGCTGGATCAGAGAGTCACAGCCTTTGAGCCAAATTTGAGCATTTCCGTGTATCTCCCCTTTTTCTTTCTCAAGCGCTTTCTTGTTGCTGTCACTGTCCTTATTCGTTTACTTCGGTTTTCTCTGTGTTTCGTTCCTTCCCCCTCCTTCAGTTTGCCTGTGTTGTGAGACAGACAGAACAGAGCTGGAGCGAGTCACAGTTTCATAGCCCTGCCTGTCCTGAGACTGGTCTCTGATTATTTGCTTTTTCATGAGACTGAGTTAGTGGATGACGAGCATTAGCTGTAACTGCCATGACTAACCCACAGCACCACAGCAGTGGACACTTTTCACCTGATATCATTGCTGAGGCCATGTCTACTGCACTGTACTGTACTGTAACTCATCCAAGGTCAAGTCAGTTCAACAGAACACTCCTTTTAAATAAGCGTGCACGTCTGTGTTCTCTCAAACGAACAACTATAACCATGATAGCTTCGACTTGCTGTGCCTTACTTGAACGTGTGTGTGTGTGTGTATGATGAATTCATGTGGAACATTACATTTCTAATTTATATAGCATGTCCGTCTCCCTATTCCCCTGCAAAGCCAGAGAAGCATGTCGACCATACAGTATATTGCTCACAAAACAAATGACATCACCCCAAATGGCCAAATTCCATCTAAAGGTCTTTCTATTTATTTGATTTCCCTCAGTTTTCTTATGCATTAGCTCCTTGGAAGGATTCATGGGAGGTAAATTGGAGCAAGACAGATTTTCTTGGCCCAGGTTCTCTCTCTAGACCCCCTCTCCCCTCCCTTCTCTCACCTCTCCTCTGTGCAGCGCACTCAGATACCCCGTGTGGTTACAGAACCTGCCTCACCCACCCATCTCACCACCCGCCCCTCCCCTTGCTCCAGTCTTGTCGGGGGCTCAGGGTTTGAGCTGAGGGGCTGAGGAACCCAGGCCGGGCCCAGGCCCACTGCTCCCCGATGGCCTGGGTGGAGGGTGATGTGGAGCCCGACCGATTGGGAGCGACGGCTCGTGAGTCGTAATCCACACAGAGATGTCAGGGAGCATATCCCACATTCCCACAGTTCAGCAGCAATCACCCCTTGGGCCTGCCAATCCCCCCCCCTCACCCCCCCGCATAGAACACTCCCACTGGTGCCCCCCAGGCCGCATGACTGCAGGGGTGAAACAGCAGGAGGTGAGGGGTGGAGAGTTGAATATTCTCCTCTCTGAGTTGATACTTGTATCTTTAAGAATATGGGTATATCAACCTAAAGGGTCAAAGAATGGCTAGAACTGAGATTATTTTACACACATTAACTTATTACCTTCAATCCATCAGGAAATTATCTAGAAATGTCTGAAAAATACCTCCAACAAAAATAACAATGCCTTTCTGTCAGGTGACGCGTGTGTTAGTAAAAGGGGCTTTGTGTGTTTCGGATGGGAGATAGTAGGTTGACGATTCTCCGAAACAAACCTCAGTCAAATTTCCTCTGTGGCAAATACACACCAGTCAGTGTTTGAGCAGTTTAACGGTGGCCTTCAGCACCCTGATACATGGGAGAGATTGATGTTCTTCCCTGTTAGGACAACCTGCTATGACCGTGTGGGTAAGGGGCTTTCCAGCACGCTCAGCACACAAATAAACCCGCCTGAGCACAAACGTGCGGAAATGTGCATGTGCATACAATCATAAGTTAAAGTCATTTTCCAATGCTTTTTCATGGAAACCTCTGAATAGCAAGGCATTTTGATTCAGTCATATCACGATGTTTAGCTGTTTGTGAAGCAAATTACATAAAGCCATAATTATTATGCAACAAATACTGGATTGAATTGGTTACAAAATAGTTTGTTTGATGGGATAAGTTTAATGTATATATACTGAACAAAAATATAAATGTGTTGGTCCCATGTTTCATGAGCTGAAATAAAAGATCCCAGAAATGTTCCATACGCACAAAAGGCTTATTTCTCTAAAATGTTGTCCACAAAATTGCATACATCCCTGTTAGTGAGCATTTCTCCCTTGCCAAGATAATCCACCCCCTGACAAGTATGGAATATCAAAATCTGATTAAACAATATGATCATTACACAGGTGGGAAAAATATAAGGCCACTCTAAAATGTGCAGATTTGTCACACGATACAATGCCAGAGATGTCTCAAGTTTTAAAGGGAGCGTGCAAGTGGCATGCTGACTTCAGGAATGTCCACTAGAGCTGTAGCCAGAGAATGGAATGTTAATTTCTCTACCATAAGCCGCCTCCAACATCGTTTTACAGAATTTGGCAGTACGTCCAACCGGCCTCACAACCACAGACCACGCGCATGGCGTTGTGTGGGCTAGCGGTTTGCTGATGCCCACATTGTGAACAGAGTACCCCATGGTGGCGGTGGGGATATGATAAGGGCAGGCATATGTTACGGACATCGAACACAATTGCATTTTATCGATGGCAATTTGAATGACAGAGATACCGTGAAGAGTTCCTGAGGCCAATTGTTGTGCCATTCATCCACCACCATCACCTCTTGTTTCAGCATGATAATGCACAGCCCCAAGTAGCAAGACGCTGTACACAATTCTTTGAAGCTGAAAATGTCCTAGTTCTTCCATGGCCTGCATACTCACCAAACATTGAGCATATTTGGGATCCTCTTGATCGACGTGTACAACAGCACATCCAGTTCCCACCAATATCCAGTAACTTTGCACAGCCATTGAATAAGAGTGGGACAACATTCCACAGGCCACAATCAACAGCCTGATCAACTCTATTTGTAGGAGATGTGTCGTGCTTCATGAGGCAAATGGTGGTCACACCAGATACTAACTGGTTTTCTGATCCACGTCCCTACCATTTTTTAAAGGTATCTGTCACCAATAGATTCATATCTGTATTCCCAGTCATGTGAAATCCATAGATGAGGGACTAATTCATTAATTTCAATTGTCTTGACATGAACTGTAACTCATTCAATTTTTTTTAATTGTTGCATGTTTTTGTTCAATGTATATACACATATATTTAGTATTCTAGTGTTTTACCGGTATGTATAATATTCTGATATGTGGGTTGTCACCCCAACAAAACTGTTTAATAATGCAAGTTTTTAGCGACAACAAAAATCCCCAGAAAAGATCTAGAAAAAAAAATATATATTTTTTTTCCCATGTGGAGGCTATGCTGGCTACATCTTGGCTTTTCTATTATCCACCTTTTATATTTGTAACAGGCCTTCACATCACAGCTAGTGATTTATCGTGATCCCTGGAAGATTTACATGGCATGATATCTCCCTTGTCATCCTCCCACTAAACCCTCTGATGTTTGCCCTTGTCCCGTAACTTTCTCGAAATATCCCTCATTGTTCCAAATGACAAGACGGCTACTATATCACCGTAAGTCACAATGACACTCAAAAAGCAAGTATTTTTACAACCTGCAAGCATCAGTGACCAAATCTAAAAGATTGGTTAATTCCGCTGTTGACCTGATTATCTGCCAGTGAATGTGTCTACGAGAGGCAGCCAAGCCTTTTCAACTCAGCAAGGTGCCGGAGAGAGAGGTTAATGAGCTTTAAGCTGCACCGCTATGTATGCTATTCTCTGTCCACCTTTCAAGTCCTAGGTTATTTGGAAGTGGAGGACCCAGACTATAAATCTTGATATTAGCCTGAACCCTCCCGAAAGGCTGGCTCTACTGTTCAGCTCAGTGTTTCAACTCCACCAGATGACTTGGAGTGAACTTAAATGCTTTTGAACCACACTGTTGTGTTCGGGGTTGTTGCTTTTTAATGGGGGGGGGGGGGGGTTGTGTGTGCATGGTGTGGTGTGTATGGAAAGCCTTTCTAGAATCATAAACATAACCCCCTTCAGTTCCCATTCCAGCCGTATTCCAATGAGCCAACTGAAAGAAATCAAGTTCAGTTGAATTTGTCACTCCAAATTGACCCTAAAAACAATTAAGTTGTAGGGACCATTAAGTATGCATAACCATCATAAAACATGTCCCTGATCCAGAAGAGAAAGGGGGTAAAACCCTGGTCACAGGAAATGAGGTAATAAGGACTACACAGCGAGTCAACCTGTCTTGCTGTTGCACTGTCGCACTGACCTGAGGCGAGCCAGATTAACTTTATGGGGGGGTCGGGAGGAGGAGAGGGGCCAGCAGGGGGAGAAGGGGAGGAGGAGAAGAGAAGGCGGGCGGGCGGGTGGGATGGGGGATTTGGGTGAAGCACGCTCTCTAATCTTGCACTCAGCCAAGTGAGCTCATGATGCAGGAGGCTTAGCCACTGCAGTGAAAGCAATCTAATGGCCAATGAGTAATCAACACTATTGCCTGTCCCGACTAATATGCCTGTGGCCCACGCTCAGCACTGAGCCAGTGCATTGCTCCCCAGTTAGGTTTCTGCTGTGGCTGAGATGGCAGCTTACGAGAACAAAAAGAGACAAATGCAGACACAAACACTTGGTAATAACACTAACTAGTAAAACGTTATTTTTTCCAGTTTAAGATTTGTTGTATATTTTAGTCTAATGAAGCAAAATCAAGACTATCACTTATTTGTGTCCTTTCCCCCCATTTTGTTAAGTATTTAGCTGCTTAAGACTAAAGTATACACCGAGTTTACAAAACAGTATGAATGCCCTGACAAATTTAGGCTTTTCAAAATCGAATCAAATCATATCAAATGTGTTTTTTTTCCACATGCGCCGAATATCAAATCATCAAATCAAATGTATTCATATGGCCCTTCTTACATCAGCTGATGTCTCAAAGCGCTGTACAGAAACCCAGCCTAAAACCCCAAACAGCAAGCAATGCAGGTGTAGATCTTACCGTGAAATGCTTACTTACAAGCCCTTAACCAACAATGCAGTTTTAAGAACATAGAGCTAAGAAAATATTTACCAAAGCAACTAAAGTGAAAAAATAAACAAGATAAAAACTAACACAATAAAACAGAGGGCAAAAGGGGGTGCAACTCAATATTAGGAAGGTGTTCCTAATGTGTTGTACACTTTGTGTAAACCTGTGCGTTACATAGACGAGCTATGCTTCACTTGAACTTTATATTAACCTACTTAAAGATAGTAACACTTCAGAAACTCAAAGAAGCATGCTCTCAGCAAAGTATACTGTATCTGACTCCATTTTTAAAAGTCCAGGGATTGTCTTTGGTTCCAGTTCCTGATTTTTCAGCTGTCCTGGCATTGGACACAATGCATGGCATAAGGGAGCGCTGGTGAATCAGATGAAATAATAAGAGAGAAGGCCATGTTTGATTAGATTTATGTAAGTGCATAAAATTGCATTTATTTAGCTGGAAGGGTTAGGTGGCCGGGGAGCTGTGAAAGAGCGCTTTGCCCAAGCCGTAATTTAAGTGCCCGCCCCACCCCTTCCACTGTGATGGTTAGGTCCACCTGCCAGGGCACTGGCTGAGCCAAGACCCAAGAATAGGGGGACACGGGGGAAGGGGTTGGACTGCAAGGTTACCCGCTTTTCACAAAACCAGCTAACTAATGCACGCACGCACGCACGCATTCACGCACGCACACACACACACACACACACGCACACACGCACACACACACACACACACACACACACACACACACACACACACACACACACACACACACACACACACACACACACACACACACACACACACACACACACACACACACACACACACTGTTGGCTTGCTGTTCCACATGATTTCTTTATGGATCCCCACATCCCCTGTGCAATGCACCCCCCCCCCCCCATCCACCTGAGGGATTGTGAGCCAGGGGAAACTCACTCCAATCTCTAAAGTCATTCTGTTGGCTACATGGCTATATGAGTCATTTTACTCTTGCTCTGTGCTGCTTTGGCACAGCTAAGAGTCAATTAAATGTTCAATTGAAAATATTTTGTATAGGATCATATCTCAACCAGCAACCAATAAACTATAGATGAAATACTAGGAGCCAACGTTCAATCATTTTAATAGATTGAAAAGGAAACCTTACTCTAAATGTGGTTGTTTCTGTAACCTACTAGCATAGACATTTTTATTTAACCCTTATTTAACTAGGCAAGTCAGTTAAGAACAAATTCTTATTTACAATGACAGTCTAGGAACAGTGGGTTAACTGCCTTGTTCAGGGGCAGAAGGACAGATTTTTACCTTGTCAGCTCGGGGATTCAATCGAGCAACCTTTCGGCTACTGGCCCAATGTGCTAACCACCTGCTGTCCACGATAGTTATAGTTTTTCGTAATTGTTTCAGTTGATGTTTTCCTTGATTTATTCCCCTTTAACAGTGATATTCATTAAGATTAGTTGCTAAATGGTTTGACATGGACATTAATACTCTCCTGCCCCAAAAGTAATTTCAAATCTCTGATAATACAGTTGAATTTCATAGAGGAATTTCTATTTGACATGTTAACCTCAAATTCAAAGAATAATGCCCCAGACACTGTGAAGTATGTGAAGATTCCTTGCTAATAGCTATCTTGTTTTTCTTAATTCAGGTTTTAATACTCACTTACTGATTTGACTCAAAGTGGCTTGGAGGGTTTGGAGGGTTCGGGAATGGGGGTCTCTCAGTGGATCATTCTACTAAAGCAGTGACAGCAGCCATCTCTCACAGAGAAGAATTGCAGTGAAAGCGGAAGCGGCTAACCTCTGTCAAAACTCCCATCCATCACTCAGCGTTTTAACCCCGGCCACACTGAAAGACGGCCAATTACTTGGGCCAATGGATGAAATAAATACGTCCTCACATTACGAGCCATTACCATCTCGCTCAAATGTTTTTTTCCTCGTTCACTCAGGGAGACTGCTCCACATCATTATGGCCCCCTCAGACCTACTGCCTCTCTCTGTTGAGAGCATGCTATCTTGGCAACCAACAGACCGATCCAGTCACATATCACACTGACTCCTAACCTGTGAAAATGGCCCAAACCACTCTTTCTAAAAATGGGAGAAATTAACTATGGTCCTGCAGCTCACTTGTCATTTTTCCATAACTCAATCCCCACTGGTCTCGATAGAAATGTATATAAAGTGATCATAGATTGGTTATTGTTTTAAAGATGGATTTCTTGCACAGGTAGGTATGCAGCGCCCTTAACAGAAATGGCTGGGGTTAGATCACTTACTGCCGTGAGTCATTCTACTCTGAAAGATGCTTAATCATAAAACTGGTTATCCTGTGTCTAACCATACTCTTTTCCAACCATCCCCGTGGTCCAAAAAACATTGAGGGGACAGGGGAATTTCCCTACTATTACGACAGATTGGTCTTGAAGAGCCTAAGAGGTGTTTGGCTGGTACCATTACAATGTCAACAGAGAAATGCCGAACCTTATGGCTCCTCATACCTGGGTTGCCTCCACTTATTAAACTACAGCATAGAGAGGTTGTTCATTAGCCAATTAACCGCCTACAGTACTTCACTTTTTGGGTGTGTGTGTGTGCCCCTGATCAGTATTTTCGTTGATTCCAGGTGTTTGATGTTTATGGGTCATTTTTTTTGCTTTAAAGCTCAATAAAGTCCGAGAGGCTTAATTAAGGGGACAAGGGAGGGGAGAGAGACATGGGGGCCTGTTTATTAGACAGCAAATAGACAGCAAGTGGCTTAACGGCGTGGACGGTTGATGTTGGTTAATAAATGGCAACATGAGTGCAGGCAGGTGTTGTGTTAACACCTCTTAACTCGGATTTCCCAGCAGAGGCCATTCATCAGGCCAGCGTTAACGAAGGCCACATAATGAATAGGTGGGTGGCAGAGAAAGCCCCCTGAGTTAATCAATGCAAGCCTGTTTGAAGAGCTGTGGTGAGATGGGACACCATGTTCTGATAGGGGTCTGGGAAGGTGGAGGCTTTTATGAGGGATAGGTTTGTTGCTGGGAACCCTGTCCTTCACTCGAAGGCTTTGTGTTGTTCAGGTGTGTGTGTGTGCATGTATGGGTGTGTGTGTGGGGTGTGTGTGGGGTGTTTATGGGTGTGTGTGTGGGGTGTGTGTGGTAAGATGACTATGTGGGAGTAGGCTTTTTTTTAAGATCCTCACCTCCCCCACGCAGCAAGCATAAGAATCAGAGAAGAATTTATCAGACATTTTAAGAAAAATGTATCAGCTAATGTATACTCAGCAAAAAAGAAACCTCTCACTGGCAACTGCGTTTGATTTCAGCAAATGTAACATGTGTAAATATTTGTATGAACATAACAAGATTTAACAACTGAGACATAAACTGAACAGGTTCCACAGACATGTGACTAACAGAAATGGAATAATGTGTCCCTGAACAAAGGGTGGGTGTCAGAATCAAAAGTAACAGTCAGTAAGCTCCCACACTGAGGTCTGTCCAACGCTGGTCCGACCAATCTGATTCCACACTCCAAGACTGCTTCCATCACGTGGACTGGGATATGTTTCGTATTGCGTCAGACAACAACATTGACAAATACGCTGATTCGGTGTGCGAGTTCATTAGAACGTGCGTTGAAGATGTCGTTCCCATAGCAACGATTAAAACATTCCCAAACCAGAAACCGTGGATTGATGGCAGCATTCGCGTGAAACTGAAAGCGCAAACCACTGATTTTAATCAGGGCAAGGTGACCGGAAACATGACCGAATACAAACAGTGTAGTTATTCCCTACAAACAAGCAAGCAGTATAGAGACAAAGTAGAATCTCAATTCAACGGCTCAGACACAAGAGGTATGTGGCAGGGTCTACAGTCAATCACGGATTACAAAAAGAAAACCAGCCCCGTCACGGACCAGGATGTCTTACTCCCAGGCAGACTAAATACGTTTTTTGCCCACTTTGAGGACAATACAGTGCCACTGACACGGTCTGCAACGAAAACATACGGACTCTCCTTCACTGCAGCCCAGCCGAGGTGAGTAAAACATTTAAACGTGTTAACCTAAAACATTTAAACGTGTTAACCTAAAACATTTAAACGTGTTAACCTAAAACATTTAAACGTGTTAACCTAAAACATTTAAACGTGTTAACCTAAAACATTTAAATGTGTTAACCTAAAACATTTAAACGTGTTAACCGTCGCAAGGCTGCAGGCCCAGACGGCATCCCCAGCCGCGCCGTCAGAGCATGCGCAGACCAGCTGGCTGGTGTGTTTACGGACATATTCAATCAATCCCTATCTCAGTCTGCTGTTCCCACATGCTTCAAGAGGGCCACCATTGTTCCTGTTCCCAAGAAAGCTAAGGTAACTGAGCTCAACGACTACCGCCCCGTAGCACTCACTTCCGTCATCACGAAGTGCTTTGAGAGACTACTCAAGGACCATATCAACTCCACCCTACCTGACACCCTAGACCCACTCCAATTTGTTTACCGGCAAAATAGGTCCACAGACGATGCAATCTCAACCACACTGCACACTGCCCTAACCCATCTGGACAAGAGGAATACCTATGTGAGAATGCTGTTCATCGACTACAGCTCGGCATTTAACACCATAGTACCCTCCAAGTTCGTCATCAAGCTCGAGACCCTGGGTCTCGACCCCGCCCTGTGCAACTGGGTACTGGACATCCTGACGGGCCGCCCCCAGGTGGTGAGGGTAGGCAACAACATCTCCACCCCGCTGATCCTCAACACTGTGGCCCCACAAGGGTGCGTTCTGAGCCCTCTCCTGTACTCCCTGTTCACCCACGACTGCGTGTCCACGCACGCCTCCAACTCAATCATCAAGTTTGTCGACGACACAACAGTGGTAGGCTTGATTACAAACAACGACGAGACGGCCTACAGGGAGGAGGTGAGGGCCTTCGGAGTGTGGTGTCAGGAAAATAACCTCACACTCAACGTCAACAAAACTAAGGAGATGATTGTGGACTTCAGGAACAGCAGAGGGAACACCCCCCTATCCACATCGATGGAACAGTAGTGAGGAGGGTAGTAAGTTTTAAGTTCCTCGGCATACACATCACAGACAAATTGAATTGGTCCACCCACACAGACAGCATCGTGAAGAAGGCGCAGCAGCGCCTCTTCAACCTCAGGAGTCTGAAGAAATTCGGCTTGTCACCAAAAGCACTCACAAACTTCTACAGATGCACAATCGAGAGCATCCTGGCGGGCTGTATCACCGCCTGGTACGGCAACTGCTCTGCCCACAACCGTAAGACTCTCCAGAGGTTAGTGAGGTCTGAACAACGCATCACCGGGGGCAAACTACCTGCCCTCCAGGACACCGACATCACCCGATGTTACAGGAAGGCCATAAATATCATCAAGGACAACAACCACCCGAGCCACTGCCTGTTCACCCCGCTATCATCCAGAAGGCGAGGTCAGTACAGGTGCATCAAAGCTGGGACCGAGAGACTGAAAAACAGCTTCTATCTCAAGGCCATCAGACTGTTAAACAGCAACCACTAACATTGAGTGGCTGCTGCCAACACACTGACTCAACTCCAGCCACTTTAATAATGGGAATTGATGGGAAATGATGTAAAACATAAAGCAAAATCTACAATGGAATGGTTCAAAAATAAACATATCCAGGTGTTAGAATGGCCAAGTCAAAGTCCAGACCTGAATCCAATCGAGAATCTGTGGAAAGAACTGAAAACTGCTGTTCACAAATGCTCTTCATCCAACCTCACTGAGCTCGAGCTGTTTTGCAAGGAGGAATGGGAAAAATTTCAGTCTTTCGATGTGCAAAAGTGATAGAGACATACCCCATATTCCATTGTAGATTTTGCTTTATGTTTTGGATCATTGTCTTGTTGGAAGACAAATCTCCGTCCCAGTCTCAGGTCTTTTGCAGACTCCATCAGGTTTTCTTCCAGAATGGTCCTGTATTTGGCTCCATCCATCTTCCCATCAATTTTAACCATCTTCCCTGTCCCTGCTGAAGAAAAGCAGGTCCAAACCATGATGCTGCCACCACCATGTTTGACAGTGGGTATGGTGCGTTCAGGGTGATGAGCTGTGTTGCTTTTACGCCAAACATAACGTTTTGCATTGTTGCCAAAAAGTTCAATTTTGGTTTCATCTGACCAGAGCACCTTCTTCCACATGTTTGGTGTGTCTCCCAGGTGGCTTGTGGCAAACTTTAAACGACACCTTTTTTGGATATCTGTAAAGAAATGGCTTTCTTCTTGCCACTCTTCCATAAAGGCCAGATTTGTGCAATATACGACTGATTGTTGTCCTATGGACAGAGTCTCCCACCTCAGCTGTAGATCTCTGCAGTTCATCCAGAGTGATCATGGGCCTCTTGGCTACATCTCTGATCAGTCTTCTCCTTGTATGAGCTGAAAGTTTAGAGGGACGGCCAGGTCTTGGTAGATTTGCAGTGGTCTGATACTCCTTCCATTTCAATATTATCGCTTGCACAGTGCTCCTTGGGATGTTTAAAGCTTGGGAAATATTTTTGTATCCAAATCCGGCTTTAAACTTCTTCACAACAGTATCTCGGACCTGCCTGGTGTGTTCCTTGTTCTTCATGATGCTCTCTGCACTTTTAACGGACCTCTGAGACTATCACAGTGCAGGTGCATTTATACGGAGACTTGATTACACACAGCTGGATTGTATTTATCATCATTAGTCATTTAGGTCAACATTGGATCATTCAGAGATCCTCACTGAACTTCTGGAGACAGTTTGCTGCACTGAAAGTAAGGGGACTGAATAATTTTGCACGCCTAATTTTTCAGTTTTTGATTTGTTAAAAAAGTTTGAAATATCCAATAAATGTCGTTCCACTTCATGATTGTGTCCCACTTGTTGTTGATTCTTCACAAAAAAATACAGTTTTATATCTTTATGTTTGAAGCCTGAAATGTGGCAAAAGGTCGCAAAGTTCAAGAGGGCCTAATACTTTCGCAAGGCACTGTATATACTGTACTCGATACCATCTACTGTATCTTGCCTATGCTGCTCTGTACCATCACTCATTCATATATCTTTATGTACATATTCTTTATCCCCTTACACTTGTGTCCATAAGACAGTAGTTTTGGAATTGTTAGTTAGATTACTTGTTGGTTATTACTGCATTGTTGGAACAAGAAGCACAAGCATTTCGCTACACTCGCATTAACATCTGCTAACCATGTGTATGTGACAAATAAAATTTGATTTGATTTGATTTGAGCTGCATTAAGTACTGCAGTGCATCTCCTCCTCATGGACTGCACCAGATTTGCCAGTTCTTGCTGTGAGATGTTACCCCACTCTTCCACCAAGGCACCTGCAAGTTCCCAGACATTTCTGGGGGGAATGGCCCTCGCCCTCACCTCCGATCTAACAGGTCCCGGACGTGCTCAATGGGATTGAGATCCGGGATCTTTGCTGGCCATGGCAGAACATTGACATTCCTGTCTTGTAGGAAATTACACACAGAATGAGAAGTATGGCTGGTGGCATTGTCATGCTGGAGGGTCATGTCAGGATGAGCCTGCAGGAAGGGTACCACATGAGGGAGGAGGATGTTTTCCCTGTAACGCACAGTGTTGAGATTGCCTGCAATGACAACAAGCTCAGTCCAATGATGCTGTGACACACCGCCCCAGACCATGTCGGACCCTCCACCTCCAAATCCCCGACTCCCTGTTTTGGACATCCCCGACTCCCTGTTTTGGACATCCCCGACTCCCTGTTTGGACATCCCCAACTCCCTGTTTTGAACATCCCTGACTCCCTGTTTTGGACATCCCCGACTCCCTGTTTTGGACATCCCCGACTCACTGTTTGAACATCCCCGACTCACTGTTTTGGACATCCCCGACTCCCTGAACATCCACCATGACTATCTTCTGTGTCATCGAACAGAGTCTAAAGAGTGCCGGCTTTGTTTCTATGTGCATTTGTGTGAGTTCACAGAGCCTCAAAGACCGCTGAGTATTTTCCCCAGCCCACCCATGCACAGTCCTTCACCTCCACCTTATCTTCTGAAATGGATTGTTGAGTTACCTCTCTTCAAAGTAGGAATATTGGTCGCCTTCTGCTAATGGGGATTTTGGAAGGCTACTGTTCTGGGGCTTGTCAAGCCCTGTCTAACCCGCCATCCTCGTCCAGACACTGCAAAGTGTGGGAGCTGTTTGCAGTTTCTGTCCCCCCCCTCTCTCGCTCTCTCGCTCTCTCTCGCTCTGTCATTCCCTCTATTTTCTCAATCCTATTACTCCCCATGTGCCCTTGCTTTGCACCTGGTTACTTACACAAAACACGTCCTTGTGATTAACAAATGTTAATACACCAGCGTTTTGCATTGCTGTTGTATAAATAATAATAGAAATACTAATGAATTGAACGCTAACATCGTCTCTCTTCATCTCTCTGTTGACAAAAAGGCACAGCATTGATGTGGCAGACTAGGGGATTAGCCTAT
Organism: Oncorhynchus masou masou; assembly: GCF_036934945.1. Taxonomy (NCBI): domain Eukaryota; kingdom Metazoa; phylum Chordata; class Actinopteri; order Salmoniformes; family Salmonidae; genus Oncorhynchus; species Oncorhynchus masou. Next base: position 54,345,991 of record NC_088240.1, read on the forward strand.
TCTTGTTTTTCCCGCTCAGAGAACAGCTACGAGTGAATGCGTCTCCTTCCTGGACTAAGTTCAAGCATTTCCACTGTGAACGAGACACTCTTTCTGGTTGGAGGGTTTGATATTCATCATTGGGCTCCCCTATCCTCCTTATTCATAGTGTGGGGGAGTAGAGGGGTTAGGGTGGGGGGGGGGGATCTTTACAATGGTCAACTGAAAAGAACCATTCTTTTATTCAGCAATTAACCCATTCTGGGTAAATAATACGGTGTTGTGCAATAGAGCCGTCACTCTTATGCGCCGAGCCCAGAACCCGAGAGCACTTCAAAAAGTCCCCCTCACCCAAACGATGACAAGATGCTGCAGAAAACCGCTTTTCACAAAGTATATAATGCAAAGGATTGTGTTTCACTGTACAGTACTATGGAGAGGGGACATACCCAGAAAAGAAGGGGAGATGGAGAGAGGGACAGATGGAAGAGAGAAGTAGAGAGGGACTAAACCTCCGGTGATATCACAGATAACATGTCTGGATGCACTTACCTGCCTGGAAACTCGATCTTGATATTTAAAATTCTGGGGCTCAGGCACTTATAAACAGAGAGGAGAAAATTCGGACTGGGGGGGGGGGGAAAGACCCCTCTAGTGTGTCCATGGGGGGTGGTTGGAGGACGGGAGGGTGGATGTATATAGGCCTATGTGTGAGAATTTGATTTGTTCATCTTCTGTTTTCGTAACCCCAATTCCCACCAGCACATACATCCACATATGTACGCATGCATTCACGCACACACACATTTGGTCTGATCCATTTTTGTGGCGTAGAGGAGAACAGTAATTAACGTCGATCAAGCCGCTGCGGGCCAGATTTACAGCAAGGCGGAAGAGAATGTGATATGGTGGACGTGAGAAATGCAGAGGGGAGGAGAGGCTGGTGGTGTGGAGAGGCCGGGGCCTCATTAAGAGGGGAACTGATCTTCCCAGAGAGACAGAACCCATCAGGATCCAGATTATGGCCGTGCTCCTGGGGGTCCCGTTAACCCAGCTCCCCCCAAGGCCCCGCGCTGCTGAGCTGCACTCTGGAATGGGAAGTGAAATGTAAGTGGGGAGAGAGGTAGCCTCTTATGGTTGCGCTGTGGAATGCACAACACGAAGGACTAGTGGACTGGACATACTCCAAACCACTCTGGGATGCAATATTGGTGTCAACTGTGGTGTCACTGCATCTCGTTATTTCCCTATGTATCTACCTGTCTTTCTCGTAACTGTAGTGTTCTGTTCAAATCAAATCAAAGTTTATTGGTCGCGTACACAGTATTTTAGATGTTATCGCAGGTGCAGCGAAAATGTTTGCGTTTCGAGCTTCAACAGTGCAGTAATATCTAACAATACAAAACAATATACACCTAATACAAAAAGTAAAAGAAAGAAATTAAGAAATATCAGAACGACCAATGTCATAGTCCGGTGTATGAAAAAAACTCAGCAAAAAAAGAAAACGTCCTCTCACTGGCAACTGCATTTATTTTCAGGAAACTTAATGTGTAAATATTTTTACAAACATTCACCAACTGACACAAACTGAACAAGTTCCACAGACATGTGACTAACAGAGATTAAATAATGTCTCTGAAAAAAGGGGGAGTCAAAATCAAAAGTAACAGTCAGTATCGGGTGTGGCCACCAGCTGCATTTAGTACTGCAGTGCATCTCCTCCTCATGGACTGCACTAGATTCCCAGACATTTCTGGGGGGAATGGCCCTAGCCCTCACCCTCCGATCCAACAGGGCCCAGACGTGGTCAATGGGATTGAGATCCGGGCTCTTCGCTGGTAATGGCAGAACACTGACATTCCTGTCTTGCAGGAAATCACGCACAGAACGAGCTGTATGGCTGGTTACATTGTCATGCTGGAGGGTCATGTCAGGATGAGCCTGCAGGAAGGGTACTACATGAGGGAGGAGGATGTCTTCCCTGTAACGCACAGCGTTGAGATTGCCTGCAATGACAACAAGCTCAGTCCAATGATGCCGTGACACACCACCCCAGACCATGACGGACCCTCCACCTCCAAATCGATCCCGCTCCAGAGTACAGGCCTCGGTGTAACTCTCATTCCTTCGACGATAAACGCGAATCCGACCATCACCCCTGGTGAGACAAAACTGTGACTAGTCAGTGAAGATCACTTTTTGCTAGTCCTGTCTGGTCCAGCGACGGTGGGACCAATGTCGCCTATTTGCCCGGAAGCGACGTTGTTTCCGGTGATTTCTGATGAGGACCTTCCTTAACAACAGGCCTACAAGCCCTCAGTCCAGCCTTTCTCAGACTATTGCGGACAGTCTGAGCACTGACGGAGGGATTGTGCATTCCTGGTGTAACTCGGGCAGATGTTGTTGCCATCCTGTACCTGTCCCGCAGGTGTGATGTTCGGATTTACCGATCCTGTGCAGGTGTTGTTACACGTGGTCTGCCACTGCGAGGACGATCAGCTCTCCGTCCTGTAGCGCTGTCTTAAGCGTCTCACAGTACGGACATTGCAGTCTATTGCCCTGGCCACATCTGCAGTCCTCATGCCTCCTTGCTGCATGCCCAAGGCACATTCACGGAGATGAGCAGGGACCCTGGGCATCTTTCTTTTTGTGTTTTTCAGAGTCAGAAGAAAGGCCTCTTTAGTGTCCTAAGTTTTGATAACTGTGACCTTAATTGCCTACCGTCTGTAAGATGTCTTCATGACCGTTCCACAGGTGCATGTTCATTAATTGTTTATGGTTCATTGAACAAGCATGGGAAACAGTGTTTAAACCCTATACAATGGGGTTAGGGTTAGGGTGAAGTTATTTGGATTTTTACGAATTATCTTTGAAAGACAAGGTCCTGAAAAAGAGTTTAAATATACTACCGTTCACAGGTTTGGGGTCACTTAGAAATGTCCTACATTTTGAAAGAAACGCTATTTGTTTTGTCCATTAAAATAACATCAAATCGATCCGAAATACAGTGTAGACATTGTTAACGTTTTAAATGACTATTGTAGCTGGAAATTGCAGATGTTTTATGGAATATCTGCATAGGAGTACAGAGGCCCATTATCAGAAACCATCACTTCTGTGTTCCAATGGAACATTGTGTTAGCTAATCCAAGTTTATAATTTTAAAAGGCTAATTGATCATTAGAAAACCCTTTTGCAATTATGTTAGCACAGCTGAAAACTTTTGTCCTGATTACAGAAGCAATACAACTGTCCATATTTAGATTGGTTGAGTATCTGGAGCATCAGCGTTTGTGGGTTCGATTACAGGCTCAAAATGGCCAGAAACGAAGGACTTTATTCTGAAACTCGTCAGTCTATTCTTGTTCTGAGAAATGAAGGCTATTCAATACGAGAAATTGACAAGAAACTGAAGATCTCGTACAACGCTCCGTATTACACCCTTCACTGTCTCTAACCAGAATAGAAAGAGGAGTGGGAGGCCCCGGTGCACAACTGAGCAAGAGGACAAGTACATTACATTGTATAGTTTGAGAAACAGCCTCACATGTCCTCAACTGGCAGCTTCATTAAATAGTACCCGCAAAACACCATTCTCAACGTCAACAGTGAAGAGGCGACTCCGGGATGCCGGCCTTCATGTTACCTACTCTTCCCCACACTCTTTGCTTGACTTCTCTCCATTTCTGTTACTTGTAGTCCTAGGGCCTCATTTATCAACCGTTTGCAAATTTCATACTAAAATCTTTCATACGTGGAGATTTTCGAATTTGCTTGCGCAACAAAATATTGGGATTTATCAAACTGTTGCACGCAACACATAAGCAACGTTTTCATTGATATATCGAAGCCGTACTATATTTGTGACCTCGTGGAAGAGCGCTACAACCCAACCTCCTCATCTGCTGTATGATTTGGAGATGTTGGAACTGGGCCATGACAATTTCTCAAAGAAAGTGCAATGGCAAATTTGATCGTATTTCTGTAGAGGTGTGGGGAAAATGTTTGCGATAAACACTGGCTATGAAATCTGCAAGGTGGATTGTCTATTCGAACAATTTGAAAGGGAATGCTACCGCCCGCACATCCACGAAAAATACAAATTGTTGTTACATATTTTGTTTATCAATAGACTATTGGGTTTCTATCTCCTGCCTTGGTATAGGCTATGAGATTAAATAGGTCATGATGCCGCGATCTCATACAGCCTCAACACTGCCTATCAACACTGTCAAATGTTTTTCATAGACTACCGGTCTATTTACTTTCAAGCATGCTTGTCTGTTGAATGAGCGATGGAACAAAATGGTGGCCTAATAATTGTTGTGTGGAGGGAATACACCGGCCATGTCAAAAAGGAGACGGCAAAAAGCATCTGTTTTATCATGAGACCCAAGTTTTATCGTTTTTATTTGCCTACCATTATTATAATTCCCGTGCATCAAACACCCAATTTTCCCTCAAAATAATAACATTTGCTTGCAATACAATTGATCAACTAACCACTAGATGCTGTGCGTCAGCATGGTCTAACATTTACATGGATATACTGTACGCACACCTTCCCATCACGTAAAACATTTCTAAATACCAACCTTTGCTGGAAAACTGGTGCACGTAAGGTTTAGAGTATTTTTGTGCACACGCACCTTTGCCCCTAGACCATACCTATCAACATGTTTTGAATTGTGTTACTTCTGAGATTGGGGGTGAAGGAATGCCACACAAACACGTACATGGCAATGCAATGCATGTGAACACACACACACACGCGCGGAGGCACACACACACTCACACACACGCACACATGCTATCGATGCATAACTTACTGTACATTTGTCATTTGACAACAAATATACATAATTGTAATTGAACGGGGAACACAAAACCAAGGGGAAGGAGAAGAGGACTATGTTACATGCAGCAGGGGAAGCGTGAATGACGCAAACAATAAGAATCAGAATGAATTTGTCTTTAATTAAAAATTCTTCACACCGAGTTTAGACACGAGTAATAAAGAACGCGGAGAGAAATGTCGGCGAGCTCTCGGAGTAAGCCCTCAGCTGCATGTCTGTGTATTTCTCCCTGCCAAAACAACACACTGAGTGTTAGCCATGAGGTTGGAATCTCAAACTTGTAGCTATTGCGGAACACATCTTTTAAAAATCAAACATCCGTTAAGTTACCAATGGTTTGCAGTTTTACTTTGGAAGTTGCACAAACTGCGGTCGACCCAAGTGTTGTAATGGCAATGTAAACCCGTAAACATCCTGCGTCAAAACAAAACAAAACTGAACAACATCATTCACATTTGTATATTATAATAAAATAAGAAATAAGAGACAATAATATCCGGGGATGATAGACACACACAGAATCAGATCATATCCAGGTGGATGTCAATTCATTCTCTAAAGATATACGGCACTTTGTGTCATGTCTGCATATGCGGCCCACCTCTCTGTTTTCTATCGGGCATCAAGCTCTTTAGCAACCTGACAGGATGATGCTGCAGTAAAAAGAGAAGGCATGGTATTCTGGCCCTATCCCGTTGGACCTCTCCCCTCTGTAGTTTATTATCTAATCACTGAGCCCTCGTAGAGGCGGCCATGGCCAATGGACCCAAACCACATGGCCAATAGAGCACCCAACAGACTGTGTCATCTCAGCCTGCACAATCAAAAACAAACACTAAGCCACTAGTTTAGCTTTCTGGGGAGATTTAGGAGCGAGACACAGAGCCCCCGGGATCAAACGGAGAGGTTTTCTCACACTCTGTTTAGGTACTTTGGAATTTACTAAACGTTAGAGGAGATACAGACAGGGAGCCTGTAGCACGGTGTCCATATGAGGAACCTGTAGTGCGGTGTCCATATTAGGACAGATTCAGAGATGGATTTGTTTCGCTTTTGGATACGTTGTAGGGCTCCGGCTGTGTTCATTGCTCCTGGTCCAGGTGGCCATCTATGTGTAGGTTTTTGTCCCAACTCAGCAGTAATACACCTGATTCAGATAATCAAGGTTTTTATATGTCTTTAAATCAGCCTTGCCCTTTCAGGCTTTCGCCAATGCTTGGTACTGTATATTTTGTACATTCTTAGTTATTTAACCTGGTAATTAGGGATAATTCAGTTTTTGGAACTGTGGTGTTACGCTGTGTTGTATCATCAGGCTATTCTACTGTCGTGCAAAATGCACTCGAATATCTGAACAGAACCTTTTATTGAAATCAAACATTTCCTGAAAGCTGATGTCTGTACGGAATTTAGACTTTTTTTTTCTTTTTTCTTCAAAAGCTATTTCATGGGGTGCTGATTTTAAGCCCTGTCCCACACAGAAGCGATAATCTCCCAATTAAATCTTTGCAGTTCAGACCAGAGTGGAGGACTGTTCCAGGTGGCCATGTTCTGGCACATGTCTGCATGTACATAAGTATACATTCTATAGCTTCTAGAGTACATGAGCTACTGTACTTCATGAGCTACTGTACTTCATGAGCTACTGTACTTCATGAGCTTCTAAAACAGTGCCACAGCTGCCTAATTTCTATGTATTTAATGATCAAGAGAAAATCACTCGGGCATTTGGCAATGTAACAGGAAATAAGTGCTCTGATAAACACATCATAAGGCATAAAGGAAGGGTTTATAGTGCCTTTATAACATGTTTCCTCTAGCAGAATGATCGGCAAGTGATAGTACAGCAGATACAAACACTGACATTCACACGGACGCGCACACACACACACACACACACACACACACACACACACACACACACACACACACACACACACACACACACACACACACACACACACACACACACACACACACACACACACACACACACACACACACCTCACACACACACCTCAGCAGTGATCCTTAACGGGGCTGAGCTCAGGCAGACGTCACAAAACAAGACAACAGACAATTAAAGAGCAGCCTGGAGTTAATCCAGGGCTTTAATGAAAGTCCGGTTTCCCCTGCCCCAGGTAACTGCTCGACATGATTGTATCTGTGGAACAATTACACTGTCACAATCAAAGGAAACTGACTTGAAATAGTCTGTTAAGTCCCATCGTGGGGCTAATAACCACTCATTTCTTTCCCAGTGTCACAAAGGCCCTGAATCCCCCCTTTGTTCTGCAGATCATCTGCCTCTAAATAGATTGCTTGGCGTTACTCTTCAGGCACTTAGATGGCCGTGCTTCTTAAAGGATCCCAGCCCACCACAGCCCCGAGGGCATGCGAGGAGCGCAGGCAGCAGAGTTGATATCCCTCTCCAATAAGGGTTTCCAAATCACCTCACTCAGTCTCGACCTCTAATGTTGAATTATTGTGTAAACCATTCTGTTATGTATTGCAAAGTCTTTGTTAGTCCCTAATGTCTTTGTTGTGTTTTTTCCCCCCACGTGTTTTCTGGAAGGCCCTGGTTGCTCGAGGCCCAAAGGTAAATTGTAATCCTGAAAACAGTCTGTGCCACAGGAGGCTAATCCCTTTAATTTATAGACTTATTACATAGTCTCGTTCCAGGATAAAATGTATCCACTTAATTTTAACGCTCTGCAGATTTGGATTTTCCTTTTACCTTATATGTTAGTACCTGTTCCATGTTTAACATCAATTCAAGGTACAAGGGTAATTAGAGAAGACACAGGAGAAAAAGACAGTGTCCTGTAGTTTCTCTTCCCTAGTTTAATGATTTGCCAGCCTGCCCAACATGTGGCATGCCTGGAATGTTTGTTCCCTCTATTGAGAGCATGAGAGTTATTGTGTCAAGAGGAGGAAGAAAAGGATCTACGCGGCCTATCTCAGTACACACAGATGCACACACGCACGCACCCACCCACCCACACACCCACACACACACACACACACACACACACACACACACACACACACACACACACACACACACACACACACACACACACACACACACACACACACACACACACACACACACACACACACACACACACACACACATTGTATAGGTGAGGTGCCCACTGATCGATGTTAGTGGAGATATGAGTGGGTATAATGATTTGAAATGATCAGCTAGTTGATCCATGTTGAGAGAACTCCTTACTGCAGCTGGTTTTACTTCACCTGATTCATCACTGTACAGAAACACACAGTAATGGGTTACATTCATTTTTTTCTCTGCCTCCTCTCGCCTACTTTTTAAAGTCTCCCCCCCTTCTCTCTCCTTCTCTCTCTTACTCTCTCTCTCTCCCCTCTCTTCATTCACTCTCTCTGTCCCTGGGACACCCCATTCATTTATTTTTTTATTAAACTTCAGCGCTCTCTGAGACTCATTTCCTCTCTCAGACCCTTTCCTGTGGCTTGTCGCGGAACACAGAGCACGCTCTGAGTTTCCCAGAGGCTGGCAGGGGTCGGGGTGGGGATGGTGGTGGGGGATGCGGTAGGGTTTGGTATGGGATGGGGAGGGGAGGGAAGGAAGGAATGGTGGGATATGATTTGGGGAAGTTCTCCCACTTAACCGACTCAGCTGTTCCACTGTTCATACCAGACCCTATTCCTTGCTCCATGAGCGACCAAAATGGTGCAGGCATAGATGCGGGAGAAAAATTGGAGTCCTGGTTAAAATTGAGACAAAGAGAAAACCGAACGTCGCTCCCCTCTGTTCTATTGGCAAATGTCCAGTCACTCGAGAATAAGATTGATGAGCATCGTTTGAGAGTCTCCTATTAGAGATACTTGAAAAGCTACAATATTATACGTCTTACTCAGTGGAGGCTCCTCAGAGGAGGAAGGGAAGGACCATCCCACTCAATGAATTTCATAAAAATAATAACAGTGAAACATTTAAAAAAGTTATCAATTTTAGATAAAACTATGATAACTATATTCACATCACCAAACTATTTATTAAAACACACTGTTTTGCAATGAAGGTCTACAGTAGCCTCAACAGCACTCTTTAGGTTAGCACCATGGTGTAAGCGGAGGACAGCAATTTTCCATCCTCCTCTGGGTACATTGACTTCAAGACAAAACCTAGGAGGCCCATGGTTCTCACCCCCTTCCATAGACTTACACAGTAATTATGATGACTTCCTGAGGATGTCCTCCAACCTATAACCAATGAATCTAGTACTGTAAGCAGTCGCTACAGCTAGTTAGCGCTGCAGTGAATACAATGTGGTGAATAGTTGACTCAAAAAATTAAGGAGAAGCAGCAAGGAGAGAGAGAGAGATTTTTTTCACTTTCACTTACTTAGCTAGCTAGCTAATGTAGCTAGCTAATTTAGCCTATTCAAACAGAAAATGAATGCTATTTAGCTAGCTGGCTAAGGCTATCAAACATTGAATCATTGGTTTGTGACAAGTGGGCGCTCATCCGGGATATTTGAACGTATTGGTTTGGGAGACCATGGAGGTATGTGTTTGGTTTGCATATTTTGTTTGAGTTAGATAGGTCCAGTATTGGTTACCTTTGTTGTTTGGTTTGTGTGCTGCGTTGGAGAGAGTATAATAGTTGGTTTCAAGGCCCTGCCCAGCCTGGAAACTCTTGTTCTACTTTCTGTTGGGACATCGGTCTGAGGAGGCGAGTAAATCGGCTGTGTACCTTGGTGGGAGATTTGGGTAGGGTAGTGGAACTTGCTACCCGGAGCTATAGCCTTTTCCCCCTGATAGGCTTAGCAACGTGTTTCAATTTTGGACATGTTGGGCATGGTTTGTTATTTTTGTGTGGTGTCTGTGGACTGAGCAGTTGTCTCGGGGGCACATCCGTGGCTTGGTGGAATTTGCCAGCATGCTGGGGAGTTCTATTTCCTTGCCAGCGGGCTACAGTGCGTAAATTCCCACCGCAAATCTGCATGAAGACTAGGGTTGAGTTATTGTAGGTTTTGGGGAAGCTCCGTATCCCATCTCTCTTCTGTGGTGCTCAGGGTGATTGTCATTTCTCTGGTTGTGGTCTGATGTGCTCAGTAGAGGGGTTGAGCAAGATTATTTACGTATGACTATGATGTCTCATGTAGACAAGTTCATTTGCTTTCCATTAGAGGAACTGTTAGCATCATGTACTAAAGAACAACTGTTGAAGATCGCTGAACACCACAAGGTTGAATGATTGAAATTAGTGAAATTCTGTTACGTTGGGAAGTCACTATGAATCATTGGAAGTGACTATGAATCGATGGACGTGACTATGAATCGTTGGAAGTGACTATGAATCGTTGGAAGTGACTATGAATCGTTGGAAGTGACTATGAATCATTGGAAGTGACTATGAATCGTTGGAAGTGACTATGAATCGTTGGAAGTGACTATTAATCGTTGGGAGTTGTTGTAAAAATTAAGGAGGACCCTGATGCTGTTGTGGTCTTTTATGCCAAGTTCCTGAATGTTTACGTGACTGACCATTGTTTGGGGTTGTCATGTTCTATCTTTCCTGTCTGTTCCCTCCTGGTCTTGTGTTCTTCTTTCCTCTTAAACATTGCTTCCTATGTGCAAAGGTTGCTGAGGTCTGGGGAGGAGGAGGTTGGCTGGGGCAGGTGGAGGTGTGAACACAAAAACCCTCATCAATTTGGGACGCTGAGGCTGTGTCAATTTGGGACGCAGAGGCTGTGTCAATTTGGGACGCAGAGGCTGTGTCGTTGTTCCGGGGCCCTTGTTGGTCCCCGGTTTTATGGGGGGGGGGGTGTGACGACCTTCCCACTCTGTCTGCCGTATTCTCTTTTTGTTCTTGTATCCTTATTAGGATGCCGGTAGGCGGAGTTGGGAGGGTCGTCAGCTAATGGGAAACACCTGGGCCAGGTGTGTCCCAGGATAAATAGACCTCTTCCACATTCATGGAAGAGACTCTCTCCATGCAGACACCTTCATAGATTTTGTTGTGTTTCTTGGTGTTTTTTTGGTTGTTTGCTTTAGCATCTTTCAACACCCTGCATTATCACATTCATGCCGTATTCTGCCGTATTCTCTCTTTGCTTTTAACACAGATTTAGTCGTGATAGATCAGAGAGGACAGGCAGCAGGAAACCTAGTGGTCTGACACATCACAGTGAACAGGTAACTGCTACCCTTTTTAGAACGAGGCAGAGGACCCACACAGTCAATAATCAGATACTCAAAAGGTTGGCTGAGTACAGGAATAGGAAACAATGGTACCGGTTTAATAGCTTGATTAGGCTTACCAGTTAATTGACAGGTGTGACAAGTTTTGATAAAATGAGAAACATCCCTCTTTAATCTAGGCCAAAAGAAATGTCTTAATATGCGATTGTAGGTTTTCCTCACCCACATACAGTGCCTTGCGAAAGTATTCGGCCCCCTTGAACTTTGCGACCTTTTGCCACATTTCAGGCTTCAAACATAAAGATATAAAACTGTATTTTTTGTGAAGAATCAACAAGTGGGACACAATCATGAAGTGGAACGACATTTATTGAATATTTCAAACTTTTTTAACAAATCAAAAACTGAAAAATTGGGCGTGCAAAATTATTCAGCCCCCTTAAGTTAATACTTTGTAGCGCCACCTTTTGCTGCGATTACAGCTGTCAGTCGCTTGGGGTATGTCTCTATCAGTTTTGCACATCGAGCGGCTGAAATTTTTTCCCATTCCTCCTTGCAAAACAGCTCAAGCTTAGTGAGGTTGGATGGAGAGCATTTGTGAACAGCAGTTTCCAGTTCTTTCCACAGATTCTTGATTGGATTCAGGTCTGGATTTTGACTTGGCCATTTTAACACCTGGATATGTTTATTTTTGAACCATTCCATTGTAGACTTTGCTTTATGTTTTGGATCATTGTCTTGTTGGAAGACAAATCTCCGTCCCAGTCTGAGGTCTTTTGCAGACTCCATCAGGTTTTCTTCCAGAATGGTCCTGTATTTGGCTCCATCCATCTTCCCATCAATTTTAACCATCTTCCCTGTCCCTGCTGAAGAAAAGCAGGTCCAAACCATGATGCTGCCACCACCATGTTTGACAGTGGGGATAGGGTGTGTTCAGGGTGATGAGCTGTGTTGCTTTTACGCCAAACATAACGTTTTGCATTGTTGCCTGTCAGGACCCGGAACCTGGGTCTCCGGAGTGAGAAACAGTCACTTAACCAACTGAGCCACGAATAGACAGCAGAAACCAGAAGATGAGGCAGACACAGCAGTACTTAAGACGGTGTATTTAATAAAGAAAAAATCCTAAAATACAAAAACTGGCAAATCCAAAAGGTGGTAGGTAAAACACAAAAAGACCTCAAAAGAAACTCACCAAAAATAAACAAAAACAAAAAACAGAATACCACAAGAACGTCACCCGGAATCGACAAGAGCACACAGAACACTAGGGCAGGGTGCTAACATACAAACACAGAGCACAGAACTGAGGGAAACAAAGGGTTTAAATACAATCAGGGGAAACGAGACACAGGTGCAAATAATAATGGGGATCAAGGGAAAAACATAGGGACAAAAAGCACAATGGGGGCATCTACTGACCAAAACCCGGAACAACCCTGGCCAAATCCTGACAGAATCCCCCTAGGAACGGCTCCTGACGTTCCTACCAGCTCTCTCAGGGTGGAGAACCCTGAACTGACGAATGAGGTCAGGGTCCAGGATGTCTTTGGCAGGAACCCAGGAGCGCTCCTCAGGACCGTAGCCTTCCCAGTCCACCAGATACTGCCAGGACCGCTGCACCCGGCGGGAATCCAGTATCCGGTGGACGGTATAAGCCGGCTGGCCTCCAATGACACGAGGCGGAGGGGGAGGTTTGTCTGCCGGGACAAGGGGAGAAAAACAACAGGTTTTAACAATGACACATGAAATGTGGGATTAATCTTAAGGGATCTGGGTAAGTGTAGGCGATAAGAAACTGGGTTAACTCTCCTGGCAACCATGAAGGGACCGATGTATTTTTGGGACAGCTTGCGAGACTCCACCCGTAGAGGTAAGTCTCTTGTGGAGAGCCAGACTCTCTGGCCGGGGCGCAGGGTAGGCCCGGGACGGCGACGTCTGTTGGCTTGTTGTTGATACCTCTGTGAGGAACGCATCAGATTAAGACGGGTCTTCCTCCACATAAGCCGACAGCGTCTGACGAACCTCAAGGCTGAAGGCACTCTGACTTCTGCCTCCTGGTCCGGGAACAATGGAGGAGCATAGCCAAACTGACACTCGTGCGGGGACATACCAGTGGAGGAGGAGCGCAAGGTGTTGTGCGCGTATTCGGCCCAAACAATAAAGGATGACCATGTGGACGGGTTGTCACGAGTCATACATCGGAGGGTGGTTTCCAGCTCTTGATTCATCCTCTCTGTTTGGCCGTTGGACTCCGGATGGTACCCTGAAGATAGACTGGCAGAAGCCCCCATGAGTTGGCAGAAGGCCTTCCAAAACCTTGAGGCGAACTGGGGACCTCTGTCAGAAACCACATCTTGAGGAATGCCGAAGACTCGGAACACATGATTAATTACCAACTCAGCCGTTTCCTTGGCAGAAGGTAACTTAGTCAGAGGGACGAACCTGGCCGCCTTTGAAAACCTGTCGATTATGACTAGGATAGTAGTATTGCCATGGGATGGAGGAAGTCCAGTAATAAAGTCCAATGAGATATGGGACCAGGGTCTGTGGGGAACCAGTAAAGGGTGAAGGAGTCCTTGAGGGCGGAGGTGAGAAGATTTGCCCTGGCAGCACACGGGGCAGGCATTGACGAAAGTGGCAACGTCTTCTCTTATGGTAGGCCACCAGAACTTACGCTGGATGAACTCCAAGGTGCGACCTACGCCCGGATGACAGGTGAGGCGAGAGGAGTGCCCCCACAGAAGGACCTGAGTCCTCACTGCCTTGGGGACAAACAACCGATTGGCAGGGCCTCCTTTAGGGTCCGGTTTGCTAGCTTGAGCACGTCTCACGGTATCCTCAACTTGCCACGAGATCGGAGCCACAATCTTAGCAGCAGGAAGGACAGGCATGTCCGTGTCATCTCGAATGGCAGGAGCGTAGACTCGGGACAGGGCATCCGGTTTGAGATTCTTCGACCCGGGCCGATAGGTGAGGATAAACTGGAATCGATTGAAGAAAAGAGACCATCTAGCTTGTCTAGAGTTCAATCGCTTCGCCTGCTGGATATACTCCAGATTTTTGTGGTCCGTAAGCACTTGAAACGGGTGAGAAGCCCCCTCGAGCCAGTGTCTCCATTCCTTCAATGCCATCTTAACCGCTAGGAGTTCACGATCCCCCACATCGTAGTTCCTCTCAGTCGGGGTAAGCCGGTGTGAGAAGAAAGCGCACGGATGAAGCTTCTTGTCTTCACCCCTCTGAGACAGGACAGCTCCAACACCAACCTCTGATGCGTCTACCTCCACCACAAATGGTTCATCCGTAGTCGGTAGTATCAGGATGGGAGCAGAGAGGATGCGCTGCTTGAGTCCTTGGAAGGCCGTCTCAGCTTCTCTTCCCCAAAAAAACCTTGCATTGCCACCTTTGGTTAAAGCTGAGAGAGGAGCTGCCACCAAACTGAAGTTCTTGATGAACTTGCGGTAAAAGTTTGTGAAGCCCAGGAAACGCTGAACATCCTTAACGGATTTGGGGGTGGGCCAATCCGCTACCGCCCCTACCTTCCTAGGGTCCATTTGGACTCGACCGGGTTCCACTACAAATCCCAGGAATTGTACTCGGGATGAATGGAATTCACATTTTTCCGGCTTAACGTACAGATGGCTGTCCAGGAGGCGTTTGAGTACTTGTCTGACATGCTTAGTGTGTTCTTGAAGGGAGCTCGAAAAGATGAGGATGTCATCCAAGTAAACGAACACAAATATGTTAAGCATATCCCTAAGCACATCGTTTATGAGCGCTTGGAACACCGCTGGGGCGTTGGTCAGGCTGAAGGGCATCACCAAGTATTCATAGTGACCAGTAGGCGTGTTGAAAGCGGTCTTCCACTCGTCACCAGGTCTGATCCGCACAAGATGGTATGCGTTCCGCAGGTCAAGCTTAGTGAAAACAACTGCTTCCTGGAGCAGCTCGAAGGCTGTGGCCATAAGGGGTAGCGGGTAACGGTTACGGACGGTTATGTCATTGAGTCCCCGGTAGTCGATGCAAGGACGTAATCCACCATCTTTCTTGGCCACAAAGAAAAACCCTGCTCCCGCCGGGGAGGTAGATGGACGCATGAGGCCTGCTTCCAGAGAGTCCTTGATGTAGGTATCCATAGCAGCTCGTTCGGGTGGAGATAGGGAAAAGATCCGACCCCTGGGGGCAAGTGCCCGGAAACAGGTCGATGGGGCAATCGTAAGATCTATGGGGTGGTAGCATGGTGGCCCTCTGTTTGCTAAACACCAGTTTGAGGTCATGGTAACACTCGGGAACTCGGGTCAGGTCGATGGATTCTAAAGACTCGGGAGTAGAACTCGGGGAATTCTGGAAAATACAAGTAGCTTGGCACGTAGGACCCCACTGCTTGATAGTGCCCACAGACCAGTCGATGTGAGGGTTATGGCTGTGAAGCCAGGGGTATCCAAGGACGAGAGGGAACTCGGAACAGGAGATCAAATGAAAGTTCATCAATTCCTGGTGTTGTGAAACTGAAAGTCTCAAGGAGGTAGTGACATGAGTGACAAGTCCAGATCCCAAAGGGCTTCCATCCAATGTAGTAACCCTCATGGGGTCACTTAGAAGTTCAGAGGGAACGCCATTCTCCTTCGCCCAGACACCATCCATGAAGTTACCTGCGGCTCCAGAGTCTACCAAGGCTTGAAGGTGAAGCTTGTGGTTGTCCCAGGAGAGGGTGACTGGAATGAGCAGACGGGAGTTGGACGGATGGGAGGAGGTTATGTTTCCCGTTACAGTTCCCCCGGTCTGTACGGGACAGAGCGTTTCCCTGGAGCCCGGGACACGTGGAACGGAAATGGCCCGGTTTGCCGCAATATAGACAGCGTCGCTCCCTCATCCGGCGGTCTCTCTCAGCCTGGGAGATGCGTCCAATCTGCATGGGTTCCGGTGGAGCCAGCGATGATAAAGGTGGGGACTCGGAGCTGGGACTGATAGGGGCTAGAGGTCTACGGTTGAGTTCTCTCTCTCTCAGACGCTGGTCAATGCGTGAGGCCAACTTGATCAGGGACTCGAGATTGTCCGGTGGTTCCCGAGTGGCCAGTTCATCTTGGATAGTGTCGGAAAGGCCTTTCAGAAAGCACACCGTGAGCGCCTCGTTGTTCCAGCCACTCGCTGCTGCCACCGTGCGGAACTGGATGGCATAGTCCGTCACGCTGCGCCAACCTTGATGGAGAGTCAGGAGCTGTTTGGCTGAGTCAGAACCACTGCTTGGGCCTTGAAACACTCGTTTGAATTCCTCAGCAAAGGCAGAGTAGCCGGCACAGCAGGAACTATGGGCATCCCACACAGCAGTAGCCCAGGCCAGGGCTTTTTCCGACAGCAGGGTGATGATATATGCGATCTTAGACCGGTCGGTGGGAAACGACGAGGGTTGCAGCTCAAAGGAGAGAGAACATTGAGTGAGAAACCCTTTACAAGCACTTGGATCACCTGAGAACCGTTGGGGAGGTGGAAGACGAGGTTCAGCCAGGGGGTTAACTGCCATGGGTACGTGAACTTGAGGTACTGGGACGGGAACTGTTGCCGGGGTAAGTCGATCAGATATTTGCTTAATGGAAGTCAGCATCTCCGACAGAAGATGAGAATGTCTAGCCATTAAGGCCTCTTGCTGAACCAGGGCGGCTTCGTGGCGTTGGACAGTCTCCTGGTGGTGGGACAGCGTGGCAAAAGGTCCTGGGAACTGGCTGCCTCTGGGTTCATTTTTGGCTCTGTGTTTCTGTCAGGACCCGGTTTCGAACCTGGGTCTCCGGAGTGAGAAACAGTCACTTAACCAACTGAGCCACGAATAGACAGCAGAACCCAGAAGATGAGGCAGACACAGCAGTACTTAAGACGGTGTATTTAATAAAGAAAAAATCCTAAAATACAAAAACTGGCAAATCCAAAAGGTGGTAGGTAAAACACAAAAAGACCTCAAAAGAAACTCACCAAAAATAAACAAAAACAAAAAACAGAATACCACAAGAACGTCACCCGGAATCGACAAGAGCACACAGAACACTAGGGCAGGGTGCTAACATACAAACACAGAGCACAGAACTGAGGGAAACAAAGGGTTTAAATACAATCAGGGGAAACGAGACACAGGTGCAAATAATAATGGGGATCAAGGGAAAAACATAGGGACAAAAAGCACAATGGGGGCATCTACTGACCAAAACCCGGAACAACCCTGGCCAAATCCTGACAGTTGCCAAAAAGTTCAATTTTGGTTTCATCTGACCAGAGCCCCTTCTTCCACGTTTGGTGTGTCTCCCAGGTGGCTTGTGGCAAACTTTAAACGGCACGTTTTATGGATATCTTTAAGAAATGGCTTTCTTCTTGCCACTCTTCCATAAAGGCCAGATTTGTGCAATATACGACTGATTGTTGTCCTATGGACAGAGTCTCCCACCTCAGCTGTAGATCTCTGCAGTTCATCCAGAGTGATCATGGGCCTCTTGGCTGCATCTCTGATCAGTCTTCTCCTTGTATGAGCTGAAAGTTTAGAGGGACGGCCAGGTCTTGGTAGATTTGCAGTGGTCTGATACTCCTTCCATTTCATTATTATCGCTTGCACAGAGCTCATTGGGATGTTTAAAGCTTGGGAAATCTTTTTGTATCCAAATCCGGCTTTAATCTTCTTCACAACAGTATCTCGGACCTGCCTGGTGTGTTCCTTGTTCTTCATGATGCTCTCTGCGCTTTTAACGGACCTCTGAGTGCAGGTGCATTTATACGGAGACTTGATTACACACAGGTGGATTGTATTTATCATCATTAGTCATTTAGGTCAACATTGGATCATTCAGAGATCCTCACTGAACTTCTGGAGAGAGTTTGCTGCACTGAAAGTAAAGGGGCTGAATAATTTTGCACGCCCAATTTTTCAGTTTTTGATTCGTTAAAAAAGTTTGAAATATCCAATAAATGTCGTTCCACTTCATGATTGTGTCCCACTTGTTGTTGATTCCTCACAAAAAAATACAGTTTTATATCTTTATGTTTGAAGCCTGAAATGTGGCAAAAGGTCGCAAAGTTCAAGGGGGCCGAATACTTTCGCAAGGCACTGTATGTCCAGCAACGTCGCCAACACCAACTCACAAAGCTTAACTGGTACAACATCCTGACTAATTGCCTCCCCCAGAAAACAACTATCATGAGACACCCATTTTCTCATCAGGACATCCTCTTGGAGAAAATAGCCATGGGCGACATCTCCCAACTGTTCTACAGGCACAATTTGGTCAAGCAACTCTTCTAACGTGGGGTCATCCCGTGGCGCATTGATTAGATCTGAGCGGGTTACAGATAATGGGATAACAGGGAAAACAGTGACATACTTCTTTGTATTATTATCATTAGTCGGCGCAGTGACCAGTTCGCCACGGCTCATAGAACATGTCACTGCACACGCAGAGAACACCTCTGGGAAACTCTGTACACTCTCATCAGGAATCCCAACAAATGACGGCTTAGTGGAAACCACTAGAGATGGAAACACGACAGGCCACACACGCTCCTGTTCCTAAATGTTTACGTGACTGACAATTGTTTCGTATTGTCATGTTCTCTCTGTCCTGTCTGCTCCCTCCTGATCTTGTTTTCTTCTTTCCTCTTAAATGTTGCTTCCTGTGCGAAGGTTGCTGAGGCCTGGGGAGGTGGTTGGCTGGGGCAAATTGTAAGTGTGAACATGTAACCCCTCATCAATTTGTGGCGCAGAAGCTGTGTCAAATTTGGAACTCAGAGGCTGGTATTTTGTTCCGGGGTGTAATGGTTTTCTTGTGGGGAAAGAGAGGCGGACCAAAATGCAGCGTGGTTAGTTTTGTGCATCTTTAATAAAGATGAAAGTTCGACAATCTACAAAACAAGAAACGTGCAAAAACCAAAACAGTCCTATCTGGTGCCACAAACACAAAGACAGGAACAATCACCCACAAAACCCAACACAAAACAGGCTACCTGAATATGGTTCCCAATCAGAGACAATGACTAACACCTGTCTCTGATTGAGAACCATATCAGGCCTAACATAGAAATGGACAAACCAGACACACAACATAGAATGCCCACCCAGCTCACGTCCTGACCAACACTAAAACAAGGAAAACACACACGAACGATGGTCAGATCGTGACAGTACCCCCCCCCCAAGTTGCGGATTCCGAACGCACAACCTAAACCTACAGGGGAGGGTCTGGGTGGGCATCTGTCCGCGGTGGCGGCTCTGGCGCTGGACGTGCACCCCACTCCATAATTGTCTTAGTCCCCCTCCTTAGCGTCTCTTGAGTGGCGACCCTCGCCGCTAATTTTGGCCTAGGAACCCTAACAACGGGCCACACTGGACTGAGGGGCAGCTCCGGACTGAGGAAGCTCAGGACTGAGAGGAAGCTCAGGACTGAGAGGAAGCTCAGGACTAAGAGGAAGCTCAGGCAGGTTGATGAATCGAGCAGATCCTGGCTGGCTGGTGGTTCCGGCAGATCCTGGCTGGCTGGCGGTTCCGTCAGATCCTGGCTGACTGGCGGTTCCGGCAGATCCTGGCTGAATGGCGGATCCTGGCTGACTGGCGGATCTGGAAGATCCTGGCTGACTGGTGGATCCTGGCTGACTGGCGGATCCTGGCTGACTGGCAGTTCTGGCAGATCCTGGCTGAATGGCGGATCCTGGCTGAATGGCAGATCCTGGCTGACTGGCAGTTCTGGCAGATCCTGGCTGAATGGCGGATCCTGGCTGAATGGCAGATCCTGGCTGAATGGCAGATCCTGGCTGAATGGCGGATCCTGGCTGAATGGCGGATCCTGGCTGACTGGCGGGTCTGGAAGATCCTGGCTGACTGGCGGATCCTGGCAGACTGGCAGTTCTGGCAGATCCTGGCTGAATGGCGGATCTGGCGGCGCTGGGCAGACTGGCGGCGCTGGGCAGACTGGCGGCACTGGCGGCGCTGGGCAGACTGGCGGCACAGGCGGCGCTGGGCAGACTGGCGGCACTGGCGGCGCTGGGCAGACTGGCTGCACTGGGCAGACTGGCGGCGCTGGGCAGACTGGCGGCACTGGGCAGACTGGCGGCACTGGGCAGACTGGCGGCACTGGGTAGACTGGCGGCGCTGACGGCGCTGGGCAGACTGGCGGCACTGGCGGCGCTGGGCAGACTGGCGGCACTGGCGGCGCTGGGCAGACTGGCGGCACTGGCGGCGCTGGGCAGACTGGCGGCACTGGCGGCGCTGGGCAGACTGGCGGCACTGGCGGCGCTGGGCAGACTGGCTGCACTGGGCAGACTGGCGGCGCTGGGCAGACTGGCGGCACTGGGCAGACTGGCGGCACTGGGCAGACTGGCGGCGCTGACGGCGCTGGGCAGACTGGCGGCACTGGGCAGACTGGTGGCGCTGGGCAGACTGGCGGCACTGGCGGCACTGGGCAGACTGACAGCGCTAGGCAGACTGGCGGCGCTGGGCAGATTGGCGGCGCTGGGCAGACTGGCGGCACTGGCGGCGCTGGGCAGACTGGTGGCTCAGGCGGCGCTGGACAAGAAGGCTCTGGCAGTGCTGGACTGAGGAGCTCTGGCGCCTCTGGACTAAGGGGCTCTGGCGCCTCTGGACTGAGGGGCGGAAACTCTGGTAGCGCCAGACAGGCAGGAGCACCTGTGTTGATGGGACGGAGAGACAGCCTGGTGCGGGGAGCCGGCACTGGTGGTACCGGGCCGGGGACACCCACCTCCGGGTGAGGAATAGGACACACTGGGTTGTGAAGGTGTACTGGAGTCCTGGTGTGTATAGCCGGCATCAAATCCCCCGGAACTCCAACACACGTTTCAGCCTGAGTACGAGGAACTGACACAGGTGGCATCGGACAGCTAACACGCTCCTCAGGGCGAATGCCGTGCATACTATGCCAAACCAACAGCTTTCTCTCTACTCTGTCCAATACATCCCCAACACTCTCAGACTCAGCCCTCAGCTTCGCCGACAGCTCCAATTCCATCCATGGCTCCTTACGGTAAACAGGGGGAGTTGGCTCAGGTCTGACTCCTGACTCTGCCACACTCTCCCTGTGCCCCCCCAATAAATTTTTGGGGCTGCCTCTCGGGCTTCCAGCCGCTCTGCCGTGCTAGCTCCTCATAATGCCGCATCTCTGCCTTCGCTGCCTCCAGCTCGGCTTTGGGGCAGCAATATTCCACTGGCTCTGCCCAGGGTCCTTTCCCGTCAAGGATCTCCTCCCAAGTCCATTCTTCCAAATAGTGCAGCCTCTCCCACTGCTGCTGCTGCTGCTGCTGTTGCTGCTGCTGCTTCTCCTGCTGCTGCTTTTGCTGCTGCCTCTGTTGCTTCTCCTGCTGCTGCTTCTGCTGCTGCTCCTGCTGCACCTGTCGCTTCTCCTGCTGCCTCTGTTTACCACGCCGCTTGGTCCTTGGTTGGTGGGTGATTCTGTAATGGTTTTCTTGTGGGGAAAGAGAGGTGGACCAAAATGCAGCGTGGTTAGCTTTGTGCATCTTTAATAAAGATGAAAGTACGACAATCTACAAAACAAGAAACGTGCAAAAACCAATACAGTCCTATCTGGTGCCACAAACACAAAGACAGGAACAATCACCCACAAAACCCAACACAAAACAGGCTACCTAAATATGGTTCCCAATCAGAGACAATGACTAACACCTGCCTCTGATTGAGAACCATATCAGGCCAAACATAGAAAAGGACAAACCAGACAAACAACATAGAATGCCCACCCACGTCCTGACCAACACTAAAACAAGGAAAACACACAAGAACGATGGTCCCCGGTTTTATGGAGAGGGGATGTGACAACCCTCCCACTCTGTCTGCCGTATTCTCTCTTTGTTGTTTCCTTATTAGGATGCTGGTGGGCGGAGTTGGGAGGGTCGTCAGCTACATGGGAAACACCTGGGCCCGGTGTCTCCCAGGATAAATACACCACTTCTCCATTCATGGAGGAGACTCTCTCCATGCAGACACCTTTATAGATTTTGTTGTGTTTCTTGGTGGTTTTTTGGTTGTTTGCTTTAGCATCTTTCAACACCCTGCATTATCACATTCATGCATGCAAAACACTCACTTACACTACTGATTACTGATTACACACACCATTGTATATTATACCTAGTTACTTATTTAATAAATATACATTTTGTTACTCCTTATCTCCACGTTGTCTCCCTTTTGTTACGGGCTTTGAGACGTTTTGTGACACCAAGTCACTGTAATGGTTTGGCTTGGAAAGTTTTTTTACCTGGCGAAAGAGAAGGATGGGTGAAAGAGAGAGCGTAGATGAGAGAAGGCATTATACAACAAGCAAACTGATGAGGCTGTGTGTATGTGACTGCTATCAAGGTGATGCAGCTAGATGCAGGCATTGGTGTGCAAGGCAGTATTGAATGTGTCACTGTCTGTCATCTTGATTACTCCGATTTGATTAGTCTCCTTGTCCCCGTCTTTATTACCAACATGTTTGAAGCCGACCACCATTGTCCCTGCTCCCAAGAGCTCCAAGGTAACCTACCTAAATAACTGTTGCCCTGTAGCACTCACATCAGCTTTGAAAGGCTGGTCATGTCACACATCAACACCAGGATCCTAGACACCCTAGACCCACTCCAATTTGTATATCACCCCAACAGATCCACAGATGACACAATCTCATTTGCACTTCACACTGCCCTCTCCCACCTGGAAAAGAGGGGAAATAACTATCTGAGAATGCTGTTCATAGACTACAGCTCCGCTTTCAACACCATAGTCCCCTCCTAGGTCATCACCAAGATAGGGACGCTGGGACTGAACCCCTCCCTCTGTGTAATTGGATCTTGACGGGCCGGCCCCATGTGGTGATGGTAGGTAACAACACCTTTGCCACGCTGACCCTCAACATGGGGGCCGCTCAGGCTGGTGTGCTAAATCCGCTCCTGTACTCCGGGTTTAGCCACCACTGCATGGCCACGCACGTCTCCAACACCATCATCAAGTTTGCTGACGACACAACGGTGGTAGGCCTGATTACCGACTGTGATGAGTCAGCCTACAGGTAGAAGGTCAGAGACTTAGCAGCATGGTGCCAGTACAACAACCTCTGTCTCAATGTAAGTAATACCAAGGAGCTGATCGTGGACTACAGAAGAAAGAGGGGAGAGCACGCCCCACCCACATCAACGGGTCTGTTGTGGAGCGGGTTTGAGAGCTTCAAGTTCCTTAGCGTCTAAATCACTAAGGACTTAACATGGTCCACACACACCCACACAGTAGTGAGTACCCATCAGGAGGCTGAAAAGATTTGTCATGGGCCCTCAGATCCTCAAAAGGTTTTACAGCTGCACCATCAAGAGCATCTTGGTATGACAAAAGCACCGCCCTTGAACGCAAAGTGCGACAAAGAGTGGTGCGGAAAGCCCAGTACATCACTGGGGCTGAGCTCCCTGCCATCCAGGACCTCCATATCAGGCGGTCAGAGGAAGGCCCGAAAAATTGTCAAAGACTCCAGCCACCCAAGCCATAGACTGTTCACTATGCTACCGTCTGGAAAATGTTGCCCGAGCATTGGCTCTCGTCCCAACGGGCTCCAAGACAGCATCTACCACCAAAATTATTACTTTGCCAGACTGATGAATAGGAAATTAATGGTACCGAACTTGCACTGACCCTAAACAAACTCAGTATACTTTAAACAGTGCATTCGGAAAGTATTCAAACCTTGACTTTTTCCACATTTTGTTACTTTACACCCTTATTCTAAAATGGAATTTTAAAATTTTCTTCATCAATCTACACACAATACCCCATAATGACAAAGCAAAAACAGGTTCATATCACATTTATATAAGTATTCAGACCTTTTACTCAGTACTTTGTTGAAGCGCCTTTGGCAGCGATTACAGCCTCGAGTGCATTTGGAAAGTATTCAGACCCCTTCCGTTTCCACATTTTGTTACATTACAGGCTTACTCTAAAATTGATAAAATATATATTTTTAATTGTCGATCAACACACAATACCCCATTAATGACTAAGAGAAAACAGGATATTGGAAATTGTTGCAAATTTATTATAAATAAAAAACAGAAATACCTTATTTACATAAGTATTCAGACCCTTTGCTATGAGACTAGAAATTGAGTTCAGGTGCATCTTTTTCCATTGATCATCCTTGAGATGTTTCTATAACTTGTTTGGACTCTACCTGTGGTAAATTCAATTGACTGGACATGATTTGGAAAGGCACACACCTGTCTACATAAGATCCCACAGTTGACACATGTCAGAGCAAAAACCAAGCCAGGAGGTCAAAGGAATTGTCTGTAGAGCTCAGAGACAGGATTGTTTCAAGGCACAGATCTGGGGAAGGATGCATTGAAGGTCCCCAAGAACACAGTGGCCTCCATCATTCTAAAATGGAAGAAGTTTGGAACCACCAAGACTCTTCCTAGTGCTGGTCACCTGGCCAAACTGAGAAATCGGAGGAGAAGGGACTCGATGGTAACTCTGACAGAGCTCAAGAGTTCCTCTGTGGAGATGGGAGAACAGTTCAGAAAGACACTCCTCAGTAAAAGGCACATGACAGCCCACTTGGAGATTTCCAAAAGGCACCTAAAGACTCTCAGACAATGAGAAACAAGATTCTCTGGTCTGATGAAACCAAGATTGAACTCTTTGGCCTGAATGGCAAGCATCACGTCCCTACATCCCTACAGTGAAGCTTGGTGGTGGCAGCATCATGCTGTGGGGATATTTTTCAGTGATAGGGACTGGGAGACTAGTCAGCATTGAGGGAAAGATGATTGGGGCAAAGTACCGAGAGATCATTGATGAAAACCTGTTCCAGAGTTCTTAGGACCTCAGTCTGGGGCAACTGTTCACCTACCAACAGCACAACGACCCTAAGCACAGAGCCAAGGCAAGGCAGGTGTGGCTTCGGGACAAGTCTCTGAATATTCTAGAGTGGCCCAGCCAGAGCCCGGACTTGAACCCAATCGAACGCTCCCCAGGATCTTCAGAGAAGATTGGGAGAAACTCCCCAAATACAGGTGTGCCAAACTTGTTGCGTCATACACAAGACTCGAGGCTGTAATCTCTGCCAAACGTGCTTCAACAAAGTACTGAGTAAAGAGTCTGAATACTTAAAAAAAACGTATTGTGTACACAATGCTGCTGCTACCGTCTCTTAATTGTTCCCATAGCAACGATTAAAACATTCCCAAACCAGAAACCGTGGATTGATGGTACAATTCATGTGAAACTGAAAGCACGAACCACTGCTTTTAACCAGGGCAATTTGACCGGAAACATGACCGAATACAAACAGTGTAGCTATTCCCTCCGCAAGGCAATCAAACAAGTTAAGCGTCAGTATAGAGACAAAGTAGAGTCGCAATTCAACGGCTCAGACACAAGAGGTATGTGGCAGGGTCTACAGTCAATCACGGATTACAAAAAGAAAAGCAGCCCCATCACGGACCAGGATGTCTGGCTCCCAGGCAGAATAAATAACTTTTTTGCCCGCTTTGTGGACAATACAGTGCCACTGACATGGCCTGCAACCTAAACATGCGGACTCTCCTTCACTGCAGCCGAGGTGAGTAAAACATTTAAACGTGTTAACCCTCGCAAGGCTGCAGGCCCAGACGGCATCCCCAGCCGCGCCCTCAGAACATGCGCAGACCAGCTGGCTGGTGTGTTTATGGACATATTCAATCAATCCTTATCCCAGTCTGCTGTTCCCACATGCTTCAAGAGGGCCACCATTGTTCCTGTTCCCAAGAAAGCTAAGGTAACTGAGCTAAACGATTACCGCCCCAAAGCACTCGCTTCCGTCATCATGAAGTGCTTTGAAAGACTAGTCAAGGACCATATCACCTCCACCCTACCTGACACCCTAGACCCACTCCAATTTGCTTACCGCCCAAATAGGTCCACAGACGATGCAATCTCAACCACACTGCACACTGCCCTAACCCATCTGGACAAGAGGAATACCTATGTAAGAATGCTGTTCATCGACTACAGCTCAGCATTTAACACCATAGTGCCCTCCAAACTTGTCATCAAGCTTGAGACCCTGGGTCTCGACCCCGCCCTGTGCAACTGGGTACTGGACCTCAACCGCTGATCCTCAACCGGGGGCAAACTACCTGCCCCGCAGGATACCTACACCACCCAATGTCACAGGAAGGCCATAAAGATCATCAAGGACAACAACCACCCGAGCCACTGCCTGTTCACCCCGCTATCATCCAGAAGGCGAGGTCAGTGCAGGTGCATTAAAGCAGGGACCGAGAGACGGAAAAACAGCTTCTATCTCAAGGCCATCAGACTGTTAAACAGCCACCACTAACATTGAGTGGCTGCTGCCAACACACTGACTCACCTCCAGCCACTTTAATAATGGGAAATGATGGAAATTGATGTAAAATATATCACTAGCCACTTTAAACAATGCTATTTAATATAATGTTTACATACCCTACATTATTCATCTCATATGTATATGTATATACTGTACACTATATAATCTACTGCATCTTTATGTAATACATTTATCACTAGCCACTTTAAACTATGCCACTTTTGTTTACATACTCTACATTACTCATCTCATATGTATATACTGTACCCGATACCATCTACTGCATCTTGCCTATGCCGTTCTGTACCATCACTCATTCATATATCTTTATGTACATATTCTTTATCCCTTTACACTTGTGTGTACAAGGTAGTAGTTTTGGAATTGTTAGGTTAGATTGCGTACTGTACGTACGTATCCCAACCAGAAGCCATGGATTACAGGCAACATCCGCATCGGGCTAAAGGCTAGAGCTGGCACTTTCAAGGAGCAGGAGACTAATCCGGACGCTTATAAGAAATCCCACTATGCCTTCAGATGAACCATCAAACAAGCAAAGCGTCAAATTTAGGAATAAGATTGAATTCTACTACACCGGCTCTGACGCTCGTTGGATGTGGCAGGACTTGAAAACTATTACGGACTACAAAGGGAAACCCAGACGCGAGCTACCCAGTGACGCAAGCCTGCCAGACGAGCTAAATGCCTTTTACACTCGCTTCGAGGCAAGCAACACTGAAGCATGCATGAGAGAACCAGCTAGTTCTGGATGACTGTGTGATAACGCCCTCGGTAGCCGATGTGAACAACACCTTTAAACAGGTCAACATGCACAAAGCCTGCTGGGCCAGACTGATTACTAGGACATGTTCTCAAAGCATGCGTGGACCACCTCTGACCGAGTCTGCAATACCTTCATGTTTCAAGCAGACCACCATAGTCCCTATGCCCAAGGAAGCGAAGGTAACCTGCCTAAATGATTATCGCCCTGTGGCACTCACGTCGGTAGCCATGAAGTGCTTTGAAAGGCTGGTCATGGCTCACATCAACACCATCCTCCCGGAAACCTTAGACCCACTCCAATTCGCATACCGCACTAACAGATCCACAGATGACGGAATCTTAATCGCACTCCACACTGCCCTTTCTCACCAGGACAAAAGGAACACCTATGTGAGAATGCTGTTCATTGACTACAGCTCAGCGTTCAACACCATAGTGCCCACGAAGCTAAGGACCCTTGGACTAAACACCTCCCTCTTTCTACAGCTGCACCTTCGAGAGCATCCAGACCGGTTGCATCACCGCCTGGTATTGCAACTGCTCGGCATCTGACGTAAGGCGCTACAGAGAGTAATGCGTACTGCCCAATACATCACTGGTGCCAAGCTTCCTGCCATCCAGGACCTATATAATAGGCGCTGTCAAAGGAAAGCCCATAAAATTGTCAGAGACTTCAGTCACACGGCAAGCCCTACCAGAGCGCCAAGTCGAGGACCTAAAGACTCAACAGCTTCTACCCCCAAGCCATAAGACTGCTGATCAGTTCATAAAGTTGCCACAGAACAATTTACATTGACCCCTGCCTCCCTTTTGTACACTGCTGCTACTCGCTGTTTGTTTGCTACCTGTGCATAGTCACTTCACCCACACCTAGATGTACAGATTACTTCAACTAGCCTGCACCCCTGCACACTGACTCTGTACCGGTGCCCCCTGTATATAGCCTCGTTATTGTTATTCTTATTGTGTAACTTTTTATTACTACTTTTTATTTGTCTACTTGGTAAATATGTTCTTCTTCTTGAACTGCATTGTTGGTTAAGGGCTTGTAAGTAAGCATTTCACGGTAAAGTCTACACTTGTTGTATTTGTTGCATGTGAAAAATACAGTTTGATTTGATTTGAACACCTATGTCATATTTCAGCTGTTGTCAAAATTTGCAAAAATACAAATATTTTTTTGCTCTGTCATTATGGGGTATTGTGTGTAGATTGATGTGTGTGTGTGTGGGGGGGGCAATTTAATCAATTTTAGAGTAAGACAAAATGTGAAAGACAAGGGGTCTGAATACTTTCCGAATGCACTGTATCGTCCTCAAATACCTCATACTGTACCTCTGAACAATGACCTGGTACTGGTTATCCCTGTATATATCTCCATTCTTGTGTATTTTATTTAATTCCTCTTGTATTACTAAGGAGACTAAGGAGATGATCGTGGACTTCAGGAAACAACAGAGGGAGCACCCCCATATCCACATTGATGGGACAAGCTTCAAGTTCCACACATCACTGACAAACTGGTCCACCCACACAGTATTTTTAACCCTTGTGTGGTGTTCGGGTCTGTGGCACCCACTTTCAATGTTTGCTCAAAGAATAAATGATACTATGAATAATTTTTTTCAGCCTGAAACTTGTTGACCTTGGCTCATTTTCTGTGAAGAACATGTAAAATTACACATTTTCATTGAGTGCACACTGGGCACACCCCTACAGATTTACATTAAATATGTGGTGTTCGGGTCCATTGGACCTGAGGGTGATAAAAGTGTAGAAATGTGTGTGTGTAGGTGAAAACAAGTCAAAATGAAAAAAAAGGTGTGCCTTCACTCTGTCTTCCTCCTACCTGGAGGAGGAACAATACATTATTTCGATACATTATTTTGATACATCGTAAATAAAAATCTGTATTTTCCCAAACTCTACCCCAGCCAGGTGCAAATTGGGGGAGAGACACAACAAATAAATAGCTTTGCATGTGTGGTTCCATGCCACAATCAATCAGTACGGCAAAAATTACCTCTGCTCAGAAGGCCTTGGAAATATTTTTTTTTGCAGAGAGAGAAGCTTGTGTTAAAGGATCGTCTTCCGCTTTGGGAGATTAAGAATTTTCCGAATTGTCTCTGTCAATTTTGGTGTCTGATGTAAAAAAAGTGACCTGTCCTTGTGATTGTCTCCACCCCCTCCAGGTGTCGCTTATTTTCCCTGGTGTATTTATCCCTGTGTTTCCTGTCTCTCTGTGCCAGTTTGTCTTGTATGTCTTTCAAGTCAACCAGCGTGTTTTCCATACTCCTGCTTCTATTCTCTTTTTGCTACTCCTCCCGGTTTTGACCCATGCCTGTTTTCTGGATTGACCATTCTGCCTGCCCTGACCTCGAGCCTGCCTGCCACTCTGTACCTCCTGGACTCCGAAATAGTTTTGACCTTTTGCCTGCCTACAACCATTCTCTTGCCTACCCCTTTTGGATTGATTGATGAATAAATATTAAAGACTCAAACCATCTGCCTCCCGTGTCTGCATCTGGATTTCACCTTGTGCCCTTAAAGAGACACCAGACCAGCTTGGCGGCAGAGAGACAAGCTAGCTGCAATCAGGTCAGTGTGGGACATGTGGGTGGGCCGCCATCCCCTGTTTTATAACCCCGTGCCCAATGTTAGTGTTGATAAGAAGCTTATGTCATTTAGGGGCCACTGCCCCTTCAGGAAGTACATACCATCTAAACCCGCAGAATATGGAATCAAGATCTGGGCTGCCTGTGATGCTGCTTCCTCATATGCATGGAACTTGCAAGTGTATACGGGGAAGCCAGAGGGAGGAGCCCCTGAGAATAACCAAGGGATGCCGGTTGTCCTGGACGTGACACAGGGACTCCGTGGCCACAAGCTGGGACAGGAGCTCCTCAAGGGGAAGCTGACGATGGTATGAATAGTACAAAAAAACAAGCCAGAACTCCCACCTCAGCTGTTGAATACACGGAACAGGCCTATCAATTTCTCTAACTTTGTGTTCACGGCTGACACGTTCTTAGTGTCCTACACGCCAAAGAAAGGCAAAAATGTAGTAGTTATGAGTACTCCGCATAGGGATGGGAGAATCTGTGGCAAGGAACATCAAAAAACATAATTCATAATGGATTACAATGCCACAAATGGAGGGGTGGACAATTTAGACAAGCTGGTGACTGCCTACAAAAGAAGAACTCTACGCCGGCCACTTGTGATTAGAGGTCGACCCGATTATGATTTTTCAATGCCGTTACCGATACCGATTATTGGAAGACCAGAAAAAGCTGATACCGATTAATCTGCCGATTTTTTACAATTTTATTATTTGTAATAATGACAATTACAACAATACTGAATTAACACTTATTTTAACTTAATATAAAACATCAAAATCAATTTAGCCTCAAATAAATAATGAAACATGTTCAATTTGGTTTAAATAATGTAAAAGCAAAGTGTTGGAGAAGAAAGTAATATGTGCCATGTAAAAATGTGTGCCATGTAAAATATGTGCCATGTAAAAAAGCTAACGTTTATGTTCCTTGCTCAGAACATGAGAACATATAAAAGTTGGTGGTTCCTTTTAACATGGGACTTCAATATTCCAAGGTAAGAGGTTTTAGGTTGTAGTTAATATTTTATTTATAGGACTATTTCTCTCTATACCATTTGTATTTCATATACCTTTCACTATTGGATGTTCTTATAGGCACTATAGTATTGCCAGTGTAACAGTATAGCTTACATCCCCTCCTCGCCTCTACCTGGGCTCGAACCAGGAACACATCGACAACAGCCACACTCAAAGCATCGTTACCCATCGCTCCACAAAAGCCGCGTCCCTTGCAGTGCAAGGGGAATAACTACTCCAAATCTAAAAGCGAGTGACGTTTGAAACAGTATTAGCGCACACCCAGCTAACTAGCTAGCCATTTCACATTGGTTACACCAGCCATTAGGCTGATGGGCTTGAAGTCATAAACAGCGCTGTGCTTGTGAAGAGCTGCTGGTAAAACGCACGAAAGTGCTGTTTGATTACGGGCCTGCTGCTGCTCAGTCAGACTGCTCTATCAAATCAGACTTAATTATAACATAATAACACACAGAAATACGAGCCTTTGGTCATTAATATGATCGAATCCGGAAACTATCATTTCGAAAACAAGACGTTTATTATTTCAGTGAAATACGGAACCGTTCGGTATTTTATCTAACGGGTGGCATCCCTAAGTCTAAATATTCTTGTTACGTTGCACAACCTTCAATGTATGTCACAATTACGTAAAATTCTGGCAAATTAGTTCGCAATGAGCCAGGCAGCCCAAACTGTTGCATATACCCTGACTCAGCGTGCAATGAACGCAAGAGAAATGACACAATTTCACCTGGTTAATATTGCCTGCTAAACTGGAGTTATAGTAGTAGTTATAACTAGTGATTATGATTTATTGGTTTTTATAAGATAAGTTTAATGCTAGCTAGCAATTTACCTTGGCTTCGATTGCATTCGCGTTACAGGCAGGCTACTCGTGGAGTGCAATGGTTAGAGCGTTGGACTAGTTAACTGTGCAGTTGGAAGATTGGAACCCCTGAGCTGACAAGGTGGAAATCTGTCATTCTGCCCCTGAACAAGGCAGTTAACCCACAGTTCCTAGGCAGTCATTGAAAATAAGAATGTGTTCTTAACTGACTTGCCTAGATAAATAAAAGGTACCTCGGGGTGTGGTGTCAGGAAAATAACATCACACTCAACGTCAACAAAACAATGGAGATGATCGTGGACTTCTGGAAACAGTAGAGGGAGCACTCCCCTATCCATATTGACGGGACAGTAGTGGAGAAGGTGGAAATTTTTAAGTTCCTTGGTGTACACATCACGGACAAACTGAAATGGTCCACCCACACAGACAGCGTGGTGAAGAAGGCGCAACAGTGCCTATTCAACCTCAGGAGGCTGAAGAAATTTGGCTTGTCACCGGAAACACTCACAACCTTTTACAGATGACAAATCGAGAGCATCCTGTCGGGCTGTATCGCTGCCTGGTACGGCAACTGCTCCGCCCACAACCGTAAGGCTCTCCAGAGGGTACCTCACCGGGGTCGAACTATCTGCCCTCCAGGACACCTACATCACCCGATGTCACAGGAAGGCCAAAAAGATCAAGGACAACAACCACCCAAGACACTGCCTGTTCACTCCGCTATCATCTAGAAGGCGAGGTCAGTACATGTGCATCAAAGCTGGGACCGAGAGACTGAAAAACAGCTTCTATCTCTTTAACAGCCATCAGACTGTTAAACAGCCATTACTAACATTGACAGAGCGGCTGCTGCGAACATACAGACTCAAGCCACTTTAATAATTGGATGTAATAAATGTATCGCTAGTCACTTTAAACAATGGCACTTTATATAATGTTTACAAACCTTAAATGTCATCTCATATGTATATACTTTACTCTATATCATCTACTGCATCTTGCCTTTGCCGCACGGCCATCGCTCATCCATATATTTATATGTACATTCATATTCATCCCTTCACACTTGTGTGTATAAGGTAGTTGTTGTGAAATTGTTAGATTACTTGTTAGTTATTACTGAACTGTCAGAACTAGAAGTACAAGCATTTCGCTACATTTGCATTGCCATCTGCTGACCATGTGTAGGTGACCAATAAAATTTGATTTGATTTAATTTGATTTGAAAGGCAATGATACATCCATAGATAATGTAGTCCAATTAGTCCAATTAGGTCATGTTCCACGATAATTGGTGTCAATGGATCTCGTTATACTGAAACTTTCATGATCTAAACATGGAATATTGTTCGTCAGTTTCCATAAAACTATCAAATCAAATTGTATTAGTCACACGTGCCGAATACAGCAGGTGTAGACTTTACAGTGAAATGCTTACTTACGAGCCCCGAACCAACAAAGCAGTTTTTTATTTTTTATAAACACTATAAAAAGAAATACAAAAAAATACAACTAACAAATATGGATAATAATAAGAAATAAAAGTAATTAGTAAATAAAGAGCAGCAGTAAAATAACAATAGCGAGACTATATACAGGGGGGTAGTGGTACAGAGTCAATGTGCAGGGGCACCGGTTAGTTGAGGTAATATGTACATGTAGTTAGAGTTATTAAAGTGACTATGCAGAGATAATAACAACAGAGAGGAGTGGCAGCGTAAAAGAGGGCGAGGGGGGGAGGGGCAATGCAAGCAGTCTGGGGAGCCATTTGATTAGGTGTTCAGGAGTCGTATGGCTTGAGGGTAGAAGCTGTTTAGAAGCCTCTTGGACCTAGACTTGGCACTCCGGTACTGCTTGACATGCGATAGCAGAGAGAACAGTCTATGACTAGGGTGGCTGGAGTCTTTGACAATTTTTAGGGCCTTCCTCTGACACCGCCTGGCATAGAGGTCCTTGATGGTATGGAGCTTGGCCCCAGTGATGTACTAGGCCGTTCGAACAACCCTCTGTTGTGTCTTGTGGTCGGACACTTAGCAGTTGACATACCAGGTAGTGATGCAACCAGTCAGGATGCTCTCGATGGTGCAGCTGTAGAACTTTTTTTTGAGGATCTGAGGACCCATGCCAAATCTTTTCAGTCTCTTGAGGGGGAAAAGGTTTTGCCGTGCACTCTCCATGACTGCCTTGGTGTGCTTGGACCATCTTAGTTTGTTGGTGATGTGGACACCAAGGAACTTGAAGCTCTCAACCTGGTTCACTGCAGCCCCGTCGATGTTAATGGAGGCGTGCACTGTCCTCTTTTTCCTGTAGTCCACAATCATCTCCTTTGTCTTGATCACGTTGAGGGAGAGGTTGTTGTCCTGGCACCACACGGCCAGGTCTCTGACCCCCTCCCTATAGGCTGTCTCGTTGTTGTTGGTGATCAGGCCTACCACTGTTGTGTCATCGTCAAACTTAATGATGGTGTTGGAGTCGTGCCTGGCCGTGCAGTCATGAGTGAACAGGGAGTACAGGAGGGGACTGAGCACACACCCCTGAGAGGATCAGCGTGGCGGATGTGTTGTTACCTACCCTTACCACCTGGGGGCGGCCCGTCAGGAAGTTCAGGATCCAGTTGCAGAGGGAGGTGTTTAGTCCCAGGGTCCTTAGCTTATTGATGAGCTTTGAGGGCCGGTGTAGTACGATTCGATCTAAGTCCTGTATTGATGCTTTGCCTGTTTGATGATTCGTCGGAGGGCATAGCGGTATTTCTTATAAGCTTCCTGTTTATAGTCCCGCTCCTTGAAAGCGGCAGCTCTACCCTTTAGCTCAGGGCGGATGTTGCCTGTAATCCATGGCTTCATGTTGGGGTATGTATGTTTGGTCACTGTGGGGATGACATCATCGATGCACTTATTGATGATGCCAATGACTGATGTGGTGTCCTCTTCAATGCCATCTGAGGAATCTCGGGAACGTATTCCAGTCTGTGCAGACAAAACAGTCCTGTAGATTAGCATCTGCTTCCTCTGACCACTTATTTATTGATCTAGCCACCGGTGCTTCCTGCTTTAATTTTGTTTGTAAGCAGGAATCAGGAGGACAGAATTATGCTCAGATTTGCCAAATGGAGGGTGAGGGAGAGCTTTGTATGTGTCTCTGTGTGTGTAGTAAAGGTGGACCATAGTTTTATTTCCTCTGGTTGCACATTTAACATGGTGATAGAAATTTGGTAAAACGGATTTAAGTTTCCCTGCGTTATAGTCCCCGGCTACTGGGAGCGCCGCCTCTGGGTGAGCGTTTTCTTGTTTGCTTATGGCGGAATACAGCTCATTCAATGCTGTCTTAGTGCCAGCCTCTGACTGTGGTGGTATGTAACCATCTATGAAAAATACAGATGAAAACTCTCTAGGTAGATAGTGTGGTCTACAACTTATCATGAGATACTCTACCTCAGGCGAGCAGTAGCTCGAGACTTCCTTAGATATCGTGCACCAGCTGTTATTTACAAAAATTGTAATGAAATGAATAGACAGTCATCTCAGATGTAATGTGTGAATTGCATTTTGAAATGGTAATACTTTGATGTTAAGTTATGTCATTTTGAACAGATGATTTTAGTTCAATGAACAAATGATCTTAGCTTTATGTGTATTGTATCCAAGCAATTTGAAAAAGTGTTAGAGATTTGAAAAATTTGCATTTTGATCATCAATTGTGAGTTTTTTTGTCTTGAGTAATGAAAAATGACATCAAGGTTACAATTAGTGCCAAAGTGATTGTAAAAAACTCTAAAGTGATTGTCATTGTCGATCTGAACATTTGGGAGTTAATCAGATGGGTGACCAAATATCATAGTCTGTTGTTGATGTAAGGTTGAAGGCACATGAACATACAAGGTTTAAAATGTTGAGGATAATGCATTGTGGACTTTACCACTGTGTGTGTGTGTGCCTGTCTGTGTGTGTGTGTGTGTGTGTGTGTCTGTGTGTTTATCTCTCTGGATCTGTGTGTAGAGAGAATTAGGGGATAACCTCAGCAGTTTTAAGAAACATGTACAGTAAGAAACACATAATGTTATTTGCATGGTCTTTAAATGAACTACATGAGTACTTTTTGGCACAGGTCCCAGTTTTTATGAGGTTTATTTTCTTGGTGCTCAAATGGTGTACATTGCACACTGGGGCAAAAGCCATTGACATGAGGGACTCAGGACAGAATCGGAGCAGTGGAATTACCCAAGTGAATGGTTATATATGAAGTGGCCTGAGTATTGTTTGTAAATTAGTACAATAACAAATATATCAGTGCAGTTTGTACACGACTTTGGCCAGTGAAGTGCAGTTGTTGTCAAAGAATGGTCTGATCAGTGAGATTTGGACAGCTTTCCTCAAATAGTAACGTGGCGGTGGTTGTGTCAACTAGACAGTAATTAGGTCTTTCACCTTAAAACCCCCACAGTGACTGTGACTCTGCGACACTCCATTTTGTGGATCTGCCTCTACCATGGCTATGGTTATCTATTTAACATTAGCCTATGTTATAAGGTAGAATTACCCAGACACTTTTTAAAGGTGATCAAAGTGCCTAACTCTCAATGTGAAACTCCCTTCCCCCACTCTCCCTCCCTTCCCCCTCTCTCTCTAGCCAGTCTGATGAGCTACAGTAAAGGAGGTAGTGTTACCTTCAGGACATATGGTGCCCGACAGGATTCATCATTACACAACAGTCCATTTCCCCTGCCTCTGCAGATTGCAAGCTGTTAGCTTAATGAGGTGCATGCCAGTGCTGAAGTTTGGGAGACAGATTGGGCCTCCTGCTAACTGGGTCCACCACAGTCACAGACCTCACCCCGCCAGCCCTCCAGGCGAGCCGTTGGAGCAACCTGACTCTCTTTGCATAATTTAAAACCCACAGCTATCCTTTATATAACACACTGCACCAGCATATCTCATCACTTTCTTTCAAATACGTATATCAGAAGTTCCAAAAAACAAAAACAATACACAAGAATATATCTCCTAAATATTTGAATAGTCCATGAAGTTGAGTACTAAACTCACAACTTGAAGTCTGTTACTAGGGACCATTTACATTTTCAAGAGTTTTGATCACTGAAAATGACACAGTTTAGCTGTGCTGTGTTGTGTAGTGAATCAACATGAGATACCGAATTTACAATGAAGTAACCATGTCCTTCTTGGTTCCTAGTTCCCATTTCTACTCTAATCAAGCTTAGTGCTAAAACCACTGCTTATTGAGCACATTCAACCCAAACTGGAGACTCCATTTATTTTCTTTCAGGGAGAGTTTATTCTCTGGGATATTCTCTGGCACTGAGATTGTTTGGATAGGGGTTTCATTTTGCAATCCCCCTCCCCATGTGGGAAGTGTCCAATGGTGTGAAATCTCCTCTGAAGACTAGGGTGATTCTCGCCTGTCTTGCTGTGGTGATAAGTCGTGATAGTATTATCAGTTAAGGCTTCACACTGCTCAGACACATAGGGCCCCACTTTGCAGACAGGAGTGAGGGAGTCCTGGAATTGTTTTTGAATGTGTACAGACATTTTGCAGAATGTGCGTCTCATATCTTTGCGGGCTGTTGTGTTTCTGATTTTGCCACAAAGACGAGTTTTGTTCTGAGAGTGAGGTGCTACTCTATAGTTTGTGTGACAAGAATGTGAACGTGTGTAAGTGTTTCTGAAGACAAGAACAGATTGTACAACTACAAAAAAAAGATAATGAAGATTATTTTTTATTTTTTTATTGTGATTCTTATCACAAGGTCACCTTATTGGGCCATCTTCAAGGTGTGCTACTTCGTTGTGTTTTGTGTTGCATTACAGAAAACTTACTTCACCTTCACCTTGAAATATTTCTCAGAGTTCAGTAAGAGTTCTTGGTGAATTTCCTGCTCAGGTTCACGTCAGGTCTCAGTTGTAAGATATTGGGAAATCACGATTAGTCACATCGTTTGTTAAATTCATGATGTACTTAACCTTCCATTTTGTAATATCAGATGTTAAATACAAGCAGCTAAACAAACAGCTGAAATAAGGCTTAGCTTAAAAGTGTGGTTTAGAATCACTGCATATTGTCATCAAATAGAGTTGAGTTAATTTAAGCCTTATTCTTATATCATTATGCATTGTGTTTGTTTAGGAATATGTTAACTATGTGTGTTTAAATTAATACCATGCTAATATATACTCTCTTCATTAGATTGGGGGGTTTTGTCCACCAAAGCACCTTCATGGCCAATATTCCAGCAAAATGTTATCACAGAGAAAAGACATGAGAATATGATTGAACTCAATTAGATGTCCATTTGACCCTTTGTTTGAGGAAGGCTTCAATACAGACACAGAGCAAGGCCAGAGAGGCCTATGCTTACTGACTAGGCGTTAAGCTGGGAGTTAGTTGGTTGAGACAACATAACAGGTCCACAGTAAACCACTCTCCCAAGGACAGTTCAGATCTTGTGTTGAAAAGTCTCTTACTCTAGTGGTGCTTTTTTGAGAGTTGTGAATTATTACAGTCAGGGGTATTGTTAGTAACTCTCTAATTTTGCAGGATCATAATTGATAACAGGTGTGTGTCGAGGACGTTTTTTGAAGTTCTGTGTTTTTTCCCCCCTCTGCAGTGAACTGAGGTCATCGTCCCATGCACGCACGCCTCAGTTGGAGAGCTTCCCTCTTCTTAATTCCACGCGTTCCTCTGCCGTCTTAAACGAGTTTGCGTTCTTTCATCCTCTTTGCTGGAGGTGGAGGACACCGCAAGCACCACTGTCTGTCCAGCTGGGATGTGGCGCAACACACTGCATTCCTCTTTCTGCTCCGGTCACCCTGTGTCTGCTGTTCCCCTCACAGTGGAGACTCCACAGAGTTCGTCCTAGCCAAGCCGTGTTGGGAATGGGACTGGGAATGGGGTTGGGATCGGCCGGGGGGAGAGGGAAGGGGGAGGGATATTGGATTAGAAAAGACAGGGGGAATAAATCTCTCTCGGTGGCTCTCCACTCTATCTCACATCCACACGATTTATGATGTTTAACAGAGGCAAATAAAGTTAATGGGGAAAAAAAAACGTATGAAATTGTGCTCTTCAGAATTATTTGCTCTCTTTTGCAGCCTGTCTTGAGTTAGCACAGCCTCCTGCTCACTGCTCCATGGCTGATTGATTGTGAAGCTTGCGATTTGTGAGAGTTTAGCTGTTTTTCCAGATGAGGTTAGTGTTGCTGCCCTGAAACACAAGTGAAGGGAGAGAGAGACGAAGGAAAAAAACAGAGTGGGTTTAATGGGTAAATCCCAGTTAGATAAATTAATATTCACTGGCTGGAGGGTGAGGTAATGAACCCCTCCCTGGAAAATATTTTGACCAATTTATGTGCAACTAAATAGATGGTAAGTATTTCCAGTTTACCGTTTAATTGCAGTCAGCTGGAACGTGTTGCATTTTGACACAGCAGTGAGAGAGCGGGAGGGAGAGAAGGGGACTGAAACTCTTTCACAAACACCTACATGCACATATACACACACACAACACAGACACACACACACCATTCTCCTCACTGTGAAGGTGCAGCAGGTGTGCTCGGACTGTGGTGTTTCGGTCCAATTCTTTTCAGAGACATGACTCAAAGGCACTCGCAACACCTCACACTTTCCATCAGTCTGGCTTTCTAAATTCGGTGAGTGAGCCCTGCACACACTTTTCAGCAAAGACAAAGGGACAAACCATACGACAATCTGCAATGTGACTGTGTATCAAATCAAATTAGATTTGTCACATGCGCCGAATACACAGGTGTAGACTTCACAGTGAAAGGCATACTTACAAGCCCTTAACCAACAATGCAGTTTTAAGAAAATACCCCCTCCCAAAAAAGTAAGAGATAATAATAACAAATAATTAAACATCAGTAGTAAATAGCAATAGTGGGGCTATATACAGGGGGTACCGGTACAGGGTCAATGTGCGGGGGCACCGGTGTCGAAGTAATTGAGGTAATATGTACATGTCGGTAGATAGATGATAACAGAGAGTAGCAGCAGTGTAGAATACGGGGGGGGGGGCAATGTAATAGTCTGGGTAGCCATTTGATTAGCTGTTTAGGAGTCTTATGGCTTGAGGGTAGAAGCTGTAGAAGTAGAAGGCGGCAGAAATCTCTTGGACCTAGACGTGGCACTCCGGCACTGCTTGCCGTGCGGTAGCAGAGAGAACACTCTATGGGTGGAATCTTCCTCTGACACCTGGTATAGAGGCCCTGGATGGCAGGAAGCTTGGACCCTGTGATGTACTGCGCCGTACGCACTACCCTCTGTAGTGCCTTGCGGTCGGAGACCGAGCAGTTGCCATACCAGGCAGTGATGCAACCCGTCAGGATGCTCTCGATGGTACAGCTGTAAAACCTTTTTAGGATCTGAGGACCCATGCCAAATCTTTTCAGTCTCCTGAGTGTCACACCCTGATCTGTTTCACCTGTCCTCGTGATTGTCTCCTCCCCCCTCCAGGTGCCACCCTTCTTCCCCGTTATCCCCTGTGTATTTATACCTGTGTTTCCTGTCTGTCTGTGCCAGATCGTCTTGTTTGTCAAGCTTGCCATTGTTTAGTCCAGTCAGCTCTTGTCTTATTCTTCCTGTCAGCCTCTCTTTTTCTTGCCCTCCTGTTTTTTGACACTTGCCCATCCTGACCCTGAACCAGCCCACCTCTGTTTGCCGCAATAAACATTGTTACTTTGACACAGTCTGCACTTGGGTCTTACCTGAGTTATGATACTCAGGGGGTATAGGTTTGGACCATCTTAGCTTGTTGGTGATGTGGACGCCAAGGAACTTGAAGCTCTCGACCTGCTCCACTACAGCCCCATCAATGAGAATGGGGGCGTGTTCAGTCCTTTTTTTCTTGTAGTCGACAATGATCTCCTGTGTCTTGATCACATTGAGGGAGAGGTTGTTGTCCTTGCACCATACGGTCAGGTCTCTGGACCCTATAGGCTGTCTCATCGTTGTCGGTGATTAGGCCTTCCACTGTTGTGTCATCATCAAACTTAATGATGGTATTGGAGTCGTGCCTAGCCATGCAGTCAAGATTGAACATGGAGGACAGGATGGGACTGAGCACGCACCCCTGAGGGGCCCCGTGCTGAGGATCGGCGTGGTGGATGTGTTGTTACACACCCTTACCTCCTGGGGGTGTCCCGTCAGGAAGTACAGGATCTAGTTGCAGAGGGAGGTGTTTAGTCCCAGGGTTCTTAGCTTA
The DNA here is from genome assembly GCF_036934945.1 of Oncorhynchus masou masou. NCBI lineage: Eukaryota > Metazoa > Chordata > Actinopteri > Salmoniformes > Salmonidae > Oncorhynchus > Oncorhynchus masou. Next base: position 54,386,896 of record NC_088240.1, read on the forward strand.
GTAATGAGATTTGATGGCACTATGGTGTAGAATGCTGATTTGTAGTCAATGAACAGCATTTTCACATAGGTGTTCCTTTTGTCCAGGTGTGAAAGGGCAGTTTAGAGTGCAATAGCGATTGCATCATCTGTGGATCTGTTGGTGCGGTATGCAAATTGGGGTGAGTCTAGGGTTTCTGGGATAATGGTGTTGATGTGAACCATGACCAGCCTTTCAAAGCATTTGATGGATACAGATGTGTGTGCTATGGGTCAGTAGTAATTTAGGCAGGTTACCTTAGTGTTCTTGGGCACAGGGACTATGGTGGTCTGCTTGAAACATGTTGGTGTTGCATTCAGACAGGGAGAGGTTGAAAATATCAGTGAAGACACTTGCCAGTTCGCATGCTCAGAGTACACATCCTGGTAATCCGTCTGGCACTGCGGCCTTGTGAATGTTGACCTGCTTATCGGCTGCGGAGAGCGTGATCACACAGTCATCCTGAACAGCTGATGCTCTCTTGCATGTTTCAGTGTTTCTTGCCTCGAAGCGAGCATAGAAGTTATTTAGCTTGTCTGGTAGGCTCGTGTCACTGGGCAGCTCTAGGATTTGCTTCACGTTATAGTCTGTAATAGTTTGCAAACCCTGCCACATCCGACGAGCGTCGGAGCCGGTGTAGTACGATTTGATCTTTATCCTGTATTGACACTTTGCCTGTTTGATGGTTCATCTGAGGGCATAGTGGATATCTTATAAGCTTCCGGGTTAGAGTCCCGCTCCTTGAAAGCGTAAATTGTACCCTTTCACTCAGTGCTAATGTTGCCTGTAATCCATGGCTTCTGGTTGGGGTATGTACTTACAGTCACTGTGGGGACTACGTCCTCGATGCACTTATTGATAAAGCCAGTGACTGATGTGGTGTACTCCTCAATGCCATTGGAAGAATCTCGGAACATATTCCATATTCTGACCACTTTTTTATAGACCAAGTCACTGGTGGTTCCTGCTTTAATATTTGCCAAATGGAGGGTGAGGGAGAGCTATATACACATTTCTGTATGTGGAGTAAAGGTGGTCTAAAACAATTTCTCCCTCTGGTTGCATGTTTAAGTTGCTGATTGAAATGAGGTAAAACAGATTTAAGTTTCCCTGCATTAAAATCCCCGGCCACAAGGAGCGGCACCGCTGGATGAGCGTTTCCCTGTTTGCTTATGGCCGTATACAGCTCCTTGATTCCGGTTTTAGTGTCAGCATCGGTCTGTGGTGGTATGTAAATATCTACGAAAAATACAGATGAAAACTCTCTAGGTAGATTGTGTGGTCTACAGCTTATCATGAGATACTCTACCTCAGGCGAGAAAAACCTTCCTTAGATATCGTGCACCATCTGTCTTACCAGAGGCTGCTGCTCTATGCTGCCGATACAGTGTATAACCCGCCAGCTGTATGTTCTTAATGTATTTGTTCAGCCATGACTCGGTGAAACATAAGATATTACAATTTTTTATGTCCCGTTGGTAGGATATACGTGCTTTCAGGTATTCTCATTTATTTTCCAGTGATTGAACGTTAGCTAACAAGACGGAAGGCAAAAGCAGATTAGGCACTCGTCTCCTGATCCTCACAAGGCACCCTGATCTTTTTCTGCGAAATCTCTGTTTCCTTCTCCAGTGAATGCTGGGGATCTGGGCCTTGCCGGGTGTCTTTCGTATCTCCCTCCCATCCGACTCATTTAAGAAAAACTCTTTGTCTAATCTGAGGTGAATAATCGCAGTTCTGATGTCCAGAAGCTCTTTTCGGTCATAAGAGATGGTTGCAGCAACATTATGTACAAAACAAGTTACGAACAACGCAAAAAAACAAACAATATAGCATTGTTGGTTAAGAGCCGATAAGACGGCAGCCATCCCCTCTGGCGCCATCTTCACAGTGTATGTGTGCATGTGTGTGTGTGTGTGTGTGTGTGTGTGTGTGTGTGTGTGTGTGTGTGTGTGTGTGTTTGCGCGTGTGGACCAGAAGTCCCCACAAGAATACTAAACAAACTGTTGACATTTTGTTATTCCTCATAAGGTCAAATGCTAATTCTAGGGGGTTTAGGGTTAAGGTTAGAATTAGTGTCAGGGTTAAAATTAGGTTTAGGGTTAGGAGCTAAGGTTAGTTCTAGGGTTAGGGTTCGGATCTAGGTTTAGGTTTAGGGTTAAGGTTAGGTTTTCGAATTAAGGTTAGGGTTAAGGTTAAGGTTAACGTTAAGATTAAGGTACGGGTTAGGGTTAGTTTTAGGGTTAGATGTTAGGGAAAATAGGATTTTGAAGGGGACTGAATTGTGTGTCCCCAGAAGGTTAGTTGCACAAGACCGTGTGTGTCAGTGTGTGTGTCTGTGTGCGCGTGTGTGTGTGAGAGCATGTGTGCGTGCGATACATGAATAGTGGGGCTAGGAGGAAAAATATAAGATCTGGATTTGAAAAATCTACTGCTTTTGTCTGTGAGGTGGCTCTGATTTGTTAAAGAGAGCCCTGCACTGGTACCTCACAATGATGTATTTATCACAGAATATTTACATAAATAGAGAGACAGAGGAACAAAAAACATTGTCATTTTTTAAATGTTTGACAGAGCCACTTTGAACATTAAACTTGCCTTCTGCCTGTTTCGGTCTGTAACATTTTCATTTCCACCCTTTAATCCTGTTCCCAACTCAAGAATATATTTATCATTTTGTTTTACAGTAATAGGCAACAATTTGGGATCATTTGCATAATATGACCATCTCCTTCAGAGTGTTTGCACAGCGTCATATGATACTTCCTATTACAATCTTTTTAATTTGCCAACCATCCAAAATGGTTTACAGTAATTTCCTGCTTTTTGTTTCTTGAGCCCAAGGACTTGCCTCAATGGAATATGGCATCAATAAGGCATTGCTCAAAACATGAACTGATTTAATCTACCAAATAGCTGTGCCTGTGTTGACTGTCTAGTTATCTGGTAAGTGTTTGTCTGTGGTGAGACAGTTGATCATAGCCAGAGGAGAAGGAGCCTAGGGATGCCTATGTTGTGCTGTGCTACACTGTGCTGTGTTGTATTTTGTTGTGCTGGTGTTCTGTACTGTGGTGTGGTGTGGTGTGGTGTGCTATGCTGTGGTGTGCTGTGCTGTACTGTGCTGTAATGTGTTGTGGGCATCAGCTCTGTCCCACTGCCGCCACACTACATGCCTAGACTCCAGCACGCCAGGTTCTCTACTTTAAAAGTATGGTGTGAAATATATTGAACCTAAAACCACGTGTGGACATTTTCCCCACCTGGACAGCTCAGCTGAGGCCTTTAGACAATCAGCGACGGAATGTGAAAATGAGTGTACACGAGGCTGGGTGAGAGAGCGGGTGTTATCCCAAAGCGTTTCACACACGACAAAAACAGCAAAAAATGTATCCAACTGTTAAATTTAGATGGTGGGCCCATGTTCCCCAAACACTGTCTGCTTTACAATGTACAGGTGCTGCATGGTGAGGCGAGGGGACTGTGCCATAGTGCAGACCTGCCTGCCTGAATGGCTGGAAGGATGGCGTAATGGGAACTGCCAGCTGTGGGCGTACAGTTGTTTTTGGATTGCTTACACACTAAAATTAAAAGTAGTACACTATTAGCAAAACCTTACACTCAAGAAGCAAAACATCAGCCCATATTTGCACAACTATAAGCACATTGTCAACCTCACACTTGTTGCAAACCTCTACACACAGTGATTTGCAAAACACTAAACACACTTAACATACATTACACACAAAAATCTATCATGAAGTCACATCCCCTCAATACCAAAGCACTGACTGTCAAATTACCACACTGTCCAACCAATTGGTTCAACACAGTCATCAGGTGTGCAAACACTCGTTTGCTTAATTGTAGACACACCAATCAGGTGTATAAGCACTATGAAAAGCAGCAGGTGAGTTCATCGGTCTTCAAGCACAATGTCGGAGAAAGAGTAAGACGAGGAGGAGGAGAACGAGGAGGATGAGGACGAGGAGGAGGAAGACAAGAAGGTGCTCAAAGAGGACCGAATCTGACAAATGAGATCAGCGCAACACTGGTTGACCATGTTGTCAACCACGGCCTGACACTGAGAGAGGCTGGACAGCCAAATCTAAGTCGATATACAGTGGCAAGTGTGATAAGAACATTTCGACTGGAAAATAGGTATTGTAAAAATATCATCATATCAAAAACATCTTCACGGTTTCAGTAACTGCTTACAGTACTGTATTCTATGCACTATCAGCACTTCTATTACCTTTTCCTGTGAAATTACTGTACTATTGTATACTGGGGTTTTTTCTACATAGGATTGAGGGTCAGGGACGACAAGGGGGAAGACCTATGTTCACAGAACAGCAAGAGATGAAGATTGTCACGGTCGTCCTCATCTTCTTCTGAAGAGGAGAGGTGAGAAGGATCGGAGGACCAAAACTTTTTTTTTCCCCCTTTATTTAACCAGGCAAGTCAGTTAAGAACAAATTCTTATTTTCAATGACGGCCTAGGAACAGTGGGTTAACTGCCTGTTCAGGGGCAGAATGGCAGATTTGTACCTTGTCAGCTCGGGGGTTTGAACTCGCAACCTTCCAGTTACTAGTCCAACACTCTAACCACTAGGCTACCCTGCCACCCCTACCCTGTGGCGTGGTATGTGTTCATGATGAGTATTGAATAAAAGAAAACACTGAATACAAAACAATAAACAAATAATGACCGTGATGCTACAAATGAGACCTGTGCTGACACAAGCCACTAACATAGACAATCACCCACAAACAAACAGTGCAACCCAGGCTACCTAAGTATGATTCTCAATCAGAGACAACTAATGACACCTGCCTCTGATTGAGAACCATACTAGGCCGAAACATAGAAATCCCCAAATCATAGAAAATCAACATAGACTGCCCACCCCAACTCACGCCCTGACTATACTAAATAATGAATACAAAACAAAGGAAATAAAGGTCAGAACGTGACAGAGATAGTAAACATCTTTTTTTTGTGCCAACAATGCCATAACACTCAAGCAGCTCCAAGCTAACATTGTCAATAACCACGCCATTTACAACGATATCCATCAGGTCTCAACATCAACACTGGTACGCATCCTAAAAAAAACCTATTCAAATGAAGCTTATTTATTTGCTTCATGCCTTTCGAGCGCAATTCCGAAAGGGTGAAACGACTGCGGCAAGATTATGCAGAGGTTTGTATTCACTTTAGCAGTGTGATCTTGCATACTGTCTCATCTTTTACTGTACTGTAATATGTATACTAGATCTACACTGAACTACACAATTTTGCCTGACACTGTTTTTCAGAGAGTTTTATGGATGGAGAGGAGATCCAGCATGAGTTCATTTACGTAGATGAGGCTGGGTTCAACCTGACGAGAACACGAAGGAGGGGAAGAAACATCATTGGCCACAGGGCTATAGTCAATGTCCCAGGGCAACGTGGGGGTAATATAACACTCTGTTCAGCCATTACACAGAATGGGGTCCTCCTGTCACGGTTTTCTATAGGTGAAAGAGAGTCAGACCAAAATGCGGCGTGGCTATTACAATCCATGTTTAATGAAACAAAAGTAAACACGAATCAACTACAAAACAACAAACGTAACAAGAAAACCGAAACAGCCTAATACTGGTGCAAACTGGCACACGCCGGACATAAGGACAATAAGGACAATCACCCACAAAACCCAACACCAAACAGGCTACCTAAATATGGTTCCCAATCAGAGACAATGACTAACACCTGCCTCTGATTGAGAACCATATCAGGCCAAACACAGAAACAGACAAACTAGACACAACATAGAATGCCCACTCAGATCACACCGGATCAAGGTGTGACACCTCCACCGCCATGCCCATATGGGCCCTTACAACACAGCACTCATACTTACATTCTTGAACCAATTGCACAACATAACAGCAGCAAATCAAATTGATAATATGCAATACATTGTTGTCTGGGACAATGTGTCTTTCCAACGCTCTGCTCTGGTTCTGGTTCAGAACTGGTTTCAGCAACATCCACATTTCACCGTCCTATATCTTCCACCATACTTTCCATTACTTTTTCTCGGCATGGCGGTGGAAGGTATATGATCTCCGTCTCCAGGCTGAGGTACCCCTCACCCAAGCCATGGAGGAGGCCTGTGACCAGATGGAGGTAGCAACAATGCAAGGATTGATTCGTCATTCAAGAAGTTTCTTTCCAAGGTGTCTTGCTAATGACAACATTGCCTGCGATGTTGATGAAATTCTCTGGCCAGATCCAGCTAGGAGAAGAGACAATGTCTAGTTATTTTTTTATATATATTTTTTTAACTTACAATACGTAAAGTGACGTTTGGTTACAGTATTATGAATCTCCTTGTCAACATTTTGGACGTGTTGAGAAATAAATGAGTGTCTCCAGTCTGCAACATTGGTCTTGTGTAGTGTTTGGTGAATTTACATTATATTTGTACTTTGTTGATTAGTAGCCTACTCTAATCATAGGGAAGTAGAAGTGCTAAAAGTTTTTTAGGTTTATCACAGCAGAGTGCAACTCGTGCAAACAGAGTATATTAATGTGAAACGTGTGTGTTTCATATGTTAACAAAGTGTGGTTTTTAAAAATAAGTGTATAGTTTTTAATTAATTAAGAGTGTTTAATTTTGTAAAGGATCTGTAGTGTTTTGCTAATTGGGTGTGTGGTTGTGCTAATTGTGTGTAGTGTTTTGAAAACACAGGCTCTGTTTTGAAAATCTTGCTGAAGCAATCAAAGAAAAACTGTAATTACAACACTGTTGTGGTGGAGGAGATTGGGATTCTCGGACACACAGCTGAACTGATGTTTAGTTCTCATGTTTCTATGTAAGGGACCTCACAAAAGTACTTCGGCAACTCTACCATCCCTGAATGGATAGCTATGTATAATGCTGTACAATTTTGTCTTATTCTGTTGAGGGAAGGTTGCTTCACATGCTAACGCTCAGTTGCACTTCTCCTAGTGTTATGAAAGCAGCAAAAATATGTAAGTTCCTAGAAGTGTAGTGTTCATTGTACAAACAATAATCACTTTACTGTGAAATACAATGTGTCCCATTGCCTTCTGGCTTAGTTAACCGGCAGCGATCCTGATGGTAGGCTAAGGCATTTGCAGTGTAATACATTTTGCTTGGCTGGCTCTCCTGAAACATTTCACTAATAGCATTAATGCTCAGAGTACTCTACCTCCAGCCTTGCCAGCTGAGAAAAAAAGGAGAGAAGTTTAGCATTTGAATCTAAGCAGATGGCAGTGTTTTACTTTCTGCTTGGCCATCTGGAGTTTACTTAAACTGATGACTTCATAATCAAACACTGGCCCACCAGGCAACTACAGCACCACTCACCACTCTCCACACCACACGCCTTGGCAGTGTGGCCTGCTCCATGGTACCATGGGTAAAGAGGCCACAAGGCTAGTGGACTGTTGGGAAGGGATTTGGTGTGTGTGCGCACACGTGTGTTTGAGTATGTGTTTGCCTGTGTGTATGCCTGTGTGTGTGTGTACATATGGTGCAGACCAGTGGTTCCCAACCAGGCATACTAGGACCCCTGGGTGTACTTAGCCTATCCACAGGGGGTACTTGAAAATAATCATGAGTCCATAGAGTTACTGATAAAATGCACATGAGGGTGTACTTCAGTGGTAGAGCAGAAATTACGTTGGTAAAACCAAAAAAGGTTGGGAACCACTGGTGTGCACCACTCTGGTACAGTGAAAGTGTAAGAGTATGGCCCTGAAAGAAAACAAGTTGTTTTTTTCATCTGTCAGCTGGTGTGTCATAATACTGGAATACAGGATAGCATCATTAATCTAAATGTCCCTTGGCATTTTCTAACTCCTCTCCCGTCTACATAAAAACTGTAATTACTGCAGGCATAAAGGACTGTTCTCTGTCCCAGTCCCACACACTCCTGGGGAAAGTCAAGAGCAATAATTTGACTTCATTTACTTGGAAACTCGTCTCTCTTGACACCTGCATGAGGAGACTGAGTAAGAGACCAATTGCCACCCATACAGTCACATTGACACTCGGTTCCCCCAAAAAGTTTCAGCAGTAACAAAGTTAAGAGTAATTGCTTTAGAATGAGTTTTACTTTTCTCGCAAATATTACTGTGAAATGATGGTGTTTTTCCAAAGGGGAATACAGGTAAATATCCACAACCGTTGCTTAATGTTGAACACACTGTATGTGTTGTGCAGCTGTGGGCTTCATTGGATGGGAGGCAGATTTTATTTTCTACGGTTCAGGGGAGTACCCTCAGGGGCTTGTCCTGTAGCATTGTGTGTAACTGTTGTAGTTGGATGGAACGAGGGAGAGTGTAGTGTACAGTGATACAATGATGTCTGGGCTTGTCATTCACCAGTCATGTCCTGATATTGAGCAGAGGATAGGGAGCCCTAAGATTGTGGATCTTCTATCCCTTTGGTTATCCCTCTCCTCCGTGGATCTGTATCCTGTTGTTGACTTATTTCCTGGGAAAGAGGTTGGAATGAATGGCTTCAAGTGGTTGAGATGGATTTGGTTGGGATGCACTCTGGTGTAGTTACAGACATGATTTGGGCCCGGTGGACTACAAAAACACTGACACAGATAGCATTGTTGATGTCAGTGGCTTGATCCGGGATTGAATCGAATCCATTGTTTTTGTGGGGCTTGCATACTGTAGCTGTCTTGCTAACACGGTACCAACCTGGATGAATGTACTGTCACTCACGTGCACATCAACCAATGTGTCAACGTCTACTCATTCACTGTGTGGTATGAGTGCCAGGCAAGAGGGAAAAAATTATTATTAAGCCTGGTTTTGGGCCTGGAAGCATTATCAATGGAGAATCTCCACAGAACATCCTTTTTAGGCTTAAAATGTGTCTGGGGAAATGCTCAAATGGCATTGAAGCATTGTTAGTTCAGAACATTGCATAGCACGGAGCAAAGCGACATGTTGTTTTCCTAATAAGGAAGAACAAAGGAAGTAACAAAGGACAGAGTGACTCCTCTCCTCTCCTGCTCGGTGTTTAGTAGAATCGCTGCAAGGCTAATGCACAATCCAAAGCAAGGAGGGAATATGTTTGTTGTGGTCATGCATTCAGGTAATGTGCAACACTTTTCAAGACAAGAGCCCCTTACATTTAAGCATTACATTTACATTTAAGTCATTTGGCAGACGCTCTTATCCAGAGCGACTTACAAATTGGTGAATTCACCTTATGACATCCAGTGGAACAGCCACTTTACAATAGTGCATCTAAATCATTTAAGGGGGGGTGAGAAGGATTACTTTATCCTATCCTAGGTATTCCTTAAAGAGGTGGGGTTTCAGGTGTCTCCGGAAGGTGGTGATTGACTCCGCTGTCCTGGCGTCGTGAGGGAGTTTGTTCCACCATTGGGGGGCCAGAGCAGCGAACAGTTTTGACTGGGCTGAGCGGGAACTGTACTTCCTCAGTGGTAGGGAGGCGAGCAGGCCAGAGGTGGATGAACGCAGTGCCCTTGTTTGGGTGTAGGGCCTGATCAGAGCCTGGAGGTACTGCGGTGCCGCTCCCCTCACAGCTCCGTAGGCAAGCACCATGGTCTTGTAGCGGATGCGAGCTTCAACTGGAAGCCAGTGGAGAGAGCGGAGGAGCGGGGTGACGTGAGAGAACTTGGGAAGGTTGAACACCAGACGGGCTGCGGCGTTCTGGATGAGTTGTAGGGGTTTAATGGCACAGGCAGGGAGCCCAGCCAACAGCGAGTTGCAGTAATCCAGACGGGAGATGACAAGTGCCTAGATTAGGACCTGCGCCGCTTCCTGTGTGAGGCAGGGTGGTACTCTGCGGATGTTGTAGAGCATGAACCTACAGGAACGGGCCACCGCCTTGATGTTAGTTGAGAACGACAGGGTGTTGTCCAGGATCACGCCAAGGTTCTTAGCGCTCTGGGAGGAGGACACAATGGAGTTGTCAACCGTGATGGCGAGATCATGGAACGGGCAGTCCTTCCCCGGGAGGAAGAGCAGCTCCGTCTTGCCGAGGTTCAGCTTGAGGTGGTGATCCGTCATCCACACTGATATGTCTGCCAGACATGCAGAGATGCGATTCGCCACCTGGTCATCAGAAGGGGGAAAGGAGAAGATTAATTGTGTGTCGTCTGCATAGCAAGTCTCTTTTCAATTCTCTCACACTCCTCTATTTGTTTCTTTCCAATAGAAAAACATACAACTTTCCGACAGAAAAACATACGGCTGTATGGATAGGGGAGACCAGGGGCTGGTTGTCTCATGAGTTGGTTGTCACAGTGCTAATTACCTCTGAGTGTACAAAACATTAAGAACACCTGCTCTTTCAATGAAATAAACTGAACAGGTGAAAGCTATGATTCCAGGTGAAAGCTATGATCCGTTATTGATGTCACTTGTTAAATCCACTTCAATCAGTGTAGATGAAGGGGAGGAGGCAGGTGTGTGCCGTTCAGAGGGTGAATGGGCAAGACAAAAGATTGAAGTGCCTTTGAGCAGGGTATGGTGGTAGGTGCACCGGTTTGTGTCAAGAACTGCACCGCTGCTGGGTTTTTCACACTCAACAGTTCCCTGTGTGTATCAAGAATGGTCCACCTCCCAAAGGACATCCAGCAAACCTGACTGTAATGTTCTGACCTTTATTTCCTTTGTTTTGTCGTTACTTAGTATGGTCAAGGTGTGAGTTGGGGTGGGCAGTCTGTTTGTTTTTCTATGATTTTGGGATTTCTATGTTTCGGCCTAGTATGGTTCTCAATCAGAGGCAGGTGTCATTAGTTGCCTCTGATTGAGAATCATACTTCGGTAGCCTGGGTTTCACGGTTTGTTTGTGGGTGATTGGCTATGTCTAATTGCATGTTAGCACTATGTTTCATTAGCAGTCACGTTTGTTTGTTGTTTTGTTAGCTTGTTCAGTTTACGTTGTGTTTTTCATCGTTCAATAAAAGGAATGCATTCATACCACGCTGCGCTTTGGTCCGCTTCATACGACGATCGTGACAGAATCACCCACCAACTAGGTGGCAAGATCAAGCCACAAATCACCCACCAACTAGGTGGCAAGATCAAGCTTCTTGATTACATCAAGACAATCAATCCTCTACTGGATCAAGATCCAAGTTGCATAAATAGTTTTTTTTTTTAAAGAAAAAGCGCGCCTTGTGGGCACTTCCAGTAATACACGCCGTTATGGTACAGAAACAGTACGGTGGAATGAAAATCTGGTTACCGCCCAACCCTGTTTCAAATGTGTGAATTCTTTGAAGGAACTCATCCGCCTCGTCAATTCATGCCAGAATGACAAAATATTGAGGTGAGGGGAATTTGTGTTTTTCATAGGTAAAAGTAAAAGAAGAAACAACATATTTTCTTTGTCAAAGTTTGAATTATGAGAGTATCCATGAACAACTATGTTTGTTGAAGAGAAGAAAGGAAGAGCTATATTGTTCACCTCAACTTAACATGTGTCAATATTTGTCTGAACATAACAAGATTTAACAACTGAGACATAAACTGAACAAGTTCCACAGACGAGTGACTAACAGAAATGGAATAATGTGTCCCTGAACAAAGAAAGGGAGGGGGTCAAAATCAAAAGTAACAGTCAGTATCTGGTGTGGCCACCAGCTGCATTAAGTATCTCCTCCTCATGGACTGCACCAGATTTGCCAGTTGTTACTGTGAGATGTTACCCCACTCTTCCACCAAGGTACCTGCAAGTTCCCGAACACTTCTGGGGAGAATGGCCCTGGCCTTCACCTTCTGATCCAACAGGTCCCAGACCATGATGGACCCTCCACCTCCAAATTGATCCTTCTCCAGAGTACAGGCCTCGGTGCAACGCTCATCCCTTCGACGATAAATGCGAATCCGACCATCACCCCTGGTGAGACAAAACTGTGACTCGTCAGAGAAGAGTACTTTTTGCCAGTCCTGTCTGGTCCAGCAACAGTGGGTTTTGCCCATAGGCGACGCTGTTGCCGGTGATGTTTGGTGAGGACCTGCCTTACAACAGGCCTACAAGCCCTCAGTGTAGCCTCTCTCAGCCTATTGCGAACAGTCTGAGCACTGATGGAGGGATTGTGCGTTCCTGGTGTAACTCTGGCAGTTGTTGTTGCCATCCTGTACCTGTCCAGCAGATGTGATGTTCGGATGTACCGATCCTGTGCAGGTGTTGTTACACGTGGTCTGCCACTACAAGGACAATCAGCTGTCCGTCCTGTAGCACTGTCTTAGGCGTCTCACAGTACGGACATTGCAATTTATTGCCCTGGCCACATCTGCAGTCCTCATGCCTCCTTGCAACATGCCTAAGGCATGTTCACGCAGATGAGCAGGGACCCTGGGCATCTTTCTTTTGGTGTTTTTTAGAGTCAGTAGAAAGGCCTCTTTATAGCGTCCTAACTTTTAGCGTCCTAATTGCCTACCGTATGTAAGCTGTTAGTGTCTTAACGACTGTTCCACAGGTGCGTGTTCATTAGTTGTTTATGGTTCATTGAACAAGCATGGGAAACAGTGTTTAAACCCTTTACAATGAAGATCTGTGAAGTTATTTGGATTTTTACGAATTATCTTTGAAAGACAGGGTCCTGAAAAAGGGACGTTTCTCTTTTTTGCTGAGTTTATTTATGAGTTCCTAGGTCAAGCCACATGGTAGCTAGTATCTTATTTTACCAGGTAAGTTGACTGAGAACGCATTCTCATTTGCAGCAACGACCTGGGGAATAGTTACAGGGGAGAGGAGGGGGATGAATGAGCCAATTGTAAGTTGGGGATGATTAGGTGACCGTGATGGTATGATGGACAGCTTGGGAATTTAACCAGGACACCGGGGTTAACACCCCTACTCTTACAATAAGTGCCATGGGATCTTCAATGACCTCAGAGAGTCGTTTAACGTCCCGTTTAACGTCCCATCTGAAAGACGGCACCCTACACAGGGCAGTGTCCCCAATCACTGCCCTGGGGCATTGGGATATTTTTTTTATACCAGAGGAAAGTCTGCCTCCTACTGGCCCTCCAACACCACTTCCAGCAGCATCTGGTCTCCCATCCAGGGACAGACCAACTTAATTCGTAGTTGGTTGTTACATGGAATGTTGGGTTGATTGTCACTATCAGCTCCCTTCGTTGCCTCTCTCTCACACACATATTATTTTTGTCACACACCTACACATGCACACACAAATATACTCAAAATGTAATTTGATATTCTCACAGTATAAAAATGCTGAATTTTATTAGGAATATTGTTCGATCAAAGAAAGCCGTGGCAATTTCTTAGTCTCTTTGTACAATATTGTTTCATTTCCTGTTACATAATGAATAAGCTACTTTCAAACAACCAATCCCATACTCAGTGGTTGACTTGGCCAGGAGCTCACCTGAGATGAGTTCCAGTACAAATATTATGTTCCTCTTGTAGAATATTAGCTCAAAGGTCTTGTGGAGCTCCTGCACCAAAATGTGAACAGTATCAGCACGCAACATGTCAAGCACTGCCCATACTGTGTGACACCCAACCCCGCACTGTGGCTAGTTGTCGCAAGTGGACAGAGTGTGTTTGATGGCTTATAACTCCATGTTGCAGTAAAAGGGTCCCCATTTCAAGATTCTTGAAGACATACTGAATACTTGAATCACCTCTGTCATTACCTCCCATATATTTGTCTGTTCCCCCGCTCTGTTCCCCGCTTCAGCATTGATTGTCATATGTTCTTTTTTTTACCTGTGTGCTGATGCTGTTCCTGTGTTGTTATGATTAAATGTACAGAATGCTGAAGCCACCAAGCGAAGCATCGGGGACTGCTGGCGTTCTGGTTGATGGTGAGGTCAGGTCCGGGGTGCCACCACCGTTGGAACAGGGGGTGCCTGAGCCAGCTCGTCGGGCTGTCACGCCCTAGCTGGCTTGAGAGGTTTCTTTCCCCGGTTGGCTCGGAAAGCGCCCCTCCCACGTCAGGCCTCAGTTCGGATCGTCAGGTTTTTATGCCCAGCCGGTTCGTCAGGCTGCTCCGCCTCTGCCAGATCATCGGGCTCCCATGCCTCAGCGGGATTGACAGGCCTTCATACCTCAGCCAGATCGTCAGGCTCTCACGCCTCTGCCGGTTCATCGGGATTTCACGCCCAGCCGGCTTGTTCAGCGCCTTTGCCTCGGCCGGCCCGTCAGGCTTGCCCAGGTGGGACGCCAGGTGGCGCCCCTAGAGGGGGGGTACTGTCACGCCTGCTCCCGCTCTCCTCCCTGGCGCTCGAGGGCGCCAGGCTCCCCACCATTACACACTCCTGCCACCATCATTACGTACACCTGCCTTTCCACATCACGCGCATCAGCAATTATTGGACTCACCTGGACTCAATCACCCCTGTCATTACCTCCCCTATATCTGTCTGTTCCCCCACTCTGTTCCCTGCTTCAGCATTGATTGTCATATGTCCTTGTATACCCGTGTGCTGATGCTGTTCCTGTCTTGTTCCGATAAAATGTTTGACTCCTCGTACCTACTTCTCTACTCCAGCGTTGGTCCTTACAGAAAACACAGAGAAGGATTAATGATCTGAGCCAAACAAATTTGTATGTGTGTGTGTGTGTGTGTGTGTGTGCATGTGTGTATGCTTGTGTGTGTGTGTGTGCTTGCGTTTGCCTGTATGGAAATACATTGTTTAGTTCCTACATATAACAATGCAGCATTTTTTATTGCAATGTAACTTCAATGGAATATATTTGATTTTCATGTTTTCCGAGAAATTGGATTTGTCTGAGATCCCATTATTCACTCCATTTTTATGTTTTAATGCTAAGCTTTTTCCTTGAGGCACATTGACTATGTACCGGTACCCCCTGTATATAGCCTCGCTTTTGTTACTTTACTGCTGCTCTTTAATTATTTGTTACTTTTATTTCTTGTGTTTTTAGGTATTTTTCGTAAAGCTGCATTGTTGGTTGAGGGCTTGTAAGTAAGCATTTCACTGTAAGGTCTACATCTATTGTATTCGGCGCATGTGACAAATCAAATTTGATAAGATTTATGCTGAAAAAGACTGTTAAGGTTGTTTATTATGTTGGTTAATTTGGGGGTTGTGAAAAGTTCATGTTTAACCCCATTGATTATCTTTCTTTTTCTTTCCTTGCGTCTGTATCATTCAGGCTAAGACCAAAAAGAGATGGACAGAGTGAAAGCAAAAGAAACAAAATGGAGGAAAGGAAAGGCGGAGGGCGAGTGCGCCTGGTCTTATTGAGTCGAGTGCTGAGTGATTTTCATGGAACATCTTTTCTTTCCAAATATTTGAAATATGAGAGTATCCGTGAACAATTATGTTTGTTGAAAAAAGAAAAGGAAGAGCTATATGTTACATATTTTTTTCTGTGTTCCTAGGTCAAGCCATGTGTTAAATAGTTTCTTAATTACCAATGGGGGATGGCTGTGGATGACTGTTACATGGAATGTGGGGTTGGCTGTCACTATCAACTACATTACAATAAATCCCAAGCTCTTGTGTGCTTGTGCTATAAAGAGCTCCCTTCGCTGCCTCTCCCTCACACACATATTCTTTCTGTCACACAACCACACACATGCGTCTGCAAACACACGCATACAAACACAATTGTACTCAAAATGTCGTATGATAATTGTCACGGCATAAAAATGCTGAATTTTATTAGGAATATTGTTCGATCAAAGAAATGCTTTGCGGCTTGTTAATGAGGCCATAAGCATATGGCTTGTGGTCAGTCACCACACAGCTAGGGTGGAGCTGTTGGTCACAGTGCCATTCATTTGCCATCCAGTGCTGCTTTCACACTTGTGCCGTCACATTAGGAGCAGTGTTGAGCAGAATAGAGGTCCTCAGGGCTGGGCCCTGGGGCTGCATGCCCTCACAAGAATCATGCTTATTGGCTCATTCACAAGGCCTGATGATGATGCTGCCTGAAATCCAAACCTCGGGAAAAGTACACAGCACAGTTGATTATGGGGCTGACACAGCTGCAGCAAGTAGGAGTTCATTAACTCCCTCACAACATTGACCATATTTTGATAACCTTTATTTAACTAGGCAAGCCAGTTAAGAACAAATTCTTATTTTCAATGACAGCCTAGGAACAGTGGGTTTACTGC
Organism: Oncorhynchus masou masou; assembly: GCF_036934945.1. NCBI lineage: Eukaryota > Metazoa > Chordata > Actinopteri > Salmoniformes > Salmonidae > Oncorhynchus > Oncorhynchus masou. The sequence continues at coordinate 54,403,057 of NC_088240.1, forward strand.
CTTTTTCAGGAGCAGAATGACAGATTTGTACCTTGTTAGCTCAGGGATTCGATTTTGCAACCTTTACGGTTACTAGTCCAACGCTCTAACCACTAGGCTACCTGCCGCCCTGGGATGACAGAGGCTGCGGTTTTACATATTTGTTCGGCATGATTGACAGTCTTGATTTGCTTGGTCAGAGAGGGAAGAGACAATTACAGTGGAGTAGTTTATATATGCAAGAGTACCGTAAAACAGAATAGTGCGAACACAGCATAATGTTTACATGATTTTCATTTGTTTTACAATAATCTCATAAGACATCTTATAGATTTTTCTGTAAAACATCTGTCATGATTTTGGTTGAAATTGAATCATCCTAAATGATCCTAAATACAATGCAAGGACTTAGGCCTAGATTCGATCAGATCAAGCGTTAACTGGCAATTGCAGACAGCCGCATAGTGGATGTTTTGCCGGTGTTGGATGTGGAACTGAGTTGGAGGCGTCAAGTCGGTGAGCAGCTGCTCCTGTGATCGTTAGAAGTTCAGAAAGAGAAGGTATAGGCTATATAGAAGTAATTAAGCACAAATTGATTTTTTTTTTATCATCCTCATCGAGGTGTAGGTTACATCTTACATTCCAGTGTTCAGACTTGTAAACAAGGCAACATGGGATTTTTCTTAATGTGACTCTTTATAGCCAATGGCATTGTCCGTTTTAGGTACAGTATAATGCCAGAGGAGCCGCCTGTGGATTGGACAGCCCCAAAGCAATTCCACCTGAAACACAGCTAAAACAACCTCTATGCTGGTGTCAGATAAGCAGATGTGATTGAATAGAGCCCTTAATGTTTTCACCCGCTCCATCTCCATTCTTGTTTCATTGAACACTTCTGATCTCTCCAAATACGTCTTTGGAGGGGGGTTGAGGTCAACTCGGCAAAGAAAGTGAACTAGCTTTCAAAACCATTTCTCTTGGCCCACTCGGTCCTGAACAAAGCCTGCTGTCAACTGGTCAAGGTTTCACTTCCTAATTAACTCCTGGCTAGCTGGGGCACAATGGCCAGGCCATGGCCTAACGTGGAACCACTCCATACCCCTTAGGAATTTCTCTCCTAACCATAGGGGCCTGGAACATGGAGCATCCCTGAGGACGTTCCAGAGGAGGCTTGGTTAAGGCATGGTTAAACCAGGCAGATCTGATAAGGTTTGTTTGTTTATGCTGAGCTCTGAAATCCACAATCCTTGGAAAACACAGAGAAGGATTAATGACCTTAGCCAAAACAAATTTGTGTGTGTGTGTGTGTGTGTGTGTGTGTGTGTGTGTGTGTGTGTGTGTGTGTGTGTGTGTGTGTGTGTGTGTGTGTGTGTGTGTGTGAGCGTGCGTGCGCGCGTGCGCCCGTGCGTGCGTGTTTGAGCGTGCGTGCGTGTGTGTGTGCCTGTGCCTGCATGTGCCTGTATGAAAATACATTGTTCAGTTCCAACAATCAATGATGCAGCATTTTTTTATTGCATTGGAACTTTAATGGAATATATATACTTTTCATGTTTTCCGTGAAATCGGACTTGTCTGAGGTTACATTCTTTGCTCCATTTTTTTATGTTCAATGCTAAGCTTAATCCTTGATTTATGCAGAATAAGACTGTTAAGGCTGTTTAAAAGACCATGTTTTACCCCATTGATTTTCTTTCTTTTTCTTTTTCTTTCCTTGTGTCTGTATCATTCAGGCTAAGACCAAAAAGAGATGGACAGAGTGAAAGCAAAAGAAACAAAATGGAGGAAAGGAAAGGCGTAGAGCGAGTGCGCCTGGCCTTATTGAGTCGAGTGTTGAGTGATTTTCATTGACTCTCTTTTGCCACCCAGGTCACTCCATAAGAACACCCAGACAGGAATTCCACCCAAGCTTATCTCCCCACCCCATCTAGACTGAGTGGTGTGTGTGTGTGTGTGGGGGGGGGGTATGCATGGTAGCCTTGATTAAGGGAGATGTGGTGGGAGTGAGAAGGGAAGCCTTTTGTTGGACTAAGCATTTCATTGGTGTTTACGAACAATCGTTGGAGCAGATACCTGTCAAACAGAGTTATGAGGGAAGCAGTGGATCATAGGGAGGGAGCTGTGGGGGCAACCAGGCTGAGAGAGACAGGAGTTGTGAGGAGGAGCTTGTGTTTACTGTTCAGGTAAACGATTAGCCCAAGTGATATCAGTACTCACCCCCTATCCTCCTCTCCTTCTCGCCTTCTCACCTCCTCCCCTTCTGTCCTCATCTCCTTCTCTCCTCCTCTCTTTCTCTTTCTCTTCTCCCTCCATCCAGGGTGTGGCAGGGTAGCCTAGTGGTTAGAGTGTTGGACTAGTAACCGGAAGGTTGTGAGTTCAAACCCCCGAGCTGACAAGGTACAAATCTGTCGTTCTGCCCCTGAACAGGCAGTTAACCCACTGTTCCCAGGCCGTCATTGAAAATAAGAATGTGTTCTTAACTGACTTGCCTGGTTAAATAAAGGTAAAAAAAAGGGTGCTTTAGAGGGAGAGTAATGGAGTAGAAGTACTAAGCAGTGTGTGACCTAAGGCTTGATTAGGTCATCATAACTAAGCCACTGTTATCCCAGTTCGGGACGCACTTACTCTACAATCTACTAAGCCAGTCATGACTTCGGGTGTGAACTACAGTAAAGCAAAGTTCAAAAACCTGGGGTACTGCAAAGCGCAGTGCCGATAAATAGTCAGTCTAGTCCACTAGTATCGAATGGCGAATGTTGCAGTAAAGAAACAGCACTGTTGGCCAAGTCTAAAGTCCCTAGCAAGTCTGTTGTGACCTGGTAAGCCTGGTCATGCGTCCATCTCCTGTGTGTGACCTCTCTGTCTAGCAGAAGTAGAGCACCCCCCTCACCCATCCTCTCCCTCCACCCTCCACCGGCCACCATGGGTCCCATGGGAGCTGGACCGTCACACATGATCTGGACTGTCTATTTGCAGAGGTGCGAAAGCCTCCCCCTCTTTCCAGTGCAGCACACTGAATCTGATTGCACCCCAGCTTGCCCTTTTGTTTAGAGAGATTCCTTTTCAGGTCAGCCTCTGTAACCCTCCACTGCCCCTCGCTCACACCGCCTCACCCCTCACCTGGCCTGCTGCTCGAGACAGGACACTCGGCCTTGTCACACATGACCTCTGTCACCTGGTCATCACCTGGCCACACAACACCCTCTCTCTCGCTCTCTCTCTCTCACTCTCTCTCTCCACATCTCTCCTCTCTTCTCTGACCTAGCCACCTCCTTTGTTGTTCATCCACTCTCTTTCGTTTGTACTTTGTTCCTCTGCTCTTTCTCATTCTCTTCACTCTCTGTGGATGAGGATGGATGAGACATTTTACTCTTCAGTTGTGACTTTTTACTCTGATTGACACACACCCGGCCGGCCTTCTCCCACACATGGTCAAATGAGAAATGTTAATGGTATGTAAAAACAGTAAATGCGTCTGTACTACATATGAATAACATGATCCATTACGCCCTCATGAATCAACCATAACATTATTAACAGATGAATGTGTTCATTTAGATTAATATAATATACTGTATTATTCAGAGTCGTGAGTTTAGGTCAAAGGAGCAGTAAGCTTCATTTGTAGAGTAAGTCAATAGGCGGAATGCAAAAAATGGGAAATTGTAGAAATGTCCTGCATTCCTGGTCCTTCATTCACCACAGAACTTCAAAGGAGTTCAATGGCGGAGTTGAACTTATCAAGGGGAAAAGGCGTTCACTTCTCTCCTACTCTTCTGTTTTTGGCCTTTTTGGAGCAAATCCAGAAATGGCTGTGTTTCGTGGGCCTCTTTACAGTGCGACGAGACAGAATCAGTGATGAGAATGAACCCTCTTTGCTTACGGCAGACGGGTGATTACGTGTTCCTCTAGTTGTTTGTCTGAAGTTTGCAGCATGATGATTTGAGTCTGACACACTGGTCTTTCTTTCCACATCAAAGAAAACATAGATGGCCTTAAAGAAATGCTTCTCTCATGCCCACACACAGCTTTAATAGCCCAATGTAGATATTACCGCAGCAGTCTTGCTGATAATGATGTCACTCAACAAAACATTTTAATTAATTCATGAAAATGATTTGTTGAGTGACATCATTGAGGGACTTTAAAGCCATTAATTCATTACATTATATCAATCAATGTCATCACATTTTCATAACAATTGCTTGCAAAACATTAGACCTGATACATTGGCAACATTAGCTGGACAAAGGTTTTTCAGTTTGCATGGGAATCTGAGTCTTTCTTTGTCAATGCAAAAACTCCTTGGAAATGTTTTAACTTTAGACAATAACCAACTTTTACAAAACTGATTAGTGATGTCTACAAATAAAATAAAATTGTATTGTCACATACACGTGTTTAGCAGATGTTATTGCGGGTGTCACCAATTGCTTGTGTTTCTAGCTCCAACAGAGCAGTAATATCTAACAAGTAATATCTAACAATTTCACAACAATACACACAATACACACAAGTCTAAGTATAGAAATGAAATTAAGAATATATAAATATATGGACAAGCAATGTTAGAGGGGCATAGACTAAGATACAGTAGAATATAATAGAATACAGTATATACATATGAGATGAGTAATGCAAAATATGTCAAAATTATTAAAGTAGACGAGTGCTCCATTTATTAAAGTGGCCTTTGATTTCAAGTCTATGTATCTAGGCAGTAGCCTCTAATGTGCTAGTGATGGCTATTTAACAGTCTGATGGCCTTGAGATAGAAGCTGTTTTTCAGTCTCTCGGTCCCAGCTTTGATGCACCTGTACTGACCTCGCCTCCTGCATGATAGCGGGGTGAACAGGCAGTGGCTTGGGTGGTTGTTGTCCTTGATGATGTTTTTGCCCTTCCTGTGACATAGGATGCTATAGGTGTCCTAGAGGGCAGGTAGTTTGCCCTCGCTGATCTGTTGGGTAGACCGCACTACCCTCTAGTGAGCCCTGCGGTTGCAGGCGGTGCAGCTGTCATACCAGGCTGTGATACAACCCGACAGGATGCTCTCTATTGTGCATCTGTACAAGTTTGTGGGGGTTTTAGGTGCGAAGCCAAATTTCTTCAACCTCCTGAGGTTTAAGAAGTGCTGCTGCGCCTTCTTCACCACACTCTGTGTGGGTGGACCATTTCAGTTTTTCAGTGATGTGTACGCTGAGGAACTTGAAGCTTTCCACCTTCTCCACTGCGGTCCCGTCGATGTGGGAGGGGTGCTCGATCTACTGTTTCCTGAAGTCTACAAGCATCTCCTTTGTTTTATTGACCTTGAGTGAGAGGTTATTTTCCTGGCACTACACTCCCGGAGCCCTCACCTCCTCCCTGTAGACTGTCTCGTCATTGTTGGTAATCAAGCCTACTACTGTTGTGTCGTCTGCAAACTTGATGATTGAGTTGGAGGAATGTGTGGCCAGGCAGTCATGGGTGAACATGGAGTACAAGAAGGGGCAGAGCACGCACCCTTGTGGGGCCCCAGAGTTGAGGATCAGCGAAGTGGAGGTGTTGTTTCCTACCTTCACCACCTGGGGGAGACCAGTCAGGAAGTCCAGCACAGGGAGGGGTTCAGACCCAGGGCCTCAAGCTTAATGATGAGCTTGGAGGGTAATATGGTGTTAAATGCTGAGCTATAGTCAATGAAAAGCATTCTTGCATATGTATTCCTCTTGTCCGGATGGGATAGGGTAGTGTGCAGTGCCATGGCGATTGCATTGTCTGTGGATCTATTGGGGCAGTGAGCAAATTGAAGTGGGTCTAGAGTGTCAGGTAAGGTAAGGTAGAGGTGATATGATCCTTGACTAGTCTCTCAAAGCACTTCCTGATGTCAGAAGTGAGTGCTATGGGGCAATAGTCATTAAGTTCAGTTACCTTTGCTTTCTTGGGTACAGGAACAATGGTGGCCATCTTGAAGCATGTGGGGACAGCAGACTGGGATAGGGAGAGATTGATTATGTCCATAAACACACCAGCCAGCTGGTCTGCGCATGCTCTGAGGACGCAGCTAGGAATGTCATCTGGGCCGGAAGCCTTGCAAGGGTAAACACCCTTAAATGTGTTACCTACATCGGCTACAGAGAACCCACAGTACTTGGTAGCGGGCCGCGTCAGTGGCACTGCAATATCCTCAAAGCGGGTGAAGAAGGTGTTTAGCTTGTCCTGAAGCAAGACGTCGGTGTCCGCAACGTGGCTAGTTTTCCTTTTGTAGTCCGTGATTGTCTGTAGACCATGCCTCATACATCTCGTGTCTGAGCTGTTGAATTGTGACCCCACTTTGTCTCTTTACTGACGTTTTGCCTGTTTGATTGCTTTATGGATGGAATAACTACATTGTTTGTATTCTGCCATATTCCTATTCACCTTGCCATGGCTAACGTGGTTCACACTTTCGGTGTTGCGCGAATCCACGGTTTCTGGTTAGGGTAGGTTTTAACGTTATCACAATCACACCATTAGTAGCTAATCATGAAACATACACCCCCACCCTTCTTCTTCCCAGAGAGATATTTATTTCTGTCTGCGCAATGAACTGAGAACCCAACTGGCTGTACGGACTCAGACGGTATATCCCAAGAGAGCCATGTTTCCATGAAACAGAGTATGTTACAATCCTTGATGTATCTCTGGAAGGAAATCCTTGCCCTCAGCTCATCAACTTTATTATCCAGAGACTGAACATTAGCAAGTAATATACTTGAAAACGGTGGGTGGTGTACGCGCCTCCTGAGTCGGAATAGAAGTCCACTCCGAGTATCTCTTCTCTACCGGTAATGTTTTGGATCAGCCTCTGGAATCAGTTCAATTGCCCTGGGGGGTACGACCAAAGGATCTGATTGGGGAAAGTTTCAATGCTGGTAATGCTGGTGAGTTCCTGCCGCTCTGATATCCAAAAGTTCTTCCCGGGTGTATGTAATAACACAAAAAATCCTGTCCTAATAATGTAAGAAATAACACAGAAAAAATAAATAAAATACTGCAGAATCGCCTAGGGACTAGAAGCTCGACTGCCCTTTCTATCAGGGCCATTTCATCTCAGGTGAACTCAGAGAGAGTGAGGTGGAGATCAGTCCATTGCGTTGCGTGCATTTAGAGTTCAAAGTGATCAGTAATAGCTTTTAGAGTGTATGCATCTTCTTTTCATTCCTTTCCTGGTGGTGGGGTCATGACCCCATGTTCAGGAAGAGGGAGGGGGGCTTCTGTGTGTGTGCGTATATGTGTGTATGTGTGTGTGTATGTGTTGTGGGAGAAACAGAACAGTGGAATGTTGACGATTAGTGCTTCTGACTTGATAACTGATTTGCACCCATGTTCACCTTTAATCTCTGATATAACTGACCAGTGAAAGGGTCACAGGGTGGTACTGCAGGATTTAACCCAAACTACTCAATGGTTTGTTTAAATGTCATAGGAAATTGTGTCACTCAATCGCAAAAGCATATGAGGAGTTTCCTCCTGTTCCTAGTACCTTTAGGTTTTTGAAAGATAAGAGAGGAAGAGAAAGAATCAATGTTGACATTCTGTTTAGAGCAATCTCTAGTTCAAACGTGAAATAACAGCAAAATATCCCAATCCCAATATAATTGTATAAAAATAATAATAAAGATTGAATAAACTATGGGTAGACCGCACAGGTTAAATAATGGGTGGGTGATCATGACATTCAGATGCTACACTGTTGTCATGATAGCTATTGTAGTTGTGGTGGTTGTGATACATAAGGCAGTTGTACTTGGTAGTATGTCAAAGTGTTGGTGGCAGTTGCGTTTAAGGTCAACGTTAAGGTGTGACCTGTGAACTAGATGGAGGGGGGGGGGGGTGTATAAGGGGGCAACAAGGGAATTCTAAAGTGGCCTCACGGCTTCCCCCCACCCCCCACCCCCCGCTCTTGTTCCTGAGGACCACAACTCCTCTGTGTGGAAAAGATTTTCTACTACAATAGAAAAAAGAGCCAATTAAAAAAGTAGCCAAAGGCCTCATTATCTCATGTTTCCTCCTGAAATGTATGATCAACACTGGCCTGAGGGTTGCCGTGGCAACTCCTAATCTGTCTGACTCAACAGTTGGTCGGTCCAAACTGAGGCTGGTTGGTTGGTCACTGAAAGATGGGTGGTAATTAAAAAGCAGCCTATGCAGCAATACCAACTTGACCATTACACCACTAAACTGATCGAAACCATACACTACAAGGCAAGATTAGATTTCAACTTGCTGAAACCAATTCAAACCTAATTTATTCTTGCATTTCCCGACTACTAAAACATTTGTCTTTGTTTTACGTCTCGGATAAAGAAGGGCTGGTGTACCAGAAGCCAGAAACAGAAATGACTAATTCAACAATATCCCCTTGCCTTTCATGTTCTGCAGTTTCTTCCGATTGGATCGTCCTCAAAGGTTAAAAGGGCATTTTGTTCTGCCTCGAATTACCGTAAGAAGCAGGATGGCAATGTTCGACAGTCCTGTTGACAGTGGTCAGAGCTGGCCGCGTTGGTCTCACAAGATGTTCGAGCGGAGCAACAGCTTCTTCTAGTTAGATCATGTGGTGGGCCAGAGTTTCTCCAGGATTAATAATTTTGTCAGAGACCGAGTGAGTGCCAGCGTTATTCTCCAGGCGGTTGTAAATTACATGCTCAAGTATGAATTGAAAAAAAAGGCATAATTCAGTATTTCACAATGGAACTGAGAATACATTTTAACAGCTGCTTTAGAGGGTTCTGGGCTGGAATATTAATTGTTATGTCAGGATAATGGGGAAGTTGAATGTAATGTAAGTTTAATGTAAGTTTGAATGCCCGGTTAGATACAGTCTCCATATATGGCTCCCGGATACACTCACCGTTGAATTAGCAGTTCCAAAGGTTTCCGTGTAGATTGTTATGATCTGTTGATAGATTTGTGGAATGTCCGTGGACATCCAAAAGCCATCAAAAGTTTAACAGTGGATGCTTATGTTCAGCCAAACATCTTACAGTGCAGATGTAGATCTGTCGGGATAAGATAACGTTTAATAACAGAAATATTCCTGTTTAAACAACAAGTGCCATTAGGGAGCTGCTTCAGAAGTGTCACCCCTCCAAGAGCTGCTAATGGTCCATGCTGAACTTTCATGTTGAGTAATGCTGCTTATATTAGGCCTCAGCCTCCTACATTAGTGTCCTTCAAAAGGTCTACACCCTGAAGTTCAAGTTTGGCATTTCTAAATAGTTCACAGCCCTCCTAGGTAGTATCTATTATCAGGAACCTCGGACCAATGGAGGGGAGGGGGGTGTTAAGTAGTGTAGGACTCAGTGAAGTGCTACGTTAAAGAATGGAAAGTATGTGGCCATTGCTGCAGGCAGGAATGGCCAGATTGCTCCTTCCATTGACCACACCATTCTCTCTCTCTCTCTCTCTCTCTCTCTCTCTCTCTCTCTCTCTCTCTCTCTCTCTCTCTCTCTCTCTCTCTCTCTCTCCCCCTCTCTCTCTCTTTCTATTTCTCATTCTCTTTCTCTCTCACCTGTATCATACCATATATGCCCATTGCCATTGCAGGGTTGGATTCTGAGTCTCTCTATTGGAAAGAACAAACACTTCCCCTATCAGGTTGGATGCTGCCACTGCAGCCATCACTGAGGCGAATAAGCCTGTTTGAGGGGATCAGTTTGAGCACGGCAAGGTGCAGAATCTCCAATATTGATCACATAATAGAGTAGTTATTTGGGATGCAAAGTTATTAGTAAAGTTATTAGTAATGTTGTTAGTAGATTCTGCACATTCTGACTGCAATGAACAGTGCTTTGGTTGTCTCATACACACTCCCAGACTTCCTGCCATTCCCGTCCTGTCTGATAGTCTGAAGAATCCCTGTCCACTCCTCTCCCTACACGCTTATCTCGCATGCCAGCTAACTGGGGTTAATCCACGTTAAGAATGACCACAGGCCCTTCTGTTTCTCTAGTAATTCCCCCCAGGCAGGTCCCAACTCATCTATCACTCCCACTCTCTCTCTCTCTCTCTCTCTCTCTCTCTCTCTCTCTCTCTCTCTCGCTCTCTCTCGCTCTCTCTCTCTCTCTCCCTCTCTCTCTATTCCTGCTGTCAACACTTCCCCTCATCTTGTAATTCACTACCAGCGCACAGCGTTTTGTCATAATATTAAGTTAGCCTATGTGAAAATAAGCGATCATTATCTGTCCTCTTTCAATTTCTGGCAGTTCAGCTGTCCTCGTGTTTTACAGACGAAGGAATCTGCTCTCCCAGCGTCCCTCTAGGACTGCGGCTCTAACACAGGAGTCGGTTCATCTTAAATGGCCCCCTTCCCAGAGTTTCTGATCACCAGATATGAGCGTGCATGTCATCGACTCCAGCTTTCTAAATGGTTTACATGCAATTCAGGAACTGAGTCAAGCTGACAAATCCGCATATTCAAATACATTTGTCCACATGTTCATTCACAAGCACGCATCTAATATCTTCTCCTTATGTTTTCTGCTCCCATCCAAGTCCCTAATCTGTCAATGAAGCATGAGAGAAAGAAGGCTTTGTGGGAAGAACGTTGTTTAGTAGCACAAAGCACACACACAAGAAAATCGAATGTATTTACGAAGCACTTTTTACATCAGCAGATGTCACAAAGTGCTATACAAAACAGGCCAAACTTCTTTTGCGTAAGGTTCTTCTTATTTGTGTTGTCGAACGCACCCCAGAGGAGAGGGTCAGGAGCAGGGCCAGGGAAACGAGTCAAACGAAGTGTTGAAAAGACTGATGATGCCGAGCTGCGCAACAACACGTGCGCTGCGTTAAAAAAAAGCCCATCACAGTCAATCAGGCAGCGGAGGCTAGTCAGGGAGGGGAGAGAGGGAAGAAACCCTACACCAGCCCTGAGTCCTGAGTGCTGCCTCGTGCTGGGGGCAGACCCACTGGATGTCACATACATCTTGATTTTTATGAATGCTTTGATAGCTCCCCTAAAGGCACTCCCTCAACCAGGTGGAGAGTATTTATATAAGCGTGTCAAAAAAAGAACAGAAATGAGGGGAGCGATATTTGCTGATCCCCCTCTACTCAGAGAGAAAAATCTAGCAGTTATTCTAATTGCAACTGGAAATAATTATCCGCGCGAATACACTGGGAAGCGGGTCATTTGGACGCACCCTGCTCTGATCACCAGGTGTTGAGGTTGGATGTGTGACTGACATGTGATGTCCGATGGGAGACAAGCCCACATTCCCCTTTAGATGCTTCATCTGTGATTGTGTGATTGTGTGCATGTGTGTGTGTGTGTGTGCGTGCGTGCGCGTAATAGGCCTACTGTCAATCAGGGAGCTTCTATGAAAGTATGCCGGGTGAGAGATTAGGCACACGCTTCTTCTGGAGAATACACACATCTACTGTGACCAGCTTTTGGGAATTCTATGCATTGTAGTAGATGGTGATTGGAATCATGATACATGATGCCTATTACTCTACAGAGCCTTAGCTTTCTTATGGTGGGTTTGCAGAGTAAAATAATATGAGACAGACAAGGTTATGAACTTATGTTTTACTTATTAAATATAGTATAATGGTCTTGTCCACCAGCCGTCTCTCTTAAGCCTGGGGACGGGGTTAGACATAACCGAACTAAGGATTGACCTAAATGCTAGCTAGACTAATTACAGAGAAGATACATTTTTTGGTGGCTTTCGTGCGTAAGAATGGGCTTGCAATGAATGATAGGCCTACAGTTAATTCAGGTTAGTGACATTTTGAGGGTTGAATACATTTGCTAATGTACTGTTAACAACTAAAAGAGATCTCGCCCACTTTGAGAAGCTGAAGGAAGTGGATACTAAATCCTATGAAATATAAACTTTTTCTAGATTTATCCTCTGTGAAATAACTTGGGCACAAACTGCAGGATTAATAGGGCATTTTCTTTTGAACAGCTCATTGGAGAGCAATGAAATCTGCCTTTAAACTGTTCTATGTGCTCATTTGTGTGTCTGTGTGTGTGGGTGGGTGGGGGTTTGTTGTGTGTATGCATGAATGTGTGTTTGTGGGTGTGTGTGTGTGTGTGTGTGTGTGTGAGTGTTAATGTTCGAGTTCGTCATCTCCCTCCTTTGGTAACAACGTAATTATGCAGAGCAAGTACAAATGTGCCAAGTCAAAGCTTAATGAATCCCACCTGTAACACATTTGCACATTCAGTCTCGTTCAGGATAACGCCTGTCTGCTGCCAAAGCAAACGCCAACGGATGGGGAAGTAAGTGTGATTCAGACTAGGGCCCTGTTCAAATGCTCTTAAAATGCATCCTTCCTCCCCTCCTAGTTCCCTTAAAGTAATCACTGATATATCGAGCATGATTGGACAGGTGAGAGAGCATGATAGATGAGAGCAGGTGTTGAGATGTCAGATCAGTGATGACCGAAGGAAGGGAGGGAAGAGGGATCCGTTTTTCAATTGGGTCTATGTGTGAATTTCACATAGACACAAAAGCACGGAATAGAAAGAAGAATCTTCTGGAAGGTGAATATGTGCTTTGAGGTCATTCAGCATGTGATGGAGATTTTGCTACATACATGTATGCAGGTGGAATGATTATTCATTGCATCATCTCACTCCTAACTGCATACGCAACAATATCTTACACAATTGGAGGACAATTCGTCTCCGGCTTTTCTAGGAGTTGAGTATATTATATACAGTATGTAATAATGGCAATGATTAGCTCTGAACCTGCCTGTGATATTTAACTGCTTTCATTTGAATTACTCCGATCAACCTGGAAGGTACAGTGACATAGTGTATAAACATATGTAGCAGACACTTTTATCCAAAGTGACTTAGTCATTCGTGCCTTAATTCTTACGTGTGGTTGGCCCCAGAAACCCACATTCCTGGTGTTACAAGCACCATGCTCTACCAACTGAGACATACGGGACTACGGGACCACATACAGGCCAAAAATACAGCCAGGGAAAGGTGATGTATCTGATACGGATACAGCTCTGATAGTTGACCATGCTTCTGTAATAGTACTATCAAGCACCATATATTTTGTAGCTGTGCATTTCCCATAATTCAGCATTTTTACTTCAATTGAAATCATATAAATCCTAAAAGAGCTGTATCACTTATGCCAGTCCCACTAGCATGTCTCTCCCCCAATCCCACTTCAGATGAGTTATTGCTCACTTGGGACTGGGACAGATAGCAGCATGGTCCCCACTGTTCCCAGTCTGGTGTCCCAGTAGTCTGTCAGGGGCAGGAAGGGGAGGCTAGATTGACTAGATGTCAGAGATCCTTAGCCATGCTCCTCCAGGCCTTTTGGCATTCAGTCATCATGAGCTCATAATTGTGTGACTAAAGCAGTTGTTCTTTTAATTGAAGCCGTTGCATCCCCCATCCCCCTGTTCACCTCCCCTCCCCCACCCCACCACCCTCAAGTGTGACTCAGATGATGATTGAAAGATGTGTATGGGACTCTGACACTCTCACACATCTAATGTCCCTGATGAAATGTCTGATGATGGAGATATTAGACGTGTAAAGACTATCGGCATGTTGCATCTTCCACCGTCAGCAGTATATTCACTGCTACTGTATAACAACTGCTTCTACCTGAAAAACAGGCATCTCTCAGTGTTGTGCTGTTTACTCCTACCCCCTTCAGAGTATCAGAGGACACAGTAGGACATTATCTGGGGCCTTGGCTGATGTGCTGTAGTTATAATAGCTCATAATATGTATTGGTCGCTCGTAAACATAAATATCTGAATTTGAAACCGCATTCAGGGAAATGACCCTGTGAAATAGCAGAGGTAAAATTCCCTCTCCTGGATTTATGACTACCCTGGGCATGGCCAATACTTTTATTGTGCTATTACACCAGTTATTGTCAATTGTACACAAACGCCAGGAGAGCCAGCGAGTGCGCTTGAGGGTGTGTGTGTGTGAGTGTGTGTTTAGGGGGAGGGTGACATTTTCATTTATCCCCCCCACCTCCACCCCACCCACCCAAGAATTGACAAATTCATCACTTCATGTCACAAATATCTACCATAACAGCTTTAAAGAGGTCATTCCTTGTAAAGCCTGAAACACCTTTGAACAGCTCTATATGCAGAGTGGCACTTCAACATTAAATATTAAACATTAAATCTTCATATTAATTCATTCACAAGCACAGCGAACTTTACTATACCGGGAGGGCGGAGGAGCTGAGACTGAGCAGCATTATGTCGGGTGGAAAGAAACGGAGAAAAGTTTTCCCCAAAACCCGCGAATGGAAAAAAATGTGCTCAGGCCAAGGTTTGTTTTCACCTGAAGCAGCCATTTATCTTGGCCAAAGCCCAACACTAAACCACTGTGTATATTTCTAGGGTCTCTCTGGGTTTGTGTGTGCACCACAACCACTTAATGTGGCGGGGGGGACTGCAGATTTCAATCCTAATCTTGAAATTGTGAAACCACACTATTTCCTTGGGCTCCAAATATCACAGTTCGTCTGTGTGCTTGGCATATCATTCTGCTGTTAAAGACCTCAACATGGGAGAAGTCCAAACATTGTGTACGGTGTAACTATATCTTTTTTGCCATGGTTTACCTTTACAATGATATAACCATTGGAAAATAGATAATTTTTTATCACTTTGACCATTTTTCAGATATAAGTAGTATATTTTCAAGTACAAATTTCTGGACTGATCATTTGTATTTCTATCTATTATGGATCCCCATTATCCTCGGGTCCAGCTAAAATTAAGGTAGTAATATACAGTACAATATAATGAAATGTTTAAACATTAAAATACATTTTACAAAAGATTTCAAAATACATTAAGTGTGTGCCCTCAGGCCTCTATTCTACTACAACACACAAGGTGTAAGTGTGTGTATAGCGTGTATATTATGTGTATTTGTATGCGTGTGTTTGTACCTGTGTGTGAGACTCTTCACAGTCCTCGCTGTTCATTAAGGTTTATACGTTTTTTTTAAAATCAGATTTTACTGCTTTGCGTGAGTTACTTGATGTGGAATAGAGTTCCATGTAGTCATGGCTCAATGTAGTACTGTGTGCCTACCATAGTCTGTTCTGGACTTGAGGACTGTGAAGAGACCTCTGGTGGCATGCTTGTGGGGTATGCATGGGTGTCTGAGTTGTGTGCCAGTAGTTTAAAGAGACACCTCGATAACACTTTTAATGCCCACTATCTTATGTGAAGAACCTTTGATTGTGCATTCACTGGGGTTTCACAAATCTTTCACCCTTTTGCTGCTATAACAGCCTCCACTCTTCTGGGAAGGCTTTCCACTAGATGTTGGAACATTGCTGCGGGTACTTCCTTCCATTCAGCCACAAGAGCATTAGTGAGGTCGGGCACTGATGTTGGGTGATTAGGCCTGGCTCGCAGTCGCCGTTCCAATTCATCCCAAAGGTGTTTGATGGGGTTGAGGTCAGGGCTGTGTGCAGGCCAGTCAAATTCTTCCACACCTATCTTGACAAACCATTTCTGTATGGATCTCGCTTTGTGCATGGGGGCATTGTCATGATGAAACAGGAAAGGCCCTTCCCCAAACTGTTGCCACAAAGTTGGATGCACAGAATCGTAGAATGTCATTGTATGCTGCAGCGTTAAGATTTACCTTCGCTGGAACTAAGGGGCCTAGCCGAACCATGAAAAACAGCCCCAGATCATTATTCCTCCTCCACCTATCTATACAGTTGGCACTATGCATTGGGGCAGGTAGCATTCTCCTGGCATCCGCCAAACCCAGATGCGTCCATCAGACTGCCAGATGGTGAAGCGTGATTCATCACCCCAGAGAACGTGTTTCCACTGGTCCAGACTCCAATGGCGGCAAACTTTACACTACTCCAGCCGACACTTGGCATTGTGCATGGTGATCTTAGGCTTGTGTGCGGCTGCTTGGCTATGGAAACCCATTTCATGAAGCTCCCGACGAACAGTTCTTGTGCTAACGTTGCTTCCAGAGTTTGTTTGGAACTCGGTAGTGAGTGTTGCAACCGAGGACAGACTATTTTTACACACACACAATATTTGTCTATGGAGATTGCATGGCTGTCAGCAATGGATGTGGTTGACACTGCCAAATCCACTAATGGGGTGTCCACATTCTTTTGTAAGTACTGTATAGTGTATAAGGTTTCCAAACTATACATGTTAACTAGGCAGTACATCATTTTGGTTCAGTAGTTTTGAGCAGTTTTGAGCAGTTAACAAATTTCAAGAAAGTCATAGGACAATTAAAGTGAATATTGCATTTAGAAAAGGAGATCCTTCTCCCAATTGAAAGAGTGATTTGGTGCAGTGAACTCAGTCAATTGAAAAGGTGCTTAGTTTTTAAACTAGAGCCATTTTGATGATCTGTTTTGATTTTTTATGCTTGTGAGTTGTGAAAATGTACCACATACTGGTCTAAATTTGCACTAAATGGATTGAAAACATGAAGAGAGCCTCCAGAGCATTTAAGTTGTTCTGCATTATCCCTCTACACCATTCCGGGTTGACCTTGTGTGTGTATTTGTGAGTGTTTGTGTTTGTGTGTGTGAGTGCCTGCGTGTGTGTGAACACTACCCATGCATAAGAGGCAGTAGCGTGCCGTGGTTCTGGGGCCTGGGCCTTCAGTGAAGTCCTACACA
Organism: Oncorhynchus masou masou; assembly: GCF_036934945.1. Lineage (NCBI taxonomy): Eukaryota > Metazoa > Chordata > Actinopteri > Salmoniformes > Salmonidae > Oncorhynchus > Oncorhynchus masou. Next base: position 54,419,685 of record NC_088240.1, read on the forward strand.
GTCCCACCCGAATTAATCCACCTCTTATTACCATCGTTATGATGCCATGGCTCTAGACACTATACGTTTAGACAGAAACGCAGTATAACCAGGCGTTGCGTCACCTTGAAATTGACATTTTTATTCAGAGAATTGCAGGGGAAGAGTACAATACCTTTTCATTGTGCAGCTTCGTTGCCCTGTGCACTTGTTCGTTGAGCTGTAGATCCACTCGGGTGTCCCCAAAAGTTTTCAAAAGCACCATTGTTTGTAAGTGTCCAGCCGTACTTTGGTGTCTCGTTGCTGCCTTGGTTAGACAACTCAGGTTTGCAAAGCCAGTGTGGCTCCAAACACCAAATCGATCACTTGCAAATAATAGGCATTCCCAGCAGTACAGTTTGCAGTGCTTCTCGGAGCCTGTCTTTGTAGCGTCGGCTTTGTAGCGTCGACGTCTACCTCTCCTGACAATGTCTAACTTTTCTTGAAAAAAAAGGGTTGTGGGTTGAAAAAACAGCTTAGTAGTACGCAAATTAATTCATTGATCAATTTCAGTTTCCTAGTTCTGAGACCTGCCCATATAGGACCTGCCTCTCAATATTGGTAATCCAATCAAAAGACGTGCAGGCACTATGCCTGCTTTCTGGCTCCTGTGTAACAATGGAGCCAGCCAGCAGGCGTACAATAGCCAACTCTAAAGCTGATTGGTTGACACTTAATTTCCATTCACTTTAAGCTACAAGCGCCTGCACTGTTGATTCTGAAGGCCTGAGGGCAGATTTTAGACCCCTGGCAACACATGATGGCTGAATATGATTGGATAAAATATCTAACATTAAGACCAGCCCTCCAAATCTCAACCTGGTGCTGGAAGCAGTGCAACGAAGAGGGACGCTATGAATTGAAGAGTGTAACTCTTACTCTGGGGAATAATTTAATACATATTTGTGGGAAAATATATTTAAAAAATATATATATTCTGATGATGTTTAGGCCAGCAGAGAAGGCCTTGCTGGCCCTGACAGCCCACCAATGATAAGAGGCCTGATCCCCAGCATACATTTCACTCACAGATAGACAGAGACCGTCAGAAAGAGAGCTTTAGAGTAGATGTCCGAGCCCCCGCAGAAACCCAATTAGCATATTCCAATATGCCTGTTTAAGCTAGAGATATTTCTTATTTTTTTTGCATGGGCTGCGACTCAATTATCGTGTCCCCCGATGTCGGCTTTCCGAATCTGCGGTGGAAGGTGGCTGAGCTATGGCAGCTCTGTTTGTCACACCAGGAGGCATCCCGAGAATTGGTCTTCTCAAGAAAACATCTGTAGGGTCCGAAGGTAACCCGGTGGCAGGCCGAAAAATGAACGGAAGAGAATGGGGCATGTCCCTGCCAAAGGTATACAGATTTTCTGAGCTTTCTTATATCTCTCAGATGTATGAATCTGGTAGTCAATGCTTTTTATGGACTCGTAGTAATAAGCCTACATTTTTACCGACCTACAGGGGTCCTAAAATGCAAAATAAAATAAGAGAAATAACCCTTGGTATAATCATCTAAAAACAATTCTACATTTTAGCTTAGTAGGGACCCAGCCCTGGGCGCATTCCTCCTCGCACCTCGTTATAATAACCCCTGTGTAGACTGGGATTACTGGGCTTTTTTAGACAAGTTGTTACACAACAACAACAATAGAGAGAAGCTCCCTCAGGACTCCTTTCCACTCAATTAACCCCTCAACAGCTTCCGGATTGCCTCTGGTGACCTTTTACTGAGGACATAGGACCATTAAGGACGTAGGACCTACTGTATTTATGTATAAGGTTGCAAAAGTAGGGTATGTTACTGTGAACATTCTACATTTACTGGTAAACTACCCGAATGTTGGGCATCTTTCAAGGATTGTATGCAATCTATCACGAAACATCTAGTGGCCCTTTTGGGTACTACCGATTATCACAGGTGTCTGTAACTATCTCTGGCTCTCTCTCTGGCCGTATGATATGTAAAATATATGAAATAGTTAAATACAAATGTTTTTTAAATAGAAAATGTAATGACAAAAGCTGTAAAACATTATCCTTAATATAAACCAACAACTTAGTGAATACAATTGGTGTTTAGTATGAGGGTTTCGGCATGGGTAGCCTCGTGGTTAGAGCTTTGGACTAGTAACCGGAAGGTTGCAAGTTCAAACCCCCGAGCTGACAAGGTACAAATCTGTTGTTCTGCCCCTGAACAGGCAGTTAACCCACTGTTCCAAGGCCATCATTGAAAATAAGAATTTGTTCTTAACTGACTTGCCTGACTTGCCTATGAAATATCCTTTATATATTTGCTTGAAGATAATGCCATTGTTGATTAGATACTTGTTTCATTAATTAGGCCAGTTTCTCTTGAACCATATGATCTATCTACTAGAAACTAATAGACACAGATCAATGTTTTTTATTCTATATATGAGTATATTTTTAAAAAAGTTATTCAAGTATTAAAGTTACAATAGATTGCCATAGATCTTCTGTTAATTACCCAAATTACTAAGGATTCCGGTAACTTTGGTAAATTACCGCAAGCTATGCAGCCCTATTTATTTATCAAAGTTGGGGTCAATTCCGTTCCAAATCAGTCAACTCAGAAAGTAAACTGAAATTCCCATTCCAATTTCCTCCTTGCTTTCCAATGAGGAAAATGTTGTTTACTTCCTGAATTGAAAATGAATTGACCCCAGCACTAGCATATACACTATGTAGTAGTGTAGCCACCTCATGTCAATAAATAATTTAGTCTCACGATGAACGCCCATGGAACGCTTGTATGGTTGCCCACTGATAAACTGTAAGTCCAAGCAAGGTCCAAACCTTATCAGTGTCAGACTTATCTCCCATAGCTCAGACCCAGATTAACTTTAAGATAAAACTGATCTCTTTACCCCTATTGCAGATTCTACAATGCCATTTTAACAATAGCACACAAAGATCAGCACAATAGATCCATTTACATTGGCATTCATTACAAGCTTATTGTTTTTGTGTTACACTGTAACCTATTATACCTAGCGTTTGATCATGGTTTTATTTGATACAAGGATATAATTTTTGCAGACTGACTCTCCTACAATCTCTGAAGGATGGAACAGGGTGGGCGCCATAAAATACCTCCCTAATTTGATGTGACCTGATTCTGAGAAATCACTTGTTATGTCTGCGCAGAGTGCAGGCATACTGTAGGCTAGATTCAGATAATGTATTTGTGAGCAGAGGTCTACTCCCGGAGCTGTTGTGAGAACGCTGGACAATCGTGACTCAATAAAGAGAGAGAGAGCAGAGAGGAGAGTAGGAAGAGTGGAGCGCCCCATCCCAGTTAGGCCTATTCTACTCCAGAGTGTCTGAGAGCTCTTGACTTGTCAGTTCATGTCACATAGAAACTCCACTCTGCTGATGTGAGGCTGGGCTATTTCCCCCTCTATTTCCCCCTCTATTTCCCTCTCTATTTCCCCCTCTATTTCCCTCTCTTTCCCTTTCTCTGTATTTCTCTCTCTCTTTCGCTCTGCGTTTTTCTGTCTCTCTTCTGTTTCTCTAGTAATTCCCCCCAGGCAGGTCCCAACTCATCTATCACCCACTCTCTCTCTCTCTCTCTCTCTCTCTCTCTGTCTCTGTCTCTGTCTCTCTCTCTCTCTCTGATTGTATTTATTTATTTCTCTCTCTCTTTCTTTCTCTCTGTCTGTCTCTCTCTCTGTCTCTCTCTCTTTCTCTGACTTTCCTTCTCCCAGCCCTCCCTCCCTGCTCCCCGGCTCACCATTGTTGTGTTGGAAGTACCAGCGTTTTGACAGCTGTGCTTGGATCGCTGTGACGGCAGTCTGGAGGGAAGGGTGTGTATGTCTGCCTGAGTGAGTGTGTGTGAGGCAGGTTAGCGTTTTTTCCTCGTTAATCTTGTTCTGGAGGCAGCTCTGAAGAGTGGTCACTCTACCGAGTTGTTCCAAACGTCACATTTCAAAGTGTCAACTTTGAAGGTTAGGCATTTTTAAGGTTAGGCATTAAGTCCGAATGGTTAAGGTAAGGGTTAAGGTTTAGGATAGGCTTGAATAAAATATTTAAAACAACTTTCTATTGCTGGATTCAAACTTGCAACCTTCGGAATCAGAGGTAGTTGATCACGCCAATCTGCCATCCCCGTCCTCAATGCCATAGCAAAACCAAAACCTGCTTGAAGGTAACAGCACTCACTGTTGCCCCTAGTGGCCAGTTTCCAAGTCCTATCCCAACGTCCTCAGACATGGATCGACGTTGAATACTGACTTATGTCACGGGTGACCTGACTGGGTCACTAGCTGGCACAGCCACAAAGTCATAAAATCGGATTTTAAACCTAACCCTAATCTTAACCCTAACCTTAACCACACTGCTAACCTTAAATGGCCACCCAGACTATTTACACTGACACCCAGACACTGACATTTACACTAAATGGCCACCCAGACACTGACACACTGACTTTGTTTTGTACACTGCTGCTACTCACTGTTTATTATCTATGCACAGTCAATTTACCCCTACTGTCACGACTTCTACCGAAGTCGTTGCCTCTCCTTGTTCGGGCGGTGCTCGGCGTTCGACGTCACCGGTCTTCTAGCCATCATTGATCCTTTTTTCATTTTCCATTGGTTTTGTCTTGTCTTCCCACACACCTGTTTTCAATCCCATTCATTACCTGATGTGTATTTAACCCTCTGTTTCCCCTCATGTCTTTGTCAGAGATTGTTTTATTGTCAGTATAGTGTGATTGTTGTATATAGGTGCGCGTCGGGTCCTCGTACGTTTATTGTTATGGAGCATACTCGTGGAACTTTATTAAAAGACTCCATTTTACACTCAGTTTGACTCTCCTGCGCCTGACTTCCCTGCCACCTATTACACCTATGCTTGACAGAATCTCTGACCAATATATATGAAGTCAGCAGGAGAGGACACTATGCTCATGGACCTGGAGGAACGCGTTCAGGAACAAGCGAGGGAGCTTGACTGTATCAGCTCCGTCATGGAGCACATTGTCCAGAAAATGGATCGCTGGGAGAGACAGGGAGTTTCTCCAGCGCCACCACCACCACAACCGGAATCTCCCGTCAACGTTTTTCCTCTCCGGAATCGAGGATCCATTTACCCCTACCCATGGGATACAACGGAGATACTGCCGGCTGCCAGGGTTTCCTCCTCAAACTGAACTTATATCTAGCCACGGCCTCCCCAGTACCATCTGACCGTGAGAAGAGTTACGCCCTCGTCTCATGCCTCACCGGGAAAGCCCTGGAATGGGCCAGCGCTGTGTGTAGAAGGGAAGATGCGGCGTTGGACCATTTTGAGGAGTTCACCCGCCAATTCCGGATAGTATTCGATCACCCACCTGAAGGCAAAGCAGCAGGTGAGCTCCTCTATCATCTGAGGCAGGAGACGAGGAGTGCCCAGGATTTTGCTTTGGAGTTTAGGACCTTGGCTGCCGGCGCTGGATGGAGCGACAGGGCCCTGATCGACCATTACCGCTGTAGTCTACGCGAGGACGTCCGTCGGGAGCTGGCCTGTAGAGACACCACCCTCACCTTCGACCAGCTGGTGGACATGTCCATCAAGCTGGACAACATGCTGGCTACTCGTGGACGTCTAGATCGGGGTCTGGTTGTTCCATCCTCCCGCACCCTCTCTCCCAAACCTATGGAATTGGGAGGGATGGTGCGCAGGGAGACCGGAGGGGGTTCCCGCTCGAGCACCATTCATGGTCGCAGAGGGCACACTGCTGATCGGTGCCGGGTTGGTTCCTCTGGGAATAGAGAGGGCAGGCAGGGCATTCTGGCGTCACCCCAAGTGAGTAGGCACCATTCTCATCCAGAGCCCTCTGCTGCACTATTGTTTGTCTCTGTCTCTTTTCCTGATTTTTCACTGCATTCCCAGTATAAGGCACTAGTAGATTCAGGTGCGGCTGGGAATTTCATTAATAAAAGTCTAGCTCATAGTTTAGGGATCCCTATTGTTCCTGTGGATATGCCTTTCCCTATTCATGCCTTAGATAGTCGACCATTAGGGTCAGGGTTTATCAGGGAGGTAACCGCACCTTTGTGTATGACAACGCAGGAGGGTCACAAGGAGAAGATTAGTCTTTTCCTTATTGATTCTCCTGCGTATTCTGTGGTGCTAGGCCTACCCTGGTTAGTTTGTCATAACCCCACTGTTTCTTGGCCACAGAGGGCTCTCACGGGGTGGTCGCGAGAATGCTCAGGTAGGTGTTTAGGGGTTTTCCGGTGCTACTACGGTGGAAAGTCCAGACCAGGTCTCCACCGTGCGCATTCCCCCCGAATATGCCGATTTGGCTCTCTCCTTCTGTAAAAAGAAGGCGACTCAATTACCACCCCATCGACGGGGGGATTGTGCGATAGATCTCCTGGTAGACGCTGCATATCCCAAGAGTCACGTGTATCCCCTGTCGCAAGCGGAGACGGAGGCTATGGAGACATATGTCTCTGAATCCCTGCATCAGGGGTTCATTCAGCCATCCATTTCACCCGTCTCTTCGAGTTTCTTTTTTGTGAAAAAAAGGATGGAGGTTTACGCACGTGCATTGATTATCGAGGTCTTAATAAAATCACAGTGAAATATAGTTACCCGCTACCTCTGATCAATACGGTTATTGAGTTAATGCACGGGGCACGTTTTTTCACAAAATTGGATCTCAGGAGTGCGTACAATCTGGTGCGTATTAAGAAGGGTGATGAGTGGAAGACGGCATTTAGCACTACCTCAGGTCATTATGAGCACCTGGTCATGCCATATGGGTTGATGAATGCTCCATCAGTTTTCCAATCATTTGTAGATGAGATCTTCAGGGACCTGCACGGGCAGGGTGTAGTGGTGTATATCGATGATATTCTGATATACTCTGCTACACGCGCCAAGCATGTGTCCCTGGTGCGCAGGGTGCTTGGTCGCCTGTTGGAGCATGATCTATATGTCAAGGCTGAGAAATGCTTGTTTTTCCAACAATCCATCTCCTTCCTAGGGCATCGGATTTCCACTTCAGGAGTGGAGATGGAGAGCGACCGCATTACAGCCGTGCGTAATTGGCCGACTCCAACCACAGTAAAGGAGTTGCAGCGTTTTTTGGGGTTTTCCAATTACTACCGGAGGTTTATCCGGGGTTTTGGTCAGGTGGCAGCTCCCATTACATCATTGCTAAAGGGGGGCCTGGTGCGCTTGCAGTGGTCGGCTGAGGCGAACAGGGCTTTTGAGCACCTGAAGACTCTGTTTACCTCGGTGCCTGTGCTGGCTCATCCGGATCCCTCTTTGCCATTCATAGTGGAGGTGGACGCATCCGAAGCTGGGATAGGAGCAGTGCTCTCTCAGTGTTCGGGTACGCCACTGAAGCTTCGCCCCTGTGCTTTCTTTTCGAAGAAGCTCAGCCCGGCGGAGCGAAACTATGATGTGGGGAACCGAGAGCTGTTAGCTGTCGTAGAAGCCTTGAAGGTGTGGAGGCATTGGCTTGAGGGGGCTAAACACCCTTTTCTCATCTGGACTGACCACCGCAATCTGGAGTACATCCGGCAGGCGAAGAGATTGAATCCTCGCCAGGCAAGGTGGGCCATGTTTTTCACTCGTTTTGTGTTTACTCTTTCTTACAGACCAGGCTCCCAGAACGTTAAGGCAGACGCATTGTCTCGGCTGTATGACACAGAGGAGCGGTCCATGGATCCCACTCCCAGACTCCCAGCTTCGTGTCTGGTGGCGGCGGTAGTGTGGGAGCTGGACGCGGACATTGAGCGGGCGTCACATGCAGAGCCTTCTCCCCCTGAGTGTCCAGCTGGTCGTCTGTACGTTCCGTCTGCTGTCCGCGACCGATTGATATATTGGGCTCACACGTCACCCTCCTCTGGTCATCCTGGGATAGGTTGGACGATGCGCTGTCTTGAAGGAAGGTACTGGTGGCCCACTTTAGCTAAGGATGTGAGGATTTATGTTTCTTCCTGTTTGGTGTGCGCCCAGTGCAAGGTTCCTAGACACCTGCCCAGAGGTAAGCTACAACCTCTACCCGTTCCTCAACGGCCATGGTCGCACCTGTCGGTGAATTTTTTGACTGATCTTCCAGCTTCACAGGGTTACACCACGATCCTGGTCATTGTGGATCGGTTTTCAAAGTCCTGTCGTCTCCTCCCTGTGCCCGGTCTCCCTACGGCCTTACAAACTGCAGAGGCCCTGTTTACACACGTTTTCCGGTACTATGGGGTGCCTGAGGATATAGTGTCTGATCGGGGTCCCCAGTGCACATCAAGGGTCTGGAAGGCGTTCATGGAGCGTCTGGGGATCTCGGTTAGTCTTACCTCAGGTTTTCACCCCGAGAGTAATGGGCAGGTGGAGAGAGTTAACCAGGATGTGGGTAGGTTTCTGCGGTCTTATTGCCAGGATCGGCCGGGGGAGTGGGCAGAGATGGCTCAGAACTCGCTACGTCACTCCTCCACTAACCTTACTCCCTTTCAATGTGTATTAGGGTATCAGCCGGTTCTGGCTCCTTGGCATCAGAGCCAGACCGAGGCCCCTGCGGTGGACAATTGGTTTCGGCACGCTGAGGAAACCTGGGAGGCAGCCCATGTCCACCTTCAGCGTGCCATAAGGCGCCAGAAAATTGGCGCAGACCGTCGCCGCAGTGAGGCCCCAGTGTTCGCACCAGGGGACAGGGTCTGGCTCTCGACCCGAAATCTGCCCCTTCGCCTGCTCTGCCGGAAGCTGGGTCCGCGGTTTGTGGGGCCGTTTAAAGTCCTGAGGAGAGTGAACAAGGTATGTTATAGGTTACAACTACCCACTCATTACCGTATTAACCCCTCGTTCCATGTGTCTCTCCTCAGGCCGATGGTGGCTGGCCCACTCCAGGAGGCTGAAGTGCGTGATGTTCCTCCGCCTCCTCTAGACATCGAGGGGGTTCCGGCGTACTCTGTTCGATCCATTTTGGATTCGAGACGTCGGGCGAGGGGCCTTCAGTACCTCGTGGACTGGGAGGGGTACGAGCCGGAGGAGAGATGCTGGGTTCCGGTGGAGGACGTGTTAGATCCTTCCATGTTATCAGAATTCCACCATCTCCATCCGGATCGCCCTGCACCTCGCCCTCCGGGTCGTCCCCGAGGCCGGTGTCGACGCGCAGCTGGAGCCGCGCGTCAGGGGGGAGGGGGGTACTGTGACGACTTCTACCGAAGTCGTTGCCTCTCCTTGTTCGGGCGGTGCTCGGCGTTCGACGTCACCGGGTCTTCTAGCCATCATTGATCCTTTTTTCATTTTCCATTGGTTTTGTCTTGTCTTCCCACACACCTGTTTTCAATCCCATTCATTACCTGTTGTGTATTTAACCCTCTGTTTCCCCTCATATCTTTGTCAGAGATTGTTTTATTATCAGTATAGTTTCATTGTTGTATAGGTGCGCGTCGGGTCCTCGTACCCATGTTTGGTTTGTTTGTACATTTATTGTTATGGAGCATACTTTTGGAACTTTATTACACTCAGTTTGACTCTCCTGCGCCTGACTTCCCTGCCACCTATTACACCTATGCTTGACACCTACCTACGTGTACAAATTACAATATAGCCTCATTATTGTCATTTTATTGTGTAGCTTTTTATTAAATGTTTTACTTTATTTAGTCAATATTTTCTTAACTCTATTTATTGAACTGCATTGTTGTTTAAGGGCTTGTTTGTAAGCATTTCACAGTAAGGTGTAACCTCTATTCAGCACATGTGACAAATACATTTTGAACTGCCCATTGATGTTAAACCATTCCCTTACCTGAGCAGCTCGGTGTAATCTGACATTGTCCCACAGGTGGGAATGGGATTCTCATTTAGCTCTTGACCCTGCTGCTCTTGAACCTGCTGCTCAAATAAAGTATCTCTTAGACTGGCAATACATCTTAGAAGGTGCTGGGTGTTATACGGCCCCGAGTGTAACATGGTGATGTAGAACACAATGGTTGCTGATAGCAGCACAGATTGTGACATTGCCAGCTCGTTGACCAGGGACTTCCACAATGGCCCGCTGTCCAAATGTGTTTCGGCCTCTCCTTCTCCTCTTTGTTAGATTGAAGCCTGCTTCACCGACAAAGATGAACTCATGGGGTCTGTCCAAGGATTCCAAGTCAAATATTGTCTGTGTAGAAATACATTATACTGTATGTAGGATTTTGTAAGTCATACAGAGACAGTGCTATACTGTAGAGTACAATTAGGCTTCTGATTCACATACATTGTATGTACTGAAGAGTAATGTCATTCACATAGTATGTGTTAGTACTCTAGACAATCTGGATTACAGTAAATGTTTCTGAATGTACACTTACTTGCACATACTGAGCTCGCAGGTCTTTCACCCTTATTATGGTGGACACAGAAAATCGGCTCAAATTGGGTTGCACTCTGAGTCCTGCTTCCCTCATTGTCATGGACAAGAACATGGTCTTTAACCGTTGCTCGAATATCATCAGATATTTCCACTCTTTGTCTTCCTCTGCCTCTTTGTCCTCCTCTTCCTCTTTCTTGCCCTCCTCCTCCTCTTCCTCCTCGTCGCCCACCTCGCGTACGCACTCGTCCTTTCACATTGTTTCCTCTCTCCATTCTCAGACTTTCTCCTTCCCACCTTCAACAACCTGTTTGCTCTCTGAACTGGCTTATATTAGTTGTACCGCGTCATTTGAAACAGGTTAAATCAATTTTGAGTGGTTGTGTTCAATAAATGACATGTATTCTCTATTTGTATTTGATTGTTGCCACTTGTGTTTACCAGAATGTGTTTTGAGAATGAGAATGTATTTAGAGTTTTGCTGAAAAGTCTAAGTGAGATCTGCAAATTGTGTTTTACCATGTGAAATGGTTTAAGGTATTGACAACAGACTGCATAATTAGCTAAATGAGTCCAGGCAACTGAGAACTTAGTTCAGCCAATGGGTTTTAGTGTTTTAGCAATTGAGAAAAACTGTAAGACCAAAAAACAAACTTTTGTTTTCATGCATTTTTACAATATGGCCAATTTTGACTTTGCAGCTGGTCCATCTAGCGGAAATCACTTAGTTCTGCCTCCAGGACAAGACTCATAAATGGCAACCTGCATGTGTGAGTGACTTTTGAGGCTTTATTATGGATGTGAAGGCTTCTTCGGTCTACAATAACTGGGTATGCAAATGCATGTCTGCGTGTCTCTGATCTCTTCGTCTCTGTTTCTGTGGCTTTGTGTGAACATGTTTCGTCTTATGAAGGACGTGTATTGTATCTCAGGTTCGGCTGTTTCAGGACAGCTCAGTACAGTAATACATTTTGCCCCAATTTGTATTGCTGAGATGCAATCTGTCTGGGCATGGGAATAAAGCATCAGGAATGTGTGGTAGGTGCTAGGCAGCTAGTGGCTTAGCCCTGCTGGGTCATGGGGAGCACGGCCAGGCCAGCCACATGAGGCTCAGCTGATTCAGCCAGCCACTCAACTCCGCATACACATGGGGACAAACGCTCACCCAGGGCTCCTGGGATGTGACAGGTAGAGGGCTTGGAGGAGGACCATCACAACAACAAACATGATGATAACGGATTGCGTTTACACGACTCCACACTGGGCGTCATATCAACACTGTTTCCACGTCAATTCAATGGAATTACATTGAACCAACGTGGAATAGACGTTTAATTGACGTCTGTGGCCAGTAGGGATCTTCAAGGTGATCAGATGTTTTTTACACAGTGCAAATTCAACTCATCCACTACCTGACAATGATGCTGCTGGATGACAATGATGCTGCCGGATGACAATGATGCTGCCGGATGACAATGATGCTGATGGATGACAATGATGCTGACGGATGACAAAGATGCTGATGGATGACAATGATTCTAGAGATGATAATGATAATAGATAGTGTGAATCAGTATACCTAATCGTGGGTAAGGCCTGTTGTGCATAACCATTATCACCACTCATCTCTATTTCTCTCTCCCTCTCTCTCTCTCTTTCTCTCACTCTTACTCTCTCTCTCTCTCTCTCTCTCTCTCTCTCTCTTACTCTCTCTCTCGAAGAGATGATGAGTATTTCTTACTGTATCTCCGACTCAACACTGTCACTGTCAACAACATCAACCGCCTCCAGGCTGTGTTACGGTAATGCTACGGCACGTGTCGAGATATCTGGCTTATTGCACCGTGCCCCGTCAATGGCGTCACAGCCGGGCCGTAAAACACACACACCTCCTAGAGGCCAGAGACTTTTTCATTGCAGGTGCTTTTCCTCCAGTTTAGACACTAAACACTGGAATCTTATCAGCTGATTAGCGGTGCTCAGGAATATATGCTAATGATTAAAGACAGGAGTGACATAACCACAGTGTTGGCGAGAATTCCAGTCAAGATGCTAAATTAATACAATATCACAGAGTTGTTGTTAGAAATCCTTCAAACCATGTCGACCTGGGATTTGAAAGCGAGAGTAATCAAGGCCATAACTGCAGTCCATCCGAGTGTTTTTGTTTGGATCTTCCCCTGTTGTTTCTAGGACAGACATAACATATGGTAGTAGGAACCAGGAAGCATTTCTTTCTTCCCAAGCTTGTCTAAGAACCTCATAAAAAGCACAGGACATCCTGTGGTCGTTTAATGACACGGCACACATTGTAATCAAATGAGTCAAATAAACACTCCTAGTCATGCCATCCAATAAACTGTGTCTACCTAAGAATCATATTGTTTTGGATCTGATGAATGATTGTAGCATGTAGAGGGATGCTGCTCCGGGTTGAAGGACACACACACACACACACACACACATTCGCAGCAAAACCAATATGCGACATATATTGGATAAAAGAGATATTTTGACACTAGTCATGATATTTAAAAAATTGCAAGAAGACAGCTAAAGTAGACAGCTAACCACAGCAGTCGTACAGTAAAGCATTTTGGTTTATTCTTAAAACTTTCATATCTGATTTAGGGGCACTCATTTATTCTATGTATTCTCAACCAGCGGGAAGAAAGGGAAAGCTAGTTAGTAGCTGTGTTTAACCAGGAGAGTCTCCGTGGGTTATCTGTTATGCATCGCCATCGTCTGGTTGAAATGGGTAGTTGCTACTTTGGTGTCAGTTCGAAGCATTTGTTTTTCAGTGGCTTATAATTGGTATTGAGACATAATGTACGAAGACGTTAATGTGTGTTTCTTGGAATCAAACAAATAGTTGTACGCCAAATACAGCAAAACACCAAATTGGCTTAAAAACAGTGTGAGTTCCACAGTAGAGCTCAAATTAGCATAAACAGATGTCTCACAAATCTTAATAATGTGCCTGAAAAACATTTCCCTGAAAAGGTCAACATGTTGACATTGTTCTCTGATAATTATAACGTCTGTTTTTCATTAAGCATTGTTTACAGAAATGGTCCCTTTCATAATTGATTTAAATGTTATGTTGCTTTCTTGAGGATATGGCAATAAAATAGTCCATAAAAATGCCATAGTTTCAGCTGGGTAATATAAGCTGTTAAAACATCGACTTCAACAATGCGACTTCGTGCATGAGAACAATACAGTCAGAAAGATCCAAATCCTACACTGTATTACTGAGTAGTAATGTAAATACCACTCCATTAATCTTTGAATTGATATACTGTATCCTATGTGATTAACATTGACTATGATGTATATGGTGCTGCATCTCTTCTGGTTCCATACCAGTAATCACTTTAATTGTTGCTATAGATATACCCATACCCCCCCCCCCCCCCATCTCTCTCTGTGTCTCTCTGTTCCTCTCTCTCTGTCCCTCTCTCTCTGTCCCTCTCTCTCGCTCCCTCTGCTCTGTCAGACCCTCCTGTGATTTAAGGAACCACATAAAGCCTCCTGGCTACTGTTATGACCCAGATTACACCGCTGCACTCACACTCACACTCACACTCACATGCTTTGGCTGCCGCTGTTGTCTGGGAGCACATGGCAGGCCGTGGTGTTTGCCTGCTCCAGCTGAGAGGAGATAACCCACTGGGGTTTTTCCCATGATGATAACTAGACTGTTGCGGGCAGTGGAGGCAGTGGATCAGGGCCTAAACTACTGCTCCCACCCCTCCTCCATTCCCTTTCACCTCCTCAAGTCACAATCCGGGGGGGGGGAGACAGAAAAAGCGAGAGAGAGAAAGACAGAGAAATAGGGTTCCACTGATAGCGGCTGTTTGCATAGCCACTGCCACTTCCTTTGATCACGTCGCTGTGGGGAGCGGGGGGGGGGGGGGGGTCGTGTGTCGCTGCCAAAGGTCAGCAATATATTACACTCCTAAAAGTGATTACTGAAATTCTTAAGTGAAGCCATTCTGCTGCCAGGGCATGCTGTAATCCCCCGTGGCGTTGTCTGGGATGCATGAGGGCCTCCAAGGATCCCTGCGACCGGGCCGGCCGGCTGCAGCCTCTCTCTGGTGGTTTTTATCAGCACAGAGCGAGAGCGAGAGCCCCAACATGGAAACATGAGGTATCCAGTTGCAATATCAGCGAGTCAGAGAGGTAGTGTCAGGAAATAGAAAACGCACACACTTCAAAGGGCAGAGCAGCAGCAAATTACGCTGGAGCATTGGACATGACAGTAAGTGCCCTTTACATCAGAAACAGGGTAAACAATGTCTGGTTTATGTTTCTCTCCCTAGCTCTGTTTTGTTGCACGGAGACCCCCCAGCTTTTCCTCCTGCACACTGCTATGCTGTAGGTAATGTACTAAAATGGGTGAATGAAATGTTTTAGACTGAGCAAATCATTGATAATTGCGTCAATTGAGTTGTAATGGAATATAAAGCAGCTAAACATTGCAATTTGCCACCCGTGTGTATTGTACTAAAGCAATGGAAAATCTGACTCTTGAAAGTAATCATCTGAGGACGGTGCATGTCTCTGTAATGTACAGTTATAGGCTGCAATACAAGTTCTCCCAATCCATTAGGTGTAGCAAGTAAAGCAACCTCACACAGGTTTTAACAATGAATGACCAATTTAGGCCTAGTCCATTAGAATCGCTTATAAAAAAAGGGAAGTGATGCCTATGCTGCCTACTCATTTATTTGTGTGTGTCCGTGTTCATGTTTATGAGTGCGCACCCGGACACGCGCGTGTGTGTTTGTGTGTGTGTTTGTGTGCGCATGTGTGTGTGTGTGTGTGTGTGTGTGTGTGCGTACGTGTGCATGCGTGTTGTTGTATGTTTGCATTCATGGGTGCGTGCGTGTGTGCCTGCATGCGTGTGCCCACATGTGTACAAGCTCATGAGGACACCTACCGAAAGAGCTGAGACGAAGCCAACATGAGCTAAACAAGAATTATGTGGTCATGCTCTATGGAACTTAATACACATTTGCTGATCATTACCTAAGATTGCTTTGTGTTAACTTTGGCAGACCTGGCTTTGGCTTTTACCATTGAAAGGGATGATGTATTTCCTCTTATTTAGTATTTGCACTGGGCTACTGAGTGGGAAGAGAAAGCGAGAGGAGGTATGCCTGTGACTGGACATGGCCGTGCCAGGAATAACAGAGCGGACCTCGCTCCTTAGCCTCATTAGCGTGTGGAAAACGGGTCCCAGAAGACACAACAGGGTGTAAATACGGTTAAAAAGCCCTTCAGACTGCAGTTAACCCCATGCCAAGTTCTCCCTCTTTCCTTAGAGCCAGAATGAAAATGGCATTGAGCACGAGCATTGGGCTCGAAAAGAGTTGTAACCCATGTTGCAAGGTCTCATAAATTTAAGAGAAGAAATTCAAAGAGAATTTCATTGAGCATAGCATTCACACATGCTGATACTATAGAAAGTCAACACCGTATAGGATCATGGGAGTTTGCGACTGTTCATGACCTTTTGATTAGGGGGGGGTGGCTACATTAGACTATTTATTTTCTGTGCTTACGATGCTTATGCAATACTAGTAAGCCTACCTTCCATTGAAAAAAAAGAACATGTTCACCACCCAAAGGGCATGCAGCCAACTTGACACAACTGTGGGAAACATTGGAGTCAACGTGGGCCAGCATCCCAATATTCAATATTAGGAAGGTGTTCCTAATGTTTGGTGTACTAAGAGTAGATAATACATTCTAAATCTATATTATAATCAATTTAACACACATACACTGAATTGTTTTACCATTTATGTAATCTGATTCAACAAATGTAATTAAAAAACTCCAGTGTGGAAAGCTATACATTCTAAATCTATATAATCTTCTATGATGGAGTATTGACATTACAGTTGTTAACTCAGATCACATAAATGCTAAAACAATGAAGTGCATGCGTTGTTAAAATGATTATAATACATATTTTGGATTGACCGGCATACCTTCCTATTCCGTCATCCATGTTAAAATTATTATTTCATTTCACAGTTCTCTTATGTGCTTTGCCTTGCTGTCATGTGTGGATTTTTTAATAATGTTCCTGTACCTCAGTTTTGTTTGTACTGTAAGAAATGTGTTTATGGCAATTACTGGTTGCCAAGTTAGACAAAAGACTACATTGCCCATAAGGGACTCAATATACAGGACCACACTTTTGGCTCAGTTAACTATTTCATGCTGAAATGATATGATTTCAATTACTGAAGAAAAATACACACACACACACACAATTTTCCTTTCTCTTTTTTTCTTTCTTTGCACAGCCACTGCTTGATATCTCCATCAGTGCAGATGATGTCATCTCAGCCTTGTGGTGCTCTTTGCTTTATGATTGGTCTCTCAGAGGCCGCTGACACGCCACTCAGGATTCCACCAATTAGTATGCAGGACCTCTGAGTGGACGAATAGTCTCCATCAGGTGTTGTTTACCTTTGTCTTTTACAGTTCAAGCTTTATAACCTAGCCTATGTCCTTCTTTCATTTGAGAAGCCATTCAGATCTTTTCATCTGGTTACTGTTCAGTATCTCGGCCTCTTCAACAGCACTGTGTGGGTCCAGAGTCGAGAATGGAGTGAGAAAGTAAATAGAATCTGTATGATAGTAAATGTGTCACTCACCAGTAATTCTATAGGCAGCGCAGGGCCAGCTAGCGTGTTGAACCCTTTATATATTGGGGGCCCAGCGAGATTGCCCTGACGATAACATGGGGATTGATGTTGGCCATTAAAAGAGCCAGCTAGAGTTCTGAACTCGGGCCTTGGGGGGGGGGGGTACAGGCAGGCAGCCGCCCACCCTGGGCCAGCAGCACTGTATATCAGCATGTTGTCACATGGGCTGATGTCACGGCAGGTCCTTCGGCTAAGAAAACACTCTTCAGTAGGTGACCAGTGCAAAGGCTCACTCACTACCTGGTAATGTGCTACTCATGCCGAGCGGTGCCCTGCACGGGTTCACAGCCATTCAAAATGTAATCTATAGCCTATTTGCTATTCCTGGTCTGTAACAAGAGTGGTTTAAACAAAACAAAGTGATCTGAGTCATCTTGTGGAATTGACTAAACTATAAAACAGATCAGAGCCTTACAAGCTAATCTGTGAAAATGTATTTTACAGATGTGATATGAAGTTTATAAAGTTGTGTCCAGAATGAGAAAGGCTTACATGGATTGTCTATTGTATTTAAACAGCCGGGACATTGTAGAGGGGCCGTGGCCAACTTTTTACAGATTTCCTTTATCCATCACACCATGGTATAACTTTTGTTTCTGAACTTGTCAACCCAAGGAGTCTCTCACATGAACACTTGCTCATTTCACACACTACACTCACAGGACCTTGGAATAATCTGAAAACCCTATCTGGAAAAAGCTATTTGTCCCTTGGTGCATCCACTTGAGTTATATCTCTCCCTGTGAACACATGTTTATCTTTTCGTAATCTCCCCCTCTCCATCGCAATAGCTCCCCCGTCAGGACCACTCTGTTACTCTAGGAAGTAAAGCAGCAGTAGGGTCATCATTATAGGAAAATGTATGTTTGTTTATAAGCACAGGGGATGTAATTTAGTCAAAGGACACCTTAAGTTTCAATGCACCACTGTAGTGTGTTTCAGATTACCAAAGTAAATTCCCCATACAGCTCCATATCTTGAGTTTAAGTACATCATTTGATTCTTTATTGTGCATATTATTTTACAGTACCTCTAGTATGAGATTAACTATTGGCCAGATACTCAATTGAGTATCTGAGTATTAAATGAGTTAAATCTACAAAGTTAATCTACACAGACCGACTGTAACACAGTCTAAAAGATTGAGTGTCATTGCAAGCCTTCTTTCAAAAACAAAACATCGCATTGAACTTCGTACAAAACCCAGAACCAGCTTTTATTACCAACTCCTCTCAAAAGCATTTCTCTAATGACAAACCAACTTAAAATGAGAAGACAACCCACAGATTAAAAACAGCATAGAATGTTATGTATTCCAATACAACGTACAGTTATTGACACATGTTGACTCGTTGCATCATGTAAAGAACTCCCGGCGGTGAAAAACAGACATCTTTCATTCTTAAAATCGGACATTGAACAAACTAATTGAATAAGTCTAAATCATGATGGATGATTGCATCAAATAGCCAGTAATAACAGCACGATGGCAAAAAGAAAACAAGCTCGAAAAACTCTGATAGCAAAAGGGTTTTAAAAAAAAGGTCACGTTGGTTCCATTATGTGGCATGCTGAGCCAGGAAGGCTCTTATCCTCTGCAGCAGCTCCTTCTTCACACTATCAGGCACCAGAACTGAGGAGGAAATAAAGATACAGTATTCAGTTCGGGTTTTGATAGTTGTGTCAAAGTTAAACTTTTTTGAAAGTTATTGAACAGAGGGATGAGAAAAAAGGTACTGTATACACAACAACAAAAAGGCCGAAATACCTCTTCCTTTAGGGGTGATTTCTACCACAAGGTCCTCGACGGTCACATGCTCCAAGCCCTTTTCTTTGATGACATCTGCAAACAGTTACTTGATGAGTGGCATGATGGGTACACAGTTTTTTTTGTACCGTGTCAGTGGCGTCATACTCAAAGGAGGCACATGCCCCCTCAGATTTGCCCTGGTTAAAAATAATAAACAATTATTTTGTTTAAAATGTTGTTTTTCTACTAGCCAACTAGCAATTTATGAAGTTGGCTTTCGCTAGTCCAGATATATTCTCAATCTCATAACTAGCTGCCAAGAGCCATTTCAGGCTACAAATTAAGTTAAGAGTAGCTAGTGTGTCTAACTATTTTAAACGGCATGCTTGCTGGCAAGGTTGGTAGACTTTAGAAAAGCAAGCAATTACAAAATGTACTGAATGAGACTCACATTCCTTTCAATCTTTTACCCAGAATTTTAAGCAGAGATGCATATTCAGTTTATTAAAATTTTAAAAAGAGCAGACAGGACAATATAGACAGATCAAGAGATTTGATGTGCAGAAAAATATCAATATCATTTTTACATAGAATTAAGCATAATGATTGCTGGAAAAAATGTGTTTCAGGTGTTTGAAAAAATGCTAAATTCTCCTTTGCAAAACTCTTACCTTTGCAATGAGCTTTCAGCTGATCCCTCCATCCGCATTCAGTGAGTTTAGCTCTGAGCAACTCCTTCAATCTGTGGTTCAACCAAAACAAGCAAGAACAGTCGTGACCATAGAGTTGATCGGTCTTCTAATAATGATTATAATAGACATTTGTGAAATGTTCTTACCGCTCTCGTTCACCCATCTCAGTTAATTTCTGATTAATTGTTGCTCTCATCTTGGAATCTTTGCTCATATTCTTTTAGCTGCAAAGGTGAGATTCAGAATGAGTTTATGTTGTGGTGTTAGCGAGCTAGCTTTCATTAGTCAACTGCTGAGGCAGGGATCAGTTTAATAGGTAACGTTAGCTAGCTACTGTAACAGTCTACAAACACGGTGGACAGCTGTCTATCATGAAAAATGTTAAGATTTGGGATGTAGATAACATTAAATCACTCCTTTTTAGAACAAACTACGAGCAGCATAAACCATTGCTAGGCTTTACTTGCTAGCTATATGCTAACTGTTGACAAGCTAACGTATTTCTGACATTAGCCAGGCAAACAAGCTCGTTCACTATCTGATAATTGTCGATAATTAATTGGCTACATCGCTATCAAGGACGTAACAATCTCACACTTGCCCAAAACGTTCGATGAAACGTGCATGCTGTTGCACACAGTGCCAATAAAATTATAACTGGCGAGCTAGTTAGCCACAGCTAATTGTTGTGTCCCACAATGAATAAGGACCCCCAGGAAACCGTTGATACCAGAAAAGGTTCCTAACTTTTAATGAAGTACTATCGTTATGCCACTAGGTGGAAGCGTTGAATAAGAACTCGGATTATAACATAGACTCAACTCTTACAGCGTGATAACGTTACATAGATGAGATCAGTGGAGTTTTATGTTCTTACAATGCCTGTTATTGTACATGTGACCATGAAGTGCTGTTTTTGGCAAGTATTAGATGGTTGCTCAATTCTAATAATATTCGTTAAGAAGAATAACCCTGAGTCTAGGTTAAGATTATTTTATAAAATCCTGAAACTCCATATTTGAATGCACTGATCGTCGATATTACTTTATTTTGTGACATTTTTATCCTAACAATGTCTATTCCCTGCCTGGAAAATCTTCATAATTGTATGGAAAACAATTAGCTCAAGAAATCAAATATTGGAACAACATAAAACTTGTGACCTTGTCAAGAAGTTCCTTATGGCGTAATGGTTAAGGTATTGAATTGACAGTCACTGGGCCAGGGTTCAAGCCCCGGTTGGGGCTACCCCTTGAATTTGTGACTTATGACAACATGTTTACACAGGCAGTCCAATTCTGTTCTTTTGACCAATTATGGTCAAAGATAGGATGTGAACGGTCAAAAGACCAATAATTGGGTAAAATATCAGAATTGGACTGACTGTAAATGCAGCCCATGTGTTTGAAACTCTTTTTCAAATGAGTCAAGGGAGAGAAGGATAGGATAACATTGTTTTGCAAACAAGTTGAAGTAACAGAGTATGTGACTAGAAAACAAAGTTAACCAGTCTGAATATGCTGCAGTTTTGAAATGGTATCCTAGGGTTGGTTTAAAGGAGGATCAAACATGATAGTGGATTTTCTAAGACACTTGGCACCGTCTCCTAATTCCTTAATGGGGTACTCCTGCCAACCATTAACCACCTGGGGTTACTGAAAATGTTTCTTTTCTCAGAAGTATTTTGATGATTGATCTGTGCATAACCCCTTACATCACAGTCTAATACATGGGGAAAGAGCAGGGATTAAAAGTGGATTTAGCTGTTAACTTAAGATGTTGAGAAAGACAATGAGAAAAAAACTGCAGATACTTCATCACATCCTTTCTAGATCACATACACTGGCAAAGACCATTACTTCTTCGGCACAGCTACACTTGGTCTTTGAGGTGCCTGCTGCTGTGCGCTGTGACACAGTGGAGATCAGTGAGCATGCTCAATGAATTGGATGCTACAGGCTAAGTGAGAGACTCAATGCACTGAAGTGACAGGATAATCTTCCTCCCTGGCCCTTTGAGGGACTCCTTATCTCCGTTCCCTGCTCCTCATCCTCCTCCATTACCCCAGTGTTATCTCTGTGGCGGAAGCCACAGAGTTTAGGTGAGAAGAATATATAGTGGGAAAGAAAGCCGTGAGAAAGTGAATGAAATATTCATCAAGGCACTTACAGGGTTCAAGGGGATATGCAGAAGTTCTCTCAGTGAATGCAAGCCCAAGAGAAACCCTCAAAACAGAAAAATGGAGCTAAGAAATTAGTAGCTTTATGTGTTCCTCCCAAAATGCGGCAGACACTGATTTATAACAGAGGACAGTTGCAGATAAATATTAGCTATACTATTCATGCATGTGGAATCATTTGAACCAAAGCCAATAGATTTTGTGTTATTGTCAATGCAACAGATATACAGGTGCATTCAGAAAGTATTCAGAACCCTTAACTTTTTCCACATTTTGTTACGGTGGCAGCATCATGCTGTGGGGATGTTTTTCAGCGGCAGGGACTGGGAGACAAGTCAGGATCGAGGAAAAGATTAACGCAACAAGTACAGAGAGATCCTTGATGAAAACTTGCTCCAGAGCACTCAGGAACTCAGACTGGGTTTGAAGGTTCACCGTCCAAAAGGACAATGACCCCAGGCACACAGCCAAGACAACGCAGGAGGGGCTTCAGGACAAGTCTTTGAATGTCGTTGAGTGGCCCAGCCAGAGCCCGGGACTTGAACCCGATCGACCATCTCTGGAGAAACCTTAAAATAACTGTGCAGCGACGCTTCCCATCCAACCTGACAAAGCTTGAGAGGATCTGCAGATAACAATGGGAGAAACTGCCCAAATACAGATGTGCCAAGCTTGTAGCGTCATACCCAAGAAGACTCGAGGCTGAGGGAGACAACGCGGAGATAAAGGAATTTTAAAAAACATTTTATATTTGAGATTCTTCAAAGTAGCCACCCTTTGCCTTGATGACATCTTTGTACACTTTTGGCATTCTCTCAACCAGCTTCACCTGGAATGCTTTTCCAACAGTCTTGAAGGAGTTCCCACATATGCTGGGTACTTGTTGGCTGCTTTTCCATCACTGTTCGGTCCAACTCATCTCAAACCATCTCAATTGGGTTGAGGTTTGGGTGATTGTGGCCAGGTCATCTGATGCAGCACTCCATCACTCTCCTTCACAGCCTGGAGGTGTGTTGGGGCATTGTTCTGTTGAAAAACCATCAAGGACCACCAAGGACCCCGGAACACCACATCAACCAAAAAACTAAAATATATACACATAAACACAAACAAAATACTGCCCTAGTTAGAGCTGCCCGATTGCCCCAACCAACCTCCAGACCTCAGCTACTGTACATTTGTGCACAGGAAGCACAAAATAGACGACAGGATTGACAGGACAAGAAGACAACACAAAACAACACAAAATAAACTTTGGCCGGTCAAACAAACAGTTTTAATGTCCTCTGAGGTTTTTGCTTTGTCATTATGGGGAATTGTGTGCAGATTAATGAGGGGGAAAAACGTTTTCATGAATTTTTATTCTAATTTTAGAATAAGGTCTGAACACTTTCCGAACGCACTGTACATATGCAAAAGGAAATGGAGGGCTTGAAGCCAACCGCAACAGTACACTATTATTGTGTCTACTGATTACCCTCAGCCTCATCATCTAATGAAACTAGTCTGAACTATTGTTGCAACTAGAAAATGACTATTGTTACCGGTTAGAAAATATTTCTCAATCAGAATATATAACCTTTAGGTAGTGATTACATTCCTATGATATACAATATACAAAATATGCACAATATACAAAATGTGCATGCAATAGAATATGTTGTGGAGGTGGGGAGCAGGAGTTGGAGATACTGGAGTGTAGCTATGACTTTTATACATATTAGAGTCACTCATTCGGCTGTAGAGTAATTTCATTGGTGAGAAATCTACTTAATCACATTTTAGTGCTTAGCAAAGCAGATAGTATCCCAAATGTCATGTGGTAGGTAATTTGTTTTTGTTCATCAGCTTGAGTAAATTAAAACAAGGTTTCTCATTTATGCAAAATTTGCTTCACAATAAACTTGGAAAACCAGTATGGATGTTTGGAGTATAATTATGTTATTTTTGATAGGATGAAAACCATGCCTTGAGATATTTTATTTCTGTTGTGATCATTTAGCACAGATCTTCTAAAAAAAATAACTTAACCATTATCACCACTCATCTCTCTCTCTCTCTCTCTCTCTCTCTCTCTCTCTCTCTCTCTCTCTCTCTCTCTCTCTCTCTCTCTCTCTCTCTCTCTCTCTCTCTCTCTCACCACACCCCTTTATTTCTCTCTCCCTCTCTCTCTCTATCAAAAATGCATGCATTACACACACGCCCACAAAGACACTCACACTAAGACATTTCATATGCTTTTCATATTAGCCTCCTCTTGTCTGGTCCCTTAGTGACACCAAGAAATCCATCTCTCCCTCAGCACCTGTCCTCCCAACACCATCCCTCAGCATCCTTAAAATGGCTTTCCCAGAACAGGCTCCATCTATTTACATCTCCACCCCCTCCTTCACAGATGGATAAAAAAACAACAACACTGCAAGCCTAGTAAACGCACAGGAATACAAAAGCAGTGTCTGTTAGCTGAAGGGCCGTGGGAAAATGTGACATTTACATTGAAATGTACTGTAAGGGCATTGAATATAATTTTAACATGTTGCTGAGGTGCACAATTCTAAGTAGATTCATTGGGCACATAGTTGGAGACAAATGGATGTGCAGTATTAGAAACCGGGTAGTCTGGGTCCTGGATCCTGATTGACTGAAAGTCGCGGTGTATCAGACATTATAAACAAGGTAGTTCGAGCCCTGAATGCTGATCGGCTGACAGCCGTGGTATATCAGACCGTATACCACAAGTATGACAAAACAGTTATTTTTACTTCTCTAATTACATTGGTAACCAGTTTATAATAGCAATAAGGCACCTCTGGTAGTGCCCAAGAACACCACTTGGTCATATACCACACCTCCTCGGGCCTTATTGCTTCACTATACAATGGCTGAATAGTACCATACTCTCTCCTTCTTCACCTCTTTCCCTCTTCCATGCCCCCTCTCTCTCTCTCTCTCTCTCTCTCTCTCTCTCTCTCTCTCTCTCATTCCCCTCTCCACTTACTCTGTGTTTCATTTTTAACCTAATCTATTTCTGCCACAGGGTCTTCACTAATGCAAACAGCAGCAAGCCAGTGGTTCCTGCAAACATCATTACTCAAGCTGGATAATGCCCTCATGCCAAGCCCCCTGACACTACAATGCCAGGGACATTATCTGTGTGTGTCAGCTCCTATACCACATTAACAAACAGGCAGTAGGGCCCCGAATGGCTTCTGAACCTGACTCTTTGATACTTTGATGAATGGAATAGAGTTAGCAGCTTTGCTACATGGCATCCAGAGTCTTTCTAAGAAATACAGGATTTAAAGGAGGTGATTGTTGAGTGAGCCAAGCAGAGAGCGATGAAGGAGACAGAGCAGTGTGATTCCTCTTGCCTTGCTGTTTACCCAGCAAGCCCATTTTGGTTCCTTGGAAGTTTTGGGAATGTCAGTTTTTGGTTTTCCACTGGTTCTGGGAAGGAAGCCATACGTTTCCTAACTTTTAAAATGGAAATTACATGCTATTTGAAGGTAATTAAATAATGTTTAATAACACTGCTAGCTTAGGTTAACTGTTTGAACTTCAAGCACAGATTGGACACAATGAAATTCACTTGCTAATGGTAGAATTAGGAAACCTGCAGAAAACCTTATGCTGAAGTACTGCAATTCCTACAGAAGAATGCAGTTTCTTAATGTTCTCTGAACTTTCTGAGAACATGACTTTAAATAGAACCATGAGGAAATCTGTCGGAAACGTTATGGAAAGGTTGTCTGCAAAATAACCATAGCACTACCACGCTCTCACCAAGCTCTAAGAAACAGGTTCCTACAATGTTATATGCTAGCTGGGTATCCATGCTTGGTTGCATGCAGGCAGGGAGCAGGTGCTCCTTTGCTTCCAGACTTCATTAGCTGGAAGGGAGCCTTCGCTGATAAACGGCCCGCTTGGCGAGACGTATTTGTCACTGTGTTAGCAGTATCATACTGAGGACGCACACACACATGCACACAAACACATATGCACGCAGACAGACACACACACAGAATTGTGGCCCCGTATGCTGAGTAAGAGTTTTTTACTATGTGTGCTGAGGGAGCTGAGTGAGCTGGCATTAGACAAGAGCTAGAGGCACTGTCACAGCTACACATTCATCACCACAGAGATGAGCTCCGGCATCCCATAATTCACTAGCAGTTATGCCAGCACAACATAAAAATACTTAATACTTAATCATTTGCATTGGCACATTTGGCAACAATCTAAATAGTATGTGCTTGATTCAAGACACATTGACTATCAGGAAACATAATGATACAACTTATGAAATGTAACTTTTCAATGACTAAAGTGTACAATAAAATAATTTACATTTGAATGTTTCGTAAAAACCTCCTCTTATTCCCGCTGGGGATTAAACTGAAGACTACTACTATAAACATGTATACAGTAAACAGTCACATCCAAAATTACTGGCACCCTTGATTGTCACGCCCTGATCTGTTTCACCTGTCCTTGTGATTGTCTCCACCCCCTCCAGGTGTCGCTTATTTTCCCTAGTATATTTATCCCTGTGTTTCCTGTCTCTCTGTGCCAGTTTGTCTTGTATGTTTCCAAGTCAACCAGCGGTTTTCCCGGTCTCCTGCTTTTTGCCTTCTCCTTTTTCTAGTCCTCCCGGTTTTTACCCTTGCCTGTTTCTGGACTTTGTACCCACCTGCCTAACCATTCTGCCTGTCCCTTTGGATTAATAAACATTGTAAGACTCCGACCATCTGCCTCCTGTGTCTGCATTTGGGCCTTGTGCCTTGATATTGATGGCCAAGCACATATCAAAATCCACAAAGAAATGGTTAATTGACCACAGAATCAACATCTGCATGGGCTATCTCAGTCTCCAGACTTGAACCCCATTGAAAACCTGTGGTTTGAATTGAAGAGGGCGGTCCATAAGCGCAGACAGTATGGAGGCATGGTTAAAAAATCCATTCCTATGTGTTCTTCAATCTCATAAAACATTACGGAAAAAGGCTAAGTGCCGTTATCTTCTCAAGGGTAGGGTGCACAAACTAATTTCTTGAGATTTTTTTCAACCATTTGCTCAACCAAAATAAATTATCTGATCCATGGTATTAGTACAAAATAATATAATTTCCCAAACAAATTAAGCATACGATATAGCTCAGTATTTTTTTCTCATCTTTATCAAGGGTGCCAATTATTTCTGATGTGATTGCATATGTATCTCACTAACTATAAATCACTTTGTATAAGAGTGTCTGCTAAGCAACTAGTATGTAAATGTCTATTGACTAAGGTGTGATACATGAGGCACCAGTATGAGGAGGGAACACTAACGAGTCAGTGGTGAGATCCCATTGACTCCCTTGACATTGGCTCCCAACACACAGGACATTGACAAATGACTATAATCAGAGGAGACTGAGCAATGAGAATATACACATTTCCCCATGCTGTATGCTGTAAATAGCAGTTGAACATGCAGTGTCTTCTCACTGTGTCCATAGACTAATCTGATTCCCTTCGCATTTCGCCTGGCATCCCCATGAATCTGTGTTCCTAATCAGCCAAGCTATCATAGAGGTTCCTCTGCTTTCCAAAACAGGATCTCTCTCAGTTATTGCCAATTGAGTGAGAGTTACTGTTGCATAAGGTATCCTGAATGGCTACGCACACTACTTTCTATTTACTCAAGTGCGTTATATCTACCTTTCAAATGCCTTAATGATTGTTGATTTGAGCGGAACTTTTGAGGGTCATATTGGGTCTGTCCACAACTAAGCAACTCTAACCCAGTAGTGAGATTGAAAAAAGGGCAGCAAGATCAAGGCTCATCTCATTCTCTAAATGGAAATAAATCTGTTTAACGTTGTTTGCAATTGAAGGTGTCCAAGGCATCTCTGATTGGATTCTTTGGATGACTGTGAGGACACTTTCTGCATAAATTCGATTGAACATCGGTATGTCACGCGAGCACTCACCATTCACTGCTGTTCCATACCTACAACTTGTGAAGGATTTGTGTGATCCACCCTATACACCAAAGCAATGGCTGACCAAAGCAATGTCTGGCCAAAGCAATGGCTGACCAAAGCAATGTCTGGCCAAAGCAATGGCTGACCAAAGCAATGGCTGACCAAAGCAATGGCTGGCCAAAGCAATGGCTGACCAAAGCAATGTCTGGCCAAAGCAATGGCTGACCAAAGCAATGGCTGGTCAAAGCAATGGCTGACCAAAGCAATGGCTGACCAAAGCAATGTCTGGCCAAAGCAATAGCTGACCAAAGCAATGGCTGACCAAAGCAATGGCTGACCAAAGCAATGTCTGACCAAAGCAATGGCTGACCAAAGCAATGGCTGGCCAATCCTGGCCAGGATCCGGTCTACTGTTGTGATCTAAAAAGCATCCGTCACAACTCACCAGTGGATCCTGACCCATCAAATGGCAACACTGATTTCAACTCAACTCTAAACATAACTGCATCAGGCCATTTCTTAGCCTCTTTGGTAAGTCTGACATGTTTCATGATAAAGTATTAGTTTAGTTGCTCATAATGTTCCCTTTTTGTTTGCTGTCCGTTTGGCCCATTCGGAAATGACGGTTATTGTCTAAGTGTAGATGTTTTCCTTCTTGAGTGCGCTACTGACGTCAGACAGAGACGGATCCCATTTTGATACAATGTTAAAAACACATTTAATTCCCCATCTGAAACCCATCTTAGCCTCTTATCATCTATGCCTGATTATGAAATCATTGTTAGCACTCCTGCTGCCCCCCCCCCCACACACACACACACACAATCATACACACATAGACACATACACACAAACACAGAGTAGTACAAACAACACACAGTAGTAGACACTTCCTTTCATATTCCATAGAGTAAGCCTATTCCCTTCACAATCCTTGAAAGCTTGAGTCACTTTAGAACTATGAAACTACAACGCTCAAAATGTTAGGTTGCTATAGTGACCGCTGAACTGATGCTGATGGTTTGAATAGAACCTCAGTAGATAAAATTGGTCTCAATACCCTTCCATGCCACAGATTTCCTATTCTCTGAATGGGTTTGGAGAGATAATGCACATTATTAGTTAACACTTTAACGCTAATGCACTTACGCAAATTCCACACAATAGTTTTCCTTTTTTCTTCATTATGACCATTTACAGAATGACCTATTTAAACATTATAATTTCAAATTTCGAGTTTATATAAAACAGAACATAATGATTTGCGGGGGGAAAAAAAGAAAATCCAATATTTGTGATTCTCTTCTATGTCTACCGTGACAAGATACACATTTTGAATTTGCAAAGAAGCCTTCGATACAGTAAGAAGGAGAGGTGAGGGTTACAAGTTCTTCCATGCATAATTAGCTTCACTGCTACTCACACATCAAGACAAAATGCAATTGAACCAGCTACAGTTCAGGTGTTTGGCTGCTTCCTGTGAAGTTATGGTATAACGGCTTTGGAGACAGATACTTATGAAGATGCAAAAGAAATGGGGAGGATACCGATGCGTGAGAGATGAGGAAAGAGAGGAAGTGGGAGCAGAGCGAGGGGATGACAGAGGCTCGCCTCGTGTTGCTGATCACTGCTGAGGTGTGGTGGTCTCTCGGGCGTTTATAACCGCCCGAAGCATCGCCCAGGTGGGTGCTACACGTTTCCGTGGTGGATCTGTTCTAGCCTAGCTACAGAGAAGGAGTAGCTGTGAACTTCAGAGACAGAGGTGCCTGATAAAGAGCTTTTGAGATTCTGTATGAAAAGTGCTACATTAAATACATCTATTATTATTATTTCCAAACTCAAATGACACTCTACTTGTTGTGACACTCTACTTGTGTTTGTTGGATATATTGGCACGGGTGTTGTTAGTCTCGAGACGAAGTATACACATACTGTGTATTTCAAAGTGAACTCCATTCTAACAATCACCTTCCCTACCAAAGACAGAGAGTCTGTTATTGAAGACACAATGTATTGTAATGACCCTAGGGGATATGTGCCTCACGTTGTTTTCCAACTGGGATATCGTTATTGGGATTGTGGCTAGGGGGTTTTTCTATCTCAATTTACAATACTTAAAATATGTTATTTTGTTGAATTGTTTACACAGAAATGCATACACTGAGTGTACAAAACATTAGGAACACCTGCTCTTTCCCTGACATCGACTGACCAGGTGAATCCAGGTGAAAGCTAAGGTCCCTTTTTTTATGTCACTTGTTAAATCCACTTCAATCAGTGTAGATGAAGAGGAGGTGACATGTTAAAGAAGGATTTTTAAGTCTTAAGAGAGTTGACACGGGTGCCATTCAGAGGGTGAATGGGCAAGACAAAAGATGTAAGTGCCTTTGAACGGGGTATGGTGGTAGGTGTCAGGCGCACTGGTTTGAGTGTGTCAAGAACTGCAACGCTGCTGGGGTTTTCATGCTCAACAGTTTCCTGTGTGTATCATGAATGGTCCACCACCCAAAGGACATCCAGCCAACTTGACACAACTGTGAGAAGCATTGGAGTCAACATGGGCCAGCATCCCTGTGGAACGCTTTGTAGAGTCCATGGCGTGACAAATTGAGGCTGTTATGAGGGCAAAAGGGGTTGCAACTAAGTATTAGGAAGGTGTTCCTAATGTTTTGTACACTCATTATATATACAAACCAACTGGGCACAGTAAAAGGAGAGCTCAAGGAGAACTGGCTACCAATCTGTTTTACACACAAATATGAACTGGGCAGAAATATTATATGTTAAACTATATGATCACATTGTGTAACTGTTGGATGTCGAATGGTGGCAGAGAGGATGGTGCGTTTCAGCCAGTAGCGCTAGCCAGCCAGTAGCGCTAGCCAGCCAGTAGCGCTAGCCAGCCAGTAGCATAGACAAGAAGGGTTAGCTATCAGTTGTGTCAGTCAAGATTCGAGGTGTAACATCTGTCTTTTTCTTCTACCAATTCAAAGTTATGCAAATATTTCCACGATAAAGGCTAATGTCTCTGCCATTTATTTTCAATTAAGCCTGAACAGGGGCGAATTTCTATCCAGGCGGAACACGTGCTCGTGAATGCAGCTCAGCCAAGAAACTACACTTCCGGTTCCGGTTGGAGCGAGCGGTCGCATCTACACTTCGGTCCGCAGGTAGTATAACTTTTCATTACATTTCGTTATAGTACAACGGTTTGATTTGTCTAATCTTAGCAATTTCTTCTTAGCTAGCTACATAGCCGTCTTTGTATCAACGATAATTGCATAATTATCGTATTTCAGTCCTAACGTATCTGCCCAGCAGCTAGCTAAGCAGCTAGCTAACATCCACTGTCCACCAGCACTGTAGAAACTATTACACTCAACTGAACGACTCGATTAGCGTAGTGTCAGCTAGCTACATAGTTGTCTTCGCTGTCTTCGTATCCAAGATAATTGCGCAGTTTAGAGTGTGTAGACTTAGAGTGATTATCTTAATTTACCGAGGTTAGCTAGCCAGCTATTTGTCGTCCTTAACGTAGGAAATGCTGCTAGCTAGCTAGCCAACAGCTAGCCAACCTCTACCGAATTGAACTCCAACTACCCGGTCAACATTCCGCGTCGCTCCACAGGTAGTATCACATTTTCATTTCACTTCATTACAGTACAACGGTTTGATTTGTTTGATCGTAGCTAGCCAGCTACATAGCCGTCTTTGTATCTAAGACAATTGTGTAGTCTAGAGCGATTTTCTAGGTTAGCTGGCCAGCTATTGTCGTTCTTTTAACGTAGCTAGCCAGCTAGCCCCCGAATAGCAGCACTGTAGTAACTATTACAGTACAACGGTTTGTTTTGTTTGATCGTAGCTAGCTAGCTACATAGCCGTCTTTGTATCTAAGACAATTGTGTAGCCTAGAGCGATTTTCTAGGTTAGCTGGCCAGCTATTGTTGTTCTTTTAACGTAGCTAGCCAGCTAGCCCCCGAATAGCAGCACTGTAGTAACTATTACAGTACAACGGTTTGTTTTGTTTGAAGCTAGCTAGCTACATAGCCGTCTTTGTATCTAAGACAATTGTGTAGCCTAGAGCGATTTTCTAGGTTAGCTGGCCAGCTATTGTCGTTCTTTTAACGTAGCAGCCAGCTATGAATAGCAGCACTGTAGTAACTATTACAGTACAACGGTTTGTTTTGTTTGATCGTAGCTAGCTAGCTACATAGCCGTCTTTGTATCTAAGACAATTGTGTAGCCTAGAGCGATTTTCTAGGTTAGCTAGCCAGCTATTGTCGTTCTTTTAAGGTAACGTAACGCAATCAACCTGCTAGCTAGCCAGCTAGCCCCCGAATAGCAGCACTGTAGAAACTATTACACTCGACGGAACGACTTGATTAGTGTAGTGTCAACATCGCAGCCACTACCAGCTAGCCTACTCCAGCAGTACTGTATCATTTCAATCATTTTAGTCAATAAGATTCTTGCTACGTAAGCTTAACTTTCTGAACATTCGAGACGTGTAGTCCACTTGTCATTCCAATCTCCTTTGCATTAGCGTAGCCTCTTCTGTACCCTGTCAACTATGTGTCTATCTATCCCTGTTCTCTCCTCTCTGCACAGACCATACAAACGCTCCACACCGCGTGGCCGCGGCCACCCTAATCTGGTGGTCCCAGCGCGCACGACCCACGTGGAGTTCCTGGTCTCCGGTAGCCTCTGGAACTGCCGATCTGCGGCCAACAAGGCAGAGTTCATCTCAGCCTATGCCTCCCTTCAGTCCCTCGACTTCCTGGCACTGACGGAAACATGGATCACCACAGATAACACTGCTACTCCTACTGCTCTCTCTTCGTCCGCCCACGTGTTCTCGCACACCCCGAGAGCTTCTGGTCAGCGGGGTGGTGGCACCGGGATCCTCATCTCTCCCAAGTGGTCATTCTCTCTCTCTCCCCTTACCCATCTATCTATCGCCTCCTTTGAATTCCATGCTGTCACAGTTACCAGCCCTTTCAAGCTTAACATCCTTATCATTTATCGCCCTCCAGGTTCCCTCGGAGAGTTCATCAATGAGCTTGATGCCTTGATAAGCTCCTTTCCTGAGGACGGCTCACCTCTCACAGTCCTGGGCGACTTTAACCTCCCCACGTCTACCTTTGACTCATTCCTCTCTGCCTCCTTCTTTCCACTCCTCTCCTCTTTTGACCTCACCCTCTCACCTTCCCCCTACTCACAAGGCAGGCAATACGCGACCTCATCTTTACTAGATGCTTTTCCTCCACTAACCTCATTGCAACTCCCCTCCAAGTCTCCGACCACTACCTCGTATCCTTTTCCCTCTCGCTCTCATCCAACACTTCCCACACTGCCCCTACTCGGATGGTATCGCGCCGTCCCAACCTTCGCTCTCTCTCCCCCGCTACTCTCTCCTCTTCCATCCTATCATCTCTTCCCTCTGCTCATACCTTCTCCAACCTTTCTCCTGATTCTGCCTCCTCAACCCTCCTCTCTTCCCTTTCAGCATCCTTTGACTCTCTATGTCCCCTATCCTCCAGGCCGGCTCGGTCCTCCCCTCCTGCTCCGTGGCTCGATGACTCATTGCGAGCTCACAGAACAGAGCTCCGGGCAGCCGAGCGGAAATGGAGGAAAACTCGCCTGCCCGCGGACCTGGCATCCTTTCACTCCCTCCTCTCTACATTTTCCTCCTCTGTCTCTGCTGCTAAAGCCACTTTCTACCACTCTAAATTCCAAGCATCTGCCTCTAACCCTAGGAAGCTCTTTGCCACCTTCTCCTCCCTCCTGAATCCTCCTCCCCCTCCCCCCCCTCCCCCCCCTCCTCCCTCTCTGCAGATGACTTCGTCAACCATTTTGAAAAGAAGGTCGACGACATCCGATCCTCGTTTGCTAAGTCAAACGACACCGCTGGTTCTGCTCACACTGCCCTACCCTGTGCTCTGACCTCTTTCTCCCCTCTCTCTCCAGATGAAATCTCGCTTCTTGTGACGGCCGGCCGCCCAACAACCTGCCCGCTTGACCCTATCCCCTCCTCTCTTCTCCAGACCATTTCCGGAGACCTTCTCCCTTACCTCACCTCGCTCATCAACTCATCCCTGACCGCTGGCTACGTCCCTTCCGTCTTCAAGAGAGCGAGAGTTGTACCCCTTCTGAAAAAACCTACACTCGATCCCTCCGATGTCAACAACTACAGACCAGTATCCCTTCTTTCTTTTCTCTCCAAAACTCTTGAACGTGCCGTCCTTGGCCAGCTCTCCCGCTATCTCTCTCAGAATGACCTTCTTGATCCAAATCAGTCAGGTTTCAAGACTAGTCATTCAACTGAGACTGCTCTTCTCTGTATCACGGAGGCGCTCCGCACTGCTAAAGCTAACTCTCTCTCCTCTGCTCTCATCCTTCTAGACCTATCGGCTGCCTTCGATACTGTGAACCATCAGATCCTCCTCTCCACCCTCTCCGAGTTGGGCATCTCCGGCGCGGCCCACGCTTGGATTGCGTCCTACCTGACAGGTCGCTCCTACCAGGTGGCGTGGCGAGAATCTGTCTCCTCGCCACGCGCTCTCACCACTGGTGTCCCCAGGGCTCTGTTCTAGGCCCTCTCCTATTCTCGCTATACACCAAGTCACTTGGCTCTGTCATAACCTCACATGGTCTCTCCTATCATTGCTATGCAGACGACACACAATTAATCTTCTCCTTTCCCCCTTCTGATGACCAGGTGGCGAATCGCATCTCTGCATGTCTGGCAGACATATCAGTGTGGATGACGGATCACCACCTCAAGCTGAACCTCGGCAAGACGGAGCTGCTCTTCCTCCCGGGGAAGGACTGCCCGTTCCATGATCTCACCATCACGGTTGACAACTCCATTGTGTCCTCCTCCCAGAGCGCTAAGAACCTTGGCGTGATCCTGGACAACACCCTGTCGTTCTCAACCAACATCATGGCGGTGGCCCGTTCCTGTAGGTTCATGCTCTACAACATCCGCAGAGTACGACCCTGCCTCACACAGGAAGCGGCGAAGGTCCTAATCCTGGCACTTGTCATCTCCCGTCTGGATTACTGCAACTCGCTGTTGGCTGGGCTCCCTGCCTGTGCCATTAAACCCCTACAACTCATCCAGAACGCCGCAGCCCGTCTGGTGTTCAACCTTCCCAAGTTCTCTCACGTCACCCCGCTCCTCCGCTCTCTCCACTGGCTTCCAGTTGAAGCTCGCATCCGCTACAAGACCATGGTGCTTGCCTACGGAGCTGTGAGGGGAACGGCACCGCAGTACCTCCAGGCTCTGATCAGGCCTTACACCCAAGCAAGGGCACTGCGTTCATCCACCTCTGGCCTGCTCGCCTCCCTACCATTGAGGAAGTACAGTTCCCGCTCAGCCCAGTCAAAACTGTTCGCTGCTCTGGCCCCCCAATGGTGGAACAAACTCCCTCACGACGCCAGGACAGCGGAGTCAATCACCACCTTCCGGAGACACCTGAAACCCCACCTCTTCAAGGAATACCTAGGATAGGATAAGTAATCCTTCTCACCACCCCCCCCTTAATGATTTAGATGCACTATTGTAAAGTGGCTGTTCCACTGGATGTCAGAAGGTGAATTCACCAATTTGTAAGTCGCTCTGGATAAGAGCGTCTGCTAAATGACTTAAATGTAAATGTAAATGTAGGTGTCTGCTCTATTCTTCAAACGGTGCTGTGTTCGCTAGCTGCTAACACTATCAGTTTACAGAGTCACATTTATTAACAACAAAAATTATTGTTTTTGAATACATTTTGGGGTTAATCATTTCTGTTGCATGTAAATACTTGCTTTATGAATGCTTATGGTAGGGTGACCAGACATCCTCGATTTCCAGGGACAGTCCCCGGTTTTGTTGGCCTGTCCCCAACTAAAGCTGTCCCTGAAAATGTCCCCGATTTGTCCTCAGCAACTCTGAAGTTAAATTATTTCAATAATCGAGCACTGTATCCAATCAGATTTGCATGTAACATTGAAGTCTATCCTAATAACAAACTTGTCTGCTACCTTTTTAAGAGAATGCTTGATCAGTGATACATAGTAACCACCACATGATCGACCATGAACATCCTGTAACTTCCTTTAGCGGGGAGCCTGAGGAGGATGGAAGGTTGTGGCTGTAGACCTTGTGCTCAATCCGAGGAAGGGAGAGGAGTTACTGTGTGTGTCTGTGTGCGCTTGCCTACATTTGTGTGCATTTGTGCATGTGTGAGAGTGAGAAAGTGGTGACGCAAAAAGGGTGAGGTGAGGCAGAGTGACAGGGTGAGGCAGAGTGACAGGGCGAGGCAGAGTGACAGGGCGAGGCAGAGTGACAGGGTGAGGCAGAGTGACAGGGTGAGGCAGAGTGAGAGGGCGAGGCAGAGTGACAGGGTGAGGCAGAGTGACAGGGTGAGGCAGAGTGACAGGGTGAGGCAGAGTGAGAGGGCGAGGCAGAGTGACAGGGTGAGGCAGAGTGACAGGGTGAGGCAGAGTGACAGGGTGAGGCAGAGTGACAGGGTGAGGCAGAGTGACAGGGCGAGGCAGAGTGACAGGGTGATGCAGCGTGACAGGGTGAGGCAGACTGACAGGGTGAGGCAGAGTGACAGGGTGAGGTAGAGTGAGAGAATGAAAGAGAACGACAGAGCAACAGAAACAAGAATATATGAATTATTTCCCATCGACTTTTAGCAGCAGAGACTCCTAGAAGAGGGGAGGGTGTTTTTTTGGAAGGGAACAGTATGTTCTTCTGTCAGCACAGTTCTGATTAACCTCAAATGACTAGGACAAGATTACAATGAGTGTATGCACATTGCTTTTAAGTAGTTTGCTTAATATACCTCTTTCCCTCTGTCTTTCTCTCTTTCTCTCTTTCTCTCTTTCTCCTTTGCTGTCGCTCCCTTTTTCTGTCTCTCCCGTTCTGTGTGTCTGTCCATCTGTCTGTCTGTTTACTTTTGTGTGACTGTTCATCCGTGCACATATGTGTGTTCACACATCAAGTAGCTCTTATAGCACTCTAGTGCCTCATGTCACCCACCTCACATCTCTAGATGCTCTCTGTTGCCATCTGTCTCTTGCCCATCTGTGTATCTAAGGACAGATGAGGTAATGGGTTTTTGGATGGGTTGGAATAGGCTTTCAACTGATTTGGAGGGCTACTGAACGCAGGTGATTCTCAAAGAGAACGACTGAATTGAACAGACACCGTCTGTATTGAAGCACCACAGAGCAAACCGCTGAGTACACTGCTTAAAACACACACTTATGTTTGTGGGGAGGAGAAGTAAGCCACAATCAAGGAAGCTGAAATGAAATCTTCTCTAGAAGGTGGCCTTCTGATGTTGTATACTGTGCATGCATGCTTGCGTGCTTGAGTGTGTGCGTTGAGCAGGATCATTTCATACCCCCATTATGAGAAATGGCTCCCTCTAAGGCTCTCTCTCTCTCTCATGAGGGGGTCTGATGGGCTGCGCTGCACCCAGGATTGGCTATAAGACCTCTTTAATTAAATAAATCTCGCTCAGGCTAAATTCATTAGAATACTGTCAAAACAATTGGTTTATGAGGGAGGCTGAGCCTGTGGGACCACCATAACATAATTCCCCAATGTCCCAGTCTTCCGTTAGTCAGTGACCATAATGACATAATGTCAAACCTCATTCGGTCCCCGAGGGAACCAGACAGAACAGTGTTCATTTAATCATGCATCAAGTATAAGCGGATTAATTAATCATGTAATAAACCAGTCATCCTTAGGAGTCTATTGACTCACCCGTGCGTCAATGTAAGTAACATAATAAAAAAATCCCCATCAAATGCGTCAGTTTAAGATAGAGATATCACTTATTATAATTTATTTTGCATCGGCTGCGTCTCATTCCACCACACCGCATATGGCGGCCTTCCGCAGCTGCGGTGGAAGGGGTCCGAGCTACAGCGAGTTTTGTCAGACCATGTAACATCCCGAAAATCGGTCTTCTCACGAAAACGTCTGTAGCGTCCGAGGGGTTTGGCATACACACTATTATGACCACTCTAGAAAGGGGGCACTCTCACTCTCACGATGGTGTTCTCCTTTTTGCGCTACGACCCCCACAAGTGTCACGGGACTCATCTGAAGTCAGTAACGCCGATGTGCCAACTTCTGTCCGTAGCGTCCAAACCGTTTGAGCTACAAACTCATAATGACCCCACTATGGAAAGGGGGACTTGTCTAAAGGTATCCCATACAAACAAATGTGTCACGCCCTGGTTGAAATATATTATGTTTATCTTCATTTATTTGGTCAGGCCAGGGTGTGACATGGGTTTTTGTGGTGTGTTTTGTCTTGGGGGTGTGTAGCATAGTCTATGGCTGCCTGAGGCGGTTCTCAATCAGAGTCAGGTGATTATCGTTGTCTCTGATTGGGAACCATATTTAGGCAGCCATATTCTTTGAGTATTTCGTGGGTGATTGTTCCTGTCTCTGTGTTTGTTGTCACCAGATAGGCTGTATAGTTTAAATATTTTATCAAGTAGCTAAATTACCCATGGTATGACCATCCTAAAACAATTATATATGTTAACTTAAACCCCATCTCCCCCCTCTTAAGAACTGGTATTATCCATTTGCTTTAGCTCAAACACCTGAACAAGTACAGTGTAAAATTGTTGTTATGTTGTTGCTTTCTATTTCCTCAGAACTTGTGCAAAATTTTGGTTAGCAGTGGTACGTTTGTAGCAGAAAGGGAGTACATTAAAAGATAATGTCATTGTAACAGGGCTATTTTATAATCGCAAATGTGTGAATCTTGAAACGTTGAAATGAGAGGAAGTGTAATAGCTCAAAGCTAAAAAAAGATCACAAGATGACATTTGAACATTCTCTCGTGTGACATTGCAGGTAGGCTTTCTACTCTTTACTTCAGACCACCTCTGTCCTTCCTTCCTTTCTTTGTCCCCTTTGTGTGTATCCTTTTCCTTCTGTCTCTCTCTCTAATTCTCCACTTTTCATTTCCTCACTCCTCCTTCTCTGAGAGAAGGTAGATGGTTGTTTGTTCTTTGATGAAACCAGTGAAATGGAAAGTTGAATGGGCAGAGGTGTAGATCGTCATCAGACTTAGCTGTGGTTGAACACCAGCCCTGTGCTAAGCTTCTATAGGAGGTAATGCTAGAGTTGGCCTCCATAGATCAGTGATCAGCAGCAGAGGAAGTAATGGCCCATAGGGGCAATGCAATGGAGTTAGACAGAAGGTGTATATGTGGCCTGGTCATGGTAGATTCAATCACTCCACTTCCTCTATGTAATGTTGTCTTCGGCTGGAGCAGTCTACTCTTTTAATTGTCCATTAAATTCAATCAATCTCTGCCCATCATATTTTGTTGTGATTTCATCATGTTTCCTCATTATACAGTACCTTGTACAGCAGCATGGTTGAATACTCATGTCTCATTGCCTAGAAGGGCATTCTAGAATGGACATTCAAACCAGATGACGGGACAGTTGGAAATTATATCGGGACACCTTGCAATCATAACGCAATATCGCCTACACATGCAGATCGTACTTGCAACTAAGTTACAGAAGGATAAACCAACAACCACACAAACTGAAATTGGATACATTGTAAATGCAGCTCAAACAGACACTTCTTTTTTTTAAGCATCTGATGGCCTAACATGGTGAGTGATGAACATGAATTTCTCCGAAACCTATGTTGGAGTCATGACACAAGTGGCGCTATGCTGTCAAATCCTCCTACAGTGTTTAATGTTTGACCAACTGTTGTCAGCAACTGGTATTTTTTAAATTATGTTGCCATACTGGCAGATTTGCTAGCAACACATGATTTAGCTGGTGTTTGATATGCAATGCAATCTCCCCTTAATGAACA
Organism: Oncorhynchus masou masou; assembly: GCF_036934945.1. Classification (NCBI taxonomy): domain Eukaryota; kingdom Metazoa; phylum Chordata; class Actinopteri; order Salmoniformes; family Salmonidae; genus Oncorhynchus; species Oncorhynchus masou. The sequence goes on from NC_088240.1 coordinate 54,459,209, forward strand.
GTGTTGAATGTCCTGAAGAGATGGCAAACGTTTCTAGCTATGCCAGGAGAAATCGGGCATCATCAGCTCATTGTTGTGGGTTTATCCAAATTAATCTCAATAGCTTAAACAAACGCAAATGCAGCTACTTTGCTGTTATTCTGGCTGCAAATGACTTCTGGCTGTCATGACTGTAACTAGTTGGCTAGCTAGCAATCAAGGGACAAGAACATTGCCAGGGAGCATGGCAACGGAACATATAGAACAAACAACTGGGTCACGTCCATAAATATCAAACTAATCGAATGAACAACAGGATCATGTCTCTTATCGCCCAAAATATGAGAAAGTATGAATTCTCGTATAAACATGCAAATATCAAATATATATATATATATTTTGTTTCTACTGGTAAATGTATCCTTTAGTACTGATTTATTTGGCAACTATGCTAGAAGAGGGATAAATGCCTCCGTTCTCCGATAAATGCCTTACCTTGGGAAAATGAACTCTGCAAAGAGAGGATGTCATTGTCAGGTCAAAACAGGTTCCTTTGAAAGTCTGTGTGAGGAGTCTGATCCTTCTCTCATAGGCTACCATCTTCTCCCATCTGGAGTCTAAAACTCTGAGCTGACCTGGGAGCCTCTGCTTCATGAAGAGTGCTTTAACACCCTGGTGGGATGGCGTAGGCGTCCCGGAGACCCTGGGCCTTCATGGTGCACCACAGCACTCAACAAAGAGCGCTAACGTGCCTACTCCCAGGCATTTAACTCAAAAACATGGAGAAAAACATGGACTGACTTTGGTTGACACCATTTTACACAAACTGATGTTTCTTTAAAAGTTGCCTTTTGTGGGATTTGGTGCTACTTGTACATTTGCACATTTGTGTCAGGCTGGTGGGTATAGAGCAGGGTTGTTAACTCGGGATTAAGACGCACAGATGCCGGCATCCTTTCTCACGCCAACCTCTCTCTTACTATCCCTCAACCCAGTCGCAGTGCTGTCCGTCCACTCTTTCTCTTCTCACACACACACACACACACACACACACACACACACACACACACACACACACACACACACACACACACACACACACACACACACACACACACACACACACACACACACACACATTAATATGAACAAATTAACATTGAAACATCCATATCCACCCATTCCCTCCATCCACCCTATGGAACAGACTGTGTTCTAGGGCACATAGAGGGTCTTAAGGGCCCCATTTGTGTGGAAAAGGCCTTCAGGAGCTCTGAGAGAGCTGTCTCTGTAGCCCTGCACTGCCTGGCCTGCTCATCACTAGGTGCATCACTGGAGATCATGTCCTACGCATTCAAAATGCAGAGTGCCGTAATTACATTTTGAAGCATCTACTAAGTAGATGTGCATGTTTACAGCAAAATGCAATCACATACGCTACACACGCACGTATGCATGCACACACGGTTGTCGCCTTCCTCTTCTGAGGAGGAGTAGGAAATATCGGACCAATATGCAGCGTGGTAAGTGTTGGTCATATTTATTACACTGAACACAGGAAACAAACGAACAAGCGAATAAAGAAAAACCGAAACAGTCCCGAATGGTGAAAAACACTGAAACGGAAAATAACCACCCACCAACAAGAGTGGGAAAACAGGCTACCTAAGTATTGTTCTCAATCAGAGACAACACTTGACAGCTGCCTCTGATTGGGAACCATACCAGGCCAAACACATAGAAATCTAAACACAAGACCAAAACATAGAATGCCCACCCCAACTCACACCCTGACCAACCAAAAATAGAAACATACAAAAGGAACTAAGGTCAGGACGTGACACAAACACACACAAACATGCATTAATATGACCAAATTATCATTGAAACATCCATACCCACCCATTCACCCTCTGAAGCTATGAACAGTTGGCCTGCTCTATAGCTGGACAGAAGACCAGATGCTGCTGGGTGTAGGGTTGGAGGGCCAGTATAGGGAACACTCTTCCTCAGATCTAAAGGAAACCAGGGTAATGATTGGGAACACTTCCTCATCCTCTGGCTCTGATGTGTTTACGGACATATTCAATCAATCCCTATACCAGTCTGCTGTTCCCACATGCTTCAAGAGGGCCACCATTGTTCCTGTTCCCAAGAAAGCTAAGGTACCTGAACTAAACGACTACCGCCCCGTAGCACTCACTTACGTCATCATGAAGTGCTTTGAGAGACTAGGCAAGGACCATATCACCTCCATCCTACCTGACACCCTAGACCCACTCCAATTTGCTTACTGCCCAAATAGGTCCACAGACGATGCAATCTCAACCACACTGCACACTGCCCTAACCCATCTGGACTTGAGGAATACCTATGTGAGAATGCTGTTCATCGACTACAGCTCGGCATTTAACACCATAGTACCTCTCCAAGCTCGTCATCAAGCTCGAGACCCTGGGTCTCGACCCCGCCCTGTGCAACTAGGTACTGGACTTCCTGACGGGCCGCCCCCAGGTGGTGTGGGTAGGCAACAACATCTCCACCCCGCTGATCCTCAACACTGGGGCCCCACAAGGGTGCGTTCTGAGTCCTCTCCTGTACTCCCTGTTCACCCACGACTGCGCGGCAACGCACGCCTCCAACTCAATCATCAAGTTTGCGGACGACACAACAGTGGTAGGCTTGATTACCAACAACGATGAGACGGCCTACAGGGAGGAGGTGAGGGCCCTCAGAGTGTGGTGTCAGGAAAATAACCTTACACTCAACGTCAACAAAACTAAGGAGATGATTGTGGACTTCAGGAAACAGCAGAGGGAACACCCCCCTATCCACATCGATGGAACAGTAGTGGAGAGGGTAGTAAGTTTTAAGTTCCTCGGCATACACATCACAGACAAACTGAATTGGTCCACCCACACAGACAGCATCGTGAAGAAGGCGCAGCAGCGCCTCTTCAACCTCAGGAGGCTGAAAAAATGTGGCTTGTCACCAAAAGCACTCACAAACTTCTACAGATGCACAATCGAGAGCATCCTGGCATGCTGTATCATCGCCTGGTACGGCAACTGCGCCGCCCTCAACCGTAAGGCTCTCCAGAGGGTAGTGAGGTCTGCACAACGTATCACCGGGGGCAAACTACCTGCCCTCCAGGACACCTACACCACCCGATGTTACAGGAAGGCCACAAAGATCATCAAGGACAACACCCACCCGAGCCACTGCCTGTTCACCCTGCTATCATCCAGAAGGCGAGGTCGGTACAGGTGCATCAAAGCTGGGACCGAGAGACTGAAAAACAACTTCTATCTCAAGGCCATCAGACTGTTAAACAGCAACCACTAACATTGATGTATGTTTACATACCTTACATTATTCATCTCATATGTATACATATATACTGTACTCTATATCATCTACTGCATCTTTATGTAATACATGTATCACTAGCCACTTTAACTATGCCACTTTGTTTACATACTCATGTCATATGTATATACTGTACTCGATACCATCTACTGTATCTTGCCTATGCATCTGCTAACCATGTGTATGTGACAAATAAAATTTGATTTGATTTGATTTGACCCAATGATCATTAAAGATCCAATGGCAACTGTCACAAAAATTCACAACCCAGCCCCTCACACGACCATGGTGACCCAAATCACTCCCATCTTCCAGTTAACTCATTCAACCAAATCTTTATTCTCGCCTCTGGAACTCTTCCCTGTGATGAGAGACAGAGAGAGAGACAGAGAGAGAGCGAGAGAGAGAGAGAGAGAGAGAGAGGGACAGAGAGAGAGAGAGAGAGGGACAGAGAGAGAGAGACAGAGAGAGAGACACAGAGAGAGAGACAGAGAGAGAGAGAGAGAGAGAGGGACAGAGACAGAGAGAGAGAGAGAGACAGAGAGAGAGAGACAGAGAGAGACAGAGAGAGACCTCTCAACTCTGTTTACCAAGCAGTGTAAATAAAGTTTTAGTGTTAATTATACTCCTCATATTCAGTAGAAAGCAGGAAGTGGGGAGTGATAACGCTATGTTTTGGTTGGCTGCGCTATCATCCCTGCCAACTTGGTCATCAATCAACAAGCTAATTTAAAAACCATTCTTATTTTATTTCATAATATACACCATTTAAAACAGCCAAACTCTATTCACAGCTGTATTCAGTTGGTAAGAGACAGACATTCAGTAAATGCAAGGAATAGATTGTCCACCATGTGTTATCTACATTTAACATTTACATTTAAGTCATTTAGCAGACGCTCTTATCCAGAGCGACTTACAAATCTAGACAGAAAAGAGAAATAGGCAAAATAACATTTTGATTTAAAAGCAATAAAGAAATTGTCATGTCTTATTATGTCTGTTCCTGTCCTTTCTCTTCACTCTGTCTCTCTCTGCTGGTCTTATTAGGTTACCTTCTCTTTCTCTCCTTCTCCAGCTGTTCCTCATCTCCCCTAACTAGCTCGTTCACCCTTTCCCCACCTGTTCCCTTTTTTCCCTCTGATTAGGTCTCTATTTCTCTCTCTGTTCCTGCTACTTTCGGTGTCAGATTCTCGTTTGTGTTTCTCATGCCAGAAGCAAGCTATCGTCTCGTTTGCTTCCTCCTAGTCCTATCCTGTCGGAGTCTGCCTGGCAGGTGCATCCTGTACTCTACTAACTATCTTTTGTTTGCACCGTGTCCAGTTCATCATATGCTACGTGTGATCAGCTACCACCGTTCCTCTGTGACCCGCACCGACCCAGAGCGACCTGCAGCCTGTCGCCGCTACCCAGCTATTCATCAGAGGGACTTTATGTTTCATTTGTCACCCTCTCTGCGGGTATTCTATTGTGCCATTGACAACGTCGGAAGAGGATCTAAGTCGCTCTGGATAAGAGCATCTGCTAAAGGACTTAAATGTAAATGTAAATGTATGCCATTCCTGTTTTTTCATTAAAAGAACTCTGTTTCTGTTAAAACCGCTTTTGGGTCTTCACTCAAGTACATAACAGAAATGTAATCATTTTTCTGAGCAAACCAGAAAACGTACATAAAAAAACGTACATAAATTCAAACAATACTTTAAAACCATTCAAATATAATACATGGGAAAGTTGTGCTGGACTATGGTCGATGAAGAATCAATCTATCTTTATAGACTGTTCGAGTATTTATCTGGTCAATATGTTAGTGTATTATGTCTGTTTGCAACAGTGTGTTTTATGTGAAAATGTGATCATATTATATATTGCTGTTGAAGGAACTGGACCAAGGTGCAGCGTGGTAAGCGTACATATTATTCTATTTCGAAAAGACTCCGAACAAAACAATACAAAACGTGACGCTTAAGGCTATGTGCCATAAACAAAGTCAACTTCCCACAAAGACAGGTGGGAAAAGGGCTACCTAAGTATGGTTCTCCATCAGAGACAACGATAGACAGCTGTCCCTGATTGAGAACCCTACCCGGCCAAAACATAGAAATACAAATAATAGAACATAGAATACCCACCTCAAATCACACCCTGACCAAACCAAATAGAGACATGAAAAGGATCTCTAAGGTCAGGGCATGACAATTTTAATGTTTAATGACTCTTGGAAGATTAGTCCACATGAGGACTAAAAGAGATCCTAATAAAATCAACCTCAAGAGCCGCAGCTGATGGGTGTCGCATTTTTTAAATTTCCGGTCACTTCCGGTTACTAGTTCAACGCTCTAACCACTAGGCTACTCTGCCGCCCCATTGTGAGGCTGATCATGACGCCAGCTCCCCACCTCTGCTTGGTCTATAAACCATTAACATGTACCTATTTAATCCGCTCGTATGATAAGCCCACCTCTACTTCAGGCAGGGATGAAGGAGGCCACATACTCATCTGGCAAATGCTCTCTGATATGAATGCGTTATTGAAGGGGACGCAAAATGGAGCACACGTACAGGAGAGCTCTAATACAGTTCCTTTCTGACTATAATATGAAATGCAAGGACATGTTCTTTTCTTTTAAGACTTCCTCTGACAAATGTGGGCCTTTGCTGCTTGAGTGACAGCTCACCTTACGTGAATGAATAGCCTATGTAGAAGCACACTTCCATGTGCAAGCACAGTACCGTTTTCCATTGTAGCCAAAGCAGCAAAATCAGTCTTTGCGCAACGGGCGTTCCCCCCCAATGTATCTATTTCATTATTTTCTCTCGGAGCTTGAAGGTAGCTACAGTAGGCATGATTCCCCTTGGGTGAGCTATTGACAGTGAACTTGTTGCCCTCATAGCAATTGGTAGGCATCCATGTCACTAGCAGTTTATTAAAGGACAGGCAGCTTGCAAGGTTTCATATTGGCCTGACATTTTAGCTGTCATGACTTTGTCACACCCCTCAGCCTCCAACCCTCCGTCCTCATGGGCAGGCTTGACATTGTGCCTCTCTCCATCTTTACGGGGTGTGAATGAGTGCTGCTCCCAGTGCCAGAAGCTTTTCCTGCTGATCGCCGTGCTCAATCATGTCCCGAGCAGTGGTGTTTTGTCTTATTTAGACATGCATTTCCCCCCGTACCACTTACTCCATCTCCTCTCATTTTCAGAGCCAATGTTAATGGATGAGCCCCTCTCCATGCCGTACTGCCGTTGTACAGTCATTTGTACCGTTTCCCTTTTCTGGAGTTTTTCTTTTCCTTGTTTCAGCACATTGGTAAAATGCGATAGATAAGCATTCCCGAGGCATGAATAAAACATTGGGTAAATCAATATTGTTTATTTGGGCGGAGAGGTCAGCCCATTGGCAAACAACCAAGATACAAGCGCGTAAGCATTTGCCGTTAGAAAGGTCCCTACAGAAACACATACATCCTGATTCCTGGAACAGAGGGAGCATTGGGAAACTAGTATACACCGTCCAAATGTTACTTTTTACAGTCTGTTTTTATCCATGGATGCCTAATGAGGCTTTTGTAGTTTCATATCATGTGTGAGCCGAGAGAATGACTGTTCTTTTCATGTCCACTCTCAACAACATACTCAAGCACACTCTCATCATACATTAGCACAGCACATGCCCCTTTTAGCTTTCAGTGAAAGGATGAAACGAGAACATTGATTCATCGTGCTTCTCTATGAGCTGCATGTGATATCTTACCTGAGAGGCTGCAACAGCCTAATGCAGTTGCGTCTATGTTCTCACAGATATTGCTGAAGATATTGCTGAAGCAAAAACTTGGAAGGTCTATTTGTGTTTGCACGTGTGACGCACAGCGAGAGCTGTATGCATGTCCTTCACTTAGGTATTGGCTATGGTTTGATCTCCCCCCATCACAGTAACATAGACAATCCTTCAGTGAAGGACACGCTCGTGACAGGTGACCTCCTGGAAAGAGACTATGGCTGAGGATGAAATCAGCCCACGTTGAAGGTCTCATGCCTGCATCAGCCTCCCACCGTGTTAGAAAAGAGCAGTTCCGGGTTGAAATGAATAGGCACAACAAGCCCGTTCTCTATGGCTATTTCAACGGAACCATATTGGTTGGTGTATGTTCAAGGTTCCCAGAGGTTGATGAGGAGAGGTGAGGCTGTTGCGCTTGGGGACTCTTAGGATGAACGACACCCACTTTCCACTTAACTCCTCTGCTTCTCTTGTCACTTTGTGATCAGACGGGAGACAAGCCACCAATGCTATGGCTGCAACATATTTGCTGACCTTTTTTTGAAAACCACTCGGTTAAAAAATAGCTCTCGTAGCATTTTGGGAAATCTTTTCCCCCTATAATTTCCCTGCTCCTTGTTGAGAAGCATCTCACCAATTCCCTCTTGAGAGGACCACCAGAACACAGCATTGCTGCTTGCATCAGAAAAGTCAGAGTGTGGTGTTGCGCATCAAAACACATGTAAACTTTCTTGAGAGGGCTACTCATGTATGACATTTTGAAGCACAGCTGACTATATGTCTTCAACTTGGTAACCTTTTGTTTCACATTATAATGGACTCATATAGTCATTATATAATGGACTCAATAATAGTTATTGCTTCATGACTGGTTTTGCTTTGTTTTTCTTGTGTATATTCTGTACAATACTAACGGGACATTTTATCTAAATTTAATACTAGATACCTGCATAGCATTTAACATTTTCACATGTACCAACAAACGGGTGTGATCATTCTACAGTGGTCCCTGTTGTGTACGATCAAACCGGTGTGATTTGAACGCTTGATTAGAACGCTTATTTAGAACGTCCATTTTCGACTGACACAACCATCAACATTTGAGCTGGCCACACGTTTTCTTCACAGAAACATTTTGCACAAACACCGTCCTTACTAATGTATGTCCAGAATGTGACAGGTTTATTGTTGGATGCAATGTTCAGACATTCACAGAAGTAGCTACAGCATAACACAATCATCCAAACCGGAAAATCTAAGCTACATTTGACCTAGTGCTAACTTGTTGAAAGATTGACCAAACACAGGCGTTCATATCTTTAAAACTCTTAGCTGACAGAAACTAAAATATTAATTAGCTAATAGTAAATTACTATTTATAATTAATCACATCACGGGTGAGCTCACCATTGATCGTAATAATTGAGTAATTTACTCAATTAAAGTAACACTTTCTAGAAATTAAAAGTAATTCGGTGAGGTGTATTTTTTTCCATGTGTTTGTTTTTGTTCATCAACCAAGGATAATAAGAGGAGACAAGAGAAGTTTGGTCTGTTTATAGTATGCATGTGGAAGCGGGCGTGTCGTCTACGATCATCCACTTCCCTTCATTCACTTCCGGAAGTTTACCTGAAAGATGAGTGAACCATTCCTTCATCTCACTATAACATCTTTGGTCTGACAGATTACGGGACATCCAGAATGCATCGGATAATGTCAACAAACATGGCATCAGTCATAGCTCGCAAAATGCTTAGTTCATTATAATCAGTACAAGCTTTAAAAAAGTGTTTTACACGCATCATAGGTGTCCATTACAATATATGCAATAATCGGAATGCATTATTGGTTACCAGTACTTAAAAACGTGAATAAAACTGTAAATACATTATACTCCAAACATACATGCATATACATACATACATACATACATACATACATACATACATACATACATACATACATACATACATACATACATACATACATACATACATACATACATACATACATACATTATCCGCCTACAGTTCGAACGGCAACATGATATACAGAAAATAAGGAACTTACTTTGATAGGAATGCACACATGTCCAAAGTTGTTATTTGTAAGGAAAACAACAAGGAAGACAAAGCGAGCGCCAGCAATAAAATGTTCAATTTCTTGCAAGACTGTGCAAATATATGCATACTTGACCTGCTCAAACATGAGTGAAGTGCGGTGGGCTCTCCTCAAAGAGAGGAGTTTTTCGGCTCAGTAAAGCCAAACATAAATTGTCAGCAACGCTGAAATGGGTTACTTCTATGTGAATTAATGAGGAGGCGGAACACACCTCAATTCAAACTGTTGTTAGAAAATACAACTTGTTTTAAAAAATAATTTGAAATTGACAAGTTGAAACAGCCTATAGATAATTAGCAGGCAGCGCAGGTTAACTGTCCTGTTGCGTAATAATCACATTTTGGAACAGTGAGTGCATTCTGACATCACTTGCTTAAAACAACTCACGCTGGGGGCGACCGTTAGAGATATTTGGAACTCACATGTGAAAAGGTTCATGTTAATAACAATTAAAAAGACTCATCTTCGTCCCTTACCAGAGAAAAACGCAGTAGCGTGCCGTGGTTCTGGGGCCTGGGCCTTCAGTGAAGTCCTACACAGTCCCACCCAAATTAATCCACCTCTAATTACCATCATTATGATGCCATGGCTCTAGACACTATACATTTAGACAGAAACGCAGTATAACCAGGCGTTGCGTCACCTTGAAATTGACATTTTTATTCAGAGAATTGCAGGGGAAGAGTACAATACCTTTTCATTGTGCAGCTTCGTTGCCCTGCGCGCTTGTTCGTTGAGCTGTAGATCCACTCGGGTGTCCCCAAAAGTTTTCAATAGCACCATTGCTTGTAAGTGCCCAGCCGTACTTTGGTGTGTCGTTGCTGCCTTGGTTAGACAACTCAGGTTTGCAAAGCCAGTGTGGCTCCAAACACCAAATCGATCACTTGCAAATAATAGGCATTCCCAGCAGTACAGTTTGCAATGCTTCTCGGAGCCTGTGAGTCATTGATAGTGCCCATAATTGAAAGTGGCGAACAAACCCCGTTCCCACCTGTGACAGGCTTTGTAGTGTCGGCGTCTACCTCTCCTGACAATGTCTAACTTTTCTTGAAAAGTTTGTCTTGAGAATGGCGTTATAATTATATCCTCGACCAAATTGATATCTTCTCCTTACGCCATTGTGGGTTGAAAAAACAGCTTAGTAGTACGCAAATTAATTCGTTGATCAATTTCAGTTTCCTAGTTCTGAGACCTGCCCATATAGGACCTGCCTCTCAATATTGGTAATCCAATCAAAAGACGTGCAGGCACTATGCCTGCTAGCTGGCTCCTGTGTAATACTGGAGCCAGCCAGCAGGCGTACAATAGCCAACTCTAAAGCTGATTGGTTGACACTAAATTTTAATTTCCATTCACTTTAAGTTACAAGCGCCCGCACTGTTGATTCTGAAGGCCTGAGGGCAGATTTTAGACCCCTGGCAACACATGATGGCTGAATATGATTGGATAAAATATCTAACATAAAGACCAGTCCTCCAACTCTCAACCTGGGGCTGGAAGCAGTGCAACCAAGAGGAACGCTATGAAATGAAGAGTGTAACTCTTACTCTGGGGAATAATTTAATACATATTTGTGGAAAAATATATTTAAAAAAAATTATATTCTGATCATGTTTAGGCCAGCAAAGAAAGCCTTGCTGGCCCTGACGGCCCACCACTGGAAAAACGTAGGGCTGGGCCATTTTGTCTGGCATACCAAGCATGGAGACACTGGCTTGACCGCTCTTGTGCAGTCCAGTGACGACATACTTAGTTTCTGGGCTCTTTCTCTCCATACCCATGCGGGTTGCACTCAAGATAGCCCAAGACCCCAAGGATGCCATACTACTATGGCTGACCCTGTAAAACAACACATTTCACTGCTTTATTAGCTTATGTAAGAGGAGGAAACTCTTGCAGTGTTAAACGCAGCATCTGTCAATGCCAGGTGTCTGTCGTTTCTAATTAAGCGTGTGGCTGCCATGCCCAGGTATAAAAGTTAGTCTGTTTCTCTCATTCAGGAGATCTCTTTATGATTGTTCAGCTTGGTGAATGTTGCAGTGTATCTCGCCACTGGTAGTTGTACTCCTTAGCATGCCTTCCTTGATATTGGTATGCATTTCCTGTGTTGGCCAGATCCAAATTAAAATATATATTGATTTATGTTGATGAAACAGATTTAATCATGTTGTGTTTGGTCAGCAGTGATTGTGCCACATATCTGAAATCTCTTGAAAATAAGTGTATTTTGTATCTGATATTTGCCTGGTCATTTCCATGCAAAGAACCTGTTTTAGTTTAGTCCTGAGAATGTCCCCTTGTGTAGGTGTTAGCTCCCCCCCATATTACACTTACCCTACTTCACCCACTGCAGCCTCTGCTTATACGCAGACTACGCACATGACCCCCATGTGAAGAATTGCAGAACATTTGCTTTAAAACAGCAACATTTTCTCTACAGCCCACAGATGGGTTTGTTGTTTAGCGACAAAACCAATGCATATGCAACTATAGGGAAAACCTGACTGGGTTTGCTTGGATTGTTGGCAGCATGTAAACTATTTAGTCTCCAATGTTCACTGAAAAAAAATGAATTTGCACTTGGTTAGCTAGTGAATTTTAGCCATATTAGCATAGACTTGACATTAGTTAAAACACCCCAAGAACAAGAGAGAACTAGCTGAAATGAGCTACCTATGATTCCCACATGGCAGATTCTTGTCATTGTCGCTAGCTCTCTGGCCATCCAGAATTGAAACGCTCTGCCCCATTGGGTGGCAACCAAATCTCTGGCAGAGAATGTTGCCTGGCAGAGAATGTTAGTTACAAGGAAACAACTTCAAGGTTAACGTCTCTCCGGTCAGTCCCTGGGATCCCATCATGCAGAGCAGTATGGGGACTGCTTACCACCGGCTAGGTAGGGCATGATGTAGGCTGCTATTTTTATTTTCAAGGGACTGCAACAGGTAAATTGATGGCTAAACCTGGTGTCCAAAGCGTTGTCCTTTAAGGTTCATTAAGCCCCAGTGCTGTGTGCCCACCTGTGAGCTGTCAAACAGGCAGTCTAGTGGTGCTGTGCAGGGCATTAAAACTCTCTTGCTCTTTACACTACTTAAAGCCTGATTAATGAGGACAGAGATGGTGGATTGCAGTGATGTCGAGGGAGGGAGAGAGAGAGATGGGAAGGAGGGAAGACAGGGTGGCAAAGACAACATCAAATCTATTATGTTGCTTAAACAGCACGCTGATCATGATAAGTTTTGCGTTGGGAGTTTGCACATGCTCAACTTCGTTCCAGAGGACAAATATGTCATCTTTAAGTGACTGGTGTAGAAGACGGACAGAAGAAGGCATATGGGAAATATATTTCCTCCCCTGTCAAATCGGTCAGTTGTCCATCATTCCGTTTCAGTATGTTCTCAGTGATTAGAAAGCTGAACAATACGGCTTTGTATGTCACAATGATTAAGTGCCCCATAATTAAATGTCACCATGTTACACAGTTTCATTTTTCAAAAATGATGTCCTGTTCAAATTGAATAACTGCCACGGGTAATTGCATTGAGTCAAAACAACAACCGCAACGTATCAGTGAAATCAATTGGTTTAAGCTTCAAGCATGGCAGATGTTGCAACCAGAATGCCAACAGCGTCTCGTCAGGTAGTTTCTGGAAGATAAATAGGTGCTGTTTATCTCAAAGGTCTTTGAAAAAGAGAAAGTCTGCACTCTTAAAATGGAGGATTTCACAAATATACTGAACAAAAATATAATGTACTTGCAAAGTGTTTGTCCAATGTTTCACGAGCTGAAGTAAAATATCCCAGAAATGTTCCATAATCACAAGAAGCTAATTTCCCAAAAATGTTGTGCACAATTTTGTTTATATCCCTGTTAGTAAGCATTTCTCCTTTGCCAAGATAATCCATCCATCTGACAAGTGTGGTACATCACGAAGCCGATTAAACGACACCTTGTGCTGGGGACCAAAAAAAACGGCACACTAATATGTGCAGTTCTGTCACACAACACAAAGCCACAGATGTCTCACATTTTGAGGGGGCATACAATTGGCATGCTGACTGCAGAACAAATCACATATTTTATTTATTTGTCAATTGCTCCGAATACAACATCACCTTACAGTGAAATGCGTGAAAAAAAATTGGGCTGTTTTTTGGCCTTTCCTTGTGGCCGCGAACCCCGGCGTTGTCGCTGTCCTCACTTCTCTCCTTGCATCTGCCCCCAAGGAAGGCTATCCTGACCTGCCATGATTTCCTCCCAAGTCCAGGATCCCTTCCCATCCAAGATCTCCTCCCAAGT